>NC_141699.1:689515882-690115882 GCF_964263255.1 Lissotriton vulgaris
TTACCATGCTACATCTAAGAAATGTGGGACTTGCTAAAGAATACTCCATACAATGAAAACACACAGGCAGACAATCTTGAAATGCAGAGCAGAAAAAAAACAAGTGGTGACCACTTCAATGGCCCAGAAGAGACACACCACGTGACCTGTCTGTCATTGTGTGCTTCCGGAAAGCCTGACAAGGGAGGCATTGGAAACTAATCAAATTACCATGCTACATCTAAGAAATAAAGCCTGTAACATGGAAGGGGGTGTCATATGTTATTACTGTGAGCTTAGACCCTGATGCCATCTGGATTGCGAAACTAACAAGCCATTGCCAAAGTGTGGGGGTAATTCCAAAGAGTGTGTGGGCAATACCTACAGTCACTCATTAACATCTGGAAGAGTTTAACCACCATCAGCACCCCTCCAGATTGTAGTCCTCCACAGCACAGTAAACCGTCGTTTGGGATAGGAACCACTGCTCAGTCCTGAGA
This sequence comes from Lissotriton vulgaris, assembly GCF_964263255.1. Taxonomy (NCBI): domain Eukaryota; kingdom Metazoa; phylum Chordata; class Amphibia; order Caudata; family Salamandridae; genus Lissotriton; species Lissotriton vulgaris. The sequence continues at coordinate 689,516,362 of NC_141699.1, forward strand.
ACCATTTACATGACCTCAGATCTCAAAGGTCAACACTTGGTAATACAATCTCCGAATAGGATTCTGAGCTATGGAAATGTACCTGTTCTATAGGATGACCACGTCCCTCAATGTTATTATGGACAGTCCTGGACATTTGTGTGATAGGTTAGTGCATTCTAGCTGTTGTAGGCTTTGTTTGCTTCCATTGAACTAAATTAGTTATAACACATGAAATCAGTGATTTACAAAAAGTTCCTGACTTGACACAGTGTACATAATGGCCTGGAGTGATGTGATCATCCTACTATTGCATTGAGGAATGCAAATGTGTGCCAGTACGTTTCTTGGATGGCGCCTAAACAACCAAAGTTAACCCCTTAACAGTAGCCTATGACACAAGGTCTAGGAATCTCGTTCTCCATTAAACAAACCTGGGCCACAGTCCTTATATTATTTGTAATCCACCTCCGGGGCTCGATCTCCCCTCCCCTGAGGTGGGCTTCCATTCATCAACTGCCCAAACTTTGGATCTCTCTCGGCCCCTACCTTTCACATCCCTATACTGACTGTCTTCATTGCTTTGGTCGAGGGTGGCATGCTTCCGTCTCTCTCTCTCATTTTTCCAGTACTTAGGCCTGTTCACTTGCTGTGCTTCCTATTTTTTAAGATGCCTGATCTATGGTGATAAAACCCTCACATATCCACTCTTGAAGTCACATGCCTTCATTCTCTGTAAAAGAGGGTGGTGCTCTAGCCACCGCTCATTGTTTCCTACACAACCAAACCCTTCAGGGCCCCCATACCTATTTGCCTCACCGGCCCACAAAGGTTAGTCTCTCACATCTTCCCCATTACTGGAACACTCACTCTGCCATCTACCACCTTCAGGCTCCATCCAGTTGACTTTTCTTAACTGCCTGTCATCATCTACTTTGATAAATTCCTTTGCTATCAGATGCATCCCTCCTTCTGGGGCCCTCATGTCTGCAGCTAGCTGCATGTTGAATGATATCTCTTGTGCATCCCTAGGCATCTTTTCATTATAGTTAAGTGCCACCCTCTGGGGCACCTTCTTTCCCCCTCAGAAATGGGTTGCATGAAGGAACCCTGCATGCATTCAACCCCACATACTTTTACAACGTAAGTCACTACTCCGATGGCGGCGGTATCATATATTACTTTAGCAGGCACGTTGTTACAAAAACTTGCATGAGGGGGTGATGGACTTTGGAATAGTATTACTATTCCAACTCTAGTCATCGCAAACAGTAGGGAAGGTGTTGGACTTAAAATCCAACATCAGTCCACAATGTGCCCCCTAAATCAAGTCTTTGTTACAACTTCCTGGTGAAAGGAAAGCATGGTAACGCAGAAGTTGGGGTAGTTACTGGGTTGTAAAGGAAGGTCATTGTTCTGTCTGCGGGGTAAAGGATGTTTCCCTCAGAAAAGGCATGCATGCTAACAAACTGACTGTAGATAGTAGACCTCCATTCTTCATGCCAAAGACGCTTTTTAAAAATACTTTTTAGCTACTGAAAACTTTCTATACTTAAATCTAATTGAATTTGGAAATTAAATTCACTTAGATCTTTCATTACTAAAGTCTCTCTTCCGTGTTCTAAATGTTGCTACAAATGGTAATTCACCCATAATTGCAAATGCCACCATGTCAACAACAACTGGATCTCCACCTGCTTCGACTCCCTGGACCTCCTTGAACACAGCAATACAACAAGATCTAGACCACAGGTCAATTGGTATACAGAAGAACTCAGACCGATGGAAAGCCACTGTAAACAACTAGAGCTCAAATGCAGAATGAGCCAGGACAATATAGGCAGGAGCATGTTCAAATCTGCCATTAGACGTGACTAACAAATGATCCATACCACCAAAGGTGCTGCTCTGGAAGACCACATGCCATCATCAACAGAAGCAAATACATTGCTGCCATTGTAAAGGATTTTGCCTAACTTATGGCCACCCCCAACTCGATCACACCCTCACAGGACCTCTGCAAAAATCTCTCTCAATTCTTCAGCAACAACATCACTTCCAGTTACAGCAACTTCAACCCACATCCATACCCGCCATACCTTGCCAAATGCTTCCATACCTACACCTTAGTTCGTCTGAAAGTGAAACAACTACTCCTTACCCTAAATTTAAGGGGATACCAATAGTCTAGTCAGGGAGGGGTGGTGTCCTTTGTAGTCACACACAAATTCCGGAGAAAGGATAGATCAATATAAAAAGCTTTTTTTATATATATAACTGAAAGAGCAACATATATGTCTTTTTTTGCCTCCACAAGCTCAATATAGTCAAAAATCTCATGAAAATGGTGCTTATCCCTGGTGCTCGTGATTTAGATGCACCAGGCTATGCCAACATAAGCCATTTTTTCTCTGAAAAACTCAGTCATCCGTGACTTAAGACAGACTTAAGTTAGGATTTTGTCTTAAGTCTGTCTTAAGTCTGTCTTAAGTTTGTCTTAAGTCTGTCTTAAGTCTGTCTTAAGTCTGTCTTAAGTTTGTCTTAAGACAAACTTAAGACAAAATCCTAACTTCTGTGAATACCAAAAGTAGTAAGTTCATTCTGTGAATGCCAAAAGTAATAAGTGCATTCTGTGAATACCAAAATAGTAGTAAGTTTAGGATTGAGTCTTAAGTTCATTCTGTGAATCGGGCCCCGTGTGTCCATACTGCAGGAATTCAGGAGCCATGCTGTTAAGCTCAGCGAGCCAAGGTTGTGGTGGAAAATCTTCCCACCTTGCTTATAAATGAAGTCTCGTCAGCATGGCATAGCATCAACCAATGCTAACCACATGGCGCATCATCCCTCCGGAAGAAACTGCCATTACTATGAACCCCATCAACTCAACAGTCCCATTGAAGCCCTCTGCCCACTATCCCTACTCCAGAGGACTGCAACCCATCAGCACCATGATCACACCCATTCACAATGTCTCCATCTCTTCTGTGATCTTCCCAGGTATTTGGAACCATACAACTGTAATTATATTGCTGAAGAAACCCTCTGTGAGTCCTTCAACACTTACCAACTGCAGACCAATCTTTTTGCTACCATTTCCAGACAAGGTCTTAAAGAAAATCATCAACAGACTTCTCACCAAATACCTCAACAGCCACCAAACCCTTGACACCACTCAGTCTGATTTCAGATACCACCACAGCATGGAAACTGCTCTAGCTGCTGAAATGGGTGACATCCCATGACTCTGGATGGAGGTGACTCGGATGGCCTCATCCTCCTTGACCTCTCTGCTGGATGTGCACAGTCGCCCATCTCATCTTCATCCAATTCCTGCATGACATTGGAATCCAGGGACAGATACTCCAACGGATTTGCTCCTACCTGACTGTAGGGACTCAGCCAGTCAGCCTAGAACTGTACGCCTCTGCCACATGTGACCTTATCTGTGGAGTCCGAAAGGATTCTCCCTGAGCCAGACCCTTTTCAACGCATCCATGATCCGCCTTGCCAGCATCGTCCATTCATGTCATCAATGTCCTCTTCTGTGCCAATGACATGCAACTCATTCTCACCCTTTAGGACAAGACGCCCAGTACCCGGATCTAGTTCAATGTCTTCATGACTGAAATTGCCAACTGTGTTAAGAACAACTGTCTGAAATGGAATACCGACAAGACTAAGTTCATGGTCTTCAGGAAGAGCACTTTACCGTGGGACTCCACCTGGTGACCTGCAGAGTTAGGGCCCACACCCACCTCCCACACCAAGAATCTTTGGATTATAATCGACAGCAAACTTGACATGACTGTCCAAGTCAACACTATCACCACCTAAAGCTTTGATACACTAAAGATGCTGAGGAAGATTTGCAAATGGCTCCAAATCAGGGCCAAGAAGAACCATCATGCACACCCTGATCACAAGCAAGCTGGACTACTGGAACACTCTCTGTATTGGGATCCACAAAAACTCAACCGAAGGCTGCAGACCATTCACAACTCGGTGGCCAGAATCACTCTCAACCTCCTACTCCGCATTCAGATTACTTCATACTGGAAGGAACTCCACTAGCTCCCAATACACACACAAGCACAATTCAAGCTCCTCAAACAAAATTTCAAGGCACTACATAACACTGGCCTAGAATACCTCAACAATTAGCATTTGCGTTTATAAACCTTCCAGCCATGCCACTTCTCTGGAATCCTACTTGCACACATCCCAAGCATACGGAAAACTTGATCAAGCAGTTGAGCCTTTCTCCTACATCACTCCTGAAGCACGGAACAACCTGCCACTATAAATAAGAGCTTTCACCTCACTTCTTGAATTCCCCAAAAAGCTCAAGACCTGGCTTTTTGAGTAGTACCACTAGGTTCTAGGTTTGGCTAGATTTATAACTGCTCAGCACCCAAGATGCCCTCCCAATGACAGTGCGCTCTACATATCTGTATAAAATAGAATAACATAACACAACACGGGTGCTTCAGCCTCTGACCAACAAGAACAATGGCCAGTCTGGACTTTGTAAAGAGGTACAAGAGATCTAAATATAGACCGGAGTTCGGGGAACCTAAAAATTAACTAAGGTTGACTAGGGTTTTAGGAAGGAAAATGTGTGATTGGTGAGAGAGAGCAAATTTATAAAAGAGAGAGTTGACACATAAAACATGCATTTCACAAATGCATATAGTTTGGTGGCCTTTTCAGCATTATGCTTCTGCCCCACACTGCCACTACTGGTCATTTGAGAATTAAATAAAATTAAATTAAAGAAATGGTTCGAAGATTTTTCACAATACAGTGTTGGCTTTTCATTTAAGCTTGCATGCTGAACATTTTCAAAGGGTAAGAAAGTTTTGACCTAAGCTAAGTGGATGTATGACGTTACAACGCATGCTTTTACCACGCATGCTGTTACAACGCAGGTTTTACTACGCATACCATTACAACACATAGCGCTTTGGGGTGCTGGATAGTGAATAGTTTAATTTACTATTCCAACTCCAGTCCCCGTGGACACTAGGGAAGGTGTTGGATAGTAAATTAAATCTATTCCCTATCCTAGAGCGCCCCCCAGCGCAATGCGGTGTAATGGTTTTCGTTGTAAAACCTGCGTTGTAATAGCACTGCGTGGTAAATGTTGCGTTACAAAGGATGTTTCACAAGCTAAGTGTATACTATGAAAACAAAATATTAATCTTCCGGCCATGTAGGTAGTTGCCTTTAGGGAGGGACAACCGGTTTCATGGAAAATATGCTGTAATATGTGCTGTAGCTCGGTGGTAGACTGGTACTAATGGGATGAAACAATTTCCTACTGTTAACATGTGTGTTAGAAATTGTGTCTCTAGTTGGCAGAGGTTTGCACCCTTTCTAAGTAGGGATCACAATCCTAGTCAGGGTAAGTAAGATATATAACCTAAATTAACCTGTTCTCACCCTCTCGTAGTTTGGCAAAGAGAAGTCAGGCTTTAATTAAGAGGCAATGTGTAAAGTATTTGTGCAACATGTTGATTACAGTAACACAGTGAAAACACTTCAAAAGGACTGCACAACAGCTTAAAAAAATAAAGAATGTTTATATGAGTCAAAAAAGACGAAAATTGTGAAAATCTAATAGGTAGAACTTGAGATATATATTTCTAAAGAATAAACTGCAATATAGTGCTTAAAAGCAAATAGCGCTTAGAAGTAGTGCTGGAATGGGACAAATCCAAGTACAGGCTGACTGTGATAAAGGGTAGGCCGGCTACAGGATCCACCCAAGGCACGATGAAAAAGTACACTCGATGGAGCAAGCGTCAGCAGTGAAGACTCGAAACGTGGGCTCTGATCCATGCAGTGGAGTTAGATACGTCGGTGTCAAGTCTTGCAGTCGGGTCCCGTATCATCGAACACTTTACGGTGCAGGTGCTGTATCATCGTTAAACCTCTTATGATGCAGGCACTGCATCACTGTCAAGCCTTGCAGTCGGGCCCCATGTTGTCGTTACGCTGCGCAGGGATGTCCTTGAAGTGGCCCTGCGTCCGTGTCAAAGTGCAATGCCTCAGTCTCGATATGTGCAAAGTTGTCACTGACTCGATTTTTGCAGAAAAACAGCTGTATGACTGGATTGGCACCAATTGGCAGGGCAGGACTCACAGTTGGCAGAGTCTAGCAGCTGAAGCAGAGTTAAAGGACGTCTTTAATGGTCCTGAAACTTCAAAATGGGAAGCAAGCCAGCAAGCCCTTGGAGTCATTTCAATTCTTGGAGGATGTAGAGATGGTGGCCCAGTCCTTCTCACTCCCAGGCAAGAGGCAGCAGGACAACAGAGCAAGGCTGCTCAGCCGAGGGACAGTCTCTTCTGATATCACAGCAGTCCTTACTGGTAGAATGTCCTCAAATCTAGAAGTGCACAGAAATCATGGTGTCAGAGGTCCAGCACTTATACTCATTTGAGCCTTTAAAGTAGGGTGACTTCAAAGAGATGTTTTGAAGTGCACAAGGCCCTGCCTTTCCAGGTCTCGCTCCAGACTTAGTGGTATGCAACCCTTTGTGTTGGAACAGGCACAGCCCTATTCAGGAGTAAGTGTCAGCTCCTCCCTCTCATTCTCACTCAGGATGATCCATCAACATGAAGATGGCTTCTCATCACAACCTACTGTGCCTTTGGTTGTGGATGTCTAGAGGTAATGTAGGAAGCCAGCCTTCAGCCACCCCAGAATTGTATTCTAGGAACAGACAGAAGGAAACCAGGGGTTTGAGTAAGAAAACACCAACTTTCTAAAAGTGGCATTTTCAGAACTGCAATTAAAATAACGTCACCATAAAGTGTGTTTTTTAAGTATAAGTCCAGAGACACCAATGTTGATATTCCTATCTTGTCTGAATGGGAAACAAATATAAAAGTATTTTACTACAAAGGCAAGTAAATCTTAAAAGTAGATGTCCTACTTCTTAAATACATTACACCCTGTCCTTAGGGCTGCCCAGGGCCTACCTTAGGGGTGCCTTACACGTAATAAAAAGGAAGGGTTGGGCCTGACAAAAAGGTTAACATGCCAGGTCGAAATGGCTATTAAAACTGCACACACAAGCTCTGCAGTGGCAAAACTGAACCATGTTTAAAGTGAAACTTAAGTGGGTGATACAATAAGTGCTGCAGGCCCACTAGCAGCATTTAATTTACAAGCCCCGGGCACATGGGGTGCACTTTACTAGGGCCTTGGGAACCAAAACCACTGGGCTGGGCCAAGGGAAGTTTTAGGGCTCAATGAACCCTAACACCAGCAGCTTAGAGACCTCCTCTTTCATGCTGGTTCTGCCCTCATCTGATAACCTGTAGATTGTGTTCTTCACAGGCATGCTGTCTCCAGTGTCAATAGCATGGGTGCACCATGTAGTTACCCCTCTGATAAGAGAGAACATAGAGGCAAACTGTCCCAGCAACTGGTGGAAATCCGTCTGTTGATCTATGATCAAGGTAGAGGAAAGGCTCACATCCAACACTGACCCATCCTGCTCTTGGAAGAAAGGAGGTTGTGGAGAGGTTCACTCCCCTCTTCCAACCAATCATTAGTAAACAAGATCATGGTAATCTCAGACCTCTCAAAGTGGGGTTTGAGGTGATTAACTAGCAGGACTCTTAAAGGGTCCCTACTAGTCTTGATGTCCACCAGGTAGATGACATCACTCTTGCACTCCTTCACCTCATAAGCCCCAGACCAATGTCCTTGTAGGGCCCAGGGGTCCACTGGCACCATTACCCAAAGTTTAGACCAGGTGAAAACATAACCAGAGTTATATTGTAGTCATACCAGCATTTCATGTCCTTCTAGCTAGCTTCTAGGTTCTCCTGTGTGAGTTTCCTGGAATGGGATGTCTAGTTGCAGAACACCAGCATGTAGCTAACTACATCCTGGGGTGGCTTGTTGGAAGCTTGCTCCCAGCCTTCCTTAACCAAGCTGAGAGCTCTTCTCTTAGGGTGCTCATACCGAAGGTGAAAAGGGAAGAAGCCAAAACCCTTCTGTGGTACCTCCCTGTAGATGAACAAAAGACATGACAGGAGGACATCTCACCTACGCCTCGTGGGTTTAGGTAAATGCACAATCATGCCTTTGAGGGTGCGGTTGAATCTCTCAACCAACACATTGGTTTGGAGGTGGTAAGGAGTGGTGAACTTGAATGTTACCCTCACACTCCTTCCACAAGACCTTCATGCAATAGGACATGAAGTTTGTATCCCTGTCAGATACCATCTCTTTGGAGAAACTCCTGTGATTAAAGATCCCCATCAGTTCCCTGGCCATGAAGGGTGCAGTCATTATCCTCAGAGGGATAGCTTCCGTGTACCAGGTGGCATGCTCCACCAAGACCAGAACATATCTGTTATCCATGACCGTCTTGGGATCCAGAGGCCCCGCAATGTTGAGGCCAACCAGCAGAAAAGGGGTGCTAACAACAGTAAAAGGTTGCAGGGGGGTCTAGTACTTCCCCCTGACTTGCTACTCTCCTGGCAGGTAGGGAAGGACCTGCAGAATGCATCGGAGACTTACTCATTATTGGCCAATAAAAGTAGATGACACGCCTGTCAAAGGAATTTTCTTGCCCCCAAATGACCTGCCAGTGGCATATTATGAGCCAAACCCAGAAGGAAAGACCTGAAGCATTGGGGTATCACCAAATGTAAATGTAAATGTACATGTATTTATAAAGCGCTGCGAGGCCCCAGGGCGGTTATGCGCTATACAAATGCAATTTTTCATTTCATTTCATATAGCGCAAATCGCCCACATCGCAGGCATCTATGCGCTTGCTTAGGGAACCCGTCCTGGTAATCCCCCGGCAGGGTACCCACAAGGTGAAAGCCAGGCATCCCGAAGGGAGGGGCCGTTGTGGAGATTAAGCAAGCTATTGCCCAGAGTCGCAGAGTGCGAACCCGTGAGTCGAGTAGGCACCGGAGTGAGAATTATCGAGTCCGTGGAATTATTGAGCCCAACCCCCGTCGGGGCGGGGAATTGAACCCTGGTCCAGGGCCGATCTCAGCTTCCGGGTCTGCCGCCTCTAACCCCTGAGCCACACTTCTCCACATATGTTGCACCAGGCTCAGGAGCCTCTGGCTCACTATTCAAGAGATCATTCTCACAGTAAATCAGGTGTTTGTCAGTGTCGTCACAAGCTCTCTGGGCCTCGGCCAGCTGCTACTGGCCCACAAGACTAAGGCACTCCTTCTGCGCCTTTCAGAACTCTTCCCTGGAGGGACATCCTTCCTGCTGCTGGTTGGTCAGCTCAGACAGGTTTCGCAGGTCAGATACAACCTCCACTGTAGGTACCGGCGTATCCCCCTCAGAGTCAGCCTCCTCCCGTACTGTGGGAGTTTTAGTCACTTTCCCTTCCTCTTTTTGACCATTTCCCAGGCCATTCTTAAAGGGTTCCGGTCCACTTGACCACCCTGTTGAGCAGCAATGGACCGTTTGGTCAGGCATACCCACTCACGCAACCCCAACATCTCCAAATGTGACCTGAGCTCTGCCTCCTTCCAGATGGCATGCTCCAGGTCATTGCGAAGAAGACAACCCACAGTTATGAATAGAATCACAGCTACCTTAAGCAGCCCTGAGGACCCCCTCCCACTCAAAGGGAATCATTGCTATTGGGTAGAGGCTCTCACGGTTGGTGGCAGCAACAACTTGGTGGAACACATTTGTGATTCCCTGCTCTCAAGACACCAGAGAATATCTCACTGTTATCATACTGGCTCCTGTGTCTATGAGAGCATCCACCCTCTGCCAACTGATAGTGAACCACTGACTGTACGTCTTAGTAATGTCAGTCATGTGGGTTCTCTGCATCATCTCTCTGTCACCCAATGACTCTGGGGTAACCTCTAAACTCTCCCCAAAACTATCAGGGGCAATCCCCTCCCCAAAAACTACACTAGCCAACCCCATTGACTGTCCACCGGTGGGGGACTGTGCCCGCTTGGGCCACTTGGCCTCCCCTTTTTTAGTGTCCTTCCTGTTAACACTCATAACTTCACATGAGCCTTCCCTGCAGACCTACTGTCAGGGAACCATTTATTTTTCTTAACCATGGGTGGATGGGAAACCTGACCCCCAGAATTAGTTTGGACCCCTGTTATTTTTGTCCCACCCTCCTTCGTTTGGTAGAGACTTGCCCATCCTTGTGGTGACTCTAGTCAGATACCTTCTTGTGGACCCTGGTGCTGACCCAGTGGTCTGCCTCCTTAGCAAGCTCCCTGTGGTCAGTGAGCCTAACACCAATAAGGAATTGACTTCGATCTGGAAAACAAAGACTGAACATGTGCTCTGTTGAAAACAAACTATGCAGTCCCTGGTAATCTTTTATCTCACTGCCCTTCACACAACCATCCAGTGCCTTACAAAAGTAATCTACATAATCCATGCGGTCTTTTGGGGTAGCTTAATAGTGTCCCTAAACTTATGTCTGTACTTTTCTGGGGCCAGTCCAAACTTCCTGAATAGGGCCTCCTTCATGGGGTGGGGTGTGTTTCATTCTGTCACTCTCTTCTAGGGCCTGTAGAGTGTCCCTCCCCTCATTAGGTATATACTTTTACACAATAGTTCCCTTGTCTCCCTCAGGGACCTTGCACATCTGTAGGGCAATTTCGTAGGCCTCAAACCAGCTGTCTATGTTGTCTTCCACTACAAAGTCAGACACCAGACCCTTGGGTATGTGGACACTTCTGCCAGAGGCCACTGCAGAAATGCTGTGACCATCATGGCTGGATTCAGCCCTCCTGGTATTTGATGTCTAGCTCCCTCAGGCTCAGTTCTTTTCCTCTGAAGCTAATCTCTTTGTGCATTCCCCAATCTCCATGTTTAGCCTTTACTCCTCTAAGACCTGTTTCTTTTGCCCTGCCTCAAGCTTTAGTTTAACAAGTTATAATTTTAATTTCCTCACTCACCTCCTGTCCTCTGGGGGCAGGCCTTTAGAGGACATGCTGCTCCCTGCCTTGTGGAGGACAATCTCTCCGTGTAGGCTGGTTGCCCCTTTCCGTAGGCAGTATCAGATTCCCCACTGAATCTCAGCCCAGCTCTTCATCATCCTCTATATCCTCCTTCTCCTCATCATCATCAACCTCATCTTCTGGGGTTTCATGTGCTGCATCCCTAAATCCCAACCAGGCCCCAAGCACCTTTTGCAGCTCCAACTTTTTGGTGAAGCCTTTGGTAGAAACCTTAAACCCTTTATAAGAATCCTTGAGTTGGGTAACTATGTATTTCTCCTACTTGGCCAACTCAAAATCCATGCTGCAGGTGCAGTTATGGGACCTCCAATCAGACATGATTCAGAAAAAAAGCAAAAATGCCTATCAGGGGGAATGGAAAAATTAAAAATGCCAATTTAAAGCGAGCGGGAAAAAAATATCACATGGGGGATCAGAGACAATTGATTTGAATTTGTATTAGATGTGGATAGTAGAATACACCAAATTACTGTAAGGTATTGCACAAACACAAGTCCTATCATCACTGTTGATCACCAGTGATAGACATTGAGTCACTAATTGACAGAGGTTTGCATCCTGTCCAGTAGGGACCACAATCCTGGTCAGGGTAAGCAAGAAGCCAGCTATCAGCCACCCCGAAACATGTATTCCAGGGACAGGCCGAAGGCACCAAAATGGTTTAAGTAAGAAAATGCCAACTTTCTAAAAGTGGTACAAAAGGGGGTGGTAATGGACGGAGCATCTGAACCAATCAAACACTCACACCCAGTCAAAAGATCTGGGTTTAATCTATCACCGTTCTTTAGCCCACTCTTCCACCCCAGTTCAGACATTGCTATATGCAAATCAGTCTGACCCTGTGCCTCATGGGAACAGTCCAGCCCGAACTGCCAAGCCATGCCTTCCCTGGACCGGAAACAAGCTTCCGAGGACCGGTTTCTGGCATTCCAGCCGTCTTCAGCCCGGCTTGCTTGAATCCAGTGGCAAAGTGAGCAAGGGACTCACGTCTGAGCATACCCTTCCACACTTATGGCGGCCAAAAGCGGTACAAAAGGGGGTGGTAATGGACGGAGCATCTGAACCAATCAAACACTCACACCCAGTCAAAAGATCTGGGTTTAATCCATCACCGTTCTTTAGCCCACTCTGCCACCCCAGTTCAGACATGGCTATATGCAAATCAGTCTGACCCTGTGCCTCATGGGAACAGTCCTGCCCGAACTGCCAAGCCATGCCTTCCCTGGACCGGAAACAAGCTTCCGAGGACTGGTTTCTGGCATTCCAGCCGTCTTCAGCCCGGCTTGCTTGAATCCAGCGGCAAAGTGAGCAAGGGACTCACGTCTGAGCATACCCTGCCACACTTATGGCGGCCAAAAGCGGTACAAAAGGGGGTGGTAATGGACGGAGCATCTTATTATTATTATTATTTAATGATTTATAGAGCGCCTGGTGACCCGGAGGCATCCCCGCGCTGTAAGAACTTGAGTTAGCCGAAAGGGAAGGGAAAAAAGCTTATTTGGGGAACAGCAGAGTTTTAAGTTGTTTGCGTAAGCGTAAGTATACAGGTTCCATATAGCAATGTCTGAACTGGGGTGGCAGAGTGGGCTAAAGAATGGTGATGTGATCTGAACCAATCAAACACTCACACCCAGTCAAAAGATCTGGGTTTAATCCATCACCGTTCTTTAGCCCACTCTGCCACCCCAGTTCAGACATGGCTATATGCAAATCAGTCTGACCCTGTGCCTCACGGGAACAGTCCAGCCTGAACTGCCAAGCCATGCCTTCCCTGGACTGGAAACAAGCTTCCGAGGAACGGTTTCTGGCATTCCAGACGTCTTCAGACCGGCTTTCTTGAATCCAGTGGCAAAGTGCGCAAGGGACTCACGTCTGAGCATACCCTGCCACACTTATGGTGTCCAAAAGCGGTACAAAAGGGGGTGGTAATGGACGGAGCATCTGAACCAATCAAACACTCACACCTAGTCAAAAGATCTGGGTTTAATCCATCACCGTTCTTTAGCCCACTCTGCCACCCCATTTCAGACATGGCTGAATGCATATCAGTCTGAACCTGTGCCTCATGGGAACAGTCCAGCCCAAACTGCCAAGCCATGCCTTCCCTGGACCGGAAACAAGCTTCCGACGACAGGTTTTTGGCATTCCAGGCGTCTTCAGCCCGGCTTGCTTGAATCCAGTGGCAAAGTGAGCAAGGGACTCACGTCTGAGCATACCCTGCCACACTTATGGCGGCCAAAAGCGGTACAAAAGGGGGTAGTAATGGACGGAGCATCTGAACCAATCAAACACTCACACCCAGTCAAAAGATCTGGGTTTAATCCATCACCATTCTTTAGCCCACTCTGCCACCCGAGTTCAGATATTGCTATATGCAAATCAGTCTGACCCTGTGCCTCATGGGAACAGTTCAGCCCGAACTGCCAAGCCATGCCTTCCCTGAACCGGAAACAAGCTTCCGAGGACCGGTTTCTGGCATTCCAGCCGTCTTCAGCCCGGCTTGCTTAAATCCAGTGGCAAAGAGAGCAAGGGACTCACGTCTGAGCATACCCTGCCACACTTATGACAGTGGTTTGACACCAGTTGAACTCCTCCTTGATGAGCATTTTTTCCGCGACGAATGGCGTTTTGACACCAAGATTTTGCTACCCGCACTACAGCAATCACCAGTGACAAGTGGCAACATGAGATCTGCATTTCGCGCTCCAGCATCAACAGATCGCTGTGATCATCAACGTGAAGCTCCAGTAATTACTGTATTAGATGCCAGACAGGATGTTTGTGTTACAACGATGACAGTAGAAGATAACTCTTTCAGTGGGACTAACCAGATCCCATATCTGGCCCGTACTCTGAACTTGTAACTTTTACCCGGTCTCACACTACCAGATAGCTGCGGGTGGCACCCAGGTTTTTTAGGCACTATAATCACTTTAAAGTGTTGAAATTGCATATCTCTGGTTCTACTAATTGGATGTTTGGAATGTTGGTGTCAAATAATATATTACATTGTACTCTCTTGTTCTAAATAGGTGTGGGAATTTTGTTGTGTTTTGCTTTCACTTTATTGCTGCTTGTATGCTGCATACATACTTTACACATTGCATCTAAGTTAACCCTGACTGCTTTTGTGCCAAGCTACTTGAGGGTTAAGTAGAGGTTAATTTTGTGACTTTTTGTGGGTCACCCTGACAAGGTTTGCATCTTTTGCTTGAGTAGGATTTAACCCCCCTGAACCAGCAACCCAATGTCTCCCAACCACCAAATGTGCCTCATTTTGCCGCATACTTTGCCTTTCTTCATAATTTAGTCAACCCTGCTGCATAATTTAGTTCTCCACTATCACATAATTCCAGTGACCCTGTCCACACGGCATTTGCAACTGTTTTCGTGAAGCAGTGCTTTGTGTCTCAAACCACCTGAAGCTTAAAATTACTCTCACCTTCAGATGCGATCTTATTTGTGTTTATTCTCGTTTTTTGCTCTCCAAAATGTGTGTTCCTGAATGTTGAAAATCACTGAACTATTTTATTTATGAACTGATGGTTTGAAAAATGTTTTCAAGCTGCTAGATCGGGCCTTAAAGACAGCCCATGCAGAGACTCCTTCAGCCCCAGGGAACTAAATAACCTCAGGCACTGTGAACGCTTACCTTGGAGTCACCCTTAATGCCTGGAGTCTGCCGCCCCAGTAGAGTGGGATCAGCTCTGTGTGCTCACTAAACACTACCAGGTCATTAGATCTCCGGCTCGTGATGGTGGCTGAATGCATAAAAAAGCCATCTTCTCTGAATTGAAAGGGGAAGCTGTAGGCTATATTGCTGCCGAGTTCAGCCTGAGCCTGTTACCACATCATAGTCTCAATGCACAGATTATTTTCAGACCTGTTTTTTAAGGTCTGAAGATATACAGTGAAACTGCCTGTCGACTATTGCTAGGGACTCTTTAAAATACACATGTGTGGGCTTTTTCTCTTACCAGAGGACTATTTCTCACTCATTTCATGCTATATATGCTATAGTTCATGATATCAGCATCTGCCCTGATCATGTTCAATTTAGTAAAGTACTTAAGACAGTTGTATTCTAATCTTCAGCATTTCTGTCTTGCCTGTGCATATCTTCAGATCCAAAATACCTCTTCAGAGATGATTGGTGCTTTAGTAAGTTATATTAACATAAGATAGTATAACATTTGCTGTATTATTTCACCCATAAGGTGCTGGTATTTCTATGCATTAGGGGCTATCTTACATCCGCAAACTACTCTGACCATTACACATTCAGGGGCATATTTACCAAGAAGTGACGTAGTGCAGCTTTAGCCTTCTTGGCGTAACGCCACTCTCTGCCACTTCTGACTCACAGGCTGCACCGTATTTACAACAATACCGTGCAGCCTGCGCTGGTGCTAATTACAGCTGCCTCGCGCCAACGCAGGCATCCTTGCACTATAGTGCAAAGGTGCCTGTGTTGTGGGAAATGATTGTTTATGTGCAGGATGGTTTCCCTTCCTACGCATAAATCTTCCTGCACATAAACAATCTTAAATGGCGATTTGTAACTTCTATGTGAGCTGCTTTGTGTATCTCTCCATCTGTGTATTTTCCTGCCTTTTTTAAATTTATTTGTCAAATACCTTTTATTGAACATGACAGGTCAAAATAACAAATACCATGACAGCAAAGCAGTAATCTCATCACAATTATACATTACAGTCCCACGATCTCAGGCAAAAGTCCTGTTTCCCTTGATACCTTGCTTCCCTAGCACATATCTACAATCATCTCTTCCCACTGCAGTGGGGAATCTTCCATTTGGTCACCTCTCCTGAGTAGCCCCCCCATTCGGAATTTCATGCAGGTTACCACTATACGTATTACACATGCCCCAGATCGGTTCCTATTTTTTGGGGCATCCTCTGCTTGTATATACCATTTTGTTAGGCCACCGTGCACTAATCTAGGTCTGTCTCCCACTCTCGCAAGCAGGGTGAGGCCTGTCCCCCCAGTGTAGAGCGATGTTTCGCATTGCCATTGTGAGCCCCAGTGTGACCCAGGCTCTCCCCCTGATAATACTAAACAATGCACTAATGATAATGTGTGGGTTTCAATTAATATTTATAATTTGTGCATCACCAGGTAAACTGGCTTAATCCTATTACATTGTTTATTTCAGTCATACTTCAATCTCAGAAGACAGAGCTTCATTTGTGCTTTCTAAACTGCTGATATCTTTTTGAAATATTTGTACAGTTCAAGTTTCATTGTGTGTTAGAAGTGTGCTAGAAAAAACATACACCATCATACAATCTTTACTTTCTCACTCAAATCCTTGGGGTCCTCACTGACGAGGATCTCTTTATGAAGCCACAGCTAGGTCACTTCTTCCTGCAACACAGACGAATCAGGAAATGAGTAAATTCCTTACCGCTAAAGCCCTTGTCCAAGTAGTCATGACCATGGTCATCTCTAGGATCGACTACATACATTCTCTCTACCAGGGTCTCGCCAAAGGCCTCAATCATAGACTCAGACGTGCCCAGAACCAGGCAGCCAGATTAATCTTCCACCAAACTATACACTGACACATCACCCCCTTAAAGAGAAAAATACACTTGCTTCTTGTAGATCAAAGGACCATCTACAAGACAGGCTGCATAATTTTCAGATCTGGAAAAACGGGGCCTTTATATCACCCCATATTTATAAATACATCCCCAACAAAACCTCTGATACTTCCTCACAAACCTCCTCTCCATCACCAAAGTAAACAAGAACACATTTTCTAATTCCTTTTTCCGTTTTCTTTTTCATTTATAGAATGCACAAATGCCCTTGGGTGTCTTGGCACTAACATTTACAAATTTCCTGAACTGAAAGCTGCAGGGGGCATGCAAGACCACAAAGCAAGATAATAAAGCCAGAATTTCAGATTTCTTAGAAAACTTGTCATATTGGATTGACATTTAAGGTGCCTAGGCAGTTGATTCCAAAGTTAGCAGGTTTAATAAACAAAGCTTCTGCCACACCAAGAGACTTCCTTTATTTTTTGGAATGGTGACTACCTTGGAAGCAGCAGAGTGCAACAATGTTTTTTATTAGGTTTCTATATATCACACACATTTCTTTTTCAGGTGCGCAGGTCCAGAGCCATAAAGTGCTTTGTCTGCCAAACAGAGAACAGTGAAGCTCTGTTAAAGGCACCCAAAACGGATTAGAACTTCAGAATTGTCTTTTTTTTTAGTTTGAACAGCTTTGTTAGCAACTTATTGATACATAAAGACACCAGCAATATATAGAAAGAAATCAAATATAACAGTATAATAAAGGAATTGGCTAATATCTAGCAGAACAGAGTAAAAGCAATTTGTGGAATTTATATAAGGTGGAGGTAAGGAGAAGAGGGAAGGGAAGGAAGAAGAAGGGTAAGAAGGGGAGGAGAGGAAATACTAATACTATGGTATAAAGGAATAAAACAGAGAAAAACATACTAGATTAAATACTGTATATAAATAAATATGCAATTGTCTACTGAGTAAATATATATATTAACTTAACAGGGTAGATAATGAAGAACAGAGATAAAATCTTTCAAGGGGGTTTGAAATTTTAAGAGGTTATATGCGAAGTATTTTTTAAAACAATTCGGTCTAAATAGGTGGTAAGGGGCAACCAAAAGAGATCCCTGTTAATGATTGGTTTGCAAGAAGAGGCAAAAGCAACATCCAGTCTATGGAAATGACAGAGAGTATTCCACCAATGTAGTATGGAAAGTTTTGGGAGATTTTTCCAGTTAAAGGAAATGTGTTAAAAGGCTAGAGCAAGCATAAGGTCAAAAAGACCATGGCCATGTGGAGGAAGCCCTAAAGAGTCAGAAAGGATACCACCAAAGAGGAGAGGTATAGGATAAGGAATGGAAATTGAGAACAGACCAGCGAATTAAGACCAGACCTTCTCCCAAAATTCGGAAACTGTAGGACAGAGAAAGTCAGCATTAGAAGAATTGGGGCAATCATCATCTTAATCAAATCCAACCGGCCCCACCAAGAAAGAAAAAGAGGGTTCCAAGAGGAGAATAATTTCTCAATTCGCGATAGAGCTGCAGACATGTTCAATTTAGTGGAAGAAGAGATGGAATTGGAAAACCATATGCCTAGGTATTTAATTTTTTAACTATTCCAATCAAATCCAGTGGAAGAGAAGAAATGGGGAAGACAGAATTTTGTGAAAGGGACAATTTCAGTCTTGTCTGAATTCATCTTGTAACCAGAAACCTGCGAAAAGTAATTAAATTCAAGTAGTAAAGGAAGAATAGATGTTTCAGGAGCAGAGATGAATAAAAGAATATCGCCTGCATACGCAGATAGTTTCAATTGGTGATCACCATAAGGAAAACCGGAGATAGAGTCATTGGTACGAATAGAGGTCAAAAAGGGTTCAAGGGCTAGAACAAAAAGAAGAGGATATAAGGGACAACCTTGACAAATACCACGTTGGAGAGGAAAAGAAGACGAAACACAACCATTGACCAGGACCGAGGCTTTAGGAGCAGAATATAATAAGGAGATAAGTGATATGAATTTAGGACCAAAACCGTGCCAGCGTAATGAAGCAAACAAAAAAAGACCAATCTACTCTATCAAAAGGTTTCTCCGCGTCAAAAGAGATAGCAGCCAGAGGAATAGAAAGGGAGGAAACTTTATTAAAAACATTGAGAAACAGACGAGAATTATCTGAAGTGAGTCTACCCTTAACAAAACCACATTGCATCTTTACCAATGAGATGGGGCATGATAGGATCTAAACATAAAGCAAGCAACTTAGCAAATCATTTATAATCACATTAACTAGATAGATCGGGTAATAATTTTTACAAAATTGAGGATCACGACCATCTTTAGTATTGAGGCAGATAGTTGCCTTTTGAAAAGTGCCTTCTGTCTTACCAGTTGAGCAAAATTAGTTGAAAAGTATTAAAAGTTTAGGGAGTAACAAATCAGAAAAATGTAGGTAAAATTCAACAGAGAAACCGTATGGGCCAGTCGATTTTCCTTTAGTGAAGGTATTTAAAGCATTGGAGAGTTCATTAAGGGAAAGATCATTTTCAAGGTCAAGAAGGTTAAGATGGGAAGTAGAGGGAGTGGGGAGATTATCAAGATAAGTCTGGATGAGAGAAGGAGTGGGGGAGATTCTGGTGTGTTAAGAATTTGATAAAAAAGTTTAAATTCATCAAGTATTTCCTGATCTTCACGTAGAAGGGAGTTCTTGGAGGAATAAATAGAATCAATAAGAGTGTGTTCTTTATGTGTTATAGGGGAATTTGCTAAATGTTTCCCTGACTTATTTCGACCGCCATAATAACGAGCACTGCTACAAAGGAGTATTGAAGATGCGTTGTCAGTAGAAGCTTTGTTAAATTCAAGCTTGGCTCGTATCAATTCTGGTGAGATGGAACTTTGTGAAGATGTGTAAAATGTATGCTCCAAAAGTTTGATATGAGCAAATACAGTTTTCCGTTTCTGAAAAAAGCTTTTCTTCTTCTTAGAGACAGAGTCTATAATGAAGCCTCTTGCCGTAGCTTTAAAAGAATCCCAGATAATATGGGCTGGTACTAGAGTCGCAATTAAGTAGAAAGAATTAATTAGCGAAGGAACAAAAGGAGGAAGAGAATAGTGGATCAGTTGGAAGGGAATTATTGAAACGCCATCCGGAAGATTTTGGATATGGAGGGAGAAGATGAAGGTCTGTTACAATTGGAGCGTGGTCAGAAATAACCATAGGTTCAACAGAGGAAGACAGTAAATTTTGAGACAAAGATTGAGAAAGAAAGATGTAGTCTAGATGAGAAAGAGAAGCATGAGGAGGAGAGAAAAAGAGAATAGTCAAGAGTGTCAGGGTGAGAAAGTCGCCAAAAGTCAATGAGATGTGTTTGAGAAATAGAATCCTGGAATTGCTTGTGAGACTTATTGGGAATAAAACGGACTGTAGACTTGCGATCCAGAAAAGGGTCTACAATTTGGTTGCAGTCACCACCCAGAATAAACAAATCATCCCGAAATTGAATTCATTTTTGCGTAATCAAAGGCCAAAAAGAACAATCAGACTGTGTAGGACCATAAATATTAAAAACATTTAAAGGAACCAAATTAATTGACAAATTAGCTAATATCCATCTCCCCCCTGCATAATTTTCTTGCAATAAAACTTTACACTTCAGTTTTTTATGGCATAGAATTATAACACCATTTTTTTAATTAGTAGATTGAGAGAATAAAACCGTACCCACCCATCTTCTTTGAACTTAAGTGATTCAGCTTCTGTGAGGTGGGTCTCCTGTAAGAGGACAATGTCAGGGTTATAAGAAGGGAGGTGGGAAATGATTCTCTGTCTTTTAATGGGATTGATAAAACCCTTTACATTCCAGGAGATAACTCTGAATGTAAAATCATTAAACATTTAGAAGAGACATAATCTACAATGATAGAAACATAAAAGAGAATGACAATGAATACAGGGGAAAATAGATAATGAAGGAGGAGGAAAAAGGGAGGGAAGAGAAGGAACCTGAGAAGAAACTGATGAGAGACTAAAATGTAAAATGAGAGGAATCAAACATGGGAAGAAAGGAGAAGAGTAGAACCATTAGAAGAAAGGCAAAAAGAGGGAAAAAAGGGAAAAGGAAAGAGGGAGAAAATACAAGAAGAGACAGTACATATCCAAAAAGGATGACTGAGAATAACATACCTGAGGGGAACAAAGAACAGACAATGGGCAGGGACAACGCACAAGACGGACCACCCAATCCTGGGGAGTCCAACGGAATAAGGACGAAAAGGAAATAGGAGAGGGACCATACGAATTGAAGAAACAGAAACGAATCTGTATGAATAAACAAAAGAGACAATTAACATTAAAGTAATATATAGAGAAATATATAATTAGCTAAAGTGTAACAAGAAATATGGTAGACATGAAAAATACATTTTGCTGAAGAAACATCTAAGAACATCAGAGAATAAAATTACTACTTAACAAACAGAGCCAATAAAGAGACATTGACAAGAACTCTGCAAAGAAATAGATTAAATATTCAACCATTTCTAGAGTTTGTAGTGTCCATACCATTGGTAGTATGAATATGAATAACATTCTTAAGTTCTGCAGGGTCTTGAAAAGTCCACGTTTGCTTTTGGTATGTCACTTTGAAGATGCATGGGTGAAACAAACCATATCTAGCGCCAATAGCTCAAAGAGGAGGACGAAGATTCAGGAATTCTTTCCTTCTGGAGGCCGTGGCATTGGAGACATCTTGAGACAAAAACACCTTCTGACCAAGCCAGGAAATTTGTCTTTTAGTTCTAGCTGCCGAGAGAACTGAGAGCAGATCCGTGAACTTCAAAAAAGAGAATGATGACACCGCCTGGTTTAACTGGAGCTGTTGAAAGAGACGGACAAGGACCAAGCCTATGAGCTCTTTGAATGCTAAGTGAAGTAGTATATGGCATATCCAGGAGTTTCGGCAGGAAGGAGGAGAAGAAAGATACAGGGTCGTCACCTTCCAGAGACTCAGGCAAACCATAAATGCGAAGGTTGTTCAGCCTATTTCTATTTTCTAAATCTTCAGTATGTTGTTGGATGCTGTGGACTGTTTTTTCTAAAGATGAGATTCGTTGAGAGTTTCCTTGTATCTCTGAGACTTGGTGTTCCATTGAAGTCACTCTACTTTCCATTGTATATCATTTTTCTTTGAGAAATTGCATGTTATTGCTGGTTTCCTCCACAAACAGGAGCAAGGCACATATCTCCTCCAAAAGTAACTCCATAGAGATGGAAGATGAAGATTTGTCAGGAGATGGAGGATCATGTTTCAAACGTTTAGATGTGGAGGTAGACGGATAAGATTTGTTTGAAGTGGATTACGATGAGGAGCTGCGATTAGAAGTTACTTCAGCCATCTACAATGTAGTGGAAGAAGAGTCTGGTTTTGATAAAGATGGAGGAGTTACAAATGGATTGTGTTGTGATGAAACAAAACGAATTTCGGTATGCACAGTTTTCCCATAAAGAACTGCCTTTCAGTGAGTAGAATAAATGTTGCTCAGGCTAAGAAGAAGCTGTAATCATAAATTCTCCAGAAGAAACAACAAGTGACTTGACTAGAAGTAACTTGAGAAGAGAAGAAGCACATAGGCGTGTGTATCACCGACAAACTATAAAGTAAAAGGCATTGGAAAAGTTGAGATGTTGATCATGTGGTGAAAAATCAGAAATGCAGCTATATTATGCGAAGGAGAAGGCGGAAAACCCCAATCCTGTCTCATAAAGCCAGGTGATCTATAGACTATTAATAATCAGTCATTTGAAGGAGTGACCTGGCTATGTAAGTGAAAAATACTTAATGAGGCATATTAAATCATGAAGCCGGATCAAGACAAAACGTTGCACAAAAAGATGAGAAGCACATTTGAAAAAGATGGTGTATCTCTTTAAGAAAACACAGCCAAAATTTGGAACTTGTTAAAAAAAAGAAGAAATGCAGCCCCTTCATATAAAGGCAATGATAAAAAAGTTCAGTCATGTCATATAAGGCAAGAGTTCCTCGAGGCGTGCAATACTCATTCACTTGAGGGAATGAGCTGGCTAGGCATATTGACAGGAAATTCATGAGGCAAAATAAATCCTGAAGCCAGAATCCGGCATAGTGTTACAAGATGTCATCCACAATTGCAGAAAACATGTGGATATCTTTTTAAGAATATAGAACAAGTTTCTATGGGGTTAACAGAGGCTCCAGAGTGCCGACCGCATTTCTGCCGCTACGATGTAATTATTTGACGAGACGCGAATCGGCAGAAAAAGTAGAGGTAAGAGCGACACGCTCAGTAATAAAAAAATGCTCACCGGATTCCCCACATGTTCCGGTTGCAAATGCGACCAAAGTCCAGGAAAAACCAGCACGGGAAACGCACCAGCTGTTTAAGAGCGTTCCGGTGCGGCAGAGCGAGTCCCCTAGGCGGCCATCTTGCTCGGCACCGTAACCGCAACCAGAACTTCAGTATTGTCTTAAGAAGGCAGGCGGCTGCAATATAGTGTCAGAAGCTTGTTTAGAAAATGTTGTTCTATGCCCATATAAAGGGCATTACAGTAATTCAACCATGATAACTCCAATGTGATGACAACCGATTTCTACAAATAAAAAAGGAATACAAGGCAGAACCTTCCTCAAAGTTCTCATAAAAAAGTAACTGAATGAGGTCAATTTATTAATCTGATCTGTGAACAACAGTTCAGAGTCAAAATTACCTTTAAAATCTTAAATGTAGGGACTGGCAATGGGGGAAGACCCAGAGTCAGGGGCCACCAAGATTGATTCCAAAAAAGAGATGTCCTTCCCAAAAAGGAGAACCTTTGTTTTTTACAAGTTCAAGTTGAGGCAGTTGCCACTTATCCAGCTAACAATTGCACTTGTGCCTCCGTTAAAACCGTAAGCGACCTCATCAACATTGCTGGCAATTAACACTACAATTGGAGAGTCGTCAGCATAAGACACTAAGGGGTATATTCACAAGAGCGTGTGCTAAACATCACCAAAAAATGCTAACGCAACTTTACACATCGCAGCCTATCGTGGGAAAATAAGCCTGTGTCAACGTGGAATTCACAACAAGGCGGTACCACGCGATAGTCTGCCGAAACAGCGGCCAATGTCCGCAATACAACCACCTCGATGGAGATATAAACACAAACCTCAACGTGAAAAAACATGCGATGGGCCAAAGCGCGATGAGGAAATCAGGGATAAGCAGCGCCAGGCCTGCAATACACACATGGCAGGTGGGAAAAATCACTATAAAAGTAGAAAAAATATTCACACACAAACTGACCAACACCCAAGCACCATGGAGCAGGCGCAGAGGATGATCGCAACCCCACAAGCACCCCGGACGAACAACCTGGGATCTTGGGGACAGGGAATGGCAAGGACAAGAAGAAGAGGAAGACGAAATTCAGTCCGCAAGAAAACAGGATCCTGATAACGGAGGTGATGGAACACCATTAACAACTTTTTGTCATCTCCAACATTTCATTGGGCACCAAAAATGGGATATGGCGGGATATCGTGGGCAAGGTGAATGCCGTCGGAGAGCACAAGAGGTCAATGGACGAGGACAAGAAGCAATGGATTGACATTAAGCGCAAGACCAAGGAGAATCTCGCAGCCAACCAGAAGCCAGCCATGCAGACTGGAGGTGGGAGCCCAGCACCACAGCTCATGCTGGATGACATGGAGGAGCTGGTGTCGACAGTCATCAGTGTAGAGATGTTGTCTGGAGTCGGGGGACAGGACACTGCTCGAAATGACACAACACAACCGCAACAGGGTGAGTGACCACCAGGTTCTGGGGGGACTGGTGGAGATGACCACAAGTACACACCCACAATGATTCTGGGTCATGCCCCTGATCTACAGACTGTCACAATGTACAATGTCATGCTGTCTGAATGTCAACATGTACCATGCAGCTACATACATGTGGACACATTGTAATACACTTTCTCCCCTTCACATTGCAGAGGCACTATCAACATCTGTTGCACAGCAGTCCCAGCCACCCTTCACTGATGACGAGGAGGACACCCCCAGCATCAACACCCAAGCCCTCGAACACATCATTGACATCATCCGCAAATCTCTCCAGGATCAGGGCAGCCAAGCTGTATCAAGAAGACCCCACCCACTACCCAAACCACCCAACAGGAGGCACCATCAGCCCCGGCAGTCTCCCAAGACCCCAGGAACAACACATGGCCTTCCATCACTGTGTGCTGGAGGACCAGAGGGAGACAGCTGAGCAGGTGCAGGTGGGGTTCGACCTCATGGCTACCAAACTGGACACCATCCATGGGTGTCTAGGTCAAATCAGGGACCAGCTCCGGTCCCTAAAGGACACCCACGGCTCACTCCATGGTCTCCAATGAGCCCTGACTGACATCGCAGGAGTCATGACGCGCAGAGAAGAACACCTGTCCGCTCAGACTGGCTCCAGCGATCCCAGCTGTGAGCTGGCACACATGCAGAGGCTCAGGGAGGACATGATGTGGATGGAGGTGGAATGGATGGCATCCACTGCTGCACATCAGCGAAATGTAGCTCAGATCTTCCAAGCCCTGCAGATCCTCATCATGGCATTGCTGCCACAAGCCATGGCACAGATGAATGCTGCTGCCCCCACACCGTGCACATCTCTGCCCCCTGGTGTGTCAGTGCCTCACAGTGCAGCAGGCTTATCCACTCCGGCACCTGATGTGTCACTGCCACACAGTGCGGCCGACAATCCTCCTCCGACCCATGATGTGTCAGTGGCATACAGTGCCGCAGCCAGTACTGCAACACCCACAGGTGGGGCAGAGCACACATCAGAGTATTAGGACGTGGATGGGATTGTGTTCAGAAGGAGGTACTAGCATTTATTTCCAACACTTGGCCTGTTTCTGCTTGGTGGCACCCATGACCTTCCACTGATCCTGAAATACACACCACTGCACTCACCTTGGACGGCGACATGGACTGCCATATCCTGTTTGAGGACTAATGACACGGCGACCAGACTGCGGACTGTCCCCTTCCTCTTCCGCATTACTTCTCTTCCCCGGATTGACTCTGGCTGGCCCTCCATGGGCCCATATTGTGTAGTGTGCTTGGCATGGCCCTGTACCGCTTCAGCTGCAAAACTCCACTGGATATGCAATAAACATCCAGTAACGCACTGCTGTGTCATGTCTTTCATCATTCATGAATGAATGTGTGGATGAATGTAGGGACAGTGATTTCCTTTTCGTCAATCATGCTCATCTGGTGGGATGCCAGTCACAGTGTGCTAAATTGCCTATTGTGTTCCGGGTGCCGTGGACACTACAACAGGGACACATGCATTAGTCACTTCCTTGTCCGGACATGGACTGAACCACGCCCAGAGCCCCCGAGTCATTGTTGCAAGCCCTTCGCTGGTCCGGCGTACACCAGCCCAGACCACTCTGCTTATGCTCCGAGAGGGGGCCCACATAGCTACCTGTCGCAGGTGTACTCGCTGGTGGTGTGCAGGTCACTGGTCTAGTTGTGAGCATGTCACAGCCACTCCCTGAGTAGAGGTTTGCACACTTACCACACCCATCCAGCACAGGCATCACAGGCCATGTGAGACCGCAAATATAAGGGGCCAACAATGTCACATTTCCCTCTGCCAGTGGTGACTGGATGACGGACGCTCCACGGTTCTTAATCAAAAAGGGCCCATGAGTTGTTGTGCACAGAGCTAGTGGCACCCAAAGCCTTGCAGCCGTCATGGGCCTACCACCAGATGGTGCTGACTGGCGTTGCACATGGTTAGTGGCACCCGAAGCCTTCCAGCCCTCACGGGCTTACCACCACGTGGCACTGACTGGCGCTGCACAGAGTTAGTGGCACTGAAACATCTGAGCGTGTGTGCAGCCTGCGTTGATGACGTGTGCACTGATGTGCTCTCTGCCATTGATGACTCAGGACTCAGCGTCATATGTGGGACCTGCTGGGCCGCGGGGCGGGCCCGCATGATGCGGACCATGCTATGATGGCGGAACCGGGTCTGGAGCTTACACGGGCATGTGGTGTTCCTCCTGATGGACACACCGGTGGCAGCAGGTTAACAGTGGGGCCTGTGTGCGCAGGGGCGGCGATGTCTCTCTCCTTTCCTTTCCTTCTCTCTCTCTCACTCTCTCTACCTTCCCTCGCTCTCTCCCCTCCTTTTCTTCTCTCTCACTCTCTCTCCTTTCCCTCTCTCTCTCTCTCTCTCTTTCTCCCTTCCTTTCCTTCCCTCTCTTTCTCTTTCAGGCTTACTTTTCTTCTCTGTTTCTCTGTATCTCACTCCTTTGATGTGCGCATGACACACGTCCTGATTTTGTGCTTTATTTTCCAGGCTGTGACGTTGAGATTGTCCCTGACGAACCCGACAGAGGTCTTCCACATTGGTGTTTTCTGTTGTATTTTAATAAAGTTTTGGGTTGTTACTTCAGTGCTGTGTGGCTGTTTCTAGTTCTTCTGGCCACACATGTGTCTATTTATTTTGGCAATGTGCGTCATCATGTGTTTTTTGGTGCTCTTGTATCGTGCACGTTATGTGTATGTCTGGCGGGGTTCGGGGGGCTGGGGGTGGTGGCGGAGGATGTTGTGGCCCTCATGGGCATCTGAGCTGCATGATCATTGTCCCCATGGCATCTGTGGGTCTGCGGGTGTGGCTCTTGGCTGGGCTCCCTTTCATGCTGTGGGTAGTTGTCCTGCTTAGCACCAGCAAAAGGCAGGTGTTAAATCTCTGGTGCTATCGTCGAAACATCTTCGAAAGAGACTCACTTTCTACCACCCTACTCGCGCGTTGAGATCGGAATCTTTACTTCTTGCGGCTGTTCCGCGTGTGAAGAGGGCTCGCCTAGGTGGCCGCTCCTTCAGTCTTTTGGCCCCACAGATGTGGAATTCTTTACCGCTCCCTTTGCGGGGGGCGACCAGTCTTCTTGAATTTAGGAAAGGCCTCAAAACCTGGCTGTTCTCTCAATAGGTTTGCCTGTAGCCCTGTTTCTTTTGTGGACTTTTAATCTGTTTTTATCTGTGTTGTGTTATTCTGAAACCAGTTTCACCTTACCTAAAGCGCCGGGATTCTCTTTTTGAGTAACCGTTGCGCTATACTAAATAAAAAATAACATAACATAACATAACATAACATCGTGGGTTATTGCCTCTTTTTGTTGCACTCGCAGATCTGCCAGTTCATTGTGGTGTTGTGGGCTTTTCATGTATTTTTGAACAGGAACGCCTACTCTGCATCTCATTAGGGTTAGTTGGTGGTGTCCACCGTGGAGATAAATTTTAGGGCAGTTATTGCGGGGATACTGGCGATGTCTGCAGTTTGCACCAGATTGTGAATGGGATGTTAAATCTATCTCCACTTTTGATGTGTTAAAGTGGAGATAAATCATAGAGAAGTCCTTGTGAATAACCCCTGAGGCAAAGCCATAGGAATGAACCATCTTAGCTAACGGGGCCACTATGTTGAAAAGCGTTGGACTCAGTGATGACCCCTGAGGGACACCACAAGGCAAAAAGAAAGATTTTATAATATACTCTCCAAGGGTCTCTACTTGTTAAAAATGAAGAGAGAAGATCAAGGGCAGATCCAGAAATCCCGTTTTCTGCTAGGCACTCAAACAGACCGCATGACTCACAGTATCGAAGGCTGTGGGAAGATCCAAAAGGACCACTGCAGCCCTCTATCTGTCATACATGATGTGTCTTATCTCTTTGGAAACTACAACCAGAGCTGACCTGGTACTGTAGCTTATTCTAAAACCAAACTGCGCTTCGTCCAAGTTCCTGTTTTATGGGTGGGTCCAGATTCTCAGTGCCGGCCCCCCGCATCTTGAACGCCCTACCACTTGCGATATGAACTGCTCCCAGCTACATTAGCTTCAAGCAATTAATAAAATCGTGCCTTTTTAAACAAGCATATGACGAAGTATTGCAGCTAGCAATACTTCTGTTACTCAAGCATCAAGAAACCGTTCCGGTGAACATGCACTAAAAAATGTGAGTAGCATAACTCAGCAAGGTTGTCACATAATTCGCATTACAAAATCCTCTCACTTTGCAGT
Source organism: Lissotriton vulgaris (assembly GCF_964263255.1). Classification (NCBI taxonomy): domain Eukaryota; kingdom Metazoa; phylum Chordata; class Amphibia; order Caudata; family Salamandridae; genus Lissotriton; species Lissotriton vulgaris. Next base: position 689,545,012 of record NC_141699.1, read on the forward strand.
CCATGAAGGAAAAGTAAACACCAGTCTCCATGTTAAAAGACTAAACAGCAATTTGGCAGAAGACAAACGCCTCTGCATAATGACAAAAATAAAATGTAAACACATCTTTATTGCTTATTTATCTTCTGAACTCCAGCATAGTTTTTGGGGGTGCTGCCGCATCCCCACACCAGTACTTCGAGTATCTATGTCTACCAGTGGTATAGCAAGTGTGTCTGGAACCGTCGTGCAAGCAGAGTCAATGGTTCCCCAAGGACCTTCAACTGGATATAATAAGATTAGCATTATTAGGGTGAAATGGGCCCTGTTGCCCTGGTCCCCAGTGCCATTGCACTTGCTGCACCTCTTAATAGGAACTCCCCAGTAGTCTACTAGAAAGTGATACGCTTGTACCTTCTCCCTCCTTCGTTATTAACTCTCAGACTGCTCCTTCACAGCCCCCCACCACCACCGCTATACATGCCAGAACTGTAACACAGGTCGCAGGTAGTCCATGCGGTGCAGGGGACACTTTTCAGGGGGAAATCTTTCAGCTCCAGGCCTATGAGTAGCTATCAGAAAAGGGAGACTCAGTGACCTCTCTCTACATCCGGCAAGTTCGCATTGTTTTGTGTCTCACCCCTGGATGATGGCCTCAGACCTGGCACCACACCAGCGAATCTCCTAAACGATGCACTGAGCAGTTGGCAGGGGACTTCTAGTGCCACAATAAACCACCTGTTGGGTTGGGATGGGATATCCCATGATGTTTAAGGAGGGGGTATTAACAGATAGCCCCCGCCATTGTTAGTTGGGATATTTGCTGCGGTGCGTCACCGCATGGTTAATAAAAGGGCCCTGGGAATACACCTCATGGCAAAATAAGTAACCAACGCCCTGTGTCCGTGTCATGCCTGTCGTATTTACTGTGGAGCTCAGCCTTCACTATGGGCCCCCAATCTAACAACTGGTGATGGGCAGGCTCTTGCTCACCTGTATGCATCCGGCCTCGGTTGCTCGCTGTGCCCGGTGCTCCTCGTAGTTTGGTTGCGGAGTGTCTCCTGTGGCTCTGCTGCACCCACGTGGTTCGCCTTTCATCCGTCTATCCTGGTTCCTGGGCCCCATCCACGGTTAGACAAGCGCGCATCCTGTATCCGTGCAGGCGGTGCTTTGTTGTCTCAGTCGTTCTGTGGTGCCTGCGGTGAGTGGGTGTCTCATCAGGCTGGTTACTCCATGTCACGCTGTCCTGCCTGGTGCTTGCGGAAGGGGCCTGCTCATTAGGCAGCTGGTTCCTGGTTACGCTGCCCCGCCTGCCTAGCCAAGATGCTATGCGCTGCAGAATGAGGCCGGGATTGCCGTTGTAACCTCCTGATGTCTGCATGATGCTGTAGCCTCCTCATTCCTAAACCCGTGACTGTCGGAGGTGAGGGTTGCCGTTTTGCCTGTTTCCCCTGCCTGTTAAGTGATCACCTGGTCTGTCTTGTCGGGTACCGGCCTGCTTAAGTTTCCTGCAGTGAATCTCTCCTACATCCTTACCACATGCATGTCTGATTGCTGCACAGACCGTGCCAGAAGAACATTAGCACAAGTGCTGACTGCACTAACGTCGCCAAGCCCCGTCCTGTGCAAGGATCGATGACAGTCTTCAACACTATGTACCAGGGTCACATGAACTTCCTTGCAGGTCACACCACCACTTCTTGGGCCTGTTCCACTCCTGCCCATCTCTGTGCAAAACCATTTGGGCAGGTACATGCATAACTTTGCCCAGGTCAGTGCGCAGAACCCTGTGTTGGTGTTGTTGGCCCCTGATCTGATTTGTCATGGCCTCAATTCATGCGCTGGATTCATTCTTGATAGGTGACATTCCACCAGCCCTAGCTTTTAGATGTGGTGGAACTTACCCATGTCGAGGGCCCTGTCCTCTTCATGGGAAAAGGTGTTCGGCCTGCAACAAACCCAGCAATTTATCTACAGTATGCTGCTCTTCCACATTCAAAAGAGGGAAGAAGACCAAGACAATGCATGCTATGCAGACTCTAGGAATGCCAGAGGGTGAAGAAGATATAGATGATGATGACACAGAAGGAACAGTTCATGTCATTTACGCTCTGCAGCCCGGCAGATACCCGCGGAGATGCATCTCCAAATGTAACATCATTCTGGCAGGACATCACCTACGGTCGTAGATCCCTACAGGGGCTTTCATTGATATTCTGGTGCAGGATGTCCAGAAGACTCTCCCCCTTTCAACCAACATCACACTACACGTCTACCCAAATCTTTGAGTATTGGTCATCAACGCCACTCCCATTTGCTGGAGTGTTCATGACTGAGCTCAAGCATGAGTCTCACTCCACTAGTGCCAACGTTTACATGACCAATGGTGGCTACAGAGTGCTGCTGAGCTGCCGGACAGCGGAGAATCTTCAACTAGTCACTTTTGCCTTGAGTTTCTATATGGGAAATGTGTGGACGAACTGCTGAATGAGTTTGCAATGTTATTCGATGTTATAGGTTGCCACAAAAACGGTCTCATACACCTGCACATTGAAAACTCCATCCAGCCTGTCTCGTTGAAGCATCAGAGGGTGGTGTTCCATCTACACCCCAAAGCAGAGGCACAATTACCGAAGCTAGAACAGGCAAAAATTATTGAGAACAATGATGGCCCTATTCTTTGGGTATCCCTGATTGTGATCTTGTGAAAACCCAAGCAGCTAGGAGAAGTCAGAATCTGCGTCGACATGCACCTACCCAATCTGGCCATCCGACGTGAGCGACTCCTGACGCCCGCAGTTGAAGACACAGTGGCTGAGGTTCGTGGCTCAAGATGGTTTTCCAAGATGGATCCCCGGGCAGGATATCATCAGTTACTGCTTGCACCTGAATCAAGGGCAATCACCACCTTCTCTATCCATGTGGGTCAAGGGAGGTATAAGCACATCGGTTTAGGAGTATTGAGCACTGCAGACGTGTTTTAGGACACAATTAGAGGAGTGTTGTTGGCTGGCCTTACAGTTGTCATCAATGTCTGTGATGATATTTTGGCACACACCCCTACACTGGAAGCACACCTGGACCGTTTGACCGCGACAATCCAATGACTAAAGGACAATGGTCTCACACTTCACAGAGAGAAATGTGCCTTTCTTCAGAAGAAGGTAGTTTTCTTTGGGTACTGATTGTCAGAGGAGGAAGTCATGCCACATCTTGCAAAAGTCGAAGACATCCAAACAGCTCCAACACACACCAGTATCACCGGTGGGCGCAGTTTCTTAGGGGTGGTTACATGCTTTGGGTGCTTCATCCACAACCTAACTGTTGTACCTCTACTCCTGAGGGAACCGACCAAAGCCAATATTGAATAGAGCTGGGAACCCGCCCAAGAAGAGCATTTGTTAGGTTATGTTATGTTATGTTATGTTGATTTATTATGCGCACAGATACTCCAGCCAAGGAGCGTCCCGGCGCAGAGACAAGGTAGACCATAACACAACAGGAGAGTAAAAAACATAAAAACAGCTAAAACAGAAATGTTTTTATAGCCCTCCGGAAAGTCAAGAGATCCTCCATCAGACGGATTTCAACAGGAAGGGAGTTCCATGCTGCCGCGGCCTTTACACTGAACGAGCGGCCTCCCATGCGACTGAGCCTGAATTTGGGGACCACAGCAAGGGCCAAGCCCTGGGAACGGAGGGTACGGGTGGGAACATAGAAGGAGAGACAGCTAGATAAGATTTCCGGGCCTATACCTCTCAGAATCTTAAAGGCAAGGCACAGAACCTTAAAAAGGATGCGCTTCCTTACAGGGAGCCAATGTAGGGAACGAAGGACACCTGCCACCGAGCTGAATCTGGGCAGTCCGACAATCGCCCTCGCCGCAGCATTCTGAACCCGCTGCAGACGGGTTAACTCGGCCTGGTTGGCCCCGGCCAGAAGAGAGCTGGCATAATCCAGGCGGGAGATGATAGTTGCCTGGATCACCAGCTGCCTGGTCGGGGCATCAAAGAACTTGAGAACAGGTCTCAAGCCCCTAAGCAGTCCGAAACAACAGGCCGCAGTTTTTTTGGTGTGCCCTACAAAGGAGAGGCCCACATCCAGCCAAACCCCCAGGTTTTTTACCTCCGATACCGGGGTCGGAGTGGGTCCCAGCTCTGGGGGCCACCATTGGTCACCCCACAACTCCACTCCCTTACCGACAACCATCACCTCCGTTTTTGTGGCATTTAGCTGGAGACAGTTGCCTGTCAACCAGCTAGCCACCGCCTTCAGTCCAGACTGAAACCTGGGGGCCTCAATCTCCGCATCCCCGCTGAGAGTAACCGCCAGCTGTGTGTCGTCGGCATATGAGACCAAAGTTAGGCCCCACTGCCTAGCGACATCAGCCAGCGGTCTCACATAAAGGTTGAACAACGTGGGACTCAGCGAGGACCCTTGCGGAACCCCCAAGGCCATCGGTTGGAAATTGGACTTGAAGGGAGGGATGGCAACACAGAAGGAGCGGTCGTCTAGAAAGGAGCGGAACCATTGCAGGAAGCCAAGAATATTTTGATCAAGCCATGAGTCAGAGCAATCTGTAGATGCGAGTACCATTGGTCTAAGGCCTGTACTGTTGCAGATACAAACCAATGGCGACCAGTGGGCTCTACTAGCGTATGCCAGTTGTGCTTTGTGGAGACTGAGCAACCATACTCTGACATTGAATAGGAGGCAATTGCGGTGCACTGGGTCTGTTGCCACTCCCACCTGTACCTTTTACCTTCAACCGTTCACTGTTCATATGGACCACAAACCACTGGTTCCTCTATTCACTGGGTCCTCCTCGAAGTTTCCCCTGAGGATTGAGAAATGAATCCTCCAATTGCAGGCCTACCGGTTCTCAGTGGTATATCGACCTGGTAACCAGAATCTTGCAGACTATCTGTCCAGACATGCCAGGCCAGCCACCGTGCAAGAGGAGCATGATGCTGAAGAAATAGAGGAATATGTCTGTCTGACACTGGAAGTGTCCAGATCTTTACCGATATCCCTAGAAAACATTGTTCAGGCTCAAGCCAGTGATGAATGTCTCCAGTTAGCCATCCCTGCAGTGGCTTCCAGAAGCTGGCACACTAACTCAAAAGGTCCCTCATCGCACAGAGAAAGCAAGACTGACAATGGTGTCACTACACAATGTCTGGCTTGAACTAGTGGTGTCCACAGAAGGATGCTTGGTGAGAGTGCTTAGTTTGGTGATTCCAAGAGGTTTGCAACAACGGGTGCTTGATCTCGCCCATACAGATCATCAAGGAATCATCAGAACTGAATCCAGATTGAGGTGCAATGAATGGTTCCACAGTTTCGATCATCTAATTGAGCGGACACTGAGACAATGCATGCAGTATCTGGCTGAGAGTTCTGCAGAGCCATCAGCACTCATTATTACGAAGCTCATCCCCCTTTTGCTGTGGGACCGGCTTTTGCTGATTTTGGAAGTTTGCCAGAAGGCAGACACACTAGTTGTCATTGACGGTTTAACAAAGTATCTAGAAGTGGAGATTGTCGAGTCAACAGCAACCCGCCAGACGACGCCGCCATTGGAAAAAGTCACTGCCGCTCATGGTGTGTTGGGCGAACTCGAAACTGACATTGGCCCTCCATTATACAGTCAAGGGTTTGCTGGGCATTTGCAGTCACATGGTATTTGTCATTGAAGGCATAGAAAGCTTCATTGGCTCCCGGTTAAAGATAGAATTATATTCAAGCGCCTGTGCATTGCACACAGAGCATTCTGGAAATCAGGTGCCATAATCAATCACACCCTTGTCACACCTTACAAACCAAATAGACAGCTAAGGTCCACCTCCTCTCATCTGCTTACAATTCCCAGAATCAAGAAAGCTAGATGTGGTGGTCGTTCCTTTTCTCACACCACGGCTAAACTCTGGAACTCCCTCCCCCCTCATTTGCGCGCAGGACACAACTTGCTATCCTTCAGAAAAAAGCTAAAAACTCAGCTGTTTAACAACTAGAACAGGCTTCCCATGTTCCCTCACGTGCGTTTGGTCTGCAGCGCTAGGATGCCTCAGGGTAGCTACCGCGCTTTATAAATGTTCTTTTCATGTCATTTCATTTCACTGCTGGCCCCAAGCTAACAGAAATATTTACAACAAGGGGTGGTGAGGGACAGAGTCTCTGAATTAAACAGAATACTCTCACCCAGTCAAGAGATCAGGGCTAGATCCAACACCGTTTTTTAGCTCACTGCACCATCCCAGTTTCAGAACCTGGCTGTATGCAAATTAGTATGTTCCTGTCCCAGTGCATGATGGGAACAGGACAAACCAAACTACAAAAGCCAATTCTTACACTGGGAAGGAAACAAGCTACCGGGGACCGGTTTCTGGCATTTCAGCCTCTTCGGCCCGGCTTGCTTGAATCCTGATGGTGCAATGAGCAAGGGACTCACATCTGAGTATACCCTTCCACACTTAGGGTGGACAAAAATATTTACAACAAGGGGTGGTGAGGGACAGAGTCTCTGAATTAAACAGAATACTCTCACCCAGTCAAGAGATCAGGGCTAGATCCAACACCGTTTTTTAGCTCACTGCACCATCCCAGTTTCAGAACCTGGCTGTATGCAAATTAGTATGTTCCTGTCCCAGTGCATGATGGGAACAGGGCAAACCAAACTACAAAAGCCAATTCTTACACTGGGAAGGAAACAAGCTACCGGGGACCGGTTTCTGGCATTTCAGCCTCTTCGGCCCGGCTTGCTTGAATCCTGATGGTGCAATGAGCAAGGGACTCACATCTGAGTATACCCTTCCACACTTAGGGTGGACAAAAATATTTACAACAAGGGGTGGTGAGGGACAGAGTCTCTGAATTAAACAGAATACTCTCACCCAGTCAAGAGATCAGGGCTAGATCCAACACCGTTTTTTAGCTCACTGCACCATCCCAGTTTCAGAACCTGGCTGTATGCAAATTAGTATGTTCCTGTCCCAGTGCATGATGGGAACAGGACAAACCAAACTACAAAAGCCAATTCTTACACTGGAAAGGAAACAAGCTACCGGGGACCGGTTTCTGGCATTTCAGCCTCTTCGGCCCGGCTTGCTTGAATCCTGATGGTGCAATGAGCAAGGGACTCACATCTGAGTATACCCTTCCACACTTAGGGTGGACAAAAATATTTACAACAAGGGGTGGTGAGGGACAGAGTCTCTGAATTAAACAGAATACTCTCACCCAGTCAAGAGATCAGGGCTAGATCCAACACCGTTTTTTAGCTCACTGCACCATCCCAGTTTCAGAACCTGGCTGTATGCAAATTAGTATGTTCCTGTCCCAGTGCATGATGGGAACAGGGCAAACCAAACTACAAAAGCCAATTCTTACACTGGGAAGGAAACAAGCTACCGGGGACCGGTTTCTGGCATTTCAGCCTCTTCGGCCCGGCTTGCTTGAATCCTGATGGTGCAATGAGCAAGGGACTCACATCTGAGTATACCCTTCCACACTTAGGGTGGACAAAAATATTTACAACAAGGGGTGGTGAGGGACAGAGTCTCTGAATTAAACAGAATACTCTCACCCAGTCAAGAGATCAGGGCTAGATCCAACACCGTTTTTTAGCTCACTGCACCATCCCAGTTTCAGAACCTGGCTGTATGCAAATTAGTATGTTCCTGTCCCAGTGCATGATGGGAACAGGGCAAACCAAACTACAAAAGCCAATTCTTACACTGGGAAGGAAACAAGCTACCGGGGACCGGTTTCTGGCATTTCAGCCTCTTCGGCCCGGCTTGCTTGAATCCTGATGGTGCAATGAGCAAGGGACTCACATCTGAGTATACCCTTCCACACTTAGGGTGGACAAAAATATTTACAACAAGGGGTGGTGAGGGACAGAGTCTCTGAATTAAACAGAATACTCTCACCCAGTCAAGAGATCAGGGCTAGATCCAACACCGTTTTTTAGCTCACTGCACCATCCCAGTTTCAGAACCTGGCTGTATGCAAATTAGTATGTTCCTGTCCCAGTGCATGATGGGAACAGGGCAAACCAAACTACAAAAGCCAATTCTTACACTGGGAAGGAAACAAGCTACCGGGGACCGGTTTCTGGCATTTCAGCCTCTTCGGCCCGGCTTGCTTGAATCCTGATGGTGCAATGAGCAAGGGACTCACATCTGAGTATACCCTTCCACACTTAGGGTGGACAAAAATATTTACAACAAGGGGTGGTGAGGGACAGAGTCTCTGAATTAAACAGAATACTCTCACCCAGTCAAGAGATCAGGGCTAGATCCAACACCGTTTTTTAGCTCACTGCACCATCCCAGTTTCAGAACCTGGCTGTATGCAAATTAGTATGTTCCTGTCCCAGTGCATGATGGGAACAGGGCAAACCAAACTACAAAAGCCATTTCTTACACTGGGAAGGAAACAAGCTACCGGGGACCGGTTTCTGGCATTTCAGCCTCTTCGGCCCGGCTTGCTTGAATCCTGATGGTGCAATGAGCAAGGGACTCACATCTGAGTATACCCTTCCACACTTAGGGTGGACAAAAATATTTACAACAAGGGGTGGTGAGGGACAGAGTCTCTGAATTAAACAGAATACTCTCACCCAGTCAAGAGATCAGGGCTAGATCCAACACCGTTTTTTAGCTCACTGCACCATCCCAGTTTCAGAACCTGGCTGTATGCAAATTAGTATGTTCCTGTCCCAGTGCATGATGGGAACAGGGCAAACCAAACTACAAAAGCCAATTCTTACACTGGGAAGGAAACAAGCTACCGGGGACCGGTTTCTGGCATTTCAGCCTCTTCGGCCCGGCTTGCTTGAATCCTGATGGTGTGAGATAAATAACGGTGATGGATCAAGCCCTGATCTTTGGACTGGGTAAGAGTGGTCTGCTCAATTCAGACACTCTGTTCATCACCACCCCCTTTTGTAAATCGATTTTGGCCACTATAGGTGTGGCAGGGTATACTCAGACATGATCCCTTTCTCACTGCTCCATCAGGATTCAAGCAAGCCGGGCCGAAGAGGCTGAAATGCCAGAAACCGGTCCCCGGTAGCTTGTCTCCTTTCTGGTAAAGAATTGGCTTGGTAGTTTAGTCTGCCCTGTTCCCATGATGCACTGGGCCAGGGACAGACTGATTTGCATATAGCCAGGTTCTGAGCTGGGATGGGGCAGTGAGATAAATAACGGTGATGGATCAAGCCCTGATCTTTGGACTGGGTAAGAGTGGTCTGCTCAATTCAGACACTCTGTTCATCACCACCCCCTTTTGTAAACCCAAGCTAACAGAGGCAGAACGGTTCATGCAGACACTGAACAAAGTTCTCCAGATCGGCCTAGCCAATGGACATAACATTGAGTGTGCCCTCTACTCCTTATTGAGAGAACATGTCTCATGCCATATGCTATAACCAAGGTGAGCCCCAGTGCTGTCTGCATGAATCGAGCAGTGGGCGATACCATTCCACAAGTGATAGAGCCATCAACCCTGAGAAATCAAGCAGCTGAAGCATTAGGTCAACATCAGGCACAGAACAATCAAGTCTCACAAGCATTACGTGGCAGAAGGCGAGTCTTCCGGGTTGGTGAACAAGTACTTGTCAAAAACCGGCATCCACGGAGTATGTTCTCGCTACTTCTATGAAAGGGACTATGGTAACTGCCCAGAGGCAAGGTTAAACGGTCACGAGAAACATAGGGGCACTGATGCGGCACATTTACAACGCGGCGCGCCGTGGCGCACTGATGGGTAAATGCGTTTCACATCCCGTTTCACATCCCGTGGTGTAAGGATGGCGCATTGCTGGAGTTGTGTCGCAAGCGCGACACTCCTCCTGCAATGCTCAGGGGCGCCCTATGCCTAACATGCTGCGTTACTCCTTACGCCTGCTTCAAGCAGGTACAATGTTTTTGACGCAGCATGGCCATAAAAGTGACTCAGTGAAATCTTGTAGATTTCACTCCGTCACTTTTACGAGGCGTTCCTGTGACAGAACGCCCACCCTGCGCCGGAAAGCCCATATGAAACCTGACGCATGTTTCATGTGTCGCAAGGCTTTACAACGTGGCGCATCTCCCTAGAAGTGTCATGTTGTAAATAAGGCCCCACGTGGCACATGGTTTACGCTGCTGCTGCGTCACAGAAGGGACGCCACGGCGGCGTAAATGTGTCGCAAGGGGCGTGTAAATCTGCCCCATATTGTTTTCAAGTTCTGCAAACAACCTGCCAATCAGCAGGATGGTCATTCGTAGTTGCGCCAAGCAGAGGAAAGGGGAAACGACGATGAGTGCTCGGCGTCTGGGAGTCTGTGGAGCCCGGTTCCATTTCCCCTGCAAATGCCCGCACCAGCGGTGGATGGACATCACATCAGCAGCCAGGGGATTTGTCTGGTCTCAGCGATGATTCAAGAAAGGACCGTTTGAACATCTCTGCAAGTCCTGAGGCTCGGATGACGCCAGGAGGTCCAGGAAGTGGGAGTGGAACTCCCAAGCAGCAAGGGACTGACCTCAAGCCACGTTTAATGAAGTCATCCCGCCTGAGAGACTTTGAGGTGGAATAAACCAGTTCATGAGCGTGTATTACTGCATTTATGATATCTCGATCTCTCTTTATCTCTGTCGCTCTCTCTCTCTTTCCTCTTTTCTTCTTGCACCTTCAAGCTCAGTTATTATGTGATGCCATTTTCGAGGAACTCCAATGCAGGAGCTGTTGTGTTTGGTGTTTTGACGTCTGCATAAAGGAGGAATTTTGTGTTGAGATGGAATATCCCATAATGTTTTTTAAGGAGGGGGTTTTAACAGATGGACCGTGCCATTGTTAGGATGATTGCAGCGGTGACGTTACCGCATGGTTAATAAAAGGACCCAGGGGAGTAGTCCTCGTGACAAAAGAAGTAACTACCATGATGTGTCCGTGTCGTGCCTGTCGTATTTACTGTGGGGCCTAGCCTTTACTACGAGCCACAAATCTAACACCTCGATACTCCTATAAGGAAAGTGGTAGAGAAAGAAAGAGTTGTATAAATGTGAATGAGTATTTCTGTCCAGTTAAGGACAGTAAAAATGCACGAACACAGACGATTTGTTTGATTTGTCTTGTTTTCCAGAATCCTCTCAACCACCCAAGAAACATTTACTTGGTATCTTTTCATATTGAAAATGTTCTCTTTTTTTCATCAGACGAAGCAATTTCACTGAAGAAACTCTACTGCCATCTACTGGAGTACAGGTAGAAAAAACATTTTATCCTTTCAGTGCTTTGTTATGTGCGGTGGTGAAGCAGCAAACGTGGGACTTGTTTATTTTTTTTTAAAGGAGTCACCCTGAAATAAGTTGTTGAAAATCTGCTAGACGTTTTCCCAAAATGCTGCACCGGTAACTTTCTCATATTGTGATAAAGAGAGCCCTGCGTCAATGCACTCATTGGAATGTACTGAAGAGTAGGGGGCTTTTATCAAAACCCTGGCTCATCAGCGAACGTATGCTTAAGGTGACATCCGTTGTTGGGGCCCATCGGGAGACGGGGAGGGGAAGAAACCGACCGGACACAGGTGTAGGTGTGATAAAGGCCGCTTTATTGGGAAACAGGTGCATCCTGGAAACATACCCCAACCTTGGCCTTTGCCGTACAAAACTAAGCCTAACTAATTATACATGTACCTGACCAGAAACCCCCACCCCCTCCCCTAAACAGTTCCCCGCCAACAACATAACATCATTATCAATAAACCAAACTTTTATCACTATTTGAACATCCCCCTCTGTACACTCCCTCCTCTGCCAGTAAAACTCCTTCCTCCTATCCTACCCCCCCCCCCGTTTGACTAGGAAAGCGCCATCATAAATCATCATTGCAGCACCTGCCCCCAGCGACAACACAACCAGAAACCCTAACGCAGAAAGCACCTGCTTCACAACATCCCCCGGACATCCCACCAAGCTGAAACTCCTGGGACAAATGAAAACCCCCCCATCCCCAGAAATTGATCTGAGGGAGGGCGGGTGGGACAACGCTACACTATGCCCACCGGCTGCTGGGTCACTATCTCCGAAATGGTGCCCAGAGTCCTAAAATGGCCGGTTTTAACCCCACTAGCCCAAACGAGCCCAAAACCTACTAGCTAGCCCAAACTCCATATCCCTTCCTGTGTCCCTGTCTAAATCTTCCCCCCTCCCCTTCCTCCCGGAGCCCCAAACTTCCCCGGGGGGGAGAGCCTCCCTCCGGTCGGCCACCCCCCGCAAAGCCCATTGGGGCCCATCGGGAGACGGGGAGGGGAAGAAACCGACCGGACACAGGTGTAGGTGTGATAAAGGCCGCTTTATTGGGAAACAGGTGCATCCTGGAAACATACCCCAACCTTGGCCTTTGCCGTACAAAACTAAGCCTAACTAATTATACATGTACCTGACCAGAAACCCCCACCCCCTCCCCTAAACAGTTCCCCGCCAACAACATAACATCATTATCAATAAACCAAACTTTTATCACTATTTGAACATCCCCCTCTGTACACTCCCTCCTCTGCCAGTAAAACTCCTTCCTCCTATCCTACCCCCCCCCGTTTGACTAGGAAAGCGCCACTCGAAAGCCCCCGTAAGGCTTTCGACCCCCCCCTTAGGGCCCCTGCACCTTAGGATACCTGCGCACCCCTATTGCCCGGTCTAACGCCTCCTTCAATTGTACGATATACAGCTCCATCCCATATCTCGACAAATGAACCCCATCCTCAAGGAAAAAATATACAGCCCCATATATTAATTCTGGGTGTTCCATCCTTCCCACCCCTTCCTTGTCACAAAAGGCCCGCATCTCTCGGTTTATCTTCCTCCTAGTCCTATCTATGGCCCCCGGTCTCTCAGCTCCCCTCCAACACCTCCTGGGTATGAACTCGGACCATATGACATAACACCCTGCCCACTGCCTCTTGATCTCCAGCAAGTCCCTCCTCATTTGTTTTACTAGCGCCAGTCCCTTGCACTGCACCAAGTCGTTCTCCCCCAGGTGAATCACCACTACATCTGGGCAAATCCCCCCTCGCACAACATTGTTCAACACCGGCACCAACTCGTGCCAACGCATGCCCCCTTTGCCCCTCCAATGACACCTAAACAAATTCTCATCCAGCTCCAAGTTGAGATTCTTGCATTTTTCCCACTCAGCCCTCTCCGCTCTTTTGACAAACGAATGGCCCACCACATATATAGACACTGCTGCCGCCGTAGGCCCCGCCACCGCACCTGTAAAGAGACATATGTAAGCAGCGAGCCCATCATCCATTCTCAATCCAACGCTACCCCTCGCAACCTAACATACGACTTATAGCAATCTGATTTCCATCGCCCCAGCCGTTTGATCTCCTCCTTCCCCCAGCCTTTCCTCGCTGCCTCCGTCGCTGCCCGATGCGAAATGAATGCGTTCCAAACGCCCCCGGGTCCTCACCCATAGACCGCAGGGCGTGCCGCAGGACCCACAACAACTGCGCTGCCGTCACACGACCCCCTTCGCTCCTGCCGAAGACCTCCGCCACATCCTGTCCCCTTTCTTCCGCCAGCCGTCTCCCCCACTCCGCCGGGCACACCGACTCGGTCCCCCCGGGACCCAACAAGACCCACGTACCCTTCCCCCGCTGATCAGTCTTGGACCGCCGAAGCCGCACTGCTACCTCCCGGCCTTCGATCTCCACATCCCCCCACTTCAAACCTGCAGCGCCCCTCAAACCTACCAACTCCGACACCCGAAAGGCTCCAAAGTACAGCCACGACATCAACGTGGAAAACCGCACCGTCTCCGCCCGGTCCCTGCACACCCGCGGTAACTGACCCAGCAAGCCTGCCAACAAATCCTCTGTAATCGGCCGCCTCTTCCGCGCCCGAGCTCCTCTCTCCCTCTCCCAACCCTCCAAAAGCCTCCCCCCCAGTTCTCCCGCCGAGGGCGCATACCCCCACCACAGCTTGCCCATGAAGGCCACACCTGCCAATTTTCCCGCGATAGTCACTCTCGCCAAACCTTTGTCCATCAATCCCAGCATGTAACGCACCACCTGCTCCTCCCGACACCACTTGCCCCGCTGCCTTACCGCTCCAAAGCGCAGAAACTCCGTCCAGGCCTGCTCGTAACTCCTCCATGTTGACGCCGCCAGGGATGACCTCACCAACTGAACGACCCGCGCTCTCCCACCAACCACATCTCCTTCGGCACCTCCGTCTTGACCGCCGCTGCCTCCGTGGCTAGCCCATGGAACCTCCGCCACTGGGAACGAGACAAAGCATCCGCAATGTCATTGTCCACTCCCGGCACATGCCTAGCCTGAAACAAGATATCGTGTTCCAAGCACCTCAAGACAAAAACGCGCATCAGCTTCAGCACCTGGGGTTCCCTTGCGGACTGCCGGTTAACCACCTGCACCACTGACATGTTGTCCACCTTAAACAACACCCGCCTATGCGCCAACTCCTGAGCCCACACGGTCACAGCCACTACCAGCGGGAACAGTTCCAAGAAAGCAATGCTCCTACCCCCTGCCTGCCAACGCTCCGGCCATTGTTCCGCGCACCATCTGCCTGCCCAGTAGATTCCAAAACCTCCAACTCCCGCCGCATCCGATGACATCGTCACGTCCCATTCCCAGTCCTCCGGGGGTGCCATGGGCACGCCATTGAAACGCTCCAAAAAAGCCAACCACATGTTCAGGTCCTCCTTCGCGCCCGCCGAGATCCGCACATGATGATGCGGCCGTGTCAGACCGGACAATGCCAAACCCAGCCGCTGACAGAAAGTCCGCCCCGCGCGCACCACGCGACAAGCGAAATTCAAGTGCCCCAGCAACACCTGAACCTCACGCACCAAAACCTTTGGCCTGGCCAACATGCTCTTCACCAACTCCACCATAACCGCCCGCTTCTCCTCCGGCAGGCGTGCTTCCATGGCCGCTGAATCGAGCTCTATCCCGAGGAACGACAGCACCGTGCTGGGCCCTTGCGTCTTCTCTGGTGCCAACGGAACCCCCAGGTGACCCATCAGGTCCGTAAAACTGTCCAGACTCTGCTGGCAGTCCGTCGAACCGGGCCGACCCACCAGGAAGAAGTCGTCCAGGTAATGCGTAATCGCCTCAGAGCCTGTGCGCCAGGAAAAAGCCCACTGCAAAAAGGAGCTGAATCGTTCGAACAAAGCGCACGACACGGAACATCCCATAGGAAGCGCTCTGTCCACAAAAATGTGCCCATCAAGCTGAATCCCCAGCAACTGATGGTCCGCCGGGTGAACCGGCAGCAACCGAAAAGCCGATTTCACATCGCATTTTGCCATGAGCGCCCCCGTGCCCGCCGTCGTCACCAAACGCCTCGCGACGTCCACGGACGAGTACGACACCGACGCCAACTCCGCCGATATAAAGTCGTTCACCGACGCGCCCTCCGGCCATGATAGATGTTGAATCAGCCGGAATTGGCCCTGCTCTCTCTTTGGGACCACTCCAATGGGGGAGATGATCAAGTCTGGCACCGGCGCCTCTGAAAAGGGGCCCGCCATCCTCCCCTCCCTCACTTCTTTAAAAAGCTTCTCCCGGACGATACCTTTGTGTGCGTTCACGGACTTCAGGTTCTCCGCCCACCGAGCGATCCGCGGACCCTCGTACCCCAACCGGAAACCCTCCCTGAAACCCCGACGCAGCACGGACGCATCATCCGCCCGCGGATACGCCTCTAACAACGGTTCCATCCGATCCAGCCTAACCGGAGTACGAGCCTTTTCCCATGGTACCTGCCCCCCCTCTACCTCCACCCCTCCCTCTGCTGGACCCGGGCGCCGGGTATTGTGACTGCGCTGGGCCTCCCCAAGGCCCCCAGCATCGCGCCTCTGGATGTCGTCTCCCACATGCGGAGCACTCGTGTCGAAAACGGCACGCCTGCCGCAGACAGGAACCCCTGTTGAAATCCCAACAGGTTCCGACACCTTGACTACCTCCGGCACCGCCCGCCCCCACCCCACCCCGGGTGGGGCGGGCCGAAAAGGGGGGCGGCGCCAGTGGTAAACCACTGGCCGTGAAGATGGTGCGGCCAAACTTAGCCCCACTCATCGTCTGCTAGTAGAGGTCGGAGTCCAACTCCCCCCAATTTGTCTCTGGGTCCGACGCCATGCGCGCCCGAAACTCCTCATCGTAATGCGACCAAGCGTTGCCTCCATAGGTCACCTGAGCCCGCCGCACTATATCCATATACTTGAACATCGCGACCGCCCTATCCGGGTACTTCTGGCAGTACACGCTGGCATAGATCAGAAAAGCAGCCGACCAATTCTCAATGGTGACCGGCACCTTCGGACGCCTAGCCAATTCCTGTTCCTCCTCCTTCGACCCTTCCTTGGCCATCAACTCCCTGTGGAGCAACCTCAGAATCTCCACGTATTCCCCCCTCCATATTTTCTCTTTAGTTGCCAGCGACAAGTGTGCCCCCAGTGGCTTCGCCACCCCCATGTACGGCAGCTTTTTCACCGGCACATCACAACTCTCCTTCGCCCCCGCACTAGCCGCCCCCGACCCACCGTCCTTCACCGCTTCCCCCGGCACCGCGCTTCCCGCTGCTGCTCCCCCCACCGATCCCGTGGCCGACTCACCGTCCTTCGCCGCGTCCCCCGGTGCCGTGCTCCCTGCCGCTGCGCCCCCTACCCCCTCTGTACCCACCCCTGCATCCGCCACATATCTGCCCTTCACCAAGCGCACTTCCTCACCATCGCCAGCATCTGTCCCCACGGACCTCTGGCCTCCACCATCCGCCTTCCCACCCTCCTGGCCTCCATGAGGCCTGCCCAAGCCACACCCCGACCCCGTATTGGTCTTACCTGGCGTCAAGGCTAGCGTCCTCACCGGATCCCGCCGCCTAACCAGGTCTGTTGGGGGGGCCGTCACTCTCGGCACCACTTGCCGGGGGCATTCCTGCAAAACACTACCAACAACATTACCAACCTCCCCCCCTTCCTCCCGCAGTTCCCCCTCCTCCTCCGACTCCATCTCACGGTCACCTCCTCCCATAACCGCTCCTGTTGACATCCTGCTCAAACCTGCCTTGTCCCTACATGCCGTCATCAACATTCCTAAATCTACACCCTCCATACTCCTATCCACATTTTGGTGATCATCATTTCTTGCCACATTACTGCTCCATCCCCGTCCCCCGGAGGCCGGAGCGACCCATCGGGAGGGGGGCGTTGGAGACCCATAACCTTGCCATCTGCTGCCTGCACGCACTTGGTCCCTCGCGGGAGCGCGACCGCCCGTACTAGGCAGAGCCGGCCCATCCTCTCGGCGGTTTGGAGCCGCATGCTGCTCACCCGAGCCCCTTACCAGCTGCTCCTGCCAAGAGAAAAACGGGGAAGTCCAGCATGCCGGGGCAAAAACTCCGTCGCCACCCCACCCCCCTCTCCCCCCTGCCGCCGAATGTCCTCCTCGCCGCGCCGGGAGCCCCTCCTCCCAACCCTCTTCCCCCCACCCCCAAGCCCCTGTCTCGCCTCCTCCCCCCCATCTGCCCCCCTCGAACCCCAATAATCTCCGCCTCCCCTCTGCCCCCATCCGCGACCTCCCATGGCCCCCCCGAAACCGAAATCTCCTCCGCCGTACCCCCCCCTCCCCCATCCCCACCCCCCTCCTCCATCCTCCCATGCCCCCCGAGGCAACCCCTCCGCCCCGCTACCCCTTTCGCCGTTCCCCCTCGCCCGGCCTCCCTGTCTGGCGCCCCACCCCCGACCCCGCGGTGAAACCGTCCTACTGGGAGGCACCACATCCTCATCTGCTGAAGACCCCAGTTCTACCTCAACCGCTCCCCCCTCCCCCTCCCCCACCTCCTCCCCCACCTCTTCCCCAGAATCCTCAATGAGCAATGGCGATCCCCCCCCTGACTCTCCCCGCCCCCCTGCCTCCTCCTGCCCCCTTGCCTCTTCCTGCCCCCCTGCCTCCTCCTCAACCACCATGGCCTCATCCCCTTGCCCCTGCCTCCCACCCTCTCCCCCCACCCTTTGCCCCTCTCCTTCCTGGGCACCCCCTGCCATCCCCCCGTCACCCCCTACCTCTCCCTCCACCCTGGGATTCGCCCCGCGGGCCTGCACACTCCCTCGGCCCCTAGCCGGGCCTGCCCCACCCCCCACGCCTCCCATCACATTCTCACGCATATTCCGGCTCCCTCCTGCCCCCCCCGGGCCTTCCGCCCCCTTCTTAACAACCCGCGGCGCCCCGCGGGCCTGCACACTCCCTCGTCCCCTGGCCGGGCCTGCCCCTCCCCCGCGCCTCCCATCACCTCTTCACTCATGGTCCCGCTCCCCCCTGCCCCCCCCAGGCATTCCGCCCCCTTCTGAAAAACCAACGGCGCCTTCTTCCGGCCGCCGCGCCCTCTCGCCGCACCTCCTCCTCCTCTCCTTAGCGCCCCAGCCGCCTTCGGCCCGCCGCCTCGCGCCGCTCCACCCCTCGCTCCCGCCCCCTCCCCTGTCCTCGCGCGCGACCGCGGAGGCTCGCACGCCAGCACCGCCGCCACGGCGCCATCAGCAGCGCGCCGTGGTGGCCTTACCCGCACATCGTCGCGCAGGAGGTCCGTCCTGCCAGCCTCCCCGAGGAGCCTCAAAGCCTCCCGCACTCGCGGATCCGCCATGTCCTCCGCCGCCATACCGACAGGTAAGCTCTCCGCAGCCTCACGTAATTTCCTCGCTCTCACGCCCGGCACACTCCCCTCTTCCCTGTCGCTGCCCACCTTCCGCTGTCACTACCCCCGAAAACCGACACCGTCGACAATGTAAACCTAAGGCCTACCCCTACCACAACCACGCTACACAACGCTACACTATGCCCACCGGCTGCTGGGTCACTATCTCCGAAATGGTGCCCAGAGTCCTAAAATGGCCGGTTTTAACCCCACTAGCCCAAACGAGCCCAAAACCTACTAGCTAGCCCAAACTCCATATCCCTTCCTGTGTCCCTGTCTAAATCTTCCCCCCTCCCCTTCCTCCCGGAGCCCCAAACTTCCCCGGGGGGGAGAGCCTCCCTCCGGTCGGCCACCCCCCGCAAAGCCCATTGTAGCTGTGCAACAGCAAATGCGCAACGGACCCTAATCAGTACTTTAGACAAGTTATTAAAAAAAAACATAAATGCTGACATTGCAGAATATCGAGTTCCCGAAGCGGGGCTGGCGCCCATTGCGACAATTTTTGTTTGGTCTCCACCCCCAAAAAAACCACTATACGACAATCCTCACTAGCGCGGTCCGCCAGTGCCACTCATCTCTTGCTAGGTCCTCTCTCACATACATTCCATTTGGTTCATAGCGCTACTCATACCAGTGAAGGGTCAGAACACTTTACATCACACACATTATCCAGAGCCAATGTGTGTGTAAATCAGTTTATAGGAAATGTTACATAAAACAATGAGGATTATAAGCAGTGCTTTAAATGGGCAGGTACTCACCAGTACTGAGTACCGGCACTTCCGATGTTTTTTGCAGCCAGTACCGGCACTTCTATTTAGCCAGAGAGAGTACCAGCACCCTGATCAGCGCCACGGCAGGGTCGGGTTAGGCATCTCCTCCAAGGCAGGGCAGGGCTCCCGAGTGAGCTTGTAAGTCACTGAGCCCCTCAGTGGCATTTTACCGAGCCGCTGCTAAAGATTCCAGCAGCGCCCACCTGAATGGCCCAGAGTGCAGGGGGTTGAGAGGGCTCACCTCACGCTATGATTAACAGGACAGGGTACTCACAAACTTTCTCTCTGGGGTCAAATTTACAGTGTGGTTTGTGGCCGAGAGCCGCACCGGTTGGGTGCAGGGTCAGAGGGGGAGGGGGTGGGTCTAAAGCAAAAAAAAAACTGTGACCATGAGGTAGAACACGGGTCCCTGCAGCAGACGCCTTCGTCCACTGAGCCACCAGACCCGGCATACACACATCTCTCTCTCTCTCTGTCTCCCTTCCTCTCTCTATCTAGCTCTCTCCCTCTGTCTCACTCACTCTGTCTGTCTCGCTCTCTCTTCCTCCCTCTCTGTCTCCCTCCCTCTCTGTCTCTCCCCCTCTGTCTCCCTCTGTCTCTGGCTGTCTCCCTCTGTCTGTCTCCCTCTGTCTCCCTCTATCTGTCTCCCTCCCTCTGTTGCCCTCCTCCCTCTGTCTGTCTCCCTCCCTCTCTCTGTCTCCCTCTCTCTCTCTGTCTCCCTCTCTCTGTCTCCCTCTGTTTACGCCCCTCTGTCTCCATCCCTCCTTCTCCCTCCCTCTGTCTCCCTCTCTCTGTCTCCCTCCCTCTCTGTCTCCCTCTCTCTCTGTCTCCCTCTCTCCCTCTCTCCCCCTTTCTCTCTGTCTCCCTCCCTCTCTATCTCCCACTCTCTCTGTCTCCCTCCCTCTATTTCCCACTCTCCTTTCCTCCCTCTGTCTCCCTCCCTATGTCTCTCTCCCTCTGTCTGTCTCCCTCCCTCTGTCTCCCTCCTTCCCTCTATCTCCCTCTCTCTCTCTGTCTTCCTCTCTCTCTGTCTCCCTCTCTGTCTCTCTCTGTCTCTCTCTGTCTCCCTCCCTTTGTCTCTCTCCCCGTCACTCACTCCCTCTGTTTCCCTCTCCCTCCTTCCCTCTGTCTCTCTCTCCCATCTTCCCTCTGTCTCCCTCTCCCTCCTTCCCTATGTCTCTCTCCCTCTGTCTCCCGCCCTCTCTGACTCCCCCTCTCTGTCTCCCTCTCTCTGTCTCTGTCTCTCTGTCTCTCTCTGTCTCTGTCTCCCTTCCTCTCCCTCCCTCACCCGCTGTCTCCATCCCTCTCCCTCCCTCCCACTCCTTCCCTCCCTCTTCCTCCCTCAGTGTCCCTCTCCCTTCTTCCCTCTCCCTCCCTCCATCTCTGCCTCCCTCTCTGCCCCCTCTCTATCTCCCTCTCTGTCTCTCTCTCTGTCCCTCTCTCTGTCTCCCTTCCTCTCCCTTCCTCTCCCTCCCTCTGTCACCTTCTGTCCCCCTCCCTCTGTCACCCTCTGTCTCCATCCCTCTCACTCCCTCTGTCTCCATCCCTCTCCCTCTGTCTCCCTCCCTGTCTCCCCCTGTCTTCCTCCCTCTCCCTCTATGCCTCCCTCTCTCTGTCTCCCTCTCTCTGTCTCCCCCTCTCTGTCTCTCTCTATCTCTCTTCCTCTCCCTCCCCCTGTCACCCTCTGTCTCCCTCCATCTCCCCCTCTGTCTCCCTCCATCTTTCACCCTCCCTCTGTCTCCCTACCTATCTCTCCTTCCCTCTGTCTTTCTCTCCCTCCTTCCCTTTGTCTCCCTCTCCCTCCTTCCCTCTGTCTTCCTCCCTCTCTGCCTCCCCCTCTCTGTCTCCCTCTCTCTCTGTCTCCCTTCTCTCCCTCCCTCTGTCACCCTCTGTATCCCTCTCTTACCCGCTGTCTCCCTCCCTCCCTCCTTCTCCCTCCCTCTGTGCCTCCCTCTCTATCTCGCCCTCTGTCTCTCTCTGTCTCACTCCCTCTGTCTCCATCCCTCTCCCTCTGTCTCCCTCCCTGTCTCCCCCCTGTCTTCCTCCCTCTCTCCCTCCCTCTATGCCTCCCTCTCTCGGTCTCCCTCTCTCTGTCTCCCCCTCTCTGTCTCTCTCTATATCTCTTCCTCTCCCTCCCTCTGTCACCCTCTGTCTCCCTCCATCTCCCCCTCTGTCTCCCTCCATCTTTCACCCTCCCTCTGTCTCCCTACCTATCTCTCCCTCCCTCTGTCTTCCTCTCCCTCCTTCCCTTTGTCTCCCTCTCCCTCCTTCCCTCTGTCTTCCTCCCTCTCTGCCTCCCCCTCTCTGTCTCCCTCTCTCTCTGTCTCCCTTCCTCTGCCTCCCTCTGTCACCCTCTGTATCCCTCCCTTACCCGCTGTCTCCCTCCCTCCCTCCCTCCCTCTCCCTCCCTCTCCCTCCCTATCTCGCCCTCTGTCTCTCTATGTCTCTCTCTGTCTCCCTTCCTCTCCCTCCTTCTGTCACCCTCTGCCTCCCTCCCTCTATCCCCCTCTGTCTTCATCCCTCTCCATCCCTCTGTCTCCCTCCCTAAGACTCTCTCCCTCTGTCTCCCTCCCTGTCTCCTTCCCTCTGTTTCCCTCCCTCTCTGCCTCCATCTCTGCCTCCCTCTCTCTGTGTCCCTCTCTCTGTCTCTCTCTCTCTCTATCTCCCTTCCTCTCCCTCCCTCTGTCACCCTCTGTCTCCCTCCCTCTCCCTCCATCTGTCATCCTCTGTCTCCCTCCCTCTAACACCCTCTGACTCTCCAATTCCCTCCCTCTGTCTCCCTCCCTCGATCTCCCTCTCTCTGTCATCCTCTATCTCCATTCCTCAACCTCTGTCTCCCTCCCTCCCTCCCCCTCCCTCCCTCTATCTCCTTCTATCCCCCTCTCCCGCTATCACCCTCTCCCGCTATCACCCGCTATCACCTCCTCTCCCGCTATCAGCCTCTCCCTTTGTCTCCCTCCCTCTCCTTCCCTCTGTCACCTCACCCTGCATGTGTATCAGCCTGGGCTGAGACAGCTTCCCCGGCGCACACACCCAAGTACTTCACAGGTCTTTAAAAGACCATTTACATGTTAATAAAGCTCTGCCTTCTTTGCGCACCTGCATCTCCACTCTGACAGTCACTGGAATCGCCCGGTCCCCGCAGAGTAGAGTCCGCACTGCTGCAACTGGCAGTGTTTGCAGACACCCTTTAAAATGTTTTTTAAAAACACAGGTTCGATGTCTGCAAGGTCTGCGGGCCACCAAGGAAGGCTTGCCGGGCCGCTGGCGGCCTGCGGGCCGTACCATGAGTACCCATGGTCTAGACAGACCCTGCACTGTTGATCAGATGAACAAAGACCATTCGGCTGAAAGTGATTTTGCCCCCTACCCCTCCCCCCCCTCCATTTGGTGAGTAAAATGGGCTGGGACTGCCAGACAGTCAACTAGTACCATTTAGTGTATTGAACGGGCCCTCCTAAAGCGTGTGGCAGTGCAATACAATACTTGACCTTCACAAAGGCGCTTTTTGTTTAGCACCGGAGCTGCTTTCCTTTGAGTGCCACGCCCCCAAACACTAATTACTGCATTTCCAAGATAACAGGGACTGACCAGGGTACTGGGACAATTGGTGGGAATTTAGCCCTGCTCATAGGGCAATGCACAGCAGGGAACGTTGGAACACTCCAGGAATTAGCTCCCATGAAACTAGTCATGCCTTTGATTGGGAGAAAGATGAGACATAAAAGGACAAGGGAGGGAGGAATGTAAAGTCAGGTGACAGGTGAAGTTAGAAATGTGGCTTTTTCAGATAAAAATGCAAGATATTTGCTGAGTTCTAAAATCATTAATGGACTTACAAATGGCATTTTAACACATTTGTGCGTACTTTCAAAAATCTGATGCATTTCTTCTTTACACGTGTTTTTGAATCATATATGTGTACACATATATGTATGTAGGAACCAGTGACAAAATGTAAGAGACTTGTGGAGATAGCGAGAGATGGGAGTAAGAGAGGCAGAGCCAGCGAGAGAAGAATAGAGGCTGGGTAAAGATGAGAGGCAAGTGGAGAGGACATTTGGATGTAAAGGCACGGAACCAGCAAGAGACATGATGAGCCTGGTCACAGGGAATAGGGCAGTGGCAGTGCTTTGAATGTACCAGTACTCACAGGTACATAAACGCATTTCATGTTTTTGATATGTGCTGCAACTGGTACAGAAGCCAATATGCACCATCATATTGTTCTCTTAGCCCCGCTCTAGCTCCTCCCACTTGCCATACCTCTAGCTTATTTTAATGAGTACCTGCACTTATTTTTTCCCATTTAAAGCACTGATTGTAAGGTGTACAAGTCACGCCACTGACACTAGCAGGAAGTAAATTTTAAGAGTGTTAGAATCACAGAACCCAGATTTAAAAACTACTACAGTGGTTGGCTTTACTTATAAGAATGTATTTGTACCCAAAATAATCCTTTTAGCAATATTGGATAATGAAATTCTGGGGGGAAAGCATAACGTTGCATCTTATGCCATGTAGTGTGCATACAGTTCTTTGTTGACAGTTCATGCTGTCTGTGCTATATTAGAGTAGTAACTTATGTACTGCAAGTGACAAAAGCAGTAATCTACTGAGTGATCCACAGAAAATACAGTATGATTTTCAATGTACAAGTGGCATATTAACACTCTGCACTACTTAATCATGAGCTGGAACAGCCACTAGAAAAAAGTCTGATCTGTCTCCAGAAAGAGCGTTAATCACCAGAGGTATCTTGGAATTTTTATTGTTGCATGAAAACTGCTGGACACACTCTCCCCCACCTCTCCAGTGGTGCCAGGTGCTGCTGTACTGCTCGCACCGCCCTAGAGCCGGCATTTCTCTGAATGGCCTGGCAGCCTACTCTTTGTTCCACCTCATTTGTCTTTCTTGCACCACTGTGCACTCCCTCTTTCTTTATCTCATGCTTTTGTGATATTTTTCTTCCATTCCTCCTTCCCTTTTCACTGTGTTTGTTCTTTCTTCTTTTTCTGCTTTTCTCTATTGCCGTCGGCAGAAGTATGATTATCGAACAATAAGTCCTGGTCCACAAAAAAGTGACAAACCCACCACAGGCAACTATAAGGAGCAAATTAGGCCCCAATGCAATCAAAGTAAATTGGCCCCCTGCATACTAAATAAGCAGTGGCAAAGCCAATAGGTCTCTCATATGCAAGAACTATTGGCTTTGTCAATGTGTTTTAGCCATGTTGTACACTAGCGTGGATACTATTCAGCATGGATAAAAGTTAGTGGCATGAAGGAGAGTGGCATGAAGTAGAGTTGGTTGTCGTGGAGTGAAGTGGGTTGTCATGGAGTTGGGTAGAGTGGAGCGGCAAATAGTGTTGTAGTGTGGTGGAGTGTCGTGGAGGGAGTAGGGTGTCAGAGAGGAATGACATAGAGTGGTTTAGAATGTCGTAGAGTTGACTGGAGTAGAGTATCAGTGTGTCATTATTAGACTTGGTTTTTTCAGTGGATTTAGCTCCAGACTGTTTGCTTTTTTACCTATTTTTCATTGGTTTTGGGACTCTGAGCACTTTACCACTGCTATTCTGTGCTAATGTGCATATGCTCGCCACGTGAATTGTGTATGATTGGTTTTCCATGATTGGGATATTTGATTTACTATTAAATCCCTAGTACATTGCACTGTGTGAGCCTAGGACCTGTAAATCAAATGCTACTAGTGGGCTTGCAGCACAGGTTGTGCCACCCACACAAGTAGCCTTTCAAAGGTGTCTCAGACCTGCTACTGCAGTGTCTGCATGGAGGTTTTACTGCTATGTCAACCTGGCAAGTGCATTCACTTGCCAGGCCCAAACCTTCTCTTTTTTATGTAACGCACCCCTCAGGTAGGCCCAAGATAACCCCATGGACAGGTTGCAGTTTTGTGAAAGGTACGACATGTACTGGTGTGTTTTACATATCCTGATAGTGAAAGGTGTATATTTCATTTTTCACTACTGAAAGGCTGTCTGCCCCATATATTAACATGGGAGCTGCCTTGTACCATCTTACAGGCATACATTTTCATAGGGACAAGATAGAGAAATGGAGTTTAGGCTTCCTGAACTCAGAATTTTAAAAAACATATTTTAGTGAAGAGGATTTTTATATTGTGTGTTTGAAAATTACACTTTTAGAAAGTGGTCATTTTCTTGCTTAACTATCCTGCGTATCTCGGCCATTTGTGTATTCATTGTCTCGGTTTGGAATAATAGGAGCTGGAGATGTGTATTCACACTAGACAGACATAAGGGGGGGGTTAAGGTGTGTCCTGCCTTACTTGGGTGACTCATAGGCAGGCTGAATAGACTTGGCTGCATTTAGAGTAGTTGTCCCTTGAACATGAATAGTCTGTGGCTGCCTCCCACAAAGTTGTCTTCACCTCCTGTCAGTGTGTGCCAGAGAAACTTTGTTTGCACCAACTTCAAAGGTAAATGGGGTATAATTATTGGGCCCCCGACCCCAGGACTGTAGATTACTGCTGGACTAAGGAACCTGCCAGGAAGAAGAGCTAGAAGAGCTGCCAGAAGGAGTACTGCCCCTTTGCTGTTGTTGCTTTGTTGGATTGGACTGCAGTTGCTGCTTTTGTCTTGGGCAGTAAAAGGACTGGACTGCTATTTCTGCATACTAAGGGGCACATTAGGATGGTGGTCGGACTTTGTCCATCCGCCATCCTGTCATAAAAAGGGACCCCCTGCCATAAGGGTGGGGGTCCTGGTGTGCCATTCAAATGCGCCCGCCACAGTGGCAGGCGCATCCTGCATCTCTAACATTGTGGCGGGCGATGCACTCAGCACCGCCCACCACAATGCCAGGGAGCCATGTTGTGCACTTCCATGCACAACATGGTAGGCCCCGCGTGGTGCCTGCCATGTTGTGCATAGAACTGCAGGGGGTACCATAGGTACCCCCCATGTGCACCCCCCACCCCCCAGAGTCCCTGTAGGCCCGGAACAGACCCCCCAAGCAGACTCTGCATGCTTTTCCGTGGCGGCATGCATCTGTAAACCCACATTGTAATATGGCTGGCGGTGTCTTTCAGACACCGCCACCATATAGAATCCTTTCCCACTCGGTCGACATGTCGACCGGGCAGAAAAGCGGCAGACAGTCTTTCCGTCCTCCGTGGACTCCCCAGCCATTATAATATGGCGGAGGGTCATTTCTCCATGGATGGCGGGCGGTTTGCCCCCGCCGGCCCGGCGGTGGCCACCGCTGGCCCGGCGGGGGCGATCCGCTCGCCATCCTAATGGGGCCCGAGTATCTCCAAGGGCTTGATGTAGAGCTTGCCTCCTTTAGAAGTCTCAGGGAAATAAAATATGTTAGACCTGGCACCATTGGCATGGGTCTCACTTCCATTTTTTTGCTGTTGCCGCCTGTATTTTTGCTATGTTTTTGTTGGTCTAGATGCTTTGTGCACTTTGCCACTGCTATTCAGTGCCAAAGTGCATGTGCTCCCTATTGTAAAGTATTGTAATTGATTAGGAACTCCATTATTGGCTTAGTTGGGTTACTTGTAAGACCCTAGTAAAGTGCACCACATGTGCCAAGGGACTGTAAATCAAATGCTGCTGGTGGGCTTGCAGCACTGATTGTGCCACCCACAGGAGCAGCTTGTAACCTATGACTCAGACCTGCCATTGCAGAGCTTGTGTGCAATCTGGGACTGCCATGTCGAATTGGCTAGTGTACACACTTGCCAGTCCCCAAACCTTCCCTTTTCTACATGTTAGTCACCCCTAAGGTAGGCCCAAGGTATCCCCATGGGCAGTGTGCGTTGTATGTAAAAGTTGGACATGCCCTGATGTGTGTGGCATGTCCTGATGGTGAATTACAGTCAATTTTGTTTATCACTATTGCAAGGCTACCTGTTCCCATAGGCCAGAATGGGCAGAATGATTATAACATCTTATAATCCTAACTGACACAGGGAACATGGTAGAAAAACAAATTTAGCATGCCTGAACTCAGAATCATAAGATACATATTTTAGTGAAGTTGGTTTTAACATTATGTGTTTGAAAATGCCACTTTTAGAAAGTAGGTATTTTCTTGCCTAACCATCCATCCTGCCTCTGCTAGGTGTGTGCATTTCATGTCTGGTTTGTGAGTGACAGGGGTTTGGGTGGCTCCAGGAGTCAAGGTGAGTCAGCACAAGGCTGAATAGACCTATCTGCATTGGGAGTGGTGGGAGAATTAGCACCGGGGCCCTAATATGGTTGTGCCTACCTTCCACAGAGTTGGCTCCAACTCCAGTGGTGCTTCTGAAGGCCCTGGCCCACACTGACAAAGGAAGAAGTTGCGCACTGGCAGAATACACCCAGAACTGGTTTGGTATAGGTACAGACACTCTCTGCCTAGAGAGACAAGAGATTTGTGCGTAAAAAAGGTGGACCCAGACTCCAGAACGTTAGATCTCTTCTGGGAATCAAGAAGAACATTTACTGAGGACAAGAACCAGGAAACTGAAGGAGGAGACTACCCCTGTGCTGTGTCCTGTTTGGGGGTAGCATGCAGTGGTTACTTCATTGCCAATGAAAGGAGAAAAAGAACTGAGTGTGCTTTCATCATCTTGGAGAAAAATCTCCAAGGGATTGAACTGTGCTTGCCTCCTGCCTGAAGTCTCAACGATACAAGACTTCACCACCAGCTCCCCCCTGAATTCCCTTGCTGGGAACTGAAGTGCCTGATGTTGTGCTGGGCCTTCTAAGAGACTTCATGATGCTGGGAGCTGGAAGCGTGACTCAACAAAGAAGAAGCGTGTCGCTGCCGCAGCAGTTGTCATCGCATTGCCGAGTAAGCATGTCGCCGCTGCCGCCATCGCCATCGCATCACCGAGGCGCGTCACATCACTGGAGAAGTGTGCCGCCGCCGCAGAGGTCCCCATAGCATCACAGGAGAAGCGTGTCGAGAACCTGTCGTAACTCAGAAGTTCACCAAGTCACCGCATGGCCGTCGGGCGTGCACGCATCATATCTACATTGACGCACTGTAACCAAGACGCCATTTTGTCGCGTCGCACTGGAGCGTCATCGCATCGGATCGCAGTAAGAACCCAGTGCATCAACTCCCACACACAGTAAGGAAGCGGACCTCAACTCCCCTGCGCAGCAGTAAGGAACCGAAGCATCCACTCCCATGAGTGTAAGGAACAGGGCATCACCTTCCCTGCAACCCTTTTGTATTTTTTGAGTTACGCATCCCAGGCACTGTGAGAGTAAAGTGTTGCATTTACAATCTAAAGTGAACTAAGCTATTTCTACCATTTTAAATACTTGTTTTGATTACAGTATTGTGTATTTTTGTTGTTTGGTCCTGTGTTAAGTCTGGTAAAGATTACTTATTTTTCTAAACTGGTGTGGTGTCCATTTGTAGTGTTTTCACTGTATTACTATATGTGTTCACAAATGCTTTACACACTGCCTCTGAGATAAGCCTGTCTGCTCGTGCCAAGCTACCAAAGGGGTGAGCAGGTGGTTATTTTAGAAGTGTAACCCCTTACCCTGACTAGAAGCAAGGGTCCCTATTTGGACAAAGGTGTATACCATTGCCAACTAGAGACCCCCATTTCTAACAAAAGACTTCAACATCTTCTTGGTACTTTAGAAGCCTCCTCATGATTCCCTTTTTTTCTTTTGCTTCCCTAACATTACTCAGCTTGAAACAGAGCTTGTAAAGACCCAGACTTACTCCAACCACACAGTGGTATTGGGAGTTCAAGGTAATAACCATTATGTTTAGATCATCAGAAGTTGCATGTTTTTGTACCCTCTGTTTCTTTACCTATTATAGGCATGTTTCACTATCACGCTGTGAGGTCACAAATAACACCTCCTGACTTATGTATTAGAAGCAAAGATGTAGTACATCTCACATGTCCATCCACCATCACAACGGACACCCTCTTAATTTCAGGACCACTGTGTACGAGTGATTCATGACCACACTTAGGTCTTTTTTAATTTCACTCACTGCGTGCACATTAGCACTTCAGACCAAACACTTGCCTGAGTATGCAAGTATTGTCACAATTTTTTCACCTATCATGTGCAACACGAAACGCACGTCAGACTGCATGTTGGAGTGCACTTAGGTCACCATATGCAGTATCAAATGTTACATGTTTAGATTAAAATTTGCCCACATTGTTCTTGTATTACCAGCCCTGAAGAGTCGTGTTTGACTCACCCACACACGACGAAACACGTGTCGGCGATTTCTTTCTCGAAAGTCTGGAGAAAAGTAAACAACTTGCTGTAACAAGAAGTGTCACACCAAAGAATCTGCTTCTGCGTTTTCTTTTTCACTGTTGGTCATTGAACCTGATCTTGATGTATACATATGTAGTTGCGAGAGCTTTTTTCATTGTAAAATTGTCTTGTCTTTTGACTTGTTTAGACGGTTAAGGAGGTTTTGCCGTCTGCTCTTTACGCACTACACCACGTAAACCCTTGTTTTTTACACACTTTGTAACGTTTCAGCCCAGGCAGTGCGCCCCTTTAGTCCTAATTTTCTAAAAACCCCTTGCTCAGTTTCTCAGATTGGCTTTAGGATTGGGTGCCTCCACGTTACCTTTTTTACGTTAATAACTCACACTTAGTATTCTTTCGTCCAACACAGAATGGACAGAGATAAAGCAGCGGCAGATCTCTTTGAAAACCTGGCCAAAGGCATGCCCACACACCAGGCATCGGCCGCAGCTGGACCTGCACGAGTTGAGGGTCTTAGAGATAAATTTGTGAAACTAGAAAAATTAAAAAAACAAGAAAATTCTAGATGGTGGGATGGGGCCACTCTGAAGCACTATTTAAGATTGAAGATAGTTCCGAGGGGTTTACGGTCCCACATTTTCCCCACTTATGACGATCTCGACCAAGATCTCATGGTCAAGTGGGAGGATTCACTAAATCAAAACTCTACCACACTCATGGACATCCTTATAGAAAGTGCTGACCGGAAAACCGCTAAGCTACAAACAGAAATTTCTAACATAGAACAAGAAATTAAAGACCTAAATAAACCTGAGGCCACCGTAAAAAATTACACCCTGTTGGATGAAATTCTGCTCAAACACCAGACAGAAATAAAAAATAGAAAGGCACGCCAAATCAAGAGGGACGAGGCCGACTATAAAAATGGGAGGGTTTACACCTTTGACCGCAAATACGACTCATTGATCTCCAGGCCTAAGAATAGTTCGCAACCCAATAGACCTGAAACTTCCAACTCTGCCCACTCTAGCACCACCTCTCTGAGCTCTACTGGACTCAGTGATATTGAGAACGAGATTCTTGCAAATGCACAACCGATCAATTCAACCCTTTTTTTTAGAAGTGGAGCGAGTGAGGAAGGGCAACAGAACCCAACCTCCAAAAGCCGCAGCAGACCCAAACCCCATAGGGGTAAACGCGGCAACAAGCGAGGAATATCGCAGAAAACTCAGATCGGGGACACAGAGGAACTAGCTACACCTGCTGACAGTGTCCAAGTCATCAATCTCTCCTCGATATCATTGACACCAGATATGATTTCCCTACTAAGCAAAGGTCTCAATTTTAATCCATATGCCACAGGGGACTTGTGTCAAACTAAAATTGATCTTTTCAAATTTACACGTAACCTGAAACTCAAGAAACATTTTGCGGGATCGCAACAGTTACAAAGACAACCTACCCTTGTTCCTAATGTATTTGACGATGTACCACTAACTATTAAAGATGTACAAGCAACACACCTGCTTCTTTCGTTAACTGACAGAGAGGATAGCCCATTGGAAATGGAACAGTTACTTGAAGAACTTGATGTGGAGACAGACTATAGCATAACGAGTGGTCTGAAAAGCAAATCCAGGTGGATACCTACCTTAGCGGGGGGAAACAATATTGATAACTTTCATAAACGTGTTTTGGATGATCTGGATAGAATTAACACCAGAAACCTCAACACCAAATTCAAGTACAAGGACAATCTAACTAAGGGTGAACGCTCGGCACTTTCTACTCTCAAAACAAACCCCAATATCATCATTAGAGAGGCTGACAAAGGGGGTAATGTAGTGGTCATGGATCTAGTTGATTACAACAATGAGATCCTTGACCAGTTGAGTGATTGTCTTTGCTATGAATCACTCAACTACAACCCTACAGGTCCACTCACTAAACTAATAAATGAACAACTGCTACAATGGAAACAGTCAGGTCTTTTAGATGACAATGAATATCTCTATCTCAAGGTTCTTAAACCCACACATCCATGGCTCTATACTTTACCCAAAATACACAAGGATAAACCATTCCCACCTGGCAGACCTATTGTGTCAGGGATCGGGGGTCCCACCGAGAGAATCTCTGAATATGTAGATCTCTTCTTGGGACCGTTAGTTAAAAATCTTCCATCCTTTATACAGGATTCTAAACATATCCTTAACATCATGGCGGATATTGAATGGCAGAAAGACACTATACTTGTCACCTTGGACGTAGTGTCGTTATATACCAGCATTAACTTAGACCTAGGAATTGCAGCTATTACCAAGGTTCTGTCCAACAGACCGGCTTCACTATGGGCACATACCAACATGTTGACTCAAATGATGAGGATCATCTTGGAGAACAACTTCTTCATGTTTGATCGGAAATGGTACAGGCAGAAGAAAGGAGTAGCTATGGGCTCCAGATTTTCACCCTCTTTTGCAAATCTTTTCATGGGGGCATTGGAGGCTGACCTTATCTGGGGCACCAAAGGGAGACGTTACACTGACTCCATAGTCTTCTGGGGCCGATACATAGATGACTGTTTTCTCCTTTGGTCCGGAACTGAGGAACTTCTCAAATCCTTTTTTGAACACCTCAACACCAACGATTGGGAAATCAGTTTCACCATGCATCACAGCTTAACCAGTATAGAGTTTCTAGATTTGGAATTCTATGTTAAAGACAATCACCTACACTCGAAACTTTTCAGAAAACCTACAGCATGCAACTCTATACTACATGCTTCTAGCTTTCATCCTGAACATCAGAAAAGATCAATCCCCTATGGGGAATTTCTCAGGGCCAAACGAAACTGTAGTGAAGCCTGTGAACTAGACAATTGCATCACAAACATGAGAAACAGATTTGTGAATAGAGGTTACACGAAAACCATCCTCAAGAAAGCTCAGACGAAAACACAAGTCATCACAAGACCTGACTGTCTAAAAACACGTACTGAAATGAAATCCTCTGACCAACACGTTAGATTCATAACTGAATTTAACGCTTTAAACCAGCACACTAGAAAGAGTCTGAATAGACATTGGAAACTTCTAGTAGGGGACCCCACACTGAAAGAATTCATATCAGAGAGACCCTCCATCACCTACAGGAAAGGTTTTACCTTGAGAAATAAACTGAGTCCTACCGTTCCCGCTAACACCACGACACAGAACTGGCTCTCCACACGGGGCCTAGGTTTCCACAGATGTGGATTTTGTACGATGTGTATATGGGGAAAACACGGTACGAAAAACTTTGTAAGTCATGATGGTATGGTCTACCAGATCAAACACAACATCACTTGCCTCAGCAAGTTTGTGGTGTACATTATTGAATGCAAGTGTGGTAGAATATATGTAGGGAGCACCATCAGGACCCTTAAGGAAAGGATAGCTGAACATATGAGAGCTATACAAAGAAGGGATGCTAGATACCCGGTAGCCCTTCATGTGGCAGAGTGCCAACCAAATGAGGACGACATCAAAGTACGTGTTTTTGGAATAGATCTAATTCCCCTCAACATCAGAGGGGGTAACCGTGAACTGATGCTCAGACGTAGGGAGGCGACATGGATCATGCGCTTACGTAGCGTAGAACATGGGCTTAACTACGATTCTGAGCTACAGTATTTCCTGGGGGATTAGACTCTCACTAGGGGAATCCTAGGTGCACGTCATTTACTGATTTAGGAAAGCTTAATTTCCCCACAGAACAACACTTAACTCCATGATGCCAATGATATAAAAGGATAAGAAAGTGTTTTCTCTTTTTAGGAGTTTTATGTTTTTTCACTAATGTGCTATAATATATTGGGACAACCTTGTATGTTGTATTTATGCCATAGAGCCAAATGCTTTTTGTCATAGAGCCAAATGTTTTTTTGCCATGAAGTCCATCCGTACATACTTATATCGGCAACTGGCTAACCATATATTGGAATTTTTTGATAATTTCACGCAACTGTATTTAAAAATTAGGTATGTACATGTCCATATACTTTTGAGTATGCGGGGGTATAATGTTTCCCCCTGTGTTTGTCACATTTCTCACATACCAACCCACTTTTCTACTGAATATGCACCCTACCAAGGATGATCCGACCACTTTTGGGTTGAGTATGCATGCTGGTCGCTATAACTTTTTACTTTCTGAGGTTATCTCTAACTATGATCTGATGACGACAGACTGATGGAACTGACACATTCTGCCAGTATCCTTTTGACATTTTTATTCCTGAAAAGGAATAAATGTAATTTGCGTTACCTCTTTCAAATCGCTAAACACGTTAGTGAATTGCCATTACTACTCCGTTATAGACCCTTGCTTTAAGTCTCAGACACCCTATTATTCCTGCACAGTTTACCCTTTAACAATGGCGCTGGTTAACACATTGCCGTGAGGACGTCTTCTATGTCCTTTCACTTCTATGTAATCCCTCCTCTCCCGGGGTCACGTGTTCGTACACGAGAGACGACCGCCGGGAACAGACAGAGGAGGGATTGCCAGAAGCGGGTAAGTGCTACTCCAATACCGCGAGGCTACACACAGTTAGCCTGTGTTTTGGTCGATTACTTTTCGAGTGTGCTTGCTCCTGAACGGAAGTCCCTACGGACATTCTACTGACCATGGTTTAAACTTTAATCTACAGCACACCGCCTCAGAAGAAACTCACCCGTTTCTTCAAACTTGGCACGGAATAGGAATCCCCTCCCGGCTTCCCGCCTGAAGGCATAGCGGGATACAGGTAATTAAACCCCCCCCTCCCCCCCCCCCCTTTTTCTTTTCATTAATATGCACAATCTTTCGAGGTTACCTGGGCAGTCACCACGTAATTTTCCTTTAGCCAGCTTATTTTGTTTTGAATTACCCACCAGCGCAATATGTCATTTACACATGAATTCCCTATCTTCCTCCCTTTTTACATATAGCGCTATACTACCTCTACAGGATTACCAAAAGAGAGATGATAACCTCGTTCATAGACTACAATTGATCTTTCTTTCAACCAACATCGTCTGTGTTTGTATACACAGAATACCCCTTTTGGTAAGAAATAGCTTTTTGTGCTGCCCAAGACTTCATTGAGGTCTTTTAATCATTTCTTCCTTTAGAAGCCTCCTCATGATTCCCTTTTTTTCTTTTGCTTCCCTAACATTACTCAGCTTGAAACAGAGCTTGTAAAGACCCAGACTTACTCCAACCACACAGTGGTATTGGGAGTTCAAGGTAATAACCATTATGTTTAGATCATCAGAAGTTGCATGTTTTTGTACCCTCTGTTTCTTTACCTATTATAGGCATGTTTCACTATCACGCTGTGAGGTCACAAATAACACCTCCTGACTTATGTATTAGAAGCAAAGATGTAGTACATCTCACATGTCCATCCACCATCACAACGGACACCCTCTTAATTTCAGGACCACTGTGTACGAGTGATTCATGACCACACTTAGGTCTTTTTTAATTTCACTCACTGCGTGCACATTAGCACTTCAGACCAAACACTTGCCTGAGTATGCAAGTATTGTCACCATTTTTTCACCTATCATGTGCAACACGAAACGCACGTCAGACTGCATGTTGGAGTGCACTTAGGTCACCATATGCAGTATCAAATGTTACATGTTTAGATTAAAATTTGCCCACATTGTTCTTGTATTACCAGCCCTGAAGAGTCGTGTTTGACTCACCCACACACGACGAAACACGTGTCGGCGATTTCTTTCTCGAAAGTCTGGAGAAAAGTAAACAACTTGCTGTAACAAGAAGTGTCACACCAAAGAATCTGCTTCTGCGTTTTCTTTTTCACTGTTGGTCATTGAACCTGATCTTGATGTATACATATGTAGTTGCGAGAGCTTTTTTCATTGTAAAATTGTCTTGTCTTTTGACTTGTTTAGACGGTTAAGGAGGTTTTGCCGTCTGCTCTTTACGCACTACACCACGTAAACCCTTGTTTTTTACACACTTTGTAACGTTTCAGCCCAGGCAGTGCGCCCCTTTAGTCCTAATTTTCTAAAAACCCCTTGCTCAGTTTCTCATCTTCTTGGTACTGGTTTCTGGAACTGGAGGTTTAAGCTACCACAGAAGAGAAAGATAACCTGACGCCGTCAACTATGCCACTGCTGGCTCAGTGACCTAAAGGCACCGCAGAGAGAACCACTGCACCTCACTTGGTTTCCCTGGTTTCATCGACGATGCCGTCCAACACCACCACCGAGCTGCTGTTTACACCGTGACCTGTGGACACCGCCTTGCTTCACACAGCCATCCTGATATCCCTCAAGCCTCTGCAACACCATCACTGATGCTGCTGCCTGCACAGTGACCTGCGGACACCGCTCATGAAAAATACAGAGCACCATCCTGCTTCACACCACAGCCCTGGTCTCACGAATGATGCCATTCCAAGCTTACATCGATGCCGCTGCCTGCACCGTGGTTTAGGGCCACCACTTGTAAGTTGCACGTTGCACCGCCCCATCCTACACCACAGCCTCGGCCCACCGATGCCAGATCCATCGACTCCAGTTCATCAACTGAAGTCACTGCCTGCACTGCGACCTGTGGGCCCTGCACACTGCATTGCTCCATCTAGCATCGCAGCCTTGAGTCTACTGGTGACAACGCTGCAGCAATTAATACGCTGCCTGCAACGTGACCTGTCAGCACCGCCCCCTTCACACTGCAGCCCTGGTTTCACCGATTGGATGGTTGTCACCAAGCTGTTATGTGCAATGCGACCACATATCTCACCGCTGCGTTTCACGCAGCAGCCCTGACGCCTGCCGACACCGGCGCTCCTGACTTCAAACTACCGGAGATTGACCTGCAATGCATGTGACTTCAAGGTCCAGACGACCTTCTGCATTGACTTCCGGAACCAAACCACTCCTCTGAAGCTCTCTGCAAGGTCCAACACGCTGCATCTCCAAAGGTAATGCTTTACGGGTCTCCTCGACACCGTAGCTGGCCGTGACAGTGAGACCGGCTGGAACTGTTGGATTTTTGTGTTCACAACGCTGTGATAGCCTAGGAAGGAGCTTTTGACTTCAAGGAACTGTATATAAAGCCTATTTTTGCATTATTCATAATTTTGATAACTGTATTATCGATTTTTACCATTTTGATATTGCTTTACTCAGATATATATTGGATTTATTTTTAAAACTGGTGTGGTGTCCTTTTGTAGTATTTTCACTGTATTACTGTTAGTTCTGTGCAAACGCCTTTACACATTGCCTCTGAAATAAACCTGAATGCTCATGCCAAGCTACCAAGGGGGTGAGCAGGGGTTATTTTAGACATGTAATCCGATTATCCTGACTAGATTGGTGGCTTCTGCTTGGCTAAGCTGCATACATTAGCAACCAGAAAACCATTTCTAACAGTCATAGATTGGAGTGGCAAAGAATGTCATGTATTGGTGTAGAGTAGAGTGGAGTGGCATAGTGTGGTGGAAATGCATAGAGTGGAGTAGAATGTTGTAGAGTAGAGTATCATCGAGCAAAGTAGGCTGTCAGGGAGGAGTGGGATAGAGTGGTGTAGTGTTGCAGGGTTGAATGGCATGCAGTAGAGTGTTATGGATTGTGAGAGTGGGGTGGCATACACTGTCGTAGAGTGGAGTGCAGAGAGTGTAGTAGAGTGGAGTGACAGAGCAAAGTGGAATGGCATAGAGTGGAGTAAAGTAATGTGGAGTGTCATAGAGTGGGCTAGCGTACAGTGACCAAGAGTAACATGCCATGGAGTGGAGTGGCATAGAGTGTAGTGTCATAAAATAGAGTGGTGCAGAGTAGAGTAAATTGGCATGGATTACGTTGGTGCAGAGTAGAACAAAGTGGTGTAGAGTGCTGTGATGTAGAGTGCAATGCTGTAGAGTAGAAATTCATAGAGTGCAGTAGCATATAATAGAGTGTTGCAGGGTACAGTATAGTAGAATAGAGTGCTGTAGTGTAGAGTATATTGGAATACTGTGCAGTGGTGGAGAGTCAATTGATTTTGAGTATAGTGGTGTAGAGTGTGTTGACGGAGATTGCAGTGGTATAGATCAAGGGGTTAGAGTAGAGTGGCATAGACTTCTGTGGTGGAGTGTGATGCAGAGTACAGTGGCATAGTGTGGAGTTTTGCACCCTAGATTACAGTGGCACAGAGTACAGTGGCGTAGATTAGATTGGTGTAGAGTGGAGTGGTGCAAAGTGGAGTAAAGTGGCATAGAGTTAAGTGACAGAGGTGGTGGCATAGAGTGCTTTGGCATAGAGTAGATTGTTTCAGAGTAGAGTGAAATGGCGCAAAGTGGAGTGGTGAAGGGTAGAGTGGGGTGGTGCAGGCTGGAGTGCTGTGTCATAGAGTGGCATAGAGTGCAGTGGCCTAAAGTTCAGTGATGTAGAGTAGATTAGAGTGGCATAGAGTGGATTAGCATAAAGTGCATTAGCTTAGAGTCAATTGGCCCAGAGTGCAGTGAAGTGGAATGCAGTGGCATGAAGTGGAGTGGTGCAGAGTAGAGTGGCGTAGAGTTTAGTGGTGTACAGGACATTGAAGTAGAGAACAGTTCAGAGGCGTAGAGTAAAGTGATGCAGAGTAGACGACAGGGTCAAAGAGTGCAGTGGTGCAGAGTAGCGTGGCGTAGAGTTTAGTGGTGGAGAGTGCAGTGTTGCAGAGTGGAGTATCATAGACTGGAGTGGTGTAGAGTAGAGTTGTCTACAGTCCATTGGCATAGAGGTGCAGTTGCATTGAGTACACTGGTGTTGTGTAGAATAGAGTGGCACAAAGTGAGTAGAGTAGAGTAGAGTGGCATAGAGTTCAGTGGCATAGAATAGTGTGTTGCAGGGTACAGTATTGTGACATAGAGTGCAGTGTTGTAGAGTATATTGGCATATTGTGCAGTGGCAGACAGTGCATTGATTTTGAGTAAATTGATGTGGAGTGCACTGGCATAAAGTGCAGTGGCATATAACACAGTGGCTAGAGTAGAGTGACATTGAATGTAGTGGTGTAGAGTAGTGCAGAGAAGAGTAGAGTGGAGTAGAGGGGTGTGGTGCACCGTAGATTACAGTGGCACCGAGTGCAGTGGCATAGATTAGAGTGGCATAGAGTGGAGTGGAGAAAAGTGACATAGAGTGCAGTGGTGTAGAGTGCAGTTGTGTAAAGTGGAGTGTTTCAGAGTGGAGAGATGCAGGGTAGAGTGGAGTGGTGCAGGGTATATGGAGACCCCTACTATACCACTGACACTTGGAATCTGCTCACCTCAAATGTCTGTTTCTTTAGCATACATTTAAGCATAGAATTAGCACAGTGCCATCACACCAAGATAGAGTGGCAAATCCTTTTACCAATTAAATGCAAAGTATTTAAACATAGAATTAGCAAGAGCCACCCACGCCAAGCTGAAAAGTTATAAAGGCTGCAGAAATTACTGCAAAGAAAATACCATCTCGGTACCGGCGAGTAAATAGATAATCCCCTGCTGGAATGGCTATAAACCAGTAGCAAATCCACGGTTGATCCAGGACCAAAGAAATAATTAAATCCATTTGGGCCCGCATTATGCGAGGGGACATTTTCATTGTTTGCACGGGTTCACCTTTAAAAATGTGTGCCCAGCGCAAACACTGAAAAAAGCACTGCAATATGGAGAATGCACTGCCCTTAGGGCAGCAGTGAAAAATTGAGCGGCTGCTTTGATGCCGCTCTGTGTTTCACAGTGCAGGGGTCTACCCACCTGCACTTTCAAGGGGATTAGAGATCCCCATGCAGGGGAGTGTAGTGTGTGACTGAACCTGCCTGAAAGGGGATGTCTGGGTTGTCCATGGGACCCCTTTTACCCCCTCCAGAGGACTGGCATCTAGGGGTGCACTGACAGTGTGCCACGTTTTAGGTGGCCCTTGGAGCAATTGTTCACATCGAACTCATTCGTAGAAAAGTTTCTAAGTTGCACAGATCGTTCTGTGTAGAATAAATCTTAACCACATGCGCGCTAGCGCAATTCCCCTCCTACGCGATTTACTAAATCCCATGTTACGTGACGAGCTGGGCTCGGCATCAGCGTGCGAGGAGGCTACGCTATGACGAGCCCAGCTCGTCATCAGCCCCGAAGGGGTTAATAACAGCATATTCGATTAGGTCAACAGTAATCTTGAATCCAGAATTGTGAGAAAGATTTCATCACAGCCAGTATTTATGAACAACTGTGGTTCAGCCGAACCGAGTTTTATTAAACAAAAATTATTTTGAAAAACCATTTGCAGGTGCTTTTCAAAGGAGAAAGGAAATAGTGATTACACCCCAGGTGTAAAGACAACCTAGAAACGAAATTAAAGTCAGAACGGTGAAGTAAAATGTGACATAAACTGTATATTGGTTGCTTTATATATTAAAAAAACTTCAGTTTAGATTCAGTGCACCTTAAGACACAAAGGAATAATTAAGTGTATCACAGTTACGAATACCAGTCTGTCTTTGTACATGTGTCAACAGCGTTTCGGCCCTTGAAGGGTAAAACAGTCTCATCAGGACTAAAATTGTCTGAGGTCTGGGGAAGGAAAAGGAAAAAATTGGCATTGATTAAGGGTAAGGTGGAAAGTGATGAATTAAGAGCTGTAAGTAAGAGAATACATACTGGCTGGGATTGAAGAAAAACCGATCCATAAGGTAGAAACCCCTAAGGAGTCCACCTGACCCTAAATCAATGCCAATTTTTAATTTTTCCTTCCCCAGACTACATTAAGGAATGTAGTGCAAACAGACACCATCACAATTCTGCATTGGACTACATTTACAGTCAAGACGGTTACCTGCTCAACTAAGGGGTCAGTGATAAGGACAAGCACAAGGAGAGGTTCAAGTGTGATGTCACAGATGGACAGGCTATAGAGAGCTGTAATAAGTCACCATCGTATCCAATAGACTCAAAGGATTAAAGGTGGTGGGAGTGGAAAGCTTTGGATGACTCACTGCATGCCATCTGGCTTAGCGTCAAGAGCTGCCTACTTTTGGCCAGGAGAAATCAGGTTTGAATCCTGGCCTTGGCTCATCGCATTGTCATTCTGGAAAAATCACGTAATCTCCCTATGCCTATAAATAAAAAAAAGATAATAACAATGTGGTTGTACTCCAATGACCCTGGGACAGGTTCCTGCTAAAAAAAAACTGTGACAAATCTAAGCTTAAAAGATAGTGCTGCACACACCAGTAGCAGCCGGCATGGCTCGCGGATGGAGAGATGGGCACGGGACCGAGGGGAGAGTGCACGGGAGTAGTGCACAATTTTTACAAAAATAAACTTACCTGGCCGCCGGCATCTCTGCTCCTGCTCTCCTTGTCTTGACTCGAGGAACAGGAAGCACAGCCTCCCCTGACTAATCAAAACGCTGCTGTGCATCAATCTGATTGGTCTGAGCATCCTGGTTTGACGCTCAGCTAGGGAATGGGGGCATGGGCATGTTCTCCACACAGGCTGTTATGCAGCCTGCATGGAGAACAGTGAAAGTGTGCATGACTGTTTTGGGCGACCCCAGAAGGCCGGCCAAACAGTCATGTGCACTTAGGAGTGGGTAAACCACTCCTGTTCTGCCTTGCTCCAAGAGCAGAGCAGCCCCGCCCACCCGCAAAGCAGCGCAGAAACATAAAATGATAACTCAGTTATTAGTATTTTATGTTTCCTTTAAGTTGCACTGCTTAAAAGTAGTGAGGAGATGCTCCTCCGCCATAGTGAAGGAGCCGCCACTGGCCACACAATGGTGAAAGACGATTTGTTGGCGAGTTCAAAAAAAAGTCTGGGGGGTTTGGAGTAATAGTTACAATATTACCATATGCAATCAGCGCACTCAAAGGGTGTTTATCATTCATGAATAATTCAAAGGGTTATATGAGATAAGGGACTAAATCAGTAACAGAGAAGACATGGTGAGCTGCTTAGCATCACTAGTGCAGGCATTGATCTGTGCAGAATTGAAAAGGCAGTTTCTGGAAAATCCATGTATACACTTTTAGTGAATATTTATGTTTTTGGGAGCAGATATTTTAAGTACTTAATAGTAAGAGTGGGAAAGAAACATCTTGAGTTTATCATTCTGTGTCTGGATAACGTGGAGCCTCAAGACTGTTTTTTGTGGGAGAAGCGCCCGAGAATGACTCATCCAAATGACTTGAAGAGAAAAGCACAGAGGTACAGTAAAATAAACCCCACAATTCAAAAATACCATATTGAACAAAAAAGCTAAAAGCAGGATTGTTGAACTTTCATGCCCACAGTGTGAGGTTCTATAAATATCAGCATTGAAACGGAATGGTTATGTTTCCCCTTTTCTCACTAGTTTTCCATATCTCCGTCCTTGCTAGCCTTGCGCAAATAGGATTTATTTAATAGTATTGCAAGGGTAAAGCCCTACAGTTCAACTTCTTTATGGCGATTAAAGTGCTGTAAATCTACTTCTGCCTTGCCTTCCTTCATTGCTTCCTCTTTTTCGTTTCACAGAAAAGTGACAGAAAATCATTTGTCAACACATAGCTTGGGATTTTGAAAAATGAAATTTACTACAGAGTGTAAGGAGAAACTCTAATCCCTCCACTGCGGTAGACTGGTTATTATTCCAAGGTGGATACTAATGTCGGATGAAATTCGTTATATACTATTATTTGTTTATTTATTTATGAATGATGTTGTAGCGCATTGGTGCTCATCTCGCCAGGGCTTTTCACCACAAATGGAAGAAAAGAGCCAAGGAAAACAGAAGGTCATTGATAACAGCAGGTCGTGAGAGACCAGATGGGCAAGATAAGCACCTTCATCCCACAGCCATCGATCACAAACCTGGACTGTCTTCAGACAAATTGTTTTCGAAGAGTTCACTTCTTAGGAGGCTGAGGGAGTCCCATTCAGAGTAGACCAGGTCGAAATTTAAATTACGCCAGCGTAATTCGCATTGTTTCGGGAATTTTGCATTACTCGAAACTCCCAGAGTTACACCATTAGGCCATTTTATGTAACTGTGCCACTGTTCACAGTAAAATTATAGTGCAGAAGTACAGGAACAAGGCGAGCACCCAGAACATGAGTGTCTGTTGTTTGCAGCATTTGTATTTTTGCACTCAAATGATGGATTTGCATTTCACATAATATCATATAATTTATCCAGAACTTTGCTTTATTGCGCGAATGCAAATTACATGAATTTTGCACATTCTTAATTCTGAGCTCAGAGATGAGTTCAGGCTGTTCCATAGTTTAGGGCTCACCGTTCCCAAAGAATAGCTGCCATTAATCTGATGATCAAAGGGTTGTTATGTGATCAAATGCTGTGATGCTGGCCATGCGTAAAGTTGAAGGATCATTTGCAAATATGCAGAGCCTTTGTTCCTTACGAATGAAAGCAACAAGATCTGAATTTGAACCTAGTGTGAAAGATATGTAAATTCTGCAGGGACGGACTGGGAACCCAACGCTGCCCTGGGGAACTTTGTCAGACCAGCCCCTCTACAGTGTATAGTGAGTGAGCAGGCCTGACCACTATAAGGGTGGATTTCCCCCAAATACATTTGGAAAACAATAGCAACAATAGTGCCTTCCACAGCACATTTTCATTATATATTCAATTATATTAACTTTATAAGCATAGTAAATGATGACCTTACATTGCACCAGGATACCACAATCTTTGTTGGGGAGATTCATTGTTGCCCTCACTGTCACCCTCCAACAGTGACCCTCATCTCTCCATAGCCCCTCTCTCACATGCATTTCATTTGTATTATAACTCCTATACCAGTGTAGGGTTTCAGAGCACTTTACATCACATACACATTCAGAGACATTAAATCCTATGGGGCTTATTT
Organism: Lissotriton vulgaris; assembly: GCF_964263255.1. Taxonomy (NCBI): domain Eukaryota; kingdom Metazoa; phylum Chordata; class Amphibia; order Caudata; family Salamandridae; genus Lissotriton; species Lissotriton vulgaris. Next base: position 689,588,587 of record NC_141699.1, read on the forward strand.
ACAAGCGCCTTGTGCCACTTTTGCGTCATTTTTAACATGGGAAAAGTGACGCATCGGTGGCGCAAGGGGCTTGTAAATAAGCTCCTATGTGTGCAAATCAGTGTATAGAAAATGTTAAGTAAGACGAAGAGGGTTATAAGGTGTAGAATTCACGTCATCCATGCTGGTAGACGTTAGAGTACTTGGTCTGGAGAAGAACAAACTCAGGGTTTAGAACGTAACACAGTGGTTAGGTTTGGCCTTACTAAAAATAATTGAATTCTACCCAAACAAACCCTAACTAGCAACATTATGATAATGAAACACCAGGAAAAAAATAACTTTCTAACCGGTACCATGCAGTTTGCATGCAGCTCTTTGATGGCAGCTCATAGCTCTCTCTGCTAGATTACGATTGCGACTTACAAACTGCCCAATGATAAAAGGATCTCTGTTTAAAAAGCTGAAACACACTGAACTATGCACGTAAAATACTGTTCTGTATGGTACATATCCTTTGCAGCAGGCATATTACCACTCTTCGCTACCTTCAAGAGTCAAAACTGACAGTAGACAAAACTCAGATCTCGGAGGAACATGGCGGCCGCAGCGTAGTCGGCCGTGGGCTCGCTCCCTTGGGCTTCTGATGGCGGCTGTTAGAACCAAAGCTTAGATGAGTGCCTATCTCCCTGTTTTTGACCCATGATTTCGTCGATTTCTTTGTTTCATTCATACGCTGTTTGTTTTCCCCCGGGGATGCGAGGGGACCTGCTTGGGTTGCGAGCCGACTCCCCTGTGGTTGTGTTTGACGCTCTAGGCTTCCCGGGCATGGGCGGAGCAGCCGTAGTGAAGCCACATGGAGTTGGGAGGCTGCAGCGCTCGGACGAAAACGCAGCGGTCTCCATAGTGCCCACACCGTCATTCGCTCCCCCTTGCATATATACACTTGCCCATAATGATCACACGGGACACATGGTTATGGGTAAAGAACTGCTGCAGGTTTATTTTCATTCAACAAAAGTATGACGTATTAGTGGGTTATCTTACGGGCGATCCAGGGCAGGCAGCCCCTCGCTGCCCCGCCCGCCTTATGAGCCAGCTTGAACGGTGGGTCGATGCCCGGACAGTGCAGCCTTTGCTGATCCCCTTCGGATCACGTGATCATGACTTCTACTCCCGCCCCTTTCAGGGAGGAGCGTGGTATGGCACACCCCGGTTGGTTAGGCCCCCCAACCGCCCGAAGGACTAACGGGGCGCCGTCACGGTTTACCCAGAACCTCCCTGCGGCTCCATGTCTTTGTCTCAGGCACCCTTACTGTGCCAGGCAGAGGTACCCTTACTGTACCTGTCTGCCGCAGAGGTACCCTTACTGTACCCGTCTGCCTCCAGATCGCGCTGTAACTCCGCCACAGCTCTGGAGGAGGCTACCTGGCGCCTGCAATGGGGGCCCATCAGGTAAGCAGGAATAGTGCAAGGTGTCCCCTAAGACATTGCATATTTCATGAAGTGCCAACCTGCAGATGATTAGACCCTGTCAACCACTTATGACCCTAATACTTATAACAGTAATGGTGCCGGGCCACAAAATTGCGGGTCACTTGTTAACCATAGCCCTTTCATGGTGGCTTTGCTGGGGACCCCCTTTACAGGCTCCAGCTAATGTGAGCGGCTGTCCCTGACCTGTGGAGCGCCACAATGATCATCTTCCCCCTGGGGACTATCCTGCCATTCCGGCTCTGGCGCAGGTGTCATTATCTGACTTGGTTTATCTTAAGGGCAAAGGGCGTGGGCCTCCATTTCTTATTGTATGCTTGCCCCTAATGTATTTGCCTTAGTCGTGCAATCCGTCTCGTGCCCAGCCAACCCTCTCGAGCATTCGTTGGATCCCAGGCGGCTATTTGACATGCACCCTGTCCCGATGTAAAACCCAGTTGGGCAACTGGTAACACCATTACTAACTCGCTGAGCCCTTACGGGCAGTAAGTAGTCAAGTTATGTTGACCCCACGCCTCCCTCAGTTGTTGCACCACCCCCGCAATTAGCTGTGGCAGCTACCACCACTGCCTAGATCCTGGCTCTGGCGCAGGCGCTATTGACGGTCTTCGATGGGCTTGAGCCTCCATCTCTTGGTGCATGCTTGCAACCTGCTGTAGTCGCCTTAGCTGTGCTAAGCCCCTGCTGAAATCGCCTGCCTGTGTATGCTGCCCAAGCTATCTACTGTGGGGTCCTGTCCTGAACCCAGACTGACCTCTTTATGCATGTCACTGATTTCCTCCAGCCTGCGCTTAGCTACTTGGGCCTTCCTTAGCCCCTCACCATGCCGGTAAACCGTGCAGAGTACTTACTACCTCTGTCTCCTGACCATACCCATATAATGCCTCAGATCTCCCACCTTAGGACCTGACTAACCCCTACTTCACTCTGACTCAGGGCGCACACATACTGGGGCACCAGGCCCGGGGCCCTCCATTGCCCGCAAACCCTGCAGTTCGAATTGAGACTGTTTTCTTATTACCTGTCCATAACCATAAGAGGAGCACTACATCTTAACCCGGCCAGCTCATGGCTTAGTCCCTGCTTCTTGATTGCATAACCTGAAAAGGCTACCCTATAGCTTTCTTGCCTAGTTAGCAAAGCTAACCGCCCCCAGCCATGTCTGACCATGTCTCAACTGCCCTGCGTGACATTACCAACCCGTGGATGCGCTAAGAATCCCAAAGGGGCTGGGGATGAAACTTCATTGGTTATCACTAATACAGTGAGGATGAGGGAAACCCTTTACAGTCATTTACTCCCCTCCAACCCGCAAGGAACTCGAAAAGACCATGGGTTGCGGCAGTCTTTGTGGGATCCTCCAGATCTTGGATTGTGCATGCCTGAGACAGCCATATATGCAATATTCCGGGTGGACGTCTACCCTGTGTTACTCCTCTTGTCACCTATGGGCAGATGCAAGCAGTTGTCTAGAGTACTCGGGCACACTGGGGGCAACTGCCATGGTAGTTCGCGCAATCGCTATGCTTGGACTGGTTCCTCTCCCTACAAGCATTCAGAACCTGGTTGTCCCCCTAGGGCCCCTACCAGAACTGCATTCAGGCTCCCAGCACGGAGCCCGCCCTGGCTCTCCTGCTTACGGTACCACCTGACCTACTCAAATTGGTGCCTGTGTAAAGCGTTTTAAATTATTAGGCAGTCGTGCATGGTTCCCTTTTGCTCTGCCACAGCTTCCAGCGAGAATCCCCAATTATTACCCATCAATTGTACCAACTCCACAGGGATTCTTTCGGTTGGAACGTCACACTAATGCCCAGGGGCTACCTAATATGTCCCCACCCGGTAACTGCCAGCGTATCACTTACATGGGTGTAACCTGCGCGCCCCACATCATCTGGGACCGAATGGCAACTGGGGAGAACATGGGTCCCTGACCCTGGCAAACTGCCCCACCTGTTCTACGACCCTTATCCTGTTGATAGCATCCCAATTGTCCTGCCCTCTCTATTATCTGCAGGAAGATCTTCATTAACGAAAATTCTATTCTCCTTGACTATGGAAGTGTCCTCCCAGTGTGATCCTGCGGTATGAGAGTCTGCCATGTATGACTTATATCCTTCTACCTGTGTTCCGCACTCTATATAACGTGCACACTTACTTTTCTTTTGTAACACAGTTTGCTACCTCGTGCCGTGTGTTTGGTTCCGGTACTTGCACCAGTGCCACCATTGCCTACGTAATGTTTGTTCTTGTGTTTGGGTGTCCTCTATTTCTTGCAGTCTTTTACCTCGACTTGTACTTTTTACGCTATTGTAACTTGCACCCATGTCACTTTTCCTCATGTAATGCACCCAAAAGTAGGTCAACATTGAAGGCTCTTACAGTAGAGCCGACCGCATTTACTACCAGAGTGCAAAAGTGCACTCCACCTCGGACAATGCACAAGCCTATGCCTAACCAGTGCTGCAACGGCAGAGTACTGTTCTTGCCAACTAGCTACTCTGACCCAACTGCTAGCACCTATATGTGCCTACATAATGGCACACAGCATAGCATAAAACCGACTCAAACTTCACCATTTATTTCTCCAAGATGCTCTGGCATGCTCGACAAATAACCCAGTTGACCCCAAAGTGGAAAGCAGCAGCGTTGTTCTAAATTACAAGTGAAATCGACAGGCTTGCATATCAAACACCTTACAAGAGCAAATTAAAATTGTTACAGCCCATCCATGCATGCCTACAAAAGCAACTACCACAAGAAAGTCCAAAATGAGAAACCAGCCGAGTCTCGGACCCTGGACTCACGAACGAAATTGACCGACATAACCACTGGGCCATATCCTCGCGACTTTGGTGTTCCTGGATATTTCTATACCTGACTGCATCCGATGGATGATACAACTTGCCTACTGTAAACCGATGCATCACGAACGCAGAAGTCTGCCTGACTAGGTTCCCAGCTGAACCTGGCTTAGTCCCCGCTGAACGAACAAGGGTGCACTCGTGTCATCCGCCCTCCAAACCGGTGCCAGAGTGACCTAATCATCATTAGAGTCCTGGAGCTTCCCTGACTAGTAAGTCTCTAGGATGCGCCCGTGCAGCCAGGGGGGGCCTCCCCTAGAAAATATGAACACCCGGAGAAAGAAGCCGCGAACCCGGGGACCTAGTGATGCTGAGCACCTCGTCGAGCGCGCTACGGGCAGTGCCAGCAGCCGAAGAGTGCTGAATAATTACAAGAAAAGAGTAATAAAGGATGAAGCGTTCCTAAGGACCCAAGGCCAACTACTGCAATCACTCCGCCCAGAAGAAGTTGCAAAACAAACATGGTGCCTTGAGCACGCCCGGTTACTGGTGCGGGCATTCATAAATTGGGCGCCATTTCAGACTGCGCATTCCAGCGAACACATGTCGAAGCATCCGAACGCTACCGGCCTCTCTGGGGAGCAAGCACGCTAAAGCAACACTCCCCCACATGCCCTGAACATTGCCTGAAACTGCAGCGGAATCACCCCAATCGCCGAAAGTGAACTCACCGACCGCTGACCACACGGGGACTGGATTCTCCCTAAAAACAGCACCTGACGCCAGACAAACCCCTGGACGGAGCAATCCATGGCCTACAGCGAGGCAGGCAGGCGCGGTAGCTGGCACAGAGGCCGGACAGAAGGCAGCCGGGAAGGCAGAATCGGCAAAGAGGTCGCAACATGGCGACAGGGGCCTAAGTACACGGCCCGCCCCCAATGCGCCCTCACCGGATCCACGTCACCGGCGCACCCGGCCGGAGGAGGGGCTGGGGAACTGCTGGAGCCTCCCCCTCTCCGAGAACTGGAGGAGAGGGGGGTGGGGTGCTCGACTAATGTGCACTCACCAGTCCCTATGATACCCATGGCTTCCTCTAACACTCCTTCGCCTTTGGGGCTAAATGAGAAGATGACAGCGGAGAAGGGTTGTGAGCTTGTACAGTTAAACTAAGACGAAATCTCCCAGCATTTAGAACCCATTGAGGCCACTAACGTAGAAATGGAGGTCCACTGAGAGATCAGTCTTACTAACAGATATTCAGTGCTGGGGCAGCAGGAAGATCTAATGCATGAACTTGACCAAGATCGGTGCCAAGTGCAGGGAGAGAGTTGTGCGGATCAAGATCATCTGCAAAAGGATGGGTGGGAGCATGAGGTGGAGCAGGCTCTGGTGAAAGTGGCGCAGACGGAAGACAGGGGGGCTTGGCCAGTCAGAATGGAAAGCATGGAATTCTGTCTCTCTGCCCTTTTGTCGATACAAGCGTATCAATGTCGAATACACATTCCTTAGCAGATCTACTTTTAGCCATGAAAGATGAGATGGCATGTAGAGTCATAGTTTCTGAGACGAACCAAGCAGAATTGGCTAATAGGTTTTCTGTCTCAGAAGCAAACTAGGCTGCAATTCGGATATCCTGCGAGGTCCTTGCCAAAAAGTTAGAGGAAGTCACAGCAAGGACTGAAGCAATTGAAGAAGAGATCCCGAAATTGAAAGAATCGATAGAGACCACCACCTCCCATTTGGAGAAACTCTTCTCCAAGAACAAAGAATTGAAAGACAACCTTGAATGATTATAGAACCATTCAAGGAAAAATAGCCTGAAGTTCCTGAATGTTCTGGAAGCTGCGGAGGGGGAGGATATAAGCGGGTTCCTGATCACCTTATTGAAGGGCACAGTCCTTAAGAGTCATCCAAATATCGATCTTAACTATGAAATCCAAAGAATTCACAGGGAACCCTTTAAAAGAAATTTGGGAAGGCAGAAACCCCGTAAAATACTGGTGAATTTCCTTTCATGTTCTGTAAAGGAGCTTATTTTGACAGCTGCTCTAAAGGAAGGGGTTATTTCTTCTTCATTTTCAGATCAACCTCCCTTCTCTTTTTCCATCAGGTCTGACATCTTACATTTATGGCCACAAGACAGTGGGAGTTGGGGAAAAGATCAGAGGAGCTAAATAGTCTCGGGCCAAAGCACAATTGAAGTTCCCAGCCACACTACGTGTGGTGTGGAACAATCACATGCATACAATTAGTTCAACAGAAGAAGTAGACACTCCTATTGCAAAAATTCATCATGAAAAACAGGGAGGGAAGTAAGGGAAGAATACTGAGGTCTTTTTCTGAGAGCATGGTTTTTTCTTCAGCCCTTGATACATATTAGCCCTTAAGCAATGGAATATAGCCCGAGGGAGTAGTGTCCGAATAGGCGAAGCCTATTGAAAGGGAGGGTTCCTCAGGGTGAAGGGGGTATGAGGACTTTAGGGGGCACGGAGGAGAAGAGGGAGGGGGGGCACAGGGTGGGGAGCAGAGAGGGGAAAAATAAATAAGAAATATTCCTCATCACACCTGTTTAACAACGAGCATTACCAACATTTAGTAAAAGACGTCCTAACCTATGATAGGTAACATGAAAGGGGGTCGTAAGATCCATTTTATCTCTTGGAATTTGAATTGATTGAGGTGTCTGCGTAGGCAAATATTGATCCTAAAGTACTTAGAGCTTTCACGAGCACAGGTATGTCCATTGCAGGAAACTTATTTGATTCCAACTGAGTTATAGATAGTTTTTTCTAAAATTCCTTGGATACACTGTTTTTGTTAATCACAGCAATCAATAAGCAGTCATGGGGTAGCAATTGTAGTAAAGAAGGGGTCCCTTGTAGGATCAAGTCAGTTCAAACAGACAAATCAGGCTGATGGATTATAGCTCTTCTGGACTTTGAGGGGATGGAAATGACTTGTTCATCTTTTTATGGTCCAAATACGGATGTCCCGGCCTTCTTAGTTAAACTACAAGAAAGCCTGATTATGGTAAAACCTCCCTTGGTAATGGGAGGTGATTTTAATGTCAGGCTTGACCCAGTTAAAGATAGATGTAACCTGAGCCATGCAGTTGGGACCCCAAAATTGCGTAGGGTTATGAAAAACGTAATATCTAATATTATAAACCTAGTAGATCTCTGGAGGTCCAAGATGGGCGATGCCCAAGGTTTTACCTTTTACTATAAAAAGTATCACCATTACTCGAGGATAGATTATGTGTTGGTTAATAGAGAAGTTCTTGATAATTTTTTCAACATTTCGATCTTGCCGGGTCACTTATCTGACCATGCTCCCCTCGTATTCTTATATTCTATGGGCGGTAATTGCCCTCAACCAAGATGGACATTGAACAGAGTAATGTTATCAGACTCAGAAATTGTTCAGTCCATCAGTAAGTCCTCTCTTGAATTTTTTACCATGAATCCAGGATCTACCTCAATAGATTATGTATGGGATGCCTATAAGGCCAGCTTGAGAGGTATGTTACATGCCCTAATAAGTTCCAAGAACCGAATAAAGACTCTGGAATTACAGGCCCTTGAGAGCAAGAAATCCGTTTTAGAACTGGAAAGGAGCAATTCATATTCTGATGGTGTAGAAAAATTAAAGCAGATTGGAAGGAATTTGGAGGAGGCTAGGCAGGATGTTAGGTCATTTTTAGATCTGAAATGTAAGGCCCAATGGCAAGCCAGAAATATGGACATTTTTGGGTATGGGGAAAAGGCAGGGGCCCTACTAGCTTGGAAGGCGAGGCTGGATCAGGCAAAAAATAGTATCAATGAACTTATCTTTGATGGCAACGGGAATAAATCTAGTAAGCAGGAAGAGATGCAAAAATGCCTATTATCTCTTTATTCGGATCTATATTGGGAAGATCTTGATCCTTCACAGAACCAGATATTCTCCTGGCTAAGGGATAAGTTACTACCCACTCTTACTGAAAACCTCCAGAGAGGCGCTCGATGCACCCATAACCATGGAGGAGATAAGGATTCAAATAAAGAGATCGAATAATAAAAAAGCTGCTGGTCTTGATGCTCTCACCAATGAAATATATAAGTTGTTACTTGATGAGCTTTTACCGGTGCTTAATACACTGTTTAATTCAATTAATTGTTCTAATGGGGTGATGCCTAGATCCTGGAAGGAGGCCACAACAGTTTTAATATTAAAGCCATGAAAGGACCCCCTGATGGCTGATTCTTATCATACGATCTCCCTGCTGAACACCGATTATAAGATCTTTATGGGCGTTCTAGCAGGGAGACTGGCGAAACTGGCACCCAATCTGATTAATCCTGATCAGAAAGGTTTGATGGTGGGGAGAGCAATCCAGTAACAAACCCAATTATTGATCGGGGATATCAACCTGGCTGAGATAAGGGCGGACCCCTTGGTAGAAGTGGCCTTAGATGCTGCTAAGGCCTTCGACCGGGTGTGTTGGAGGTACCTTTGGGGGGTATTGGAGGTCATGGGTATGGGTCCTGTTTTTGTGCAGACTTTAAATCACTGTTACTTGGGAGCATCAGCAAAAATTCTCTTGAACGGTTCCCTGACTCCAAGCTTTGACATTCAGAGAGGGACAAGGCAGGGGTGTCCCCTGTCCCCCCTATTGTTTAACATTTATATCAAGCACTAAGGCCAAACTATCAGACTGAATAACACTATCACCCCGTTTAAATCTTCAAACTATGAGTGCAAATTAGCATTGTATGCGGATGATGTGATAGTATATACTAGCGATCCAGAGCTTGATATTCCACAACTCGAAAACAGGCTGAAGGAATTTGGTTTGATTTCAGGGTACCTTGCCAATTCGGCAAAAAATTAAGTAATGTGCTGCAATACCCTCTACACAGGTGGTCCCACCAGTAAAGAATTCAGATATCTAGGCAATAAAATCGTTAAGGACCTGTCCAAAATACGTCTGATAAATTTGCGGAAAATTTAAAAGGAGATTGATTATCCTTTTGCTAAATAGAAAAACCTCCTTTTGACCATCTATGTGAGGGTAAATCTTGTGAAAATGTCTGTTTTACCAAAATTGATGTACATTTTCAATGCAATTCCCTTAACTTTTCCCCCAAAGAACATAAGTAAGATCCAGGGGAAAATTGGCAGTTTTATATGGGGCCAAAAAAGTGCTAGGATGTCATGGAAAAAATTAGAAAGGAAGCTCCTAAAAGGTGGGTTGGCCCTCTCGGACGTTAATTGGTATTTGATGGCTTTCCAATTCAAGGGCATTAGGATGCTGTTGACTACTCCAGAGGAAACTAAGTGGGGTAGAGTGCTGGGGGAAATGATGCTGACTGAGGGAGACAGCTGACAAGGAGGGTTTCTATGTAAATTTGGGGCCCCAAAGTTTTTTAAACAGGTTCGCCTTAAGGTTCTCAAGACAGCCTTGACTACTTGGTAAAAAATCGGGTGCATTTGGGGGATGGGTTACTTTTCTGACTTCGCCCCCATTTGGGATTCCCCGGGGACCCCTCCTTGTTTGTGTGACAGTCTGGCTACCCCAATCAAAAGTGCTAGTCTTGCGAGGTGGTCGGATTTGGTGGATTCAGATGGGATTCTCCCATGGGAGGTTTTACAAGCCAAGATAGGCTCCAGATTTTCCAAGTTCGAGTTCCTCCAATTAAGATCATGGTACAAGACAAAAGTGGCCAAAATCACTGGGAATTGGGAACTTGAACTGTTACTACAAGACACTCGGCCTAAAAATAAAGAAATATCTCTTTGGTACACAAGATTCTTAGAAGCAGAGGAAATAGGGGCCCCTCCCAAATATCAGTTTGGAATCAAACATCACTTGCCAATGGTATAGAAGAATACTTTGAACCATCACTTAAACTACTTTATAAATATATAAAGTCTGCCAGTCTGAAGAAAATCCTTATTTTGTGATCAACAGGCTTTATTATACCCTAGCCAAAATCGCCAAATTTGCCCCGGCCCCGGCGCCAAGCTGTCCTAGATGCAAACTCGCCAACACGGATGATATTCACTTTTTTTTTAAAGCCCGGAGTTAACCTCATTTTGGAAAAATGTGGGAGATACCTTACCATCTTTTTTTGAAACCAATATAGAGATAGATCTCCACTTGTGATTTTTGGTGAGAACGACTCAACCAGTGAGGTGCTCTCACATATCCAAATGGGCTTGCTGTTATGTTATGTTATGTTATGTTAATTTGTATTTGTTAAGCGCTTAATACCGGAAGGTCTCTAAGCACTGCAAGAAGAAAACAGATGAGCCAGATAGATTAGCAAGGAGGGTGTGTCCAGGCCTCTGCGAACAAGATGGTCTTTAGTTGTTCCCTGAAAGGCAGGAGGCGGCTTTCCGCCCGGAGCTGTCTTGGAAGTTTGTTCCAGAGAGTGGGAATGGAGGTAGAGAAGACACGTCCTCCTTTAGTGGAATAGTTAAAACGGGGGATTTTTAGGAGGCAGTCCGTGGAGGAGCGGAGGGAGCGAGTGGGTTTATACCTCTGGAGGCGGTGTATAATATACACAGGGGCTTAACCATATACAGCCTTCTGTGCTATACAGAGGCCTTTAAATTTAGCTCTCTGTTTGAGCGGAAGTCAATGGAGGCGTTGAAGGAGGGGTGATGCTCGTGTGTGCTTCGGGAGTTTGAAGATTAATCTGGCAGTGTCATTCATTCCGATTTGTAATCTACGCACTAAGGTATCCGGTAGTCCAATGTGCAATGAATTGGCGTAGTATAGGCGAGCTAGGATCAAGGCAGATACCATTGTTCTCATAGTTGATAATGAAAAGATGGGAGATAGTTTCCTTAGGCGTCTGAGTAGGCCGACACAAGTGCCAACTACCGTGCAAACTTGGTTGGCCATAGTAAATTTAGCATCAATTTTAATTCCCAGGCTTTTAACAACTGGGGCTGGTGCTGGGGTATCGCCTAGCTCCTTCAGCCACAAAAGGGAGTTCCAGGGGTTAAGGACATCCGTCATGGCTAAAATCTCTGTTTTGTCAGGGTTGACCTTCAGAGAATTGGAGGTCATCCAATTAATGGTAAAGCAGAGTATTTCTTGCGCACGGGAATGGGATTGAGCCGAGTTTTCAATATGCAAGATGACCTGAGTGTCATCGGCATAGTTGTAAACTTGACACTCCATGTTTGCAAGGGCATGAATTAATGGACTGAGATAGATATTGAATAGAAGTTATTGTTATATCTGGTGCTCTTGGCGAGGAGGGAGATCTGCATAAGATGGAAGGCTACAACTCCTCCGGGGAGGAAAGATTGGCTCAAAGCCGCCTTTAACATGGCACGCCTGGAACAAGACGGCAGAGAGGAAAACTTATCAAATACTTGGCTCCCATTGTTAAGTTGGGGTCGGTGCCTGCGACTGATAAATGGCTAAATACAGGTCCTGGTGCCCAGTCCTATGATTTCACCAGACCTCAAAAACGTGAAAAAGGCCCGGTAGGCCTAGACAGAGGCAGTTAGCTGAAGGGCGCCCAGTATTAAATGAAAAGTCGGCTTGCTAAATCTGCTAATGTATTTGGTGAGATGAGGACAAAAAAAAAGTCAGATCTCTCTCCAGTAGGTACTTTATTCACTAGAGGTATCTTGATACTACTATTGCTTCCTGAAATATGCTAGACATACAAGAAACTCTGCCAGTGAGTACTAGTAAAACTGCTGCACTTCTACAGAATCGGCACCAAGTAAAAAAAGAAAGAAAAAAAACCTCACCCTTTTAGCCTCCCAGGGAAAACCCCAATGCCTGGTATAAACAGTATGGAGTTAAAATTCTGCTTATATTATGTTCCATATGATATGCCATGCTAACAAACACATAAGTAGTTATGAACGTATTAATTTTTGATCAAATAGGTATATTTCCTTCTATTTGATTGAAGCAACTTGTGGCATTGAACTGTTTGTAAAACATTTACAGCCATAGTGCTCAGTGTTTCACTCTTAGCTCCAACTGAACATTTTCTAGTGAGAGGCTTGGTCAGTTCAAATGACAATTGTCTGATATTTTGCTTTGCTGCCTGGGTTTTTACAATAAATGCTAGTTGGACTTTAGGCTTTCAGATGTGTTGTGTTTTATTTTTAACAGATGTGGCGGTGGAAACTCCCTGCACAAAAAAAAAAACAAAGGAGCACTAGAAACAGCTCCACACAATGATCCTAGGAACCAGATGCAAAGGACGAAGTTTCCTCAGAGAAACTGAGGCGGAAATGACCCACCTCCGGAACAGGTAATTGGTTGGAATACGATTGCAAACAGAACCAAGAAATAAAATTAGGCAAACGTATGTGTATATATATATATATATATATATATATATATGTATATATATATGTATATATATATATATATATATATGTAACTTTTAGAAAGTGTTAATCCATGGCAGCTCACTTTTCCAGAACCAAAGTGGAAGGGGCCTCGACGAATACCTGGTTAACAACTAAACAGGGCTTCATTAAATGCATTACATGTCGTGCTTGTAAGTTTGGTGTAAACACCACTAAATACAGCACACCTTTCAGAGAGAATGAACTTGACATTAAGGGCAAATTCGATTGCCGCACGGATTTAGCAGTTTATGTTCTCACGTGCACCTGTGGGTTAAGGTATGTGGGAAGTACGAAGCTCCAGGTGCACGTGAGAATATTACAACATATTAGAGCCATCATAAACTGCAATCCGACTTATCCAGTCGCAAGACATTTTAAATCTGTACATAATAAAGATATTAATTGTCTATCGTATTATGTTATTGGTTCTGTTCCTATACCACGTAGAGGGGTCAACAGGGAAAAATTATTGAGACAATTAGAAACGAGGTACATTTTAAATTTGGATAGTAAATATCCAAATGGTCTCAATAATACGGAAGACTTACATACATCCCTCTAGAATATCTGACTTGATTTTATCACTTGTGATGGTTTTAAGGAAACCATTTATGAAATTTATAAATCTTTAGTCTACTCCTACAGGCTTGTAGAGAGTGTGGTCCCCTGACATATTGGATATTGGGGAATAGAATTACATGCAATTAAGCCCCCACATAGAGTCTATGCCTCTAAACTATAATTCATTAATTTTAAAGGATTGTTTTATTATAATTATTTTGCACTTATGATAAGCACTAAGCACTTTGGCAAGTTTAAATGGAACGACTTTTTAGGATTTTATACTTGGGATCAAGTATTGACAAAAAAATAGTGGGTTAATCTTGACAATGTAAAACTGGAAATACTTGAAAATTCAGAGATAATCTTGGCAGCTATTAATACATAAGTGTATTTTTGCACAAATGCGACTACATTAAGGCAGTAATATTGCACCTATTAATTTTTGCACAGAATAATGAACTCATTGGTGATATTAAATGAGTTCCTTGAAAATGTAGCTTGATTTGCACAACGCGTCAGCATTGCACATAGAGTCATCAATTTGATTTCAACAAAAGAAAGAATAATTGCGTATGTTGCACAAATTCCAATTGTGATTTTAAAATTTGGTGTTTACGGATATGTGTTAAATCTGTAAATTGTTTATTATTTAATTTTATAAACAATATTTATTGCATATTTTGCATATTTAAATTAAGCAATTATGCTGCTATGAACCGAAAAAAGTAATATGGATATGTTTACATACTGTCAGAAAATGTAAAGGATATATAATACATATACAATGGAGGAAAGTGGATCCCATAACATTGCCTTATTTGCACATAAGTATGTTTTCACTATCTATGGCAGACCAGAGGTCTTCAAACTTTTGAAGGTTGAGCTGCCCCAGCTGAATTTTTTTAAATATCGGGCCCCCTGCACCTCCTGAGAGAAATTTCTGGAATCTGGTACACTACATAATCGACCGCCACCCACATATCCCAGGCCATATCCGGCAAATAATGTTCAAAACAATGAGTGTTTCCTCCTTCTCCATGAATTCCCTCACTGCCACTCACCAACAATACACCTCATCTCTCTATAGCACCTTTCTGGCAAACATATATATTTTTTTATAGTGCTACTCATAGTTTCATCTTACTCAGGGGCATATGTACAGGCCCCTATAGACACCACACCGTCACTTTTTACGATGTTGTGGTGGCGATAGGGGCATTGCCGTATTTACAAGGCAGAGTTAAGCCACTTAACTTGGCTTAACGCTGCCTTGTAAATAAGGCCCCCTTTCATGCTATGCTTAGCTTGAAAGGGTGGGCAGTTGGTGTTGCGGTGGGCGTTCCAGTGCAACAGGCACTGATGTTGATGTTGCGCCCTATTTACAAGGGCAGCGTAAAAGTGAGGCAGCATTAAAAATTAAGAACAGGGAAAACCTGGTCTTAAGCTGACGAAACTAGGAGAAAAGCATTATTTCTCCTAATTTTTGCTTCATCCATTTGTGCTGCCTCGTGCAGCACACATGGAAAAAGCAAAATACCTTGTAAATTTTTGGGTCATTACATTAACTTTGTCATTCCCCACGGGGCATACTTATTTAATGCAGGCACCCGTCATTTCTTGCACTAGCAAGCTTCGCATTCATAAATCAAGATGCACGTGAGACACGCTGTCAACACAACTTTATTAACTACTGCTGACAACGTGGCTCACATATTTTAGACTCGGGAGGGGAGACCCGGAACTTTACATCAAACATTTTGAGACAGTATCCCACTCGGGGATGACGGTCTTTCAACTTCTCTTTACTTATGCAAACTCTTGTTTGTTATTTTTGCTCCAACAATATTAGCATTGCGATGTTTGTTTTATTTTTGGAACACATCCACTAATGCATTGATATCACGGCGATCAATATGATGAATTCTTTTTGTTGCTCATTATGCATTGAACATACACATATCATTGTGATTCATGATACATAACCAGTGTGCTCGCAATGTTTTGGATCATTTTTTCATGTCCACGATCAGCTTTGTGACAGTCTAGTTTTGATGTTTGCCATTCTACTTTGTATTTATTGTTTGCCATGGTGATTGCCCTTTTCACATGATGAAGCCTCGATGGAGGTGAAACGCTTTGTGATTAAACAACGGACACCCAGACGAGTTGTTGTTTGTCCTTACTGAGAGCGCGCTGATTTGTAACTTTTATGGGAAATATTGATAGCCGGTTTAATCCGCCGCCGTGCGCTCCACTCTTCGAGGGTCTGAGAAGTCTGGCAGGAGTCTTTGGTTGCTGGATATATATATATATATATATATATATATATGAATTTTCGTGTAATTTTCACAAATTTTGGCCAGCTCCGCTCCTCTCCTTCCCTGAAAGTTTCAGGTGGATTCGTGAAGTGGGGGGTGAGAAAAAAGGGGGGTCCCAAAACGTGTTTTCCCCAAGTTAATTTCCATAGGACGGTCTGACAAGTCTATGGCCAAAACGGAATTACACCAAACTTGGTAAAAAAGTAGGGACGGGTACGCAGATGTGCCTTTGCTATGTTTGGTGAAAATTACTCAAGTGGTTTTTATGAAAATTAACTTTCAAAAACACATATATATCTTTAGGCGCGCTCCAAGCGCTCACCGGTATGCGTACCGGGGAGCGCACACGGCGCGCTACGGGAGTGCGCGAGCAGAAAGCTGATTGGCTGTCGGATGTCTGTCAATATTCTAAACAGTCCGGAGAGTCTGCCATCTTGTGTCTCTGTAAAATTGATAAAACCAGAGGTGAAAATAAAAAGTGGGAAAAGATTAAAAGGGGGCAGGGTAGACACCCCCTGACCCCCTAGGTTTTTGAGAGGGGCCTAGAAGGACCCTGAAGGGCAAAAAACCTTTTTTTTGGGGGGGGAGAATTTACGCGGGGTAAGCGCTGGGTACATTACCAGGTGCGCTCTCCGGTACGCGTACCCTGAGCGCACCACAGGGTGAAACTGAGAAAGAAAATAGATAATACAGCTCTTTATTGAGAATTGGAGGTAGTTCTGTTTTTGTCTTCTTTTTTTATGTTTTTTTATGAACACAAACAAAAACAGGGAATGCAAAACTGGTCAACAGGAGCAAAAAAAAGGGGGAAAATTAGGGCTGGCGAAGGCAGCAGTGTTCTTGCCTCTCGCGTGCAATGAGCTTGATGCTCTGCTCACCAAAGAAAAGCATTTCATCGCATTGTTTGCACTTTATAGTAATGTCACTAAAAACAGGTTGAATGTTCGGAATCATCTCCAATTCCGCTGCACGTCCTCTCCCTGATGTTGTGGGTCCTCCTGTAGATGTAGAGGCACCATCCCTTGGGGTATTACGTGCCAGGTCTCGGACACTCTCTCTGGCATAGTTCTGGGGGTGCCTGCGTTTGACGTTGCGAAATATTGTTGAGTTGCCAAAACTGTACTTCCTTCTAGGGTCTCCTCGGGAAAGCACAGTTTGGCAGATTTTGCATTCAACTTTGGGAGCATTCCCCTTTTTTAATCCTTCAGGTATTGAAAAAAACTACCAAATAAAATGCTCCTTGACCTTGGGCTGAGGAGGCCCTTCATCAATGAATCCATCTGACTCATCGCTGCTGCTGGGTGCTCTGGCAGTCATTCTTCACACAAAATGGTAGGGCAGACAAAAACAGGTGTTGCTGTCTCCAAAGTGAAAGAAGAAGTGAAGGAAATGGGTGGGGTTTTCATTAGTTGTAAAAAAAAATGTTAACAACCAATGAAAAGAGTTATGTTAAGGTCACATGACTTGACGCGCTTATGCTGCGCGCACCGGAGCGCTTCCAGGGGAACTTACGTGGCACGAATGTAGGCGCTTCCGGGGGCGCTTATGCGGCACGTATGTAGGTGCTTCCGGTGGCGCTTACGCGGGCGCTTTGCTAACATTACGGAAATAAGTTTAAAGTTATAATACGGGTATTTACAATCAAAAATACTACTTTCATAAGTATGCTACTGAATGTCTTGCATTATTATTTAGTTAAATACATACTTTTTTTCCCGCACAAAGACATGGCGCTCACGCTGCGCTCTCCGGTAAGCTTACCGGTGCGCGCACCCTGAGCGCCCCAAGACAATATGATAAAAAAAAACATGTAAAATACATTGAAAAAATTATTCTTGTGAAAAAAAATAATAATAGTTATAAAAAGCAGGTAATTAAAAAAAATTCACTTTAAAAATCGTAGGTTACAAACTCGAAATACAAAGGAATTAGCTTTTAAAAATCTTTGAAATTCACTAAAAAAAACATAGGTTTAACACTCGTTATAGTTAGGAATTAGCATTTAAAAAACCTTTGAAATTCACTGAAAAAACCATAGGTTTAACACCAGTTATAGTTAGCTGGACATTTTACTCATACAACACCATTGAAATTCCCACGTTATAGTTAGTTGGACACACTATACCTCGTGCGCCCGCAATCCACTGCTGATGGTGTCAGCAAAATGTCCAGCTAACTATAACTGGTGTTAAACCTATGGTTTTTTTTGTGAATATATATATATATGTATTTGTTTAGATGTAGTTTTATAGATAGAGAGGCATTTGGCACTTTTTAGCAAATTTTGCACATATTTCTGTCTACAAAACTTAAATACGCACTTTATTGTCGATAGTACTGTATCCATCTATTTATTATGCAACTTCCAGAAGATTGGAAAAACATTAGGCCAATAAGCTTGATTCTAAGGGGGTCTTTTAGATACTACTGCATTTTAATGATTAATATGTTTTAATCTCGTTTTTCTAAAAATGTGTTGGCCCCTTGTATCTATTTATTTATTTATTTATCATGCGACTCTTGCACATATGTGTCATGCTCTGAAAATGTTTGCTTAGGTAAATCAGAGTATTGTAAGCAAGCAATGTTATGTACTAGTTAGTGAGGTAGGGAACCCTACCCCATGGTATTCATACCTGAACCTTTAACAAATGTGATAAATCAAATTGTGCATGAACCAGATAAATATCTTAAAGATATATAATGGAAGTACGAGAAGGACTATACCCATGGAATATGAATTATTTCTGGTTTAAAACAACATTGTGTACTATAATGTATAAGTACTTAACTAGCGGAGAGCAAAAATGTTCTGTAGACATTATTGCATTTTTACACAATATTTGTACACTTTATGTTGGGTGTGTATCACTTTAAAATAACAAAAACATGGCCTTTAAAACCGGAACCAGCACCATGTAGCGCGTCATGTGTTCAAGATCCCACAGGATCGAAACGCGTCATGCTGATGGTGGACTGTGGCTGAAAATAAATCTACTTTGCACCTACTTGGGTCCTGGCTCCTCTGTTTCCTGTGGCAACATGTGGTCTGATCGAAGGGACGAAGGGAGTACGCTGACATATATATATTTATATACATATATATATATATATAGGTATATATATATTACCTACTGGCGATAGCCAGTAGGTATATATAGTTAGGATTTTTTTCCTATGGGACTTTTGAAAATTCTATGTCTAATAACTTTGGCGTTTGTGGACGGAATCGGCTGAAATTTTCAGGAAAACGGCACATTTTGTTTCTGAGCAGCTCCTGAAAATTTGGGGGGGGTTCGTCAAGGGGGGGCCGAGAAAAAAGGGGGGTCCCAAAACGCGTTTTTCCCATGTTAATTTCCATAGGGCGGTTGGACTCACTTTTAGCCCGAACGGCTGAATGGATTTCCACGAAACTTGGCAAAATTGTAGGGACTGTTAGCCCGATGTGCCTTTGCTAGGTCTCAATATATGTGCTTCAGTGGATTTTGAGAAATTAACGTTTAAATCAAGATATATATCTGTAACAGCGCTCCGGGCAGCTATCCGGTTAGCGAACCTTTCGCGTATCGGAACTTTGCAAAGCGAAGCTGATTGGCTCTCCGGTGTCTGTCAACATTCTAAACAGTCCGGTGCGGCCGCCATCTTGTCTCTCGGTAGGATCGAGAGACAAGAGGAGGCCAAAACAAAGGGGGAAATGAAGGAAAGGGGGCAAGGTAGACCCCTCCTGACCCCCTAGGATTGATGAGGGGGATATTATAGAGCCACGCCGGGCCCAAAAAAAAAAAAAAAAAAATCCGATTTTTTCGCCGTAGAGACGCGTCTTGGTAAGCGAACCGGGCAGCTAACTGGGCAGCTAACCGGCAGTGTAACGGGAGTCTGAGGAGTAGCTGATTGGCTGTCAACATTGTAAACAGACCGGAGCGGCCGCCATCTTGTCTCTCGGTAGGATCAAGAGACAAGAGGAGACCAAAACAAAGGGGGAAATGAAGGAAAGAGGGCAAGGTAGACCCCTTCTGACCCCATAGGATTGATGAGGGGGATATTATAAAACCACGCGGGGCCCAAAAAAAATAAATCCTGAGGAGTAGCTGATTGGCTGTCAACATTGTAAACAGTCCAGAGCGGCCGCCATCTTGTCTCTCGGTAGGATCGAGAGACAAGAGGTGGAAAAAAAAAGGTGTAAATGAATGAAAGGGGTAAGGCAGACCCCTCCTGAACCCCTAGGATTGATGAGGGGGCTATTAAAGTTCCCTGCGGGGCAAAAGAAAAAAAAATTGCGATTTTTCGCGGTAAAGGTGCTTCCTTGTACGTTAACCGGGCAGCTAACCGGCAGCGTAACGGGAGTCCGACATATTGTGTTTTTTGAACGTTTGTGATATGTGCACGTGTGGATTTTGTCTAATTAAGGTTAAAAAAATATATATATATCTTTAAGCGTGTTCTGGCGCGCTTACGTTTTGGGTTTGGTTTGCGCTGCAGAGACGATACGTCACGGTTATGCGATGCATCATGAGGCGTCTCACGGGCTACGTGATACGTCACTTAATAAAGAATATATTTTACAGCTATAGATATTAGCTTTTAAAAAACCAATGAAATTCACAGAAAAAACCATAGGTTATAGACCATATATAGTTAGGAATTTGCATTTACAAAACCTTGAAAATTCACTGAAAAAACCATAGGTTATAGACCATATATAGTTAGGGATTAGCATTTAAAAAACCTTATTTTATTTGCACAAAACCATTGAAATTCCATATATAGTTAGTTGCACTAACTATATATCGCGGACCCGCAATCCACTGCTAATGATGTCACATATTACATCATTCATGACATGGTCAGTGACATCACTGATGACATCACTGATGACATCTCAAATGACATCACTGATGACATCACTGATGACATCTCAAATGACATCACTGATGACATCACTGACATCTCATTTGACATTACTGATTACATCACTGATGATATCATTTATGTGATAATACATCTTCAGACTCTAATATAACCTTAGATACACTCAGTGTAAACAGGCACTCACAGACTGTCACACATCCATGGAGTTACTCACACACCTAGTCAGTCATGCAAAGAATCAATCACATCTCCATTTCCTCAACTATACAGTTATACACACCTTACTTATTCAAACATATAGTAACACATATTTACTCTCTTATACAATCCTTGATACAAGTTCACAATGATTCATACAGCCACTCACACATTCACTGGCTCTTATGTTCAGTTATTTATATATGTCAACTCTCACATGGAGTGTGTTTTACATATGTACTTACTTTGACATGTAGCACTGAGATATCCATTCACTCACCAATATACTCATGCACACAGTCAACTGTCCATACAGCTGTTTCTACATGCACTTTTGAACCCATACACCTAGGGAATCAACTGCTCACACATCTATGCACAGAGTTATACACCTCCCAGCCACCCACACACATACTCAGTCTCCCATACAAATACTTGGGCAACCATTCAATAACCCATATAGTTACTGATATAGCTACTGATTTAAACATGCAGCAGTTTACAGAACAACATAAATAATGATTGCCAAATTAAGACACTTTAATCACTAACCCATACACTCAGTGAGACACATTTAATCATTCTCTCATACAGTCAGTCATGCACCTACTAAATCCTTCATCCAGACACTTATACATCCACTCATTCTTCAATATGTAAGACATATTTTAACTTTACAGAAACATACAGTCACTGGGTGTTGTCATCAGTGATGTCATCAGTGATGTCATCAGTGATGTCATTTGAGATGTCATCAGTGATGTCATCAGTGATGTCACTGACCATGTCATGAATGATGTAATATGTGACATCATTAGCAGTGGATTGCGGGTCCGCGATATATAGTTAGTGCAACTAACTATATATGGAATTTCAATGGTTTTGTGCAAATAAAATAAGGTTTTCTAAATGCTAATCCCTAACTATATATGGTCTATAACCTATGGTTTTTTCAGTGAATATATATATATATATATATATATATATATATATATATATATATATATATATATATATATATATATATATATATATATGTTCAAACCATCTTCCCTCATCGAAAGAAGCTGAGCCGCACACATGACTTCATTATATAACCATTTTAATTAAAGAGGAACAGCATGATTCGGGACTTTACTGACGCGTTTCGTTTCACCTGGAAACTTTTTCAAAGTGGTGTCCTGCACCTGAGAACCAGTCCGTGGGTTCCACAGTTCAATTGATGTTTTTGTTACATTTCCTTCGATGGAATTTCAATATGGAAAACATTCCCCTTTGATGTTGCATTATGGAGCCTGTGGTTCCGACGGCTGTTTAATGTTTTAAAACCCTCCAGTGGGCGGTGAATTGATCTTGCTGTCCAAATAAACAATTTTCGTGGCTTGAAGTTTCCCCGTGTCAGCCCACTTTTCAAGCTGACTAGGGGCCAGTACCGAGGTCCAGTCCTCGGCGGCACCTCTCTCCCGGTCCGTTTTGTCGATTCAGCACTTTGGTTCCGTTTGGGAGAGCGTTGGCGCTCTTGTGGCGGTGCGTTTGCTCTTCGGCAGAACCAAGCCGATATAAATGTTCAAACCATCTTCCCTCATCGAAAGAAGCTGAGCCGCACACGTGACTTCATTATATAACCATTTTAATTAAAGAGGAACAGCATGATTCGGGACTTTACTGACGCGTTTCGTTTCACCTGGAAACTTTTTCAAAGTGGTGTCCTGCACCTGAGAACCAGTCCGTGGGTTCCACAGTTCAATTGATGTTTTTGTTACATTTCTTCGATGGAATTTCAATATGGAAAACATTCTCCTTTGATGTTGCATTATGGAGCCTGTGGTTCCGACGGCTGTTTAATGTTTTAAAACCCTCCAGTGGGCGGTGAATTGATCTTGCTGTCCAAATAAACAATTTTCGTGGCTTGAAGTTTCCCCGTGTCAGCCCACTTTTCAAGCTGACTAGGGGCCAGTACCGAGGTCCAGTCCTCGGCGGCACCTCTCTCCCGGTCCGTTTTGTCGATTCAGCACTTTGGTTCCGTTTGGGAGAGCGTTGGCGCTCTTGTGGCGGTGCGTTTGCTATATACATATATATATATTGCAGCTCCGATTGTCTCTCGTTTCCCAAGAAAGAAAATCCGGCACTCACAGGGGAAGTGTTCAGGTTAGTTTAATCTCAAACACTCAGCAGACAAACGCGTTTCGGTTTTCCTTCGTCAGTGTCTACCATTGACACGGAAGGAAGCAAGTTTAAAAACATTTCGTCACATTTTGGCATGTGTATAGAAAGAGGACTGACGTTAAGCCCCGTGAGAAAGTTATTTACATAGTATATTACTGTTTTCTTTGCATTTCTCAAAACACTTTAAAAGGCAATATGAATGAAATACAGTTTACGATTTCATACATTGATTTCAGACAAGTGCGATACACAATTCCTGAAATTATTTACATTACGTGTACATTTTTTAAGTTGCCTTATAATTTGTGACGTGGAGCGCCACCACGAGAGGCACCCGTCTGCGAGTGACCCGGTCATTTTGGTGCAACGGACCTGTAATATATATATAATATATATATATATATATATATATACATATTTGCGATGAAATATATATATATATATATATATATATATATATATATATATATATATATATATTTCATCGCAAATATGACCATCTTTTCGAGAAAAGGGGTACGTCCAACGCCCCAACAACAGGAATTCCAAAACCAACAGAGGAAGTAACCGAAAGCGATGTTTCGGATGGGAACCTGTCAGATGCATCTTCATCAGCGATAAGCCAGGAAGCCACCCCGAACCAACAAAAGAAATCAAATATTTTTTTATTGCAGTTCCAGGTCATGAGCCAAAATCGGACAGAACAACATCAAGAAGGAGGGGCTCAGAGAGGACGTGGACGAGGAAACAGAGGAAAAACCCGAGGAACAGGCAAGCAAAACGGAGGAGGAACAAACGGAGGAAAAACTCCCATGGGAATGGATACCAGGAGCCGCACCCAGAAAGTATGACCGTTGTAAATCTCTCCAAAAGACCTCTGACAAAAGAAGAGGAAGATACATTAGCACTTGGCCTATCCTTCTGCCCCTCGTCCAACTTGAACTATGCCCAAACCAGGATTGATCTTTTCTTGTTTTCCCGAAAATTAAAACTGAAGAAATGGTTCAACACTGCGGTACACGATCCACGAAACGTGAGTAATCCAAGTACAACAAGCTCTATTGAAGTGGGTGATATTGACGTACTAAATGTAATGTATCCCACCCAAGATAGAGCAGCAAGTGTAGCAGAAGGAACCAATGAGTGGGAAGGTTGGGTAGACGATCTGAGTGGGAACCCAGGCAGTAGTTTTAAGCCCAAATCCGTTTTCCTTCCTAATGTTCAGAGTGAGGCGATTGATACTTTTGAGAAGGGTGTTCTAAAAGACTTGAAGAAACTAAGATATGTAAAAACACCTTGGAGTAAGAAAAATTTGACTGAGATACAAGCGAATGCACTGATGGACCTGAAAAGTGACTCTAGCATTGTCATCCGACAATCAGATAAGGGTGGCAATGTGGTCATTCAGGATAAGCAGAAATATATAGCGGAAGGCAAGAGACAATTAAGTGACGAAAACTGCTACTCTAAAAGTAACATGACAGAAGTATTGGGATCTTACATTAAGTACAGAAGCCTGTTACAAGATTGGCTAGACAGAGGTTTACTTGAGGAGGGGGAATATAAATACTTGTATTGTGCCCACCCCAGAATCCCTGTCCTGTACCTACTCCCGAAATTGCACAAAAGCATGATAGACCCGCCGGGGAGACCTATAGTTTCCTCAATAGGATCAATGTTGGAGAACACCTCAAGGTTTATCGATTATTTTTTGAGACCCTATGTGATCGCATTACCTTCATACCTGAAAGACACAACACACTTTTTGACGGTGATTGATGGGATGCATTGGGAGGAAGATTTCTTACTTGTGTCATTAGATGTTTGCAGTCTTTATACCTGCATAAAACATGAACTCGGGCTAGAAGCTATACAGCATTTCTTCAAAACTAGGTCTATAACGTTTTACCATCATTCACAAATGTTGTTGAAAATGATTGAAATCTGTCTGACAAATAATTTCTTTTATTTTGATGAGGACATCTATAGACAGTCACAGGGCACAGCCATGGGAACCTGCTTCGCCCCCAGCTACGCGAATCTTTTCATGGGCTGGTGGGAGGAGCAGGTTGCCATGGAGATGGCTGAATTTTCCAACATTGCCCTGTGGCTGCGCTATATAGATGATATTTTTTTCATTTGGTGTGGCACAGAAGAAACTGCAATATCCTTTGTTGAGAAGCTTAACAATAACAACCTAAATTTACAGTTTACCAGCAACATCAGTAGAAAGTCTATTGAATTTCTTGACGTTCTGGTAGAAATAAAGGAGGACAAGATCACATCTAAGCTGTACCGGAAAAGCACAGCCGGTAACAGTATTCTGAATGCCAATAGTAGTCACCCTTCTAACTTGGTACGCAGCATACCTTACGGTGAACTGCTGCGTGCTAAGAGGAATTGTAGTGATGACTCATCCTTTGAACAAGAACAGGAAATTATGTGTAAAAGATTTCTAGAAAGAGGCTATAGTAGGAATACTCAGAGTTCAATCATTGAATATAAATGACCTATTATATCCTAAAGTGCAAGACGCTAATCAGGACAACACCGTCAGATTCATCACTACATTTTCGGGACAAGCTAATTCTGTAAGACATATCCTTAAGAAACATTGGCATGTGTTGTTAACGGATACTCACTAAGTACAATACCTAAGTAGCAATCCACAGATCACTTTCAAAAAAAGCAGAACCCTGAGGGATGAATTGAGCCATAACCACATTAGATCCAGGGATGTCTCTAACACTGCGAAACCGGCCGGTTTCCGGTGTTGTAAGAAGTGCAAAGCTTGCAGGAACAGTATAGATTGCACATCCTTACAGATACCCAACCTAAACAGGGAATTTGTGATCAAGAAAAATCTAACCTGTACTACTACACATTGCATCTATGTTTTGATCTGTCCCTGCCAGAAATGGTATATTGGCAGAACAAAGCACGAGGCAAAAAAACGAGTGCTGGAGCATTTGAGAGCCATAAAGAATAAGAACAAACAATACCCAGTTTCTCGCCACTTTACAGAACATCATTACAGTGACGAGAACCTGGTGCGTTTAGTGGTGATTGACAGTGTGGATCTCGGTGTAAGAGGGGGAAACCGAGAATTATCAATGCGCAAATTGGAATCCAGATACATTGTTAAGTTGGAAAGTCTCGCCCCGAATGGGCTGAATATCAGTGAGGAGCTAGCAATTCACTTACATGAATGATATGTTTTTAAGTCTGAATAAAGTTTGCTGAAGTGTAATTACATCATGTTTTTAATTCCAGATTGTTTGTGAGCACTGACACTTGTAAGACAACTGATGGTTAGAAGATCAAGGCCAACATACCATGAACACGTAGGACATGATTATACAAATCTCCTTGACATTTGAATTATTGTTAGCCCACTTGGGCAAGACACCATGAACGGACTAGCCCACTGGGGCAAGACAGAAAATATGATGGATATCATAGCCTAACATTGTAAAGTGAATTGATGCACTTGAATGAATTTCCGCATTTGCGTTAGTAAACATGAATGACTATGGTTATGACATCGCACTAATGAAATCCTGGGCACTTGTCAATGGATGTTAAATGTTAAAAACCTACGTGTGTCAATGCAAAAATTGCATGTTACAAGATGGCCGCCACAGTCGAATGTGAAAGTCACGTGAGGTGTTAATGTGGTTTTTTTACGTTTTTTTTACGTATTTAAACATGGTGGCACTAAATGTTGACGAGCGTGATCAAGGGTTCATCCCCGAAACGCGTCGTTTTTCCCGTTTGCAAAATAAACCAGAGCGTAAAGCACTCGATGTGTCCGAGTGGTTCTTTATTGAATTTGGAACCTGGGAGCGGATATATATATATATATATATATGAAAAATCACAATCCCATTCTCCGAATTTTGGAAAACACAGGTACAGACCACAACGTGCTGCTGGTTCAATTTCAGTGCATATTTATTCCGTGAGGATCGGCATGTCTCGTTTCGGCCATGTTGCCCCAACCTTGATCACATGACACACTAGGACCCATTTTTTCTTCAAATAGTATCACAAAGTGCCCTTCTCAGCCAATAGCAGCACACAATGGAACTAAACAACATACTGACACAATCAGGAAAATACACTTTTTTTCAGGCAGAAGAAATACTAATTAATTTACCAGAAAAGACATTCTAATGTTTGTTGAATTTATACACACAGTATAAAATATCACCATAGTGGTCATTTAATCAATACTGATAATCCTGATCATAAAAACATTGTGTACTGCTACAACTGATTACTAGAGAGGCTTAGTACAAATAAGCAAAAAAATATATGTGTCTAAGTGCTAAAAACTACAAAATAATGACCCATAAAACCGAGGTTTAACCTCTTATCATACACCTGCTATTCAAGTCACAGTTGGGCCAAGGGTACGTCATCAATACATGTGAAAACATAAAGGGAGACCGTAGCGGTTTCAGCTACTTTAAACAGAATAACTCAAGTCCTGCTTGACAGTACATACCAATTAGTGGGGGATAGACTCCCGTCCTTACTGATTTACCAAGTGTACCTAGCTGCTGAAAACACGCAAAAATAAGGTACTCATTAGTCTATTTAGACTACACCAGTGCAAATCAGCCTAGCAGCAAGCAACCACCAAATGTTTACTGTCAGTTAATGTCTGTGCAAAATAACAAGAATTTAGCAGCATAAGAGGAGCACATTTGTCATGTCCATAAACCAACATACTGACAAACGATAACAGGTCAGAGGGCCAAAAGATTGAATGAAAGTGCTGCATCAAAAACCGTCTAAAAATCCAGAAACAGAACCCTGATAACAAACTTTAAAAAAAACGGTTAAAATCAGGTTAAAACCAAAGCACGAACTGGTTAAAGGAACTGTTAAAAGAATGCCCGCACCTAGAGTCATCTGTAAAATAGTAGCTATATGTAGTGTTGATAAAACACAGAGAACTCATAGAAAATTGTGCAAATCCTCCCCCGTATTGAGCCCGTTGGGCATCATGGTGTCAAGCAGGAATATGTACTGGGATTCCAGTAGCCTTAATTTCTTTTCCCTGTTCTCACCTCTCGGCAATTTGGGTACCACATCGATAACAAAGTATCTTAACTCATATACATTGTTCTGATGAACTAGCTTAAAATGTCGCGCTACAGGTTAACTAGAGTCAGAGTTCACAATAGCACGAAGATGTTGTAAAATACGTGTAAATACCTGTAACTTCATGCTACCAACATATTTCAACTTGCAGGAACATTCAAGTATATTTCTTTATCTTATTTTGAAAGTTTTATAGAGCGCAAACAAGATCCTTGCGGATATCAGAGCGCTTTACAGTACATAAAGTTTGTTATACATCCATTAAAAGCAAGTCAGAACCTGTATACATCACATAATGTAAAAGCAGAGTGGTAAAGGTACCACATAAAAACTACACTGCACGATCCATTTTGCAAGTGAATAACAGCCAGATTCATCAAGCGAAATGCGCTCACAAAAGGGCCAGATTCTGAGAATCTGGCCCTTTGCAAGTGCAATTTTTGCATTTGGGATTCATCATCCCAAATGCAAAAATCGCTAATAAGGAATTCGCAAATTTGCAAGGATTAGCATTTAAGGAATCTCTATTGGAGATTCCTTAAATGCTATTCATGAAACATTTAAAAATTGCGAATTCGCAATTTAGGACCGCTATTTACCACAAAGTCAAACCTCGTGGTAAACAGCGAAAACTTAGAAAAATGCATTTAAATGCATTTTTCTAAGTTGCATGTTACACACACACACATGTCCTTTGGACAAGTGTGTGCACAACATCAGTGTAAATTCACATTTCAGAGGTGCTACAGGGTGTCCTTTGGACACCCCTGCACCCTTGAAATCGCATCCTTTTTTGCGATTAGCAAATTGCTAATCGCAAATAAGGAATAACTCCCTATTCATTCCTATGGGCTTTAGGCCCATAAAATGAATGGGGAGTTATTCCTTATTTGCGATTAGCAATTTGCTAATTGCAAATAAGGAAGCTGTAGGA
Source organism: Lissotriton vulgaris (assembly GCF_964263255.1). Classification (NCBI taxonomy): domain Eukaryota; kingdom Metazoa; phylum Chordata; class Amphibia; order Caudata; family Salamandridae; genus Lissotriton; species Lissotriton vulgaris. The sequence continues at coordinate 689,617,401 of NC_141699.1, forward strand.
ATCGCAATTTATTTTGCAATTCCTACATGAATCCCGTTTTGCAAGTCCTTAATAGCGATTCCTTAATAATCGCTATTAAGGACTCGCAAAACGGGACAATGATGAATCTGGCTGTAAGCCTTTTATTTTAGTAGGATTCAGTTCAAAGGCATTAGTGAACTCAAACGTCATGGTTCCAAATTTACAGGCTCTGCACGAGCTGCACTTGAAAAACCCTGTGCATTTAGGCAACCAAGTGCTAGTGTTAGTTACCTCAGGACTAGTTCTGACCAGGGCATCCTTCATAGAGGGCGCCCGCCTGAAGGTAACCTGAGGTAGATTTTGCACTAGTTGGGACATGGTTAGGTCAGTTTGGACAATAAGCCAGTTCTTATAGATAACCTTTCTTATTTCCTTGTCCTAGCTGCAAAAAGTAGTTATCAACTGTACAGGACCTGGGTCATGGGAAGTGGAACTAGTGCCAAGAATTACTTTACGCATGGTTTTGTTAGTAACCGTTCCCAAATATTCACTATGACTCAAGCTGCTGACTTTAAATAATGCTTTCTTCAAGTTGTTGCTTTTGTACCCACTGGCTAAAACTCATTTAAAAGAGTCAACATTGGAGCTACAGGTTCGCCTTATACGAAGAAATTCACCATAGGGTATGCTCTTCAAGAGGTGGTGTGGGTGAGAGCTCTGGGCATGCAATATTGAATTAACCGCTGTACCTTTCCTGTGGAGCTTAGTTTGTATTAAGTTGTTCTCAACATATAGCTCTACATCAAGGAATTGAACCCTTTCTGTACTAATCCGAGCAGTAATTTGTAGATTCTATCTATTGTCATTAACACACTTCACAAATTCATTGGCCGATTCAAATGTCCCTTTCCAGATAATGCAAATATCGTCAATAAATCGCCACCATCGGTTAACATGGGCTTCATACAGCTCGCTGTGGGTCTGCCTGAGGACATGCTCCTCCCACCAGCCAACGTGTAAACACGCATAACTGGGGGAGAAGCAGGCCCCCATGGCCATACCTCGCAGCTGCTGGAAGAACTCATTGTTAAACAGGAAATAGTTATTGTTTAAACATAGTTCAATCATGTGTAATAACATAGTATTGTGTTGGTAAAAATTGAGGTTTCTTTTCTCCAAACAGAATTTAACTGCATTCAGTCCATCGGTATGTCGTATGCTAGTATATAGTGAGCATATGTCCATGACCATGAACAAATATTCATCTTGCCAGGTAACCGATTGTTCAGTGGCTAATAAGTGCCCAGTGTCTTTACTAAACGAAGGTAGCTCCTCGACAAATTTGTGTAGGAAATAATCCACGTATTTAGACATGGCTTCAAACAGGCCCCTCTGGGCTGATATTATGGGTCTACCAGGAGTGGGCATCGATTGTTTATGTACCTTAGGGATGAAATATAGGACCACTGTAATGGGGAAATCGACTTTAAAAAACTGTATTCATTTTTGTTCAACAGGCCATCCCTTTTCCATTGACCAAGTTCTTTGTAAAACCAAGTCCTTTAATTGTCTCAAATCATTGGCTGTGGCTCTTCTATAACATGAGACATCGTTGAGATGGTGGTATGCCTCTTGTAAATATTGGGTTTTGGGCCCCAGCATATTTTTACCCCCTCTATCAGCCTTAGTTCCTTTTATGACAGCATTCTCATTTAACTTCTTCATTAATGCTGAATACTCTTTATCTCTGTATGAGCGATGTTTCATCCTAGTCAGTACTTTGCGATTGAGTGCTTTGAGGTCATTGATAACACAATCGCTGAACGTATCAATGGCGTCTTTAGGCATGAGAGGGATAAAGGTAGATGGCAGACGGAATGGGCTCGGGTGGGTAGATTACCAGCGGTGCCAAGGTTTACCAGCTGACCTTGTGTAGACCAAGCATTGTCATCGGAATTGTCAGCAAGAGCATGCATGGTTTTAAGATTGGTAATGTCACCTACTTGTAACTGCATCCTCGGTTTGTCAGAGGCCATGATGTTAGCAGCAGTGGTTGTAGCTTTGCTTAATTTAAAATTTTTGAGAAGTTTAAGCTTCCGAATGAATTTGAAGACGTTGATTCTAGTTTGAACATATTTGAATTGATTGGGCGGGCAAAACGACAAACCTAGTGCTAGTAGTTGGGTTTCTGCTGCCTTGAGATTGAGATTAGTTAGGTTGATGACAGCATTGTCCACAGCCAATTTCTGCTTAGTACTTACATTTTCTTCCTTGCATTGCGCCATCTGCCCCTGTTGTTTCCTGGTTTTGCATTTGCGCCTTTGCTTTCTGCATTCATTCCTCCGTCTGCGCCTCTCTTCGCCTGGGTGCTTTGCCGCAATGTTTAGCGGCGATCCTCCACTAAAAAAACAAGTTCCTCAGATGGTGAGAAGCTGTTCAGTATTAGGGATGGTATATTATTGAGTCCACTATCATATATATATAGTTAGGCTCAGATTTCATTCGTACAAAAACCATAGAAATTCTGCAATTATAATTACCTAAGCCAACTATAACTTACGCCCCCGCAATGCACTGTCTATGACCTCACATATTACATCCCTCATGAAACGTGACATCACTGATGACATCTCAAACTTAAATGACATCACAGGCAACTTCATCCAGTTAGTGTTTCAAAAACATTTCTGAGACTTAAAGTTATATACTAAGCTACTGCATACGTTAAATTACTATTCTTTTTGTACTACTAATGAGTGAAACTGTTTGTAACATATGTCATCAGAGTGGCTGTGTGACAGTCTGCATCACTGTAGTAGTGGCTGCGTGAGTGGCTATATGGGTGTGTGAATAGGTAGGTATGTGGCTGTATGGGTGAATATGTGCGTGTGTTAGCTGTGTGGGTGAGTGACTGTGTGGCTGTATTGGTTAGTGAGTAGGTGGGTGATTGGCTGTATGGGTGAGTGGGTGAGTGTGTGTGTGAGTGGTTGTATTGGTGAGTTAGTGGCTGTGTGAGTGTGTGTATGGGTGGGTGAGTGGCTCAGTGAGTAGCTGTATTAGTGACTGAGTGGCTGTGTGAGTAGCTCTATAGGTAAGTGGATGTGCAAGTGGGTGTAAGGGTGAGTGTCTGTTTGAGTGGGTGTGTTGTTCAGTTAGTGTCTGTATGAGTGTCTGTATAATTGAGTGACTTAGCATGTTAGTGCTTGTTTCAATATGTGAATGGGTTTGTAAGTGGTTTTGTAAATGTATGTGTGAATGGCTGCATAGGTGAATGAGTAGCTCTGTTAGTAGCTGTATGGGTGGATGAGTGCCTGTATAAGTGAGTAGTTGTGTGAGTGACTGTATGAGTTAGTGAGTGGCTGTGTATCAGTAGTTGTATAGGTCTGTGAATGGGTATGTGAGTCGTTGTGTGGGTGAATGGGTGGGTGTATGTGAGGTCGTAAGGTGGGGTGAGTGGGTGTGGGAGTGGTTCTGTGGATGATGTTCTCAGTGATGTCATTTGAGATGTCATCATTTATGTCACAAACTATGTCATGAGTGATGTATCATATGACCTCTTAAGCAGTGCATTGCAAGGGCGTAAGTCATAGTTAGCTCAGGTAATTATAACAGCTAAATTTCAATGGTTTTGTCAGAGTGAAATCTGAGCCCAACTATAATGTCACTGTTTTTTTCAGTGGATATCGAAGGTTTTTTAAATTCTATTTCCTAACTATAATGTCCCCGTAACGTTTGTTTTTTGTGTGAATTTCAAAGGTTTATTTTACTTTATGTCCTATACGTAACCTGAAACATTTCAGAGTGGGTGTGTGAGTGGCTATACAGGTCACTGGGTGGGTGTGTGAGTGGCTATATAGGTTGCTGAGTGGGTGTGTGAGTGACTGTATGGGTCTGTGACTGGGTGTGTGAGTGGGAATATGGGTGTGTGAGTAGCTGTGTGGGTATGTGAGTGGGTTTGTGAGTGGCTGTATGGTCTGTTCAGTGGGTGGAGAAAAGTGAGCGGGCCTCCAATAAGCTCTCAGCAATCCCGCTGTGTGGGTCATAGTAGTTTAAACAGGAGGGGTTCTTGGCCCCCCAAAGTCCCTCATGATCTATGGGGATGTCATCCCGCAATGAGTAGTGCACCAGGAGACACCTTTGTCGAGTGGTGGACAAAGTGGCAAGACCTCCAACAAGCTCTCAGCAATCCAACTGTGTGGGACTCTCTGGTGGTAACAGGAGGGGTTATTGACCCCCAAAGACCATCAGCATCCAAGGGGACTTCATCTCCCAACTTGCAGTGCACCCAGAGGCACATTTGCAGGAAGGTGGACAAAAGGGGTGGGTCCGTCAGCAAGCTCTCAACAATTCCACTGTGATGAACTTACTGGTGGTGAAAGGAGGGGTTCTTGGCCCCCCCAAGGACCCTCAGCATCCAAGCAGATCTTATCTCCAGCGAGTAGTTCACCAGGTGGTGTGTTTACAGAGTGGTTGAGAAACAGGGGGGGCTCCATAAGAGCTCTCAGCAATCCCGCTGTGTGGGAATTACTGGTGGTAACAAGAGGGGTAGTTGGACCAACGGACCCTTAGCATCCAAGGGGATTTCATGCCCCAATGAGCAGTGTGCCAGGAGCGGCGTTTACAGAGTGGTGGACAAAGGGGGTCGGGCCTTTATATTTAAGCCCAATCAATCAATCAATCATTCAGGAATTTGTAGAGTGTACTACTCACCCTTTAGGGTCTCAAGGCGCTGGGGGAAGGGGTTTTTTCGAGCAGCTCTGGTCATCCAAAGAACCAGTTCTTGATGCTCTCCCTGAATGATTGTAGTGTGGGGCTTTGTCTGATGCTGCGGGGGAGTTTGTTCCAGGTCGTGTCTGCTATGTAGGAGAATGATCTGTCTCCCGTTCTGGTCCTGTGGATGCAGGGGATTTCAGCCAGGGCTAGGTCAGTGGAGCGGAGGTTTCTCTTGGGGGCGTAGAAGGAGATTCTTTTGTTGAGTTATTGGGGTACGGTGTTTTGGAGGGCTTTATAGACATGTGTGAGCAGCTTTCAGGTCATACTTTTTTCAACGGGGAGCCAGTGGAGGTCTCATAGGTGATGTCATGTGATGCTGAGTAGCCGTATCCTGGGCGAACTCTTGTCTCCTTGCAATTTTGAAGACCTCGGGGGACTCTTCTCTCATCCCTAGTGATTTGTGACCGGCGAAGGGGGGCTGCTGTCAGCGTGACTGAGGGAGCGGGACTGCGAGTCCCAGGCGGCAGTGCGCAAGCTGATACAGCGCACCTGGGACTCTTCCCGCCCCCCTCCCCTTTGGCAGTACTTCACGGCTGGCGGCCCCCGATCCGCGGGTGCCGCTCGTAGCCGTATCCTGGGCGAACTCTTGTCTCCTTGCAATTTTGAAAACCTCGGGGGACTCTGCTCTCATCCCTGGTGATTTGTGACCGGCGAAGGAGGGCTGCTGTCAGCGTGACTGAGGGAGTGGGACTGCGAGTCCCAGGCGGCAGTGCGCAAGCTGATCCAGCGCACCTGGGACTCTTCCCACCCCCTCCACTAATCCAACCTAACCAACTATATAAGCAACCAACGACGCGGCTCACGCGACGCGCCCGTGCGAAGCCCGGGTCAAGGGCGGGCCCGTTTGTGCCCGTTCATGACCAGTAGTGACCGGACAGGCCCACCCCCCTAACTTTCCTCCTAAATCACCTGCTCGCACCACTGGGCTTCCATGGCTGGTCGGGAAACACGGAGTAAGTCCTCGCTTGCCGGAGGACCTGCAACTGGAGGTATGGAAATATTTCTCATCAGGCCGAATACCATCATTGACACTGAAATTAACATTCTTGAGAAATGTTTGTCCAAAGAACTGCTGTCCATCAAAAAATCCTCCTTGGGGACATTAGCTAACGCAAAAACACCTGAAAGACTTGTTGATACCGCTACCACCGTAGTGGCTGTCCAACCCCCTCTCCCTGAAGCAGATAATCAGGCTTCAGTGGACCTTGACATTTTGGTGAACGAAATTCTTCCTGAAATCAATCAAGTTCTTGATATAAATAATGTTTCCATTGTTTCTGTACATGAAGATACCTCTAATAACTCTATGTCTCAGGGGGCCAAGGAAGGGGCTACTGCGAAACGGAAAAGATCGTATAATAAGAAAGCGGGTAGGACATCGAAAACAGTAAAGTTACATCACGACCCCACCCCTCCTCCCACAATTTTTCAAACAGTTCCCTCTAGTAGAGAGGTCTCTATTGAAAGTTTGGCCGCCCTCTTTAAATCGATCCTATTCCCTCTTGAGGCAAAAATGGAAAGGATAGAACTTAGATTGTCTAATATTGAGAAAGCCACTGCCTCTATTTTAGCCAACTCCAAAAAATCCAGTAGCCCGAGTACCTTACAAATCACTCCTACCATCTCAGATAATCAACAAGCTAATATGGCCCAACACCGTACTTGTCCCACCACAGGCCCCTTAGTAGCCCACCAAGATCCCAATCAGGGCAATAATGTACCCCCACAACAACTTCCTGGACACCAACCCTGTAATTCTAACTCACTTGGACCAATGGTTGATGGTATACAAGGGTCTCCAATTAAAGAACCTAAAGAACGTTGGCCTGATCTCCCCCCGGAAGCAAACCACTATATGGTAGTTTTATCTGGAGCCCCCACCCTGGAAACAGGAGAAACCGAAACCTTTAGCTCCCTGAAGGGCAAAGTTGTCAAGTGGCTTAACTGGAAGAGACCCCTTCCGGCCCATCTCCACAATGAAATCATTATGGTAAGGAGGGTACCCTGGTTAGGTAAGACGGCAAAGTCTATCAATGGGGATTGCATTACGGTTAGCTTCAGAGACCCCTGAACAGTATCCCATATTTGTGCGGGTTTCAACAGGTCTTTTGACTCGACCATCCAAACCCTCCCAGTGTCTTTCTTCTTTCCACCTAACTATGTAACCCATGGGAGAGGAAGGCCTGACTGGACAAGGGTTGAACGGAGGGGCAGACAAAGAAATTATGATACAAGACCGGCTATGCTGTCCCAATATACTCCCCAGTGTAATCCCTTTTTTGACTGTAACCGGTATAGCTGTTTAGAGGGTCTAGAGGGAGTTGATTGACTACTGCCAACATGTGATTTAAGGTTTTCTCCTCCTGAGAGGATTAATGGTTTATTGGACGGGGAAGCCATGGCCAATGTAATGCGCTCAGATGAATGTCTGCTAATTCCTTTAACACCCGAAATGTTGCCCATGGTACCCTCTCTGCAAGTTGAGATAGCGGATACCCATCATCCGCCTTATGCTTTGGGTACGACAGATGCGTTGTTAACTACATCAGCCTCCCCAACTAACCCTGTGCTGCCAGAGCTGGCACTGGTATCTAGTTCCCCAGGTTGTACAATGGCGTGCTGGAATATCGCCGGGTGGCGGCAGAAGATGCCAGCCCTGGGATGGAGGGAATCTATCTCCGGGTTTGACATCCTCTGCTACAGGAGACCTGGTCTACGACTGATATTCATTACGATGGCTATGTCTCTTATAATTGCCCAGCACAAGAATCTTCCATGGGTAGGGCAAAAGGTGGGCTGTTGATTTTATTGACTGTGCATTTTCCAGTGTGTGTGAGATCCCACTCCATTGTAGGTTCACACTCACAAATACTTAAGTTAGAATACAGAGGGGCCAAAACACTTTGTTGATCAATCATTATAACAACATATTCGACCCCGCGAGTACCCTTGTTGTAGATGAACTTGAGTCAGCTATTAATAAAATCTGCAATGATACCCACAAACCATATGACATTATCTGGGGGGGGACTTTAATATCAGATCCTGCCCCTACTCCTATACTAATGTATGTGGGTATGATGGGGACAATGGGGAGAACCAGGCTCATTTTTCACACACCCCTTATGGTGACTCCCTTAATACCCTCCTGTTAAAACTTGATCTGGTCATCCATCAACCTGCTCTGGATAATGAGGGTAATATTGTCCCGACCTTCATAGGGAGAAACTCTGCATCCGTTATTGACTACTTGTTGATATCGACACATATAGTCCCCCTTTGTACAGTCCCCATTATTGTGGATTCTGGTATTAGCGACCACAATGCCATTACTATGACAATCCTTATCTGGGGTCCTATGACCCGTCCTGACGGTAGGATTGTTGATGAGATTACACCATGTAGGCAAAATGGCATCCGGATTAAATGGTGTGGTGATAACTCTGACAAACTATTACGAAAAATTGTGGGAGCAGGCTCTGAAGTGCTATTCCGTTGTCTTGAAGTTGATGCCGCCCCAGGTTGCATTATAGCCGATTTCGAGGAACTTGGTAATATAATTAAAAAGTCCCTCACCATCACCAAGGGCATAACCAAGCGGGCCACGTTAGGTTGGTTTGATAGAGCCTGTACTTCCGCGTTACAAGACGATAAGAGGGCACTATCTAACCACCCGAGAGATAGGGATGCAGTTATACTTTTGAGGGCTACATATAAACATGAGTTGAAGCGTAGGAAACAGGAACTAAGAGAACAAGCCTGGGAGGACCTGACTAAGGCGGCAGCACTACGGGATTGCAAACTATTCTGGAGTACTGTCAATAGTCCATTCCTCCAGAAGGAGGAATTCCCAGTTTTAACCGCACAGGTTAGCGAGGACAGCTGGGTCCAATACTTTACTGGGATTTTCGACCAAACTTGTAAGGTACAGGATAGCTCCAGTGTTAACTTCACCAGTCCCAACCAACCATTGGGGATCACCCTTCAAGAAGTTGACATGGCAATTAGAAACAGCAAAGGGGGGAAAGCCCAAGGTCCAGATGGGGTGCTGGTTGATCTTTACAAAACCGATCTGGCCTTGTGGAGCCCCCTTCTGACCCAAGTGTTTAATGCTGCTGTTAACGATACTACCCCCTCTACCTGGAGCGAATCTGTAATCCTACCAATTTACAAGAAGGGAGATAGAGGAGAGGCTAAGAACTACCGCCCTATCTCCCTCCTGGACTCCTCGTTAAAAATCATGAGCAGGGTTTTATTGCTACGTTTGGAGGAATGGGCTGAAACTAATAACATCCTTGCAGTCTCCCAATACGGTTTCAGGAAGGGCCTTGGCACTATTGAGCAGTGTATCAATCTAGATCTTTTAATAGGAAAATACACCAAAGCTAAACCGGGTTCTTTGTTTCTTTGTTTTGCGGACCTCTCTAGTGCTTTTGATTTGGTTGACCATACCTTGTTGTGGTCAACACTACTCGAAATGAGTGCACCGGCAGCGATTATTCATTTTCTGGCAAGACTTTATAATAATCTATCTGCCCAGATTCGCTACGGTCCTGAGGGGGAATGTACGAGGAAGATCAGGGTTAAATCCGGTATCAGACAGGGTTGTGTCCTGGCCCCGCTGCTTTTTTCCCTCTTTATAAACTCCATGGAGCAAGAACTGAAAAACATGCAAGCTGATGCCCCGCAAGTTGAGGAACAACCAATCCCAGTGCTGCTTTACGTAGACGATACCGTCTTACTTTCAAGAACCCCTGTAGGCCTCCAGAAAGTCATGAATTGTTTTTATGATTTTATACAGGGGAAGAAATTAAAAATCAATAACTCCAAAACCTTCATCCTGGCATGCGGAAAAAAGGTGAACCAACTTAAATCATTTTATTTTAAGGAAAACCGTATCGAGGTTGTGAATAACGTTTGCTATCTGGGCATTACTTTTAACAATGGCGGGTCCTGGGCCCCAGAGCAACACAATGTTAAAGCTAGGATGGGCAAGGCTTCCTTAAGTGTATTTCGTTTTGCTGCTAAATTGGGAAGCCGCCGCATACCGGACATGCTGAATGTTTATCGACACAGGTGTGCATCAATTGCCCTTTATGGCTCAGGGGTTTGGGGTCACAGGACTCAAAGGGATTTGCAAATACTCGAAAATGTATTTCTTAAGAGACTCCTTTGCCTCCCATCTTCGGCATCTATTGAACTGACCCATAAAGAACTAGGGCTGGATTACATATCTGACTTAATCGGATTAAGACCCCTTATGGCATATAGTCCATTTGGTCAAAGGATGAAACTGGCTTTACCAGAGAAATAATACAAGACTGTTTACGCTTGGATAACGCCCACCAGATTCCGTGGTTATAATATGTCGTCTCATCCTTTAAGGCATTTTTTGACCTGGATGTTTATGAAGATCCCATGTGTGCCATTGTTTTACCAAAGCAGGAGGTTAAAGGAGTCTTTTTGAGGCGTAAATATAATAGGCGTAAAGAACAGTCTAGTGATTATTCAACCCATGCTTTCTATTTTTCAAACAAGGAAGAAGGGATTGGTATTCCTATGTACCTAAACGTTATCACTAGACAGCCTCATCAGTACGTTCTTACAAGGCTGAGATTAGGTATTGTGCATAACCTGGTGGCATTCCCGAGGATGAAAATTTACTCTGCCAGCCCCTGTCTGTGTGACGAAATCACTAAACAAAGCACGTTGCACTTTATGCTAATATGCCCTCTATATAAACCTTTGCGTATTCTCTACCTCAAACCACTGTTTAAGAAATACTCTGTGTCCACAACTGCTAATGCTATGAGATTTCTATTTGCACTTGCCACTCCGGATATCTGTTTTTTTTATCGCAACCTTCATTTTAAATTCAGTATCGGTCAGAAAAAGTATGTTTTTTTAATATTGTGTTATACCAAACCTTTCGCTGCTAGTCCATGTTTTTATTCATTTGAGTTCTGCTATGTACTGTACTCCCCAATCTTGTATTAATTCATATGTGCTTTTTTTACTGTGTATACTTTTATGATGTTTTTTATGAACAATCAAAAAAAGTTTAAGAACTGAACTGAACTGTGATGCTGAGGATGAGTCTAGCTGTGACATTCTTGACAGTCTGCAGTTTGTGGAGTAGAGATTTGTTGGGAGGTGGTGATCCCTGGGGCTCTAAAGAGCCACAGGAGGGGGGTCTGAGTAGCCCCCTCCATATTAGATTTCAAGCCCCGGGGAGGTGGTGGTCAAATGAGCCTGTGGAGGGGTGTCCAGAATGCCACCCTCCAATATATTAAAAAAGCCCCAAGGAGGTGGTCGTCTCTGGGGCTCAAAAGAGCCGTAGGAGGAGGGCTCCATGTATCCCCCTTCTTTTGCATTCCCACATGCCCCAGAGCATGGCCTACCCAGAGCTATACTGTAGACAAGCATGGAAAAACGTGTTTTTTATTTTGGGTACCCCAAATTTGCATATCCGTTGTGATTTTCCCCGCAAAGGTTTTTAATATGCTTTTTTGCCCAATCAGGGTCACTGGGCGACCACAGCACCAGGCCTAGGGGGTCAGGGTACTCCTACCCTGCCATCTTCTCTGTTTTTTAAGTTTTTCTTTGGGACTCAGACTGAGCTGGGTCCCAAGATGGCTGTCACCACTTCGTGGCTGACTTGTTGGTAGCCTATCTGATCACTGCATGAGACCGGGAGGATTTGCGGAAGTTTCATATCCCTAGATATACAAGATTGTTTTTCTTTTAATGACTCTAAAACTACTAAATGGATTTACACCAACTAACAACAAGCACTCTTTCTGAACCGCAATCTAGTTTTCTGCCACATTTGATGTAAATCCGTCCATCGGTTTGGGCTGTAGTCGTTTTCAGAATCCCTATGGATATTGACATGAGAAAAACAATTTTTTAGAACTCTCATTTTTCTTAGCTCCCACTTTAAGGATCAGCCCAAAACTTTCCATTCACAAGTAGAAACATTAGAGGACGTATTTTGAAAATGTCATGAACTTTTGTCAAACGGCTCCAAAGATATAGGCATGTCAAAAACCGCTTTTCCTATGGAAACTAGGTCCTAACTATAGCTACCTACTGGTGACTGCCAGTAGGAAATATACATATATATATATATCTCCAAAGAACTTAGTGGCGCTTGAGAGGTTTAATCTTCTTGTTTATTCAGTCATCATAATGGTAACAAGAAATCCAGACACCATGTTTCAACCACTTGGTATTGTTCACAGCTGGTAGATCTTTAAGTGTTCACATTTATAGTAACAGTCCTGCCCATAATGAGGCATTCTGCGAAATGTAGTTTATTATTTTCAAAGCTAATAGAAACAATCTAAATTCGGTATTAAACAGAGGCAAAGTGTTTCAAAATGATAACTATCTAAGTATTCACTTCCCCTCAGTGAGGTTATCTTTATCATGAGTTTCAGAAATTGAGTCCAGGTGAGTACCCAAATTTCATGTCAATGTATTTCATTGTTGATTGTTCTCCTCTCCATTTTACTTTCAATGAGAAGTGTGTGATCCCTTGTTCTTGAAAGTCTGTCTCATGGCTGTCTGAAGTGCGTGCAGCAGTCAGTTATACAGTGATGTCTCAGCTTGACTATTGGCATGATGAAGAGTGAGACAAATAGTTTTGATGATTGGCAGTGACTGTAAAAATATTTTGTAATCTGTGCCAAAATATAAAGTAGAAATTATAAACACGCCAGGAAGACCTGCCAAATTTTAAAATCGTGACAGCTTGTAAAGTTCTCCATGCAGATATGGGAGGATTATATATTTGCTTTTGCTAAAGCTAAGGATACAAGAAAATAGTTGACACAATCTGAAGAGCAGTAGCAGGGTCATACATGGAGACTGGTCGGACATATCCTGGGTCCAGGATAGAGAAAGGTAGACTAGTCAAGCATTGATAGCTACAGGTAAATACTCAAAACAAATCATTCTTGCATTGGTAGACCTCTGATGGCACACTTGCATCATGCATTGTGCATTGAGGCAGCCTAAAATAGATCCAGCACTCAGAGATAATAAACACGTCACATGGTTTGGGCAAAATACGTTGCTGTAAGAGAGATCGCAGATCACAGGAAAGTAAAACGTGCTAGTAAAACATGTAATACTACATTATGGGATTTGTTAACTTTATACAATTGACTTTATAATCACCGCAAAAAAACAGGACTGACAAGAAAAAGATAGCATTGTTTTTAGTCGATCCAAACATATCAGCTGCCCAGAACTCTGGGTAAGGTTGTCTCCTTGCTTCAAATACATTTCAATGTACTTGTATCATTGAGGATAAACAAATCTTCATAAATAAGGTGAAACAAACCATCTGGCAGAAAGGTTTCATTTCACATCGTCCTGTAGGTACATATTGAGGAGACAGGCCCCCAGTCAATATGAATCATAATTTCTGGGGCGTCAAACATTGCTTTGAAATTTCTGTTAACACTGCAGCCTTGTGCATTATAGATGCATTCATTAAAGTCACCAACAGGCACCACACCTAAAACCGCCACAGGCTCTCAAGCTTCTTTAATCGTTCCTCCAGAAAGTGTAGAACCACAAAAGGTTCCACTTTATGTAGAGCTATGGAGCAACATAATTTTAGCTCCACCTTTGCACATCACAAATACATAACATAGACATGCATTTAGCATATTACTTGTGTGGCCTAATGACATTAACATAAGATGTTACACTTGACATCATTGTTGAAGTGCATTCACTGTAGAATTAAAAAATGTATACATAACAATGTGTGCCATAACTGTATTAAATGAGATATTCTTTGGAGACTTGATGAATAAACCATACTCACCTATTTAGAATATGTTTACTCTGCAAACAACAATGGGTCCATGTAATGTGTCACTGTTTCATATATTTCATTTAAAATGTAGTTCCTAGCCATACTTACCCATGCTTATTAAAGATTTTACTCTATGCCACATGCTATATGAATCTAATATACTGAAATATATATTCATTTGTGTTTGAAAGTACACACACATACTAAATGTGCATCATTGATTTATTATTCTAAAATTACCCTTAGTAGGCCTCTTTTCCATTCTGAATAAAATATTATTTTCCGTTTCTGATGGTATGATTTTTCCCTTACAGGTGCGTTCACATACATTGTTAGTTTGAGAATAGATAGAACACTGTACTAGTGATAGAGAGCCTGAGGAGTAGACCTTGACAAAAGAACAAGGAGAGCCATAGCATTAACTGAAGAGTCCTCTTCAGCATTATTGCAACATGACTTAGTTGAACAAGGATGATGTTCCCATGTTCATTGTGAGACATTTTGTAAATGTTGCAGCTTACAACATAAGAATGGAACCTCTGATAATGCGAACCGATGGGTGCTACCCCAGTGATTTTCTTGCAAATAATTGGAGTCTGCACTGTCTAAGATTCCCGCCACTTTCCTTGGACTTTGAGAGGTTTAGACCTCTATGCTTACTCCCTTTGACTTTTGCTGAGTGTGGCTTAAGATAACACTCTCATTCCCCTGACCCAAGAAGACACTTGACCGAGCTTCTGCAGTGTTGACACCTTCCTTTACTTCTGTCAGGAATTGGGCTTCCTTCGCGCCTACCTGGGCATTAGAACTACGTTTCCCATGATCCTTCATTCCCGGAAGGTACATAGGGACATCCCGCACAGTAGCGGATGCGCGTAATTCTGTTTGTTCCTGTTTGGTTGCTGGAGGTCCGTGGTAGCGTATCTCGTGTTCCTTCCTTGTGGGCTTCCGACTTGTTTCCTCTGAGGTTACGGGTGAGCATGGGCGAATTTTGCGAATTGGCAATTCGTGAATTTGCGGATTTGCGAATTGGCAATCCGTAAAATTCGCGAATTTGCGGATTTTTTTATTTTTGCGTGTTCACGGGTGTTCGTGAAGCGCTTTGCGTGTTCGCGGGTGTTCGCGAGGCGCTTTGCAATTTTGCGGGTTTTTTTTTGCCTGCTTAATCACTGCCACCCTCTTGTTTTTTATGCCCATCTGTCATCTGTACCACTTGTTTGTGTGCCCTTCTGCCCTCTGCACTACTAATTTTTTGTCCCCTTCTGCCCTCTGTCCCACTTTTGTGCCCTTCTGCCCTCAGCCCCACTTAGAATGGCGCCGGCAAGCTGCCAGCGCCATTCTAAAATAGCTAGAAATAGCTTCAACAGGAAGCACTAATAGATAAAGTAAAGCAGGTGCTCCAGTTGAAGGTCAAATTAAGTTACACAATCATTATTCACCCCAAGTTTGGGGGTGATTAATGATTGTGTAACTGAATTTGAGCAGCACCTGCTTTACTTTATCTATTAGAGCTTCCTGTTGAAGCTGACTTTTGTCACTATTTTAGAATGGCTCTGGCAGCTTGCTGGCGCCATTCTAAAAGAGTTATAAAAGTCAGCTTGAACTTTTGACCCAATCCCCGTTCGCGGATTTCCGTTCGCGGATTTTGCGGGAAATTCGCGAATCTCGCGGATTGCAAATTTACTGAAAATCCGCAAAATCCGCAAGCGGAACGGATTTTCCGCCCATGCTTAGTTACGGGTTCCCGGCTGCAGCGGTGGTGAGTGACGACGTGCCGCAAATTCCCCTACATCTTTTCACGGAACGTTGTGTGTCGGCCGACCACACGTTACCGTGTTTCCGGTTGCCTGCATCCTTTAACGGAACGTTGTGTGTCGGCCGACCACCCGTTACCGTGTTGCTGTTTGCCTGCATACAGTCTCGGGGCTCTGAGATATTCCAGCGCGGCAGCGCTTAATAATGGTTTCTTCCGGATTGTGACTTAACGGCTGGCTAGCCCTTTTGGATTGTTCTTGTGCCTTGTCAGTGTTGCGGAACATCGTGGTTCTACTACATGTTACCGTAGTGTTCAGTGCTGCATACTATAAGCGGAGCGCAGTGTGTCTCGGCCACGTGCTGCCGTTCATGATTAATCATTCGGCGTTTAGTAGCAGAGCAAGGTGTGTTGGCTAACCACTTGCTGCCGTGAATCCTGGATTGTACTTGGTTACTTTCTCCTACGTGGTATGGTATACCACTGCATTATACATTTTCTTTAGTGTTCATCAGGAAGTGCATTCTTCTCCTTTTACTTGAAACAACATCTGGATATGGCTTATTAATATTCCAGGTGTACGGAACATTGTCTCAATCCATATCCTGGATTGGAACATTGGGCTACTTGCTGTATTTTCAGGATCTTTTATGGAGAGTTCATTGGCCTCTCTTGCTGGAGTACTTTAATCCTATCCTTCTTTTCTTCGTTTATTCTGCTGGGTGTTAATTGACTCTGAGTACCAGGTGTGTTTATGTGCCAGCCTGCACTTCCATCTTAGCGAGAATTGATGAGAGTGGTCATGTTGTTTGTATGCAATCTATAACAGTGTATTTGTTCTTGTATCGTTTCAGAGCCTTTGTCCCAGCAGTCCCCTCCCCGTTCCTGATATCCCTCGCCTAATGGTTCCAGTTCCCTGTGTTATCCATTCAGGGAGCTGGTAACGTTGGGAGGTGGACCCCCATAAGCAACGACCGGATCCGGTGGAACGTAATCTTGACAACTTCCCTCATTTCTTTACTAGCAGAACTTTCCTGTGTTTTTCCTATTTTTCTGAATTTTCCTGAATTTTGAGATTCCTTAGACTCTCAAACCATTCTTTTAGTTTGGACTTTAATTTAGATGATTCTAGAGATTACTTATGTATATAAGAGAGGATCAGAAACTCTTGTCTGAGCATCAAATCTTGCTATTGATCTTTTGTATTGCACTGACTGAACGGCTTGTTTGTCTCACACTGGTACCCCTAAACTTCTTCAGGAGGTTGCGTTTCCCAGTTGTTATTCTGTATCTTTATAGCATTGTGCTAAGATTCGGGTACCTTAACCTGATTGCTAACTAATACACTTTCCTAACTATAGTTAATGATTCCCGGTCCTGATTGTGTAGCCAAATGGGTATGCTGTTACTTGAAATTGATTAATGAGATGTTAACGCTCGTCCCCTCTCAGGCGGGAAAGGAAAGATCTTTCGGAGGACAAATGGTAAGAGGGTTGGCCCAGAGTGAGGGATCAACTTGGTAGCACATTGGATGGTTTCCCACTAACATCATGGACTTAGAGTGTCCCATGTAGACATTGCTCAACCCCAGTCCAAACCCCTAAAGTCATGGTTCGTTCGGAGGATTGCTGGAGTTCCGGAGGTTAAGAAAATATTTGGAGCAGTGGAAGGATGTGAGTATTATTAGGATTGCGTGTTGCACTCGTTCATGATTAGATTGCGGTATTGTGCAGTGGCTGTGTGGTGTTCTGTGGAGATGATGTAAGTTGTTGTGTAAATTTGGTGCTTGAAGCAGAGAAGTTGAAGTAGTTATTGGAACCTTCATGGTCTACGATCCTGGGATAGACAAACAATAAGTTATCAGTGTAGAAGACACTGGGTGTAGTTGTCAGCTGTCAGGTTGTGAGATGTCACCGATAGCATTATTGAGATAGAGACTTTATCTTTGTGTGACTGTGAGGTGCTTTTGGTATAGTGAATCTCAGTGACTGGGAGGATGTATCAATCCAGATGGGATCCAACTGGTCGAGGTTTCATTTGCAGTGAATGTGAGAGTAGGTCAGAAAGTGTTGCTATGAACTGGTTCTTGTGTGTAAGAAAATCTTTGATTTCATTAGAGGAGCAGTTAGTTGTTGAAATTAGGCGCGGGCGGAGAACTCTGCTCCGCCAGTGGAGTCTGCTGAGATTTCCTTACTCCGCGCAACGCTGAGAACGCGGAGTAGGGAAAAAAACTCTGACTCCGCAGCAGAGCGAAGTTAGCCAGCCCCCCCCACTTAATTGGCCCCCCGCCTCCACCCCAACTAATAATATACTACTGACAACATAATTTAAAAATAATAAAAGTCACTGTATTGAGGAGTCCACAGGCTGCCCTCCTTCTCCTCGCCGTATATCTTACATGAACTGCGCATGACGCTGCAATAAGGTAAGTGACTTTTATTCTTTTTAAAGGATGTTATCAGTAGTAATTTAATTTAGGCGGGTGGAGGCGGGTGGCAGAGCGGAGCAGAATTTCCCCCCAACTCCGTGGACCTCCGTGAAGTTGCAACCCGCAAGCTCCGTCTGGGGTTATTTGAAATTGCATGCATTTGTTTGTGCATAAATTGCGGAGTGAAGGCCCTCGTGAGATTGGTGAAGGAGAATGATCTGCTGCAAGGAGTGAGATTGATGCCACCGTGTTCCACGCTGGTATTGGCTGGTTGGTGTAGAGCTGCATTGGTTTTGGTTGGATAAATCATAGAAAGCCATGCTGGTATTGGTTGTGTTCGCTGACCAGAGAATTCTGGATGAAAAATCATTTCCTGGTTTAAATTAAATGTCATTTATGAATCTTGCAAATTTTGATCGAAAATGAAATTTGTTAAAGTACTACAAAGTCTAGTGAAGGGAGATGTGACTGTACCTGTTAGAGAGGGGGAAGAGGTACCACCCAGAGGTAAGCCAAGTCAAATTATGGAAATAGATATGGTTCTTCACACGTATACTAGTCTCAAACAATGGCATAAGATCACTGATAATGTTGCTCCTTTGATCTTTCCTCATTATGACACATTTCATTTGAGAATATTAGAACATTTAAGAAGGACGTTGTATGACATGAAGCCGCCTCCTAGATCTACACAATACAAAGCAGTTCATTCCTGGAAACCTAAAGCTCATCTTAGGCACAGAGAGAGCGATTTCAAGGAAGGGTCAAGAAAGCCATACGCCCTTGTGAGGATGCTAGTTGGGATGTAGAACAGTAAACCCGTAGAACTGATATAATTGAGGGAGCTAGATTATATCTTGCATTAATGAGTGAGGACGAAAGGAAAGGTAAACAAAAGGATAAGAAAAAAGAAAGAGACACATGATACAGAGAATGTAGCTGAGGACAGGGATAGCAATTCAAATGAGGATTTTATAATCAAAGTTTTGTTAAACCATCTATCCCCATACAATGTGACGCTAACTGGAGCCGCGAGTAATATAAATACTCGTGAAACATTTGATGTGCATACAGCACCAGTAAATGTAAATTCTAATCCAGTGGGCGAGAGTTCAAGAATGACTGACCCTTCAAATTCAGTTGACCTAAATCCCCAGATGCACTGGCTGTTCCTGTTACAATTGATCCTGTAGTTCCTTTGTATAACCCTAGAGTGGTAGAAAATACTACACATACTTTGGCTGTTCCTTCTGCAATGTGTATCTTAGGTAGCTATCCAGTGGGCTCGACAATGAGACAAATTTCTCAAACTCCGACGCAAGGGAATACCCCATGTGCTGTGAGTGCAAACCATACTTTAAATCATACTGAGTTTGACCTGACTAAAAGGTTTTCCTAAAGATTGCCAACCTTTATCATGCCCAACACGAATGTGGTTCCAAGAGTTAATTACAGTAACCCCAGGACAGAAGTGCCTATGGGTACGCCAAGTTCTGACAGGGATCTTACTAACATGAGACCATCAGGAAGGTAGTTACAAATCTAAGAATTAACTGGGGATATAAACATGCTTCCAAAGAGAGAAGTGCCTGTTGGAGGCTATGTCCACATACCCTGGAACAGGACTGACTTTACGCCATTGACAAATGATTTTCCGAAATTGAGAGAGAACCCAGTGGAATGGCACAGACAGGTTGCTGGGTTTGTAAATAAACCAAAGATTCTGGGGAATGATTTGAATGCCTGATATAAAATTGTGGTTCCATTGGACTTGTTTGTCAAATGCAAAGTTGCTGTGGATCGGCCCGAAAAGACATCCCATATCACTTGCTCCATTACCAGTGGTAATGAAAAAGTATCATCAGGTGATTACATTTTTGAAACTGAAAATATCTCCTAAAGATGTTGAGTGAGTCAAGATTGACAGAACAACCCAAGAGTCCAAAGAAACAATCCATGCCTATTATGAGAGACTGTTGCAGGCATTTGAGCGGTATAGTGGGACAGAGGTGATTGAGACTAAAGACATGGGACATTTTGTGTACATGTTTGTGCATGGATTGAAACCTGAGATTAGTTTGATGGTTCAACAGCATTTGATTTGTTGGCAGTACAAGGCCATTAATAAGATTGTTAAATTTGAATCGCAGCAATGAATTGGATATGAAACATACGAAATTGAAGGAAAAGCTGATGATGGCACAGATAAAAGCTGCACAGTGAAGTCTGAACCAAAAATTTGCTTGGAATTCTGGTACCATGCAGGAAGTGTTTCAGCAGGGAGTTTCTGTGATGCATTGGAAGCAAGAATGTTGATTCAATGCTGGTAACATAGCAAATGGAAATCAGGTTCAGAATGGTTAATATGTGCAATCTCAATGTAATAATATGGTTCAGACACATCAAGCACAGAGAGCAAGAGTTAAGCATGGGCGAATTTTGCGAATCTCGCGTTCGCGAATTTTGCGGATTTGCGAACTCGCAATCCGCAAAATCCGCGAATTCTCGCGAATTTGCGGATTTTGTTTTTTTGTGTGTTTGCGCGGGTTTCTGCCAGTTCGCGAGGGTTTTGTACAATGTCGCAAATTGCGAACTTACCTGTCGGGTCGCAAGTTTCGCGAACTTGTTGTTTCTACGTGTCCAGCCTGTTTGGGACACTCTTCTTCATCACTGCCACTCTCTGTCACCACTGCCACTCTCTGACTACTCATGCCACCCTCTGGCCCACCCATGCCACCCTCTGTTTCATCACAGCACCCTCTGGTTGTCCAGTCGGTGTACATTATTGTGGCAACGCAAGCACACCTTCCCTGCCTCAAGTGACCTGAATTAATTTGGGGCTGATTAATGTGTCACAGAATATTTTTTTAGCTGGCACCTGCTTCCTTAGTGCTTCCTGATTAGTGAACTTTTGCACTTGCTAAGTGCTTTCATTGTTGCAAAATTAGTTACAACACCTGCCCTGCCCCAACTGACAATAATGAATTAGGGGCTGATTAATGGATTTGAACTGCCAGCCTGGCTCCTGCTTGTCTCCCTTAGCTGTAATTCAGGACCTTTGTGGCATATGTGTAACTATTCTGAGGTTCAGAGCAGGGTCACATAATAGTTGCAACTGGCAACTGAACTCTGGAGGGGCCCCTCAGCAAGCACTACAGGAAATGGCTACTAATGATGAGCCTGAACTTTTGAACCTGGTAAGTAGTTACTTTCAGTTTGCTAAAATCGTATTTCTGCAATTTTGCACTTATTCGCGGGGCGCGAACTCACGCGAACTCACGCGAACAGTGCGAGCAGTGCGAGCAAAATCCGCTGCTCGCGGATTTGCGGATTTTGCGGGAGATTCGCGAATCTCGCGGATTGCGAATTTCCCGAAAATCCGCAAAATCCACGAGCGAAACTGATTTTCCGCCCATGCCTAGCAAGAGTACAAAACAACAGTATATACCAAATTACTGTAAGGTACTGCACAAACACAAGTTCTATCCTTACCGCTGATCACCAATGTTAGAAATTACATCTCTAGTTGGCAGAAGTTTGCACCCTGTCCAAATAGGGACCACAATACTAGTCAGGGTAAGACAGATACACAACACAAGTTAACCGGTGGTCACCCTTTGGTAGACAGCAAGGGAGGAAGCCAGGATTTTGCACGGCACTCAACCAGTAGTCAAGAAGCAGTAGTAAACTGTGAATGTAATCTGGTGGTGCTCTAATACCAAGGTTAGCTACCAGACAACCTTAAAACATTACCCCTAGCACAGAGGTAAATGTATTCCTAAACAAAAGCAAATAGTCCTGAGCACTCAAAAGTCAATCAACAATCTTAGAGTGTTCAAAGTTAGATTTTTCTTTATAATTTTGTCCCTCGTTATTCATTTATCCACCTCATGGTCATCAGGTATAAACACAAGGCATATGCAGTCAAGAACAGAGCATCCAACGCATGTTTCGTCTTATGTCAATTTTGCCATCGACAACCCCTTTGGTAGCTTGGCACAGAGCAGTCAGGCTTACTTTAGAGGTATCGTGTAAAGTATTTGTGCCAAAATGTTATTACAATAAAAGTGAAAACAATGCAAAAAGACTCCACACCAGTTTAGAGAAATAGAGAATATTTTTCTGAATAAAACAAGACCAAAACAACAAAAATCAATAAGTAGAAGTCGAGATCTGAATTTTAAAAGGTTAAATCCCAAAACAGTGCTTAGAAGTCAATAATGCTAAACGGTTACTTGATGTCCTGCTAGACTGGGGTAAATCCAAAGTTACAGGCCATCCTCAATGGAGGGCAGGCCGGCAACAGGACCCACGCAGGGCCCACTGAAATAGTACCTTGGATGGAGTAAGCATCGGCGTCAAAGTCTTGTTGCGTCAGGTCCGATTCACGCAGTCAGTGAGATGCGTCAAAGTCGAGTCTCACTGACGGTGTTGAAGGATCAGTGCTGCATCTAAGTTGTGCCTCGCAACTGCGTCGTCATCGAACCTTGCATTCGGGGCCCAGAATCGGCACGGCGTCTGAGGGCACAGTGTTGGTTCTAATTGGCGTAAAGGCATCACCACATTGATTTTCGCAGAAAACAGATGTGCACCCTGCTTCTGAGGCCCAGGCCTGGAGGGGGCACCTCAGGCAAGGGAAAGACTCACAGATGTCAGAGTCCAGCAGCACCAGCAGAGTAGCAAGGTCTTTTGTGACCCTGAGACTTCAGTGAATAAAAGGCAAGCCAACAAGCCCCCGGAGAAACCTGGGTTCAAGGATGTTAAGAATATGTCCAGCCCTTTTCACTCCCAAGCAAGAAGCAGCAGGAAACAAGCCAAAATAGCAGAGCAGGTAGCCGAGTGGCAGTCCTCCTACAGCACAGCAATCAGCAGAAGGTCAACACAGCAATGCAGGTAACAAAGTGCAAGTCCCTCCTACAGCACAGCAGCTCTACTTCCAGGCACAAATTCCTTGGTTTCAGAAAAGCTCTGATTTGCTGTCCGGGGTCCAGTACTTATACCCAAATGTGTGACTCTTGTGGGGGAGACTTCAAGAAGAAAATTGAAGATCACCAGGTCCCTTTCTTTCCAGCCCTGGCTATAGACTCACTACAGAGGGGTATGCAACTATTTTTTGGGGGACAGGCTCAGCCCTATTCAGGAGCAAGTGCCAGCTCCTCCCTCCCAATCTACCTCAGGAAGTCCCATCAGCCTGGTGATAGGCCATGATGATGCAAATTTCACATCCCTTCTCTTTTTGTGTGACTGTTTCGAGGGAATGCACAAAGCCCAGCTGTCATCTAACACAGAACTGTTTTCAGAGAAAATCAGAGGTTACATTAAGAAAATGCCAATTTTATAAAAGTGGAATTTCAGACTTACAATTCAAAATCTGACATAACCATAAGTTGTGATTGTAAATTGTGAGTCCAGAGTCACCAAACTCCAAAGCTCTATCTTTTCTCAATTGGAAATTACACTGAAAAGACATTTTAAGGCAACCCCAATGTTAACCTATGGAGAGATATGCTTTGCAGTAGTGAAACATGAATATAGCAGTTTTTCACTACCAGGTCATGTAAAATGTAAAGTGCATGTCCTATCTTTTAAATACACTGCACCCTGCCTATAGAGCTTCCTAGGGCCTACCGTAGAGGTGACCTATAGGTAATAAAAGTGTAGGTTTGGCCTTTCAAGTAGGTAAACTTGCCAGGTCGAAATGGCAGTATAAACTGAACACACAGGCTCTGCGGTGGAAGTGGAAGGCCTGTGCCATGTTTAAAGGGCTGCTGAATTGGGTAGCACAAGCAGTGCTGCAGGTCCATTACTAGCAATTAATTTATAGGCCCTGGTCACATGTAGTGCATTTAACAAGGGACGTATAGGTAAATTAAATATGCCAATTGTGGATAAGCCACTGATACCACATTTTAGGGAGAGAGCACATGCGCGTTAGTATTGGTTAGCAGTGGTAAAGTGCCCAGAGTCCTAAAGCCAACAAACATGAGGTAAGAAAAAGGAGTGGAGGAAGGCAGAAAGTCTGGGGGTGACCCTGCAGAAAGGGACTGGCCCAACGCAAATGTTCAAAGATTTAATTCCAATCAAGTTCCCAATGTAAACACAAATCCTTTTGTGAATCTGGATACATCTCAACAGTACTTTATGGTACAGACAGATGAGAATTACAGCTCAGACCTGTCGCAATGACAGGGCCTGAGAGGGGAGGAGAATTTGGCGTAACCTTAGAGGTAGACCAGAGAGGTCAATTTGTAGACGGCGAGGTGAATGGTTACCCCATATTGTTCTTGATTGACACTGGTTCTACCCACTCTACTGTCTGAACAGCAGAGGTACCCAACCTACCCCTCTCAGGAAAAATAATCCAAGTTGACGGAGTTGCAAACAAAGACAATTACTAGACCTGTTTCAGAAGCAGTCCCAGTGAACATAGAGGGAAATCACTAATGCGCGGAGTGTGAGTCAAATTGTTTAAATCTACTTGGATGAGACCTTTGGTGAAAACTAAATTTCAATATACTCTACCCCAAATAGCTTAGAGTTCCAAACTTATGATGAAGACATTGCCTTTAAACTTTTCAATCGGAGGACAGGGATTGGACTTTACCCCACATTGACAAAAGATGATTTGCTCCCAGAGCTTAGAGACACAGTGTTACTTTAAATCTTGGACTTTTCAGGGAAAAATATATGTCCCATAAAGGGTGTTAAACCAGTCTGTATAAAAGTGAAATCTAATGCTGACTTCCCTAGAATCCCACACTACATTCTGACCCCTGGAACTACTGCAGGATTACTCCTGTAATTATGGGGTTGCAGAAAACCAGTGGGAAGTATAGGATTGACCAGGATTTGAGACAAATTAACACTATTGTTGTCCCTTTTTGTTTTTGGTCTGCTCTACCAAATCGAGCTGTGATTTGGTTTCAGATTCGATATGAGGCAGAGTGGTTCTCTGTCATTGTCATGCCGAGCCTTTTTCTCCATACCGGGGATGATAGCCAATAACTTTTCACTTTTTGGTTTGCCAGACGTGTTTTGGCATGGTGCGGATTCCCACAAGAGTATATGGAGAGTCTGTCAAAGCCAAGGCTGACACCAACTCTCCCCAAGCTTTGGTTCTCCTCGACCTGTCCGCTGCGTTTGACACGGTCGACCATAACATTCTTTTGGACCGTGTCAGTGCAGCGGGCATACGAGGCCCCGCCCTTTCCTGGATCACGTCCTTTTTGACAGGACGTTTACAAGCTGTCCACCTCCCCGGCTTCTCCGCTCTCCCCCTCCCGGTGCCCTGTGGGGTTCCCCAAGGTTCCTCCCTTTCTCCTCTCCTTTTCAATCTTTACATTCATCCACTTATTTCTTCTGTCCTTGAGCTGGGGGTCTCTGTGTATAACTACGCAGATGACCTCCAGCTCGTCTTTGATCTTTCTTCTTCTTCTCACTCCCTATCTTTCTTTCGCTCCACCATGGTCTTTATTTCTGGGTGGATGAGCGCCAATCACCTCAAGCTCAATCCAGATAAGACTGAGCTTGTCCTGACTGGTGGCTCATCCAGCCCTTGGTCCCCTGCCTTCTGGCCCCCTATTCTTGGCCCCCCTCCCACCCCGGTTCCCTCCGTTAAAACATTGGGCATTAAGGTCAGCCAGGACCTGTCCATGCATGGCCAGGTCAGTGCCGTGGTGTCCTCCTGCTTCCTCTCCCTTCGGATGATCCAGAAAATCTCTTGCTTCTTTTCTCTTGACTCCCTTAAAATCATCATTTCTGCCCTTATCACTTCCCGCCTTGATTATGGTAATAGCTTGTTCGCAGGCATCCCTGCCTACAAAACCCGCTGCCTTCAAGCAATCCAAAATCAGGCTGCCCATCTCATCTTTCACTTGCCCAAAACCCATCACATCACTCCTGTCCTCAAATCCCTCCACTGGTTACCCATCCTGCAGAGATCCTTGTTCAAACTAGGTTGCCTTGTTTATCGGGCCCTTCATCACTCTGCACCTGCTTTTATCAATTCTCTGATTTCCCTCCACACCCCTGCCCGCACTCTCCGTTCATCTTCCTCTGCCCTCCTCACTGTTCCCCGTTTCCACAAAACTCGCACTGGTGGAACTAGATTCTCTGTTCTTGCACCCCGGTTTTGGAATTCCCTTCCTCTCTCCATGCGCTCTATCCCTATATTTTCACACTTCCGTAAAGCGCTCAAAACTTTTCTGTTTGCCCTGGCCTACCCCCGCTAAACCTCCTGGCCCTGTCTGTTCTGTTCCTTAGAGCTCTCAGCGCCAGGAAGCCGTTTTGGCCATTGTGCGCTCTACAAATAATTTCATTCATTCATTCATTCAGATACTTAAGAAGAATCTAGTGTTATCAGTAATGCCCTATCACTCAGTTCTAGCCAAATACATTGATGACCAATAGGTGGCATCAAATACTCAATAGGCTTGCAAATGAGACAGAATTGCTCTGTTGAACCACTCAGCTGAGAATGGACACAAAATATCCCACACCAAGTTGCAGTACTATCAGAGAGAAGTCCCGTACTTAGGACACCACATTGAGAAAGGAGTGAGGAAGATGTCACAAGAGAGAATATTGCGATACAAAAGGGGATGATGGATGGAGCGCTTGAGCAAATCAAACACTCACGCCCAGTCAACTGATCTGGGTTTAATCCATCACCATTCTTTAGCTCACTCCGCCACCCCAGTTCAAACATGGCCATTTGCAAATCAGTCTGACCCTGTGCCTCATGGGAACAGTCCAGCCCGAACTGCCAAGCCATGTCTTTCCTGGACTGGAAACAAGCATCCAGGGACCGGTTTCAGATTCATAATCCTCATCAGCCAGGCTATCTTGAATCCAGTGGCAAAATGAGCAAGGGGCTGACGTATTAGCATACCCTGCCAACTTAGGGCAAACAAAGCGATACAAAAGGGGATGATAGACGGAGCGTTTGAGCAAATCAAATACTCACCCCCAGTCAACTGATCTGTGTTTAATCCATCACCATTCTTTAGCTCACTCCGCCACCCCAGTTCAAACATGGCCACATGCAAATCAGTCTGACCCTGTGCCTCATGGGAACAGTCCAGCCCGAACTGCCAAGCCATGTCTTCCCTGGACCGTAAACAAGCATCCTGGGACCGGTTTCGGATTCATAATCCTCATCAGCCAGGCTATCTTGAATCCAGTGGCAAAGTGAGCATATATATATATATAAATATATATATATATTACCTACTGGCAGTCGCCAGTAGGTAGTTATAGTTAGGATTATTTTGAATAGGGAAATCGCAACATTCTATTGGAAATAACTTTGGCGCCGGTTGAGGAATCTGCCTGACAATTTCCTCAAATTTGCCTCGCGGTGCTCCGCTCCTTCCCTGAAAGTTTGGGGGGGATTCGTCAAGCGGGGGCCGAGAAAAAAGGGGGGTCCCAAAATGTGTTTTCCCCATGTTAATTTCCATAGGGCGGTCGAACTCACTTTTAGCCCGAACGGCTGAATGGATTTCCACCAAACGTGGCAAAATTGTAGGGTCTGGTAGCCCGATGTGCCTTTGCTATGTCTCAAGATATGTGCTCCAGTGGATGTTGAGTAATTTAGGTTAAAAAAAAAATATATATCTATAAGCGCGCCCCGGTACGCGCACCGGGGCGCGAACCAGCGCGCTACACGAGTTGGCGCGTGGAAAGCTGATTGGCTCTCGGGTGTCTGTCAACATTCCAAACAGTCCGGAGCGGTCGCCATCTTGTGTCTCGGTAGGATCGAGACACAAGAGGTGGAAAAAACAAAGGGGGAAATGACCAAAAGGGGGCAGAGTAGACCCCTCCTGACCCCCTAGGTTTGATGTGGGGGCCATAAAAGGGCCCCGCGGGGCAAAAAAACTTTTTTTTTTTCGATTTGCGCGGGGGAGCGCCCGGTACGCGCACCGGGGAGCGTACCTGGGAGCTTAGCATGGGGAAAAAAGAATGACAGAGTTCTAAAAAAATGTAGCCTTTTTTTATAAATTGGAGGTAGTTCTAAAAAGAACTGTTTTTTTTCTTCTTTTTTGTGTTTTATATATTTTTTTATTTTTTTTGGACATGTTGTACTTTTTTTGGCTTTTATGAACAATTTTATATTTTTTTGTTATTTCAATGGGGAGGAACAAAAAACAGGGAATTATAAACGGCTCAACTGGAGCAAAAAAAAACAGGAAAAAATTATGTTTTTTTGGGGCAATTGCGGTTGTCACCAGCACGGTTGATGAGCTTTATGCTTTGCTCACCATAGGTGATGGTTTTACCACAAAAAATACAACTGATCTTGTATTTCCCAAACTGGGGTTGTATGTATGGCACCATCTCCCTTGTCTCTGGTCCCGATGGAGTGGGTTGCTTTCTTTTGGAGGTGCTGGGTGAATTGGGGAGGGTTTCTCGCCAGTTCTCGGACCTCTGCCGCAGCATAGTTGTTAGGATGCCTGCGCTGCATGTGGCGAATCATGGTGTTATTGCCAAATGAATATTTTTCTTGTTAGGGTTCCCCCTTGAAAGTTCAATGCCACAGATTAGGCAAGTAACCCTTGGCGTATTTACTTTTTTTTGGTCCTTTGGGATGGAAAAAAACTCCCATATAATGTGCTGCTTTGGCCTATATGGGGTATTATCTTCTGGCAGGAATGTCATCCTCCCCTCCTCCTCCTCCTCCTCCTCCTCTTCTTCATCTCCACCACTGTGGTGTTGTGGTGGTCCTCTTGGTGGTGCTGGTGGTGGTGGTGGCTGAGATGCTCCTGCTGCTGCAGCCATTTTTCAGTCCAAAAAGGTACAGAGAGGTCTTTCAACAGGTCTTCTTCACTCAAAGTACAAAGTGAGAATGAGGAAAAAGGTGGGGGCTTTCATCATTAGGAAAAAAAAACTGTCCTGAACCAATGAAAAGTGTTATTTTCAGGTCACATGACCAGGGCTTTTATCATTTGGAAACCAAAACTGTCCTGAACCAATAAAAAGTGTTATTTTTAGGTCACATGACCCGACGCGCTTACGCTACGCGCCCCCGGGCACTCCCAGGGCCGCGTCGCGTAAGCGCGTCGGATGCTTACTTTGCGCGATCGTATGCGCTCAAGTGCTTCCGGGTGCGTTTACGCCGTGCGTATCACACGGACGCGGCTACGCGATAAGTCACAATGATGTTTTCGTTCGTGGCAAAAGCGCTAACGGGACGCTCACCGGTACGCGCCCTGGGGCGCGCCGCAAGACTGCGCTTACCGGTACGCTCACCGGGACGCGCTCCGGGAGCGCTCCAGGGCAAAAGAAAAAAATAAATAAAAAAAAAACATGAACAATATGCATAAAAAAATAGTATTACATAAATATACAATATAGGATTCATTATAAAAAATATTACATTTCATAGCTATAGAAATTTGCTATTAAAAAACCTTTGAAATTCACTGAAAAACCATAGGTTTCACACCAGTTATAGTTAGGAATTAGCATTTAAAAGACCTATGAAATTCACTGAAAAAACCATAGGTTTCACACCAGTTATAGTTAGGAATTAGCATTTAAAAAACCTATTAAATTCACTGAAAAAAACATAGGTTTCACACCAGTTATAGTTAGCTGGAAATTTTACTGACATAAAACCATTGAAATTCCCATGTTATAGTTAGTTGGACTCACTATAACTTGCGGGCCTGCAATGCACTGCTGATGACGTCACATATTACATCACTCATGACATGGTCAGTGACATCACTCATGACATCACTGATGACACCATCCTTGTGACAGACTGACAGACCTCCTTTCAGTGTAATGTAACCCTTGTTATTGTTATTGTTAACTTCGGTTTATAAAGCGCCAACTCACCGGCAGGTCTCAAGGCGCTCTAGACCGAAGAAACAGCAACGACTCCATAATTAAAGGAGGCCAGTATCATATTATTTAAATTTAAATGGGGCCTAGGCCTTCCCTAAACAGGAGTGTTTTAAGTGACTTCCTGAAACGTAAAAGGTTTACCTCTTTGCGGAGGGGTTCAGGCAGCTTGTTCCACAGCTGTGGAACCTGTACTGAAAAAGATCTTCCTCCCTTGGTCGCTAGCTTAAAACGAGGGCAGGCCAGCAGCTGGGCATCAGAGGACCTAAGCGATCGCTTGGGGTTGTAAACCTCCAAGCGTTCCTTTATATAGGCAGGAGCCCGCCCATATATTGCCTTGTGGGCTATGCATAAGCCTTTAAACTTCGTCCTCTGTTTTATAGGAAGCCAGTGGAGCTTAAGTAGCAGAGGAGAGGCATGGGTTCTTCTGGGGAGCCTGAAAATTAATCTCGCTGCATCATTCAAGACCACCTGCAATCTATTGGTCAGAATTTTAGGGAGGCCTAAATAGAGGGCGTTCCCATAGTACAGTCTCGAAATAATTGTAGCCCAACACATAAACATATTCAAAAATAGAAACTAACATTTTCAAAAAAATTGAGATACCCATACCAGTTACAACAACCAATTCAGTAATTCCACCAACTATATACACATCCTCTCATTCAGCAACAGTTCTATATAGTCACTCATACATTTACTCACTCATCATATGTAGTGATACACATATACATCCTGTTACACACCGACAGTCATCCAAAAGTTACTCACACATATACTCACACATGCAAATAAACTATTGAACATCCATGTATTTACATATACAGCTATACACACACTAGCACATTACTTCTAAGGAAACTTACACATACTTACTCTCTTAAATAATCACTTATTGAAACACATACTTATTTAAACAGGAACTCTTTCAATCTCTCACTCTCACATATACTCACTTATATACATCAATACTCACATATACTAGATTAAAGCATATGTAGTTACTCATAAAGACACTAGTGAGGCAGGCATCCACTCACTAACACACACATATACACACTCATCCACCTATACAGTCCTGCACATACGCTGTCTTCAAAACACATTCTAACAGTGCGTCCGTCACCAACCCATGCAGCCACTTATACACAAAGTGAAACACTGATACATATATTTAAATATTTAAAAATTACTCGCTAATATATGTATTCATTAAGATACACTTTATAAGCCAGTTAACCAATCAATATCTTTTTTTTTTTAAATCAATTTATACGCGTATTTAAACATTTATTCTTCCATCGACCTTTACAAATACAAACATAAAACATATTTATTTTTCAGAAAGACACACATTCACTGGATGGTATCATCAGTGATGTCATGAGTTATAACACTGACCATGTCATGAGTGATGTAATATGTGACTTCATCAGCACTGCATTGCAGGCGCGCAAGTTATACTGAGTCCAACTAACTATAACGTGGGAATTTCAATGGTTTTATGTCAGTAAAATTTCCAGCTAATTATAACTGGTGTGAAACCTATGGTTTTTTCAGTGAATATATATATATATATATATATATATATATATATATATATATATATATATATATATATATATATATATCAAGCTCCTGGTTGACACACGCAGTTTGGAAGGCACACGAGCAGCAGCTGCGTAAGGCTCAACCTTTTCCTTGAATCACTGGTTCGGGCAGCATCCGCCTGCAAGCAGAAAATAAATGCAAATCACTTTTTTGCCTGACTCGTTTCGTTTATTCACTTCTTCAGAGGCAATACCATGATGAACATTACCCCATCGCTTTTAACGTCTATTTAACATCTGCCACGCCCAGATGGGCTGTCTGAATGGAACTGTGGTGATTTCTGGGAATTGGAGTGTCCGAAATTAATCCTCAAATGGAGGCACATTTCTTTTAAGCTCTGGATAAGCCCCCACAAGCGTCACTGTCCTCAATCCAGCACAGTTTCCCCATGATCAGGTAGGTGAATACCAAGCCTTATGGCCCCCAATGTTCACCGGGTGGTGCCCTTCCGACGGCCATGCAGCCGCCAAAACATCAAGCTCCTGGTTGACACACGCAGTTTGGAAGGCACACGAGCAGCTGCGTAAGGCTCAACCTGTTCCTTGAATCACTGGTACGGGCAGCATCCGCCTGCAAGCAGAAAATAAATGCAAATCACTTTTTTGCCTGACGGGTTTCGTTTATTCACTTCTTCAGAGGCAATACCATGATGAACACTCCCTCAATCAGCACAGTTGCCCCATGATCAGGTAGGTGAATACCAAGCCTTATGGCCCCCAATGTTCGCAGGGTGGTGCCCTTCCGACGGCCGTGCAGCTCGTGTGCCTTCCAAACTGCATGGCCGTCGGAAGGGCACCACCCCACGAACATTGGGGGCCATAAGGCTTGGTATTCACCTACCTGATCATGGGGCAACTGTGCTGGATTGAGGACAGTGACGCTTGTGGGGGCTCACCCAGAGCTTAAAAGAAATGTACTTCCATTTGAGGGGTAATTTCGGACACTCCAATTCCCAGAAATCACCACAGTTCCATTCGGACAGCCCATCTGGGAGTGGTAGATGTTAAATAGACGTTAAAAGCGATGGGGGAGTGTTCATCATGGTATTGCCTCTGAAGAAGTGAATAAACGAAACGCGTCAGGCAAAAAAGTGATTTGCATTTATTTTCTGCTTGCAGGCGGATGCTGCCCGTACCAGTGATTTAAGGAACAAGTTGAGCCTTACGCAGCTGCTCGTGTGCCTTCCAAACTGCGTGTGTCAACCAGGAGCTTGATGTTTTGGCGGCTGCACGGCCGTCGGAAGGCACCACCCCGCGAACATTGGGGGCCATAAGGCTTGGTATTCACCTACCTGATCATGGGGCAACTGTGCTGGATTGAGGACAGTGACGCTTGTGGGGACTCATCCAGAGCTTAAAAGAAATGTGCTTCCATTTGAGGATTAATTTCGGACACTCCAATTCCCAGAAATCACCACAGTTCCATTCGGACAGCCCATCTGGGCGTGGTAGATGTTAAATAGACGTTAAAAGCGATGGGGGAGTGTTCATCATGGTATTGCCTCTGAAGAAGTGAATAAACAAAACGCGTCAGGCAAAAAAGTGATTTGCAATTATTTTCTGCTTGTAGGCGGATGCTGCCCGTACCAGTGATTCAAGGAACAGGTTGAGCCTTACGCAGCTGCTCGTGTGCCTTCCAAACTGCGTGTGTCAACCAGGAGCTTGTTATATATATATATCTCGCAGTTTCCGTATCAGCAAACACAAAACTACAATCCCAGTAGTTCGAGAAAGATACGGACACGGACCTCAATTAAGTGCTTTTCTTTATTTTCGGTGCTCAAGCGTCACAACGCCTTTCATTCCCACCCTGGACCTTGATCACAGGACACAGTGTAAAGATTCACATTGGCTTAAGTACTCTGCCAGTAGTGATGACATCAGCACAGTACAACAGATAAACGTAACCATAGACATAAAAGAGTTTTAATTAAAACAAAACCTTCAATCATTTGGGTTTTTAACTCCATATGTCAAATAAAAGATACATAAAACCAATGTTGATAAAAGTAGATTTTAGCGTGATAAAGTGCAATGTTAGACATAAATAAGAGTAAAAGACCTTTTTTTTTTATCTTATTCAATAAAGTGCTGGTGCAAGTGCAAAAAACAGGTTAATTCTTGTAGGTGCGCAATGATGTCCACAAGAGTATTTGCAATTTTGAGCCCAAAATTGGTTCGATATTATGCGCAAAAGTATTGTAAGTAACGGTATAAATACCCGAAGTGTCCCATCATTAAAGATGAATATATATACAGCTATAAAAAATATTATAATATATATAGAAATTTGGACCCCCAATAAAAACTATTTTGGCAATGCAGTTTCACATGAGGATAAGAATCTGTTACATTGTATAATTGTACTCATTGAGCAGTTGCATAGTCCCAACCTCTCTATTCTCTTATAATGATCTCATCGTATTTGCACTCCTGTTGTGGCTAGTTTGGTTGAGTATAGGGTTGCCCACATTAGTTAAACACAGAGATCTTCATAGGATGATCTCGTATTGATGTGTGTGTATGCTCATTACTCATAAAATTCATAAATACATCCTATAGTTCATATAAATATAAATTACAATATAAATATGTATAAAATTAGGATAAAAACTACACACACATCATGTAGACAACCCGCAACATGAGTACCAGCCTGGAGAGTTACTGTATGGACGAGATGATTGTTGGAACATCAGCAGTAAAGAGGTGTTTGAACTTTAAAACACACAGAAAAAACAGAAAACCAAATATACATGTTGATGCCGGTGCTTTTGGCATGAGGAGGTTTATATATATACTTATTTTATAACACTATTTTTGTGTATGTTTTGTAACAATATTAGTGTGAAATGATATTTTTGCAATCAATATTTTTGATATGATATTTCTGTATCATGATATTGCTGTGATCAATATTATGTCAGTGATCTGCCTGAATCTAGTCAATGATGCTCTGTCCCAGGCTTTTGGCACAATCTCCAGATACAAATACATCCCTAGAGTACTTTGAATCAGCGGCTACTATTTTGGCAGGATTCTTAAGCTCAGACAGTTCTCTTTCCGCTCTTCTGTACTCTCTAAAGCTGGATTTAACCCAGTTTTAATCTCTCCCAGTAATTTTAGCTAACATAGAGAATATGAAGGACACCCTAGCTTGCTGCAGGGGTCCAGGATGTACTTTAAGCACAGGATACAGAAACTCTTGTCAAATAAAAGTCAATCATTAATGATCTCGCTAGTCAGGGAAGTCTGTGGATTATGCCAAATAGAGCACCACAACATTATTGAAGCCAGGTTAATGTCATCGACTGCATAGGGTAATCTAAGTTTCTCATTTACAGCATACATTTGTGACCTTCACGAGACCCCAAGCATATGCCTGCATTCTTTTTGTCCCTCATTCTGCAGATGCTTGGCCAATTTATACTTCCCCCAGACACAAACCATTAGGTAGAACTAGTATGCCCTTCCTTTTGTAAATCACAACAAGGGGAGATATAGGCTCATGAACAATTTTGTAAGGCTAGGCTAAAAAGATAACCGATCGAGTGACAAAAGATATGTCTTGTCTGTTTCAGGCAAGGCGCCTAGGTCCCATGAGAGTCTAATGTCACCCCCAGGTATGGCAATTTGTGAGTTCTTGCAATAGGGTTCCCCTAAGTGCGAGACCGTGACCAGATTTTTGAGCACTGGCTATGACAAAGGTTGTGGCTAATTTCGTATCCAAGCCTAGGCCATCCATAAAGCTAACAAAGTAAGCTCCTTTAGGTGTTCTTGGCATTAAAAAAGCATCATCTGCATAAAAAACATGGGAACACTCCTTCCATTCATTGTCAACATGTCCTTCCCCTTACCAACTAGGGTGGAATCCAATCCTTTTATAAACAAATAAAATAAGACTGGTGCCAGAACGTATCCCTGCCGGATACCTCAGCCCAGGCTGAAGCTCTCAGTACATTCACCATTCTGCCCAAATCTAATTGAGGCGTTGGGGTCTAGTTGGAGGGTACATAAGAAAGACACCAGGCCAGTGTCAAGCTCCATAGATTCCAACACTTGCATTAGTTTGGATCTGACCATGCTATCAAAAGCACAGGACAGATTCATGAGGAATAGATAGACAATACAGCCTTTAGCTGAAGTGGATTTGTTAATTAATAAATATAAGATGAGACACTGTTCTTGGGCGCCCATTGTGGGACTAAACACATATTGTACAGTGGAGATAATATGGCTGTCAGAAACCAATACGTGCGTGTATCAAGAGGGAGAGAGAGGACCAGATAGCTAGTCCAGATCCCCGGTTTATATGTAGATTAATCAAAAAGAGACTAGCTATGGGATGGGGTGGTATGATGTTTACATTGTAAAGATCATGGTGACTCAGGTAAGTTTTGTTGGTCAGGGGTGGCACCCATTGGGTGTCTTAAGAAAGCCCTCACCCACCAACCTAGTTGGTGGCATGCTTCATCATCGGGCCCACCCAGTGACACCTAGCGTGTCCCGGGTGTGCTACGACGCCTGAATACAGCGGAGCAGGTATGTCACTGTGTGTGCGGTGAGGGATGTTAAGAAGGTGAGTTTAAAACGGCTTGGCGGGGGTCCCTGTACCCGGTGGGAAAAAGACTTTATTAATAGGGCCTCCGTCAGCGGTTAAAAATAAGGCTGTGGGACGTAAGAGGCGAGTTACGACCTCTCACGTCCTTTAGAATGTCAACATGTTTCAGCCAGTGCCTTATTGATATGCTGGCTTTCTTCAGGACAATAAAAATGGGTGTAGGTGTGATTAAAACTAGTGGGTGTGTAGTGTGGACTATGTGTCTACACGCCCTAAAGTGTATCTAACTGTGAGAGGGGGGATTCCCTTCTCAAGATCACCTGTACATGTAACATAAAAGACATGAACAAAACATACAAGGAAAAAGAGTCACTATGAGGTATGAACTTCATGGTCCATACACTTGAGCCGCTTATAGCCTGCACCCCATCGCTATTAAGCCGGCTGCCATGATATGAAGTTCATACCTCATAGTGACTCTTTTTCCTTGTATGTTTTGTTCATGTCTTTTATGTTACATGTACAGGTGATCTTGAGAAGGGAATCCCCCCTCTCACAGTTAGATACACTTTTGGGCGTGTAGACACATAGTCCACACTACACACCCACTAGTTTTAATCACACCTACACCCATTTTTATTGTCCTGAAGAAAGCCAGCATATCAATAAGGCACTGGCTGAAACATGTTGACATTCTAAAGGACGTGAGAGGTCGTAACTCGCCTCTTACGTCCCACAGCCTTATTTTTAACCGCTGACGGAGGCCCTATTAATAAAGTCTTTTTCCCACCGGGTACAGGGACCCCCGCCAAGCCGTTTTAAACTCACCTTCTTAACATCCCTCACCGCACACACAGTGACATACCTGCTCCGCTGTATTCAGGCGTCGTAGCACACCCGGGACACACTAGGTGTCACTGGGTGGGCCCGATGATGAAGCATGCCACCAACTAGGTTGGTGGGTGAGGGCTTTCTTAAGACACCCAATGGGTGCCACCCCTGACCAACAAAACTTACCTGAGTCACCATGATCTTTACAATGTAAACATCATACCACCCCATCCCATAGCTAGTCTCTTTTTGATTAATCTACTCTCTGTCAGAAACCAATGACATAATTCCATTAAAGATGACCCTGCCAATAACTTTTACCAAAGAGTCCATTTAGTAGCTAGGCCTATAGCAACTGGGAAATGCGCTATTTCCTTTTTTCAAAATTGGGATAGTATAGGCTGAAGACTGCGACTCAGGCAGACCAGTATTACTGGCTGTATTGGCATAATTTGAAATAGTTTGTACCCACAAATCCACCTACAACTTATATAAATCTATTGGTACTGCATTGGCTCCTTGGGCTTTATGAATGGGGCTTTCATGGATGGCTCACTACTTCTTCCACAGTAAATTGATATCCAATCGAAAAGTAGGCTTACAGCAGATGGATTCACCACTGACTATTTCAGATGTATGGTACACTAGTCTAAAGTGGTCCATCCAGGCATCTGCACTAATATTAGCACAAATAGATCTGACATCAGTTTTAAATAGTTTGTTGTTATTCAAAGTATGCCAAAACAAAACAGTATTTCTAAACCTACAGGAGATAACCAGGGTGGTCCATACTTCTTTCCTAAATTCTGCCGTCCTCCTGCTGATGGCCAATTTATATGACCTTCTGCTGTAGATGACAGCCACCAAATACCTGAGAGAAGTCCTTAAGGTGATATGCAAGCACCTTTTGACCTCCTTGCATGCCTTATCAAACCAGGAATGGATGGCAGACTTGGTGCTTCCTAGGGCAACAGAAATGGCCATGCTTTATGTAGAGTCGTTAGTCAGTCCGAGGCAGTCAAAGAGCACACTCAGATGATCTGTACAAGGCCTGTGCTGGACGTCATTCAAGTTGCATTCTTTCACACTAGCCTACGTCCATCGCTCCTCAGAAGTTCATTAGTGTCCCCCACAGCAATGACCCAAGAGTGAAGCTCTGGGCATGCCAGTGTAATAAAAGGAGGGTTGTGGGCACTATATGTACTAGCAATAACCTAACCATCCACATTATGTTTAAGGAAGTTCCTACTGGCAGAAATATAGTAAATAATGGACATTTCAGCCACACCAATAAACATGGGGGTCGAAAGGCACTGTAGCGCTACCCATTCAAGTGCGATACAGAGGTCAAATTTAAGCAAATCGAGGAATAACATCAACCTTCTAGAGTCCCTCAAACCATTGGACCCAGGGGCTTTATGCATGGGGCTTTCACAGATGGATTTGGCTACTTCTTCCACAGTAAATTCAATAGCCAATGAAAAAGTAGACATACCAGCATCAGATTCCCCACTGACTATGTCAGACGTATGGCACACTTGTCTAATGTGGTCTGCCCAGGCGTCTGCACTAACATTAGTATAAATTGAGTTGACATGAGTTTTAAGTAGTTTGTTGTTATTCACAATATGCCAAAACAAAACAGTATTTCTAGACCTTCCAGAGGAACTCAGAGTGATCCATACAGCCTTCCTAAATTCTGCCTTCCTCCTGCTGACTGCCATTTTATCAGACTATTCTGCAGTAGGCGACAGCCACCAAATACCTGGGAGTAGCCCTTAAGGCGCTATGCAAGCACCTGTTGGCCTCCCTGCATGCCTTACAAACCAGGAATAGGTGGCCATCTTGTTGCTTACTAATGGCATTAAGAGGTATGTTTTAATAGGCCTAGGGCAACAAAAATGTCCAAGTCAGTAATATAGCATACTCAAATGATCTGCACGAAGCCTGTGCTGAACATCATTCAACTTGGCTGTCTTCCACACTAAGCTAAGTCCATCACTCCTCGGAAGGACATTCATGACCCCTACAGCAATGACCCGGGAGTGAAGCTCTGGGCATGTCAATGTAATAGAAAGAGGGTCGTGATCAATATAGGTACTAGGAATAACCTCACCATCCACAATATGTTCAAGGAAGCTACAACTCGCAAAAATATATTTGATTATGGACGTTCCAGCCCCACCGGTCAAAGTGGAGGTTGAAAGGTGACGCTACCTACTCAAGGGCGTTACAGAGGTCAAATTTAAGTAAAGGGGGGAATAACATCAACCCTCTATAGTCCCTGAAGCTATCAGGGGCTACCAATTAATGAGTTTGAAAACATATGGTTCAAGACATGCTAAATCCACTGCACCAAAACCAATGTTTGCATTGAAGTCTCAAACAAGATAAATAATCAGACCATTGTCTGAGTGTAAAACTATATTCCAGGTCACAAACAAAATCGACAAGAAAGGCAACATTTGGGTTGCCATTGGTGGAAAAATTATCATTATAGAAATTAATGAGGACAAAGCTAAAGGTTTTAGACCAATTGACTTAAAACACCTAGATTAACCTTTTTGTAGTTATGGTAGAGATGATGCAATCAAGGGTGGTTTTAAACAAAAAGGCTAACCAAGCGTGGGCCCTGCCCATCCCAGAGTGTATAGCAGGACAGAAAAATAGATGAAACCATCACAGATTAAGTCCCTAGTGGCACAGGTCTCCTGTAGGAGGACTATCGTATGATAAGATAAAATCCACCCAAGTCTTAAAGCTGCAAGCCCAGCTATATTCCAACTCATTAGCTTGACCTTTTTACAGCGGTAAGAGAATATCAATTGGAGCTTGATAGGAGGACTGTGAAAAACTTCCACGATCAAGTCAGTAACAGGTAGCATAGTGATCACCCGAATGGGTATGTTAACATCAGTGCCACAATTAGAATTGGGCAGCGAAGAGGGGCTTTTGAGTCAGCCATTGCCATACTCCCCAGACAAAACAGAAAAGTGATTATTGGTGGGCACACAATAGGGTACACTCTGTGGCACATAAGGGACAATCTTTTCCCTCAGAACACCATCCCTCAGTCCCATGTCTCTGTAGGATTACCCCAATGGCAATTACCTTCACATCAATTTTGCGAACAACGCCTTGTATGAATCAAATCTCCTGCTACAAGTGGATTGGTAAAATTAACAACGACACAATCCCCCTCATGTTCCTTTCCCACGGAGCCCACCCATGCCACTCTGTGGGCAAACAAAATATCTGGAAACAAGCTTGCTTTACATTGAATATGAGTGTGTAGCGAATGATTTGCCGTGTTCATTAACTGTTGGATGCTCCTGGTCGCCTGTGATATGAGTCTTGGTACGTTGGCTAAAGCCACTTTGAATGGATAAGCTGAAGAGAGTGGGTGAAATGCTGGTGAAATGTGCCTGACACTGACTGAGGCTGGCAAGGTCTGGTGGGAATCCAAAGAAATAAGATGCTGGAGGGACTCTGGAGGGTGACAAGTTGGGGGTGAGCTAGATTGAGTTCCAAGTAGCATTTGGAGAGAAGACATATGAGAATGGGAGGGTACCTTATTCATGTTCATGAAGACTAGTTTGTGTAGCCATAACTTCAAAGGTGGAGTTGGATTTCTCCCTGCTGGGTACCCAGTCACCAAACCCATGACCTCTGACAGACTACTTTGGTGGCAGACAAGCGCGCAAGCACTGGAAAAAGGCCAGTGGATACAATTGATTTGAAGGAGTATGACAACCGGGTAAGGAGGTCA
This sequence comes from Lissotriton vulgaris, assembly GCF_964263255.1. Classification (NCBI taxonomy): domain Eukaryota; kingdom Metazoa; phylum Chordata; class Amphibia; order Caudata; family Salamandridae; genus Lissotriton; species Lissotriton vulgaris. The sequence goes on from NC_141699.1 coordinate 689,657,767, forward strand.
TTAATGTCAAGTCCCTACGGGGAAGATATGAAGAGTGAAAATGGTCACAAGAATGCAAAGTCATAGAATCTACCTTGATGACCCGTGGTCTGGGTTGTTTTCCTCACTTCTTTTATTTTGCAGGGGTAGACCTGGCAGCGAGGGGTAACATTCTCATCAAAGACAGGGAGTGGGCTGGGGAGTTTGGTTATTAGTTATAGGGCCTCCTGAACCACGGCTTTGGGCCCTTCCAGTAAGAACAGATGGATCTATATGTATAGTAAGTGAGGGCAAGTCGAGGCTGCCAGCAGCCAGTGACGGCAGCTACTCTGCAAGCGGAATGTCTCCCACTGCCCACTCAATGAACCCATACAGAGTTGAGTTTTTGGTTTTGGCTAGATTAGGTACCCCCAACTTGTGTTTGCCCATTTTGCAGCTTATATCCCTTTTCCGCAATAGACCAGGCAAGACACCAAATGGTACAGACCCGGGCAAGCTATAGCTCACTTGTCTGAAAATAAAACAAACAAAATATTTAACAGGCCTTGAAATATAAGTCCCACTAGGGAACAAATTTCACCTTGCATAGTGAAAGAGAAAATTGGCTTAGGCTCAGGGCCGGGGAACAAAGCCAGGAGGAGGGGCACAGCCTGGAGGCTCACTTTTGGAGGGTGCTGGTTGCGAAAGGGGGATCGGGAGCGCTCGTGGTATTCAGGAAGGTAATAGTGGGGTAAGATTGGGAACCCAGGGGGAGGCAATGGGCCTGGGGGACAATACTGTCGACGTTGGGCCACTGGGAATAAGGTGCGGTTTTCTGTGGGGATTAGGATCGTGTGGTTCTGGGCAAATTTTTTGCTGTTTTCGGAGGAGGACTGGCAGGTGGGGACGTGGGCATAAGTTACGCAGTCTGGGTGACTTCATCCTTTTGTTATGTTCTGTTATTTATTTTTGTAGAGCGCACGGTTACCCGAAGGTGTCCTGCCGCTAGATGCTGACTGTCTGAGAGGCAGAATAGGTTTATTGAGAAAAGAGCAAAGTTTTCAGACCCTTACGAAAGGACAGGAGATCCGGGGCATTCCTAAACATGAACGGCAAGTCATTCCAGGCTCTAGATGCCCAGTTAGTTTTTTAAAGGAGGCTTGTACTTGCTTAGCACTTGAAGTTCTTAGGCTCCTGCCTGGAATATACCATTGCAGCCTATGTCTAAGGAACTCTGGACCAATTCCATTTACTGCCTTAAAAACAGTGCAGAGAGCCTTGAAGCAAGTTCTGAGCCTCACTGGGAGCCAGTGTAGTTTTTTCAGTTCGCTTCTAACGGAAACAAAGTTAGGAGTTTCAGTCAACAGTCTTGCCGCTGCATTCTGAACCAGTTGAAGTCTGTTAAGGTGTTGTTCTTGAGCATTGAGGTAAAGGCAGTTACAATAATCCAGGCGTGACAGTATAAGTGCAGTCACTACTGTCCTCAGATTATTCTTAGTCAGAAAAGCCTTGATTTTCCTAATTACCCTTAGAACCATAAAGCATTAGAACTTTTAGGCCGGTTGTGGCAATTCCTATGGTGGCTACGGACACATTGGGGGGGGGGGGAGCGGTCTTGGGAGGGGGTAATTGCAGTAAGAAAAGTGGGGAGGTCCGGGGGTTGTTGGCGCAGGTGGTGGTAGCCTTCAAGGGGGGGAGGGGAAAGAGTGTAAAGTGGGGAGCTAGAACACTTGGGTTGCAGGTCAGGGCTTGGGCAAACGCTAGTCAGCGGGTGGGAGTAAGATGATAACACCTCAAGATGGCGCCCAAGGTGAAACAGAGGTAGAAGTGGGGGGGGGTGAGGTGCCGGGTTTTTAGGAACCCGGTGGTGCCAGGGGAAAACACCCGAAGACCTCTTGAGTTCTTCCTGTTCCGGACCACAGAAACACAGAGTCTTCTAGGTGAAGTCAAAGATTCAGTTTTATTGGCTGCAACCAAGTGACAAGCGTCCTCGAAGTACAACAGCACGGGTTGTAGATTCTCAGGAGACTGTTCGTTTTTACAGAACCAGCCTTCTCCTTTTATACAAAAATAACAGCTGCAGGCAAGAATTCTTTAGTTTACAATACGGTCATATACATATTTCCAAAATAATGAAAAAGCAAAGTCATGATGGCAAACCCACATTTTCGATGTCCAGTTTGTGATAGATGACCCAGCTCGGCCGAGAACTACCATCAGATATCGATGAAACACCAATAAAATCGGGCACCTCCTCATCGTAAAACCGGCCATAAACAAGAAACATGGACAGGTGTATGTGTGTGGATAACATGGTTTGTATGTAGTGAATGGTTTATGGCACGTTGTGCCTTGATGCTATCTTACTCGGCCACTGGGCGAGGGACTGCCCGAACAGGTTTGGCTGGAGGCAGTGGAGTCAGCTCGGCCGGGTCATGGGGAAGTCAGCTAAGGTGGACGTGTCCTTTCAGATCAAACTCGGCCTTAATCAATTGACTATATAAGATGGATGCCGTTCACAAAATGGAACCCGAGGGTTCGAGACGGAAACCATGATTTAAGGGCGATAGCAGCACTCAATTACTACGCAAATGAATAGGGATAATGTCCTAATCATTACCGGTCTGCCAATACCAAATTCGTCAGGGTACGATGACATTTTGTGACACAAGTGTTGGGCCTCGGTACCATATTGTGCAGGGCCCAGAATTTTCAGAACCACAGGGGCCGCGGTGAAACTGACCCACGTTATGAGGTAAAAATGCGGGGGCCGCAACAGCAGGAGCGGGCCCCCTGCTCCCCTTTCATCTTCCCCGGCGGGTGCCCGCAGCTGGTGCAGCCCGTGAGCGCCAGATCTGCAGCATCCATCCGCTGCCTGTGTGGCCCGACCGCAGTGTGTGGATGGGGGCCCGTGGCCACAGCGGATGGGCGGGACAGGTTACATGACCGGGAGAGGATTTTAATTACACCGCTCACCCCTTACATATGAGGAAGCGGCTAACAGCCCCCTGGGAGAGCCAAGACAGACATCAGCTTTTTGCCGAGCATGAAAGCTGGGTGGAGACCTGGGGATTTGTTTTAACACCCCCCAGCTAATGGCACGGGTGGACTGTGGTGCCCAGTACAGGAGCGTGGGAGCATTTAGACCAGGGATGATCATGTGTGTGCAGAAGTGGTGAAAGGAGGTGCAAATACTGAAGATGCTCCTCCTTTTGACTGTCTGGCTCCTTTTCCCCTCTTGTTCTTCTTCCGTTGTGTCGGTTTCCTGGTTTTCGTTGGACTTGACTGGAACTCGAGTGCGCCCGGCCATTTTGGGACCCTCTCCTCTTGTTGCTTTTGCCCTGGGTGCATCTTGACATGTTGAGATGGTTTCCATTGATGCCCACGACCTGGGCACGCCATTTTGTTGATTCTTGTCCTTTCCTTTGGTCCCTTGGATTCCATCCGGCTGACCTTCAGACATTTCTCTTACCCTGGACTGCCTTATCTCTTTCTCCCCCTCAGGTCCCCCTCTCTCCTCTCACCAATCTCAGCCTCCAACTCTTCTCCCCCACATACCGCTCTCTACCCCTTTTTACTTTTTTTTTTTTCTCTCTTTTCACTCTGTAAATATTTGATATACACTTGTCCAAGCCGAATCGCTGGTAAAATGGACTCCTGAGAAAATCTACTATTTGTATATATATGTATATAGAGATAACTCTAACCACTAGTATATGTAGTAGACCTTTGTACTCACTACCATTCCATGTGCCCAGCTTGTTGCAGTATACTGAGGTCCAGTGAAAGACAGTGCACCTGGAGGATGAATGAGCTATGTGCATGCTCCTGTTGGCCTCCTTAAGCAACACAAGGCCTTATGGGGAAAGAATAGTGGTTACTTAAAAAGCAGCAGCTGGGTGATTCAATTACTACATGGAAGGGTCTAGCTGGAGGTATGCTCAGGGAGAAAGTGGGACTACCATATAGGTAGTAGCCTATGTGTGATATCTATCTGTGACAGAATTTTCTCTGAGAAGGAATCAACCTCCGCTGGTAGTAGGCATAGGTGACATTTTAATTACATTGAAGTAATATGAGTAATTTTGAACATTTTGTGTTACTCTTTTCATGCAAAATTACCAAAGATTATGCCCGTTCATGTAATTATGAGTAACTTGCCACAGGAATGTTACCGCAGGAGCACTGGAACAATGAACTCAGCAAGCGTAAGTGGCTGCTGCCGTTTGTGTTCTTTTGCATTTAGTGCTATTTTCTTAGCGCAAAATGCATCCTCAGGTTCACTTTGGATGTGAGGATGCACGTTGTAATACGAAATTAGAACTAACTCCTCGATTATGGAAAAGTTTTCTCTAATTTCACGTAATTAGAATACAGCAAATTTAGTGAGTAACACGCACCCCTAGTTGGTAGCCAAGGTCGGACTCAACACCATAATTAGACCTGGTAAAATTGTTCAAACCAGCCCCACGCCACAGGAGGCAGTGACTACAATAAGCCATGGAGCATGGTTTGGTCACAGCAGCCCACCCTTCCTGCAACCTTCTATGGTGTGACAGAATGGCCAGTCTCCATAAGTTATCAATCAACCAATCAATAAGGGTTTGTAAAGCATGGCTACTCACCCACAAGGGTCTCAGGGGGGGAGGGGCGCAGTGGATCAACTAAGGGGGCCATTAGAATGGCGGGTGGACTTTCATCCGCCCGCCACCCTAGCGGTGCTGGGACCGACCACCAGTGGTGCGCCGGTCCCGCACCGGCAATTAGCACCGCCTGCTACAATGCTGGGAATGCACTGCATGCATTGTCATGCACAAGGCGACAGGCACAGCTAGGTGCCTGCAACCATTTCCATGACAATGCAGGGGGGTGTGCACCCCCCAGATTCCCTGGGGGCCCTCTACGGACCCCCCAATGTAAAAGACTGCATGCCTTTCCGTGATGGCGTTGCCGCCACAGAAAGGCAAATCCCCACATGCATCCTGATAAGGATGACGGTGTCTAACAGACACCGCCACCATATTGAAAGCTGTTCCGCCCGGTTGACTCATCGACCGGGCGAAAAAGCGGCGCACAGCCTTTCCGTCCGCCGGGGTCCCCCCACCATAGAAATATGGCAGTGGGGAAATGGCATTTAGGCGGGAGAGAATGTCCAGCAGATCGCCACCGCCATGCGGGCAGTGGTACTCCGCCCGACATTCCAATGAGTCCCCACCGAAGTGTGAAGTTCATCTGAAGAGATAGGTATTGAGGTCCTTCCTGAATTGTGTCAGCGAGGGTGATTTCCGGAGGTGGATGGGCAGGGTGTTGCATGTCTTGGAGGTGAGGTAGGAGAAATACATTGCTCCGGTTCTGGTCTTGCGGATAAATGGGATGGCTGCCAGGGAAAGCTGGGCGGAGTGGAGATGTCTGTGGGTATGTGGAATGTGAGGTGGTGATTCACATGTGCGTGTCCGACATTGTGAAGGGCCTTGTATGCATGGGTGAGGAGTTTGGAGTTTGAAGGTTATTTTTCTGTCAACTGGGAACCAGTGGAGGTCACAGAGGTGTTGAGTGATGTGGCTGCTATCGGGGAAGTTGAGGATCAGTCTTGCTGCTTCATTCTGGACATTCCTGAGTCTTCGGAGGAGTTTCTTGGTGACCCCAGCGTACAGTGCGTTGCCGTAGTGGAGTCTGCTGATGATGAGGGCATCGTTGACTGTCTTCCTGGAATCGGTGGGGACCCATCTGAAGGTCTTTCGAAGGAGGCAGAATGTGTTGAAGCAGGCCGAGGAGACAGCATTTATCTGGTGGTCCATTGGGAGCGAGGAGTCCAGTACGATGCTGAGGTTTTGTGCGTGGTTCATGGTGGTAGGGAGACTTCCTAGAGCATAGGGCCACCAGAAGTCATTCCAAATGGAGGGGGAGGCTCCCAGGATAAGGAATTCTGTCTTGTTCGAGTCTAGCTTCCAGCAGCTGTCCTTCATCTAGCGATGGCGGTTTTCTTTTCTTTGTGGAAGTTGTTCCTGGCAACATTGGGTTCAATGGTGAGGGAGAGGATCAACTGATTGGCTTCATTTTAGTAGACAATGTGGAACCCATGGTTCCTGCAGATGGCTGTGAAGGGGGCCATGTAGATGTTGAAGAGGGTGAGGTTGAGGGAGGAGCCCTGGGGTACTCTGCAGTTGATCTGTGTCGGTTTTGGGAGGTACAGTGGGAGTCTAATCTGTTGTGCTCTGCCGGTGAGGAAGGAGTGGATCCAGTTGAGGGCCTTGCCTCAGAAATCAGCGTTGTGGAGTGTTGAGGCTAGGGTGCGGTGGGAGATGGTGTTGAAGGCCACCAAGAGGTCCAGTAGGACGATGGTCATGGTTTCGCCCTGGTTGTGAATGTCATCAGTAGTGGTGAGGAGTGCGTTCTCGGTGCTATGATTGCTTAAGAATCCTCATTGAAGATATCCAGAACATGGTTAGATTCGATAAAGTTGGCGAGCTTGGCGTTGATGGCTTTTTCAATGACTTTGGCTGGGAAGGGGAGCAGGGAGATAGGAGATGGGACTGAAGTTCTTGAGGTCACTCAGGTCCGCTGAGGGTTTCTTCAGGAGGGGGTTGATCTCGGCATGTTTCCAGAAATCAGGGAAGGTGGCAGTCTAGGGGGAGAGGTTGATGGTTCGGCATCGCTCGGGTGCGATGGTCGTGGCGGCTCTGTGGAAGATGTGGTGCAGGTAGGGGTCCGAAGGTGCACCACAGTGGATGCTTTTCATGGTCTTTATGGTGTCACCCATGGCGAGTGGGGATCAGCTGTGCAGAGTCAGTTGGGGGGTCAGTGTTGGCTATGGGGTTTGCTGGCATGGTTGGGTGGTCTTGGGTGTTGAAGTTGTCATAGATAGTCTTGATCTTGCGGAAGAAGAAGGTGCATAGTCTATTTCAGAGTTCTTTGGATGGTGTGATGTCTGTGGCCTAATTGTTTGGTTTGGCGAACTCCTTGATGATGCTGAAGAGCTCCTTGCTATTGGGTGAGTTGTTGGAGATTCTGTCTTGAAGGGCCTTCTTCCTTGTTGTTTTGATGAGGTGGTGGTGTGCGGAGGTGGCTGCTTTGAAGGCGGCGTGGGCTTCTCGGGTTTTGTTGTTCCTCCATGTCTTCTCGAACCATCTACAGGTGCGTCTGAACTCTTGAAGCGCCTGGGTGAACCAGCTTGCTTTCTTGACATGTTGTTTACCACAGGGTTTCTTGAGGGGAGCAAGGGTGTCGGCACAGTTTGCGATCCATTGGTGAAGGTTGCGTGCTGTGGTGTTGATGTCTGAGGATGTCGGTGGTGATGTGTCATTGAGGAAGGTGGTGTGTTGATCTTATGTGACTCTGTTCCAGCTTCTGCGGGGTAAAAGGTGGGTGGGCTGGTGTGGTGTAGGTTTGTTGAAAGGAGAGGATACAGTGGAGGTCGGTGCAAAGGAATTCAATGGTGTGGCTGTAGGAGATGCTGTTTTGTGCGGGGAAGATGGGGTCAAGTGTTTGTCCGGCTGTGTGTGTTCGATAGGTGACTAGCTGTTTTAGTCCTATGTTGGCAATCTTCCCAAGCAGGGAGGAGGTGATGGTATTGTTTTAGTTGTCCAGGTGAAAGTTGAGGTCTCTGAGTAGGATGTAGTCAGTGGATGTGAGGTCCTGGTGTGTCATGAGGTTGAAGACGGCGTAAATTAAACAGGCAGGGGGACTGGGTGGTCTGTATACGAGGGTGCCACACAGGGTGGTTTTACGGCTTGGTCTGGATCTGGAAGTGGAGGTGTTCCCTATGGGTTAATGATTCATCTAAGTGGGCGGTCAGGTGGAGGGAGCTTTTGTGGACGATGGCAATGCCTCTTCCAGGCGGGATGGGACCGTTCTTGTGGATGATCTGGTAGCCGTAGGGGATGGCGGTGGCGATGTCTGGCGCTGAGATTAAGTTCATCTAAGTTTCCATGAAAAAAAGATGATGACGGGCGAGTTGGCGCCGAGGAGGTCCCAGATCTCTGTGGCATGTTTGTGGAGGGATCGTGCATTGAGGAGGATGCACTAGAGAGGCTTGGGTGTGGTGAGGGTTAGTAGTTTGGGTGAGGGAGCTGGGGTACCGAGGTGGGTGAAGGTAAGGCGGCAGTGAGGCAGGAGAGCGGGCCATGGGTGTTGGTTGGCATCAAGAGCTGGCAGTTGTTATTGCATCTGGGGTTGTGTTCATGGAGGATGCTGGTGTCGTAGCGGTAGCAGGTCGGAGGGCCAGGGTCCCTGGCGCTGGATGCGGTTCAAGTAGTTCAAGTTCAAGAATTTATATAGCGCGCTACTCACCCAGAGGGTCTCAAGGCGCTTGGGGAGGGGGGATTATTATTTATCGAATAGCCAGGTTTTAAGTTCTTTTCTGAAGGAGATGTGGTTCTGTGTAAGGCGTAGGCGAGTGGGGAGTGAGTTCCAGGTCTTGGCCGCCAAGTAGGAGAAGGATCTACCTCCCACCGTGGATCTTTGGATGCGCGGAACTGCAGCGAGGCCTTGATTGGAGGATCTTAGTTGGCGGGTGGGTGTGTAGAAGGATAGTCGAGTGTTGAGGCATTCGGGCCCTAGTTTGTAGAGGGCCTTGTGTGCGTGGGTGAGGAGTTGGAATGTTATTCTCTTGTTGACGGGAAGCCAGTGGAGGTCTTTCAGGTGGCCGGTAATGTGATCTTGGCGAGGGATGTCCAAAATGAGTCTCGCTGATGCGTTTTGGATGCGTTGGAGTTTTTTCTGTAATTTGGCTGTAATTCCGGCGTAGAGGGTGTTTCCGTAGTCTAGTCGACTCGTAACCAGTGCGTGGGTGACAGTCTTTCTTGTTTCGGCGGGGATCCAATGGAAGATTTTTTTGAGCATACGAAGTACGTTGAAGCAGGAGGATGAGACGGCCTTGACTTGTCTGGTCATCGAGAGTGAGGAGTCTAGGATGAAGCCAAGGTTACATGCGTGGTCTGTGGGTATGGGTGCTGAGCCCAGATCCGAAGGCCACCATGAGTCGTCCCAGGCAGAGGGGGATGATCCTAGGATGAGCACTTCCGTTTTGTCTGAGTTAAGTTTTAGGCGGCTGTTTTTCATCCATACGGCTACTTCTTTCATGCCTTCGTGAAGATTGGTTTTGGCGGTGTTGGGGTCTTTGGTGAGGGAAAGGATCAGCTGGGTGTCGTCAGCGTAGGAGATGATGTTAAGGTTGTGTTGACGTGCGATGGAAGCGAGTGGACTCATGTAAACGTTGAAAAGGGTGGGACTGAGTGATGATCCTTGTGGTACACCGCAGATGACTTCGGTGGCCTCTGATTTGAACGGGGGAAGTCGGACTCTCTGAGTTCTCCCAGCTAGGAACGAGATGATCCAGTCCAAGGCTTTTCCTTTTATGCCGATGTTGCTGAGGCGTTGTATGAGGGTGCTGTGACAGACAGTGTCGAAGGCGGCGGACAGGTCAAGCAGAATGAGGGCTACTGTTTCTCCGTTGTCCAGTAGTTTTCGGATGTCGTCTGTTGCTGCAATGAGGGCGGTTTCGGTGCTGTGTTTGGCTCGAAAGCCGGACTGTGAGGGATCGAGGGAGTTGTTGGATTCGAGGAGGCGGCGAGTTGGCTATTGACGGCTTTCTCAATGACTTTGGACGGGAATGGGAGGAGGTAAATGGGGCGGTAGTTTTTAAGTTCAGAGGGGTCTGCAGTGGGTTTCTTCAGGAGGGCGCTGACTTCGGCATGTTTCCAGCTTTCTGGGAAGGTAGCAGAGTTGAAGGAGCAGTTGATGACATCACGGAGATGGGGTGCGATGATGGAGTCAGCTTTGTTGAAGATGTGGTGGGGGCATGGGTCGGTTGGCGAGCCAGAATGGATGGAGTTCATTAGGCGGATGGTGTCTTCAGTGGTGATTGGGTTCCAGGCGCTGAGGTTGTTAGAGGGTGGTTTAGGTTCTGAGGGGGGTGGAGAGGATTGTTTGTTGGAGCTGTTTTTGAAACTGGTATGTATGTCTGCAATTTTGTTGTAGAAGAAGGAGGATAACGAATCGCAGAGGTCTTGGGAGGGAGTGATGTCGTTTGAGGCTGCGGTGGGGTTGGTGAATTCTTTGACGATGTTAAATAGTTCCTTGCTGTTATGGGCGTTTTTGTCGAGTCGATTCTTGAATGCTGATTTCTTGGTGGATCGAATCAGCTGGTGGTGTTTGCGGGTGGCTGCCTTGAAGGTGGTCATGTTGTCGGTGGTTGGGTTTTTTCTCCATGTTTTCTCGAGAGTACGGCATAGCTTCTTGGATTTCTTAAGGTCATAGTTGAACCAGGGGGCCTTTTTGCTGTCTTGTTTGGTGTGATGGTTTTTCAAGGGTGCTAATTCATCAGCGCTGTGAGTGATCCATTGTTTGAATTTGATGGCCGCTTGGTTTGGGTCCGAAGAGAGGGCGGGTGGGTTTTGGTTGAGCGATGTGAGGAGTTGGTCAGTGGTGATTTTGTTCCATTTTCTTCGGGGAATCGGTTGTGGGGGATTGTGGGTCGAGGTGGTTTTTTAGCTGAAGTGAACACAACTGTGGTCCGTCCAATGAAGAGCTGTGGTGTGATCAAAGGAGATGTGTTTGCTGGATGTGAAGATTGGGTCAAGCCTATGTCCGGCTATATGGGTGGGGGTGTCAACAAGTTGTTTGAGGCCGAGATTAGCCAGGTTGTCAAGAAGGGTGGTGGTGTTGCTGTTCTTTTTCTTTTCCAGGTGGAAGTTGAGGTCTCCTAGTAGAATGTAGTTCTCGGAGGCGAGGGCATGTGGACTGATGAAGTCAGTGATGTCTTCGCTGAATTGTTTACGGGTTCCTGGAGGCCTGTAGATGAGGGTGCCTCTGAGTGTGGTCCTAGGGTCGGTGTGGATCTGGAAGTGGAGATGTTTGGTGGTTGTAAGGATATCGTCGGAGCTGGTCGTGATTTTGATGGTGTTCTTATGGACGATGGCGATGCCTCCTCCTGTTCGGACGGTGCGGTCTTTTCGGATGATCTTATAGTTGTCCGGGATGGCTATGGCGATGTCGGGTGTTGATGATGCGTTCATCCATGTTTCAGTAAGGAAGGCGACGTCCGGTGATGTAGTGTCCAGTAGATCCCAGAGTTCAGAGGCGTGTCTGTGGACCGAGCGGGTGTTTAGCAGGATGCACTTCAGGTGGTTGGAGTCGGAGCTGTTTTTGGGGTTAGTGGATTTGGTATGGGTCTTGATGCTGGTAAATTTGCAGGAGTGGCAGGTGAAGGGACCGTGGGTACGTCCTGGGGCAGCTTCGTAGCATTGCGCTGTGCGTCCGGGGTTAAGGGCTAGAAGGGTGGCGGCGTCATACGTTATGCGGGTGGAGTGGGGTTTGCGTGGACCAGGGGGTCTGCGCTGGGCGCGGGCCAGGCGTGGACAGGCGCAGACGGGCTTACCTTTGGCGCACCTTCGGCGCACACGGGGCGCGCCCGGTGTGCGTGAAAGCTGCGCGGAAAGGCATCTGTCATATGCGAATAGTGGAGGGGGAGGGGCGAGGGAGGAACAGATGGGAGGCGGGTACGTGGAGGATAACCGGCCAGGGGGGCACAACAACTACAACAAAAATGGCTGCAAGCCAAACACCGAAGCAGGATTGGGGTAAAGACCCAGTGGGCGCAATGCAAGTGGCACAGGCACAGACGATCTAAACAGGACTATGCAATTAAAATATTCTAAAATCACGCTCTATGGCAGTTTAGCGCTACGATTGAAATTCAATTGGTACTAATGAGTCAAACGGGTATTTTAGCAGATATTTAATTTAAACAGTTAGACTAGCGCCAGGGTATCTTCTAGTGTTCAGGCAGGCAAGAGCGAGTCAAGCGGTGTAGCGCAACAATACCAGATGGTGGGTTGAGTGGAGCTGGGAGCAGCGTGAGGGAGCGGCCGCTTCTGATGGGAATCAGGGCGGTCACAGCTTCGCACAGGGGAGAGCGGCGCTTACAATGTTTGTGGGAGGGAGGAGCAGCTGGGAGGTGGGTGCGTGGAGGATATCCGGCCAGGGGGGCACAACAACAACAACAAAAATGGCTGCAAGCCAAACACCGAAGCAGGATTGGGGTAAAGACCCAGTGGGCGCAATGCAAGTGGCACAGGCACAGACGATCTAAACAGGACTATGCAATTAAAATATTCTAAAATCACGCTCTATGGCAGTTTAGCGCTACGATTGAAATTCAATTGGTACTAATGAGTCAAACGGGTATTTTAGCGGTATAATGCACTTTAGCAGATATTTAATCTAAACAGTTAGACTAGCGCTGGGATATCTTCTAGTGTTCAGGCAGGCAAGAGCGAGTCAAGCGGTGTAGCGCTACGATACCATGGTGGGTTGAGTGGAGCTGGGAGCAGCGTGAGGGAGCGGCCGCTTCTGATGGGAATCAGGGCGGTCACAGCTTCGCACAGGGGAGAGCGGCGCTTACAATGTTTGTGGGAGGGAGGAGCAGCTGGGAGGCGGGTGCGTGGAGGATATCCGGCCAGGGGGGCACAACAACAACAACAAAAATGGCTGCAAGCCAAACACCGAAGCAGGATTGGGGTAAAGACCCAGTGGGCGCAATGCAAGTGGCACAGGCACAGACGATCTAAGCAGGACTATGCAATTAAAATATTCTAAAATCGCGCTCTATGGCAGTCTAGCGCTACGATTGAAATTAAATTGGTACTAATGAGTCAAACAGGTATTTTAGCGGTATAATGCACTTTAGCAGATATTTAATTTAAACAGTTAGACTAGCGCTAGGGTATCTTCTAGTGTTCAGGCAGGCAAGAGCGAGTCAAGCGGTGTAGCGCTAGGATACCAGATGGTGGGTTGAGTGGAGTTGGGAGCAGCGTGAGGGAGCGGCCGCTTCTGATGGGAATCAGGGCGGTCACAGCTTCGCACAGGGGAGAGCGGCGCTTACAATGTTTGTGGGAGGGAGGAGCAGCTGGGAGGCGGGTGCGTGGAGGATATCCGGCCAGGGGGGCACAACAACAACAACAAAAATGGCTGCAAGCCAAACACCGAAGCAGGATTGGGGTAAAGACCCAGTGGGCGCAATGCAAGTGGCACAGGCACAGACGATCTAAACAGGACTATGCAATTAAAATATTCTAAAATCGCGCTCTATGGCAGTCTAGCGCTACGATTGAAATTCAATTGGTACTAATGAGTCAAACGGGTATTTTAGCAGTATAATGCACTTTAGCAGATATTTAATCTAAACAGTTAGACTAGCGCTGGGATATCTTCTAGTGTTCAGGCAGGCAAGAGCGAGTCAAGCGGTGTAGCGCTACGATGCCAGATGGTGGGTTGAGTGGAGCACCAGGCAGGAGCAGGCCAGTAGAGGAGGGCCTCAAACACCTGACCCAGAAGGGTCAGAGCACATTCCAGGGACAGCTACTTAGTGGTGGAGCTGCACAAGGGAGAACAGTGACACTGACCAGGTCAGTGGGCTTGCTCTCCTCACCGCGGTGACTGCCATTAGGTAGTGTGAATGGGAGGGCTGGTCAGCTGGGAGGGGGGAAGCAGAGAGATGGAAAAATGACGTGCTGGAGGGGGGAGGGGCCGCCGTGGTCAGCAGCGGCGGGAAAACAGGAATTCACTGAAGGGCAGAAAAAGAAGCAACAAGAACAAAGAGGCAAAAGGAAAAACACAGAGAAAAAGGCAAGAAGAGAAAAAGGCACAAAGAGTAGGAGGAAAGGAAAAGAGAGAGCAAAGAAAAGATTGAAGCAGCGGAGGGACAGAGGACTACTCAAGTAGCAGCTTCCTCAATGCAAGTGGCAGATTTCTCAACGCAAGCGGTTACAACATGCCACTACCACCTTCATTGAGAAAGCTTGCCATGAGGAGGTCTAGCACACGATTTTTCATTGAAAGCCCTCACCAACTTTGTGTTGGCGAGCCACTTGAGAGAAAAAACTCTACTTCGTGTCACTTCGCTGAGTTTTGCAGAACTCTGCGCTCCATGCAGAGGGGGCAAAACCCTGCAAACTCCGACAGCAGAGCGGAATTCTTCTCCCACCCCTAGTGTTCTCTCCTGTTTAGGGGATGTTCTTCATGCCCTTCATTTTGAGGATAGCCAACATTGAAGATGTTGGAACCATGAGCCAGGTTAGTCTTGTTAGCCCAGGATGAGAAAAGTGTTACTATCTAGACTTAATATCATATTTTCTGTAAAAAAAAGAAGTGCAGATTAGAGCCTGGAGCAAATGCGACCTCTTGTCTGACCAAAGACAAGTTTGAGAAGTTCTGGTTCGACCTTGTTAGAAACGGGATCCCTGGCTGGCCAGGGCTCACGCCAAAGTCAGTCAGAGACCACCACTCCTAAGTCAGGGCAAGGGAGTTACACACCAAGATAACCCCTGCTCACCCTCTAGGTAATGTGGCGCGAGCAGCAAGGCTAAACTTGGAGGCGGTATGAGTTAAGTATTTGCGCACGCACCCCAGCAAAAACACCCAAGGCCCACCACAAAGGAAACTCCACACAAGGTTATATATAAAAATAGCCTTTGTATTATAGTAAAAACACATTAGATAACACACAAACTTTACAATGTGCCAACAGGCACGGGCAGAATTTACAAGGGATTATGTACAGGACCAGGCCACATGGACCACTGTCAGGGGTAGGCACTTGTTAGAAATAATGCTTGTAGGTATAATACTTAGCACATAAACATATAATGACTGTAATACCAAAATAGTAAATGCAGCACACAACCAGTAATCACTGGTAAAGAGTAAATACCTCCTACGCAACCCTAAACACTGTAGGCAAATCAAGCAGGGAACTAGGGGTGAACCTGCCTTAAGGGCATTCTGTTATGTTCACAGTGGTGTAATGAAACTTGAAGGGACCCCCCTGCAAAGTACATGGAGGGCCCCCCCTTCCTGGCTCATTCCGGAGCTCTCAGGCCAGCATACTGTGCAGAGGGGGTCACCTGGAGCTTGCGGCCACCCCTGCACTGTAGTGGGTGCGGGGGCCTTTGTTATGCCACTATATGTTCGCTTTTGGAGTACTACACACACCCATCTATTTTCCCAACAAATGAAGGACCTTGGCAGATAGGACATAGTATTCATGATCATGGCGTGATGGGGTTTAACTATATTTAACTCCACATATAAGTAACTTGACAATATATATATTTTCAAAGTACGTAGATGCTGAATTAACAACAGTAAGTATATACTTACCTTTTACACTTATCTTCTTAATATTTTGCTCTTTGATTTTTTTTTGCTGAGATATTTTTGTCACATTATAGTTTTCTCCGCTATATTCTTTCATACAATTGCACTGATGCAGTTCTCAATAGGTTAAATCCAAGTGGAAGCACTAAAGTGATATGTGTTTACTGGGTTCACAATAGGCCCACAAGCTACAAAAAAGGCTTGGGCGTCCGGTATTAGTTGTCTTTAATGTATACTGAACCAATAAACAATCCAAATGGCGCCACCATGTGGCAACTTTCAATTGGCGTTGACAATTAGGTGCCAGTGCCGAGCACCGGAAACCACCAGCTCAAATTAGGCACTGGCCAGGAGCTGCAAAAACATGTACGAGAGACAAATGAGATCAGAGATGGCTGTAGCCCGTAGGGGAGTTGTTTTTGAAGTGTCTAATAATTGGGCTGGGGCGAAATTTAGTTTATGCTGGTAGAAACAATGAAGGTAATGACGCACTTGGGGGCATATTATCACGGCGGTTTATCTCCGCTTTTTGGGCTTTAAAAGCCAAGAAAGCGGAGATAAAATTATCTCCCTATTACCTAGCTGTCGCTAACACCAGTTAGCGACAGCTAGTAGGAGATAGCGACCATCTTGGGCCCCGCTTTGCATGTCAGTGAAATTTATCACTAATGACATGCAAAGTGGGCATGCCAAGATGTTAGCGACTGGAAAGAGTCGCTAACATCGCTATCTCCTATTACCAACTAAGCTAAGCGCGAATATCTCCAAAAGCTAACACCTGCCCCTGAGCAGATCTTAGCCATGTTATCCAATGGTAGGTGGATAACATGGCAAATAGCATTAGCTCGGTAATGCATGAATATCGCGGACTTTTCCGCGATATTCATGCATTGCGGCCGATTTTTATCGCATTTGCGATAAACCTTGGTAATACCAAGGTTTATCTGCGATAAAAATCGCCGCAGCTCAGCGGTAAATTTTTGTCTCTAACCAAGCATTAGCGATAATTATCGCTATTGCTTGTTAATATGCCCCTAGGTGCTAAAATATAGAACAGGACGCTTAATCAGCGTTTCGCGCCATTTTTCAGCAATTCCACACAATTTTCATAAAGAATGTTTAAATGTCCAGCAGTTTTAAAGTAGGGCCGAGGTGTTCAATCCTTTCCAGACATGGACATCATTCTCACAGGAAAAGGGGCACAGCTGCCACACGCTTCCTCCAGGTGCTGTGAAGTCATACCACATTGGTATTACAATTCTGCACAGATGCACAAGTGCTTTATCGCGAGGGAGCAGGAGGAGTCGATGGAAGCAGAGCGGGAGTTTAACAGAGTCAATTGTTGTCAATAATTCCTCCCTCTGGCAGGGCGCCACTTTCGTTTGTGCTTTTTAAAATTCTGCACAACGTGGAAAGACTTACCGGGCTGATTCATTAGCAGCTGAGACGGCTGATAATAAGGCACTTCTATCAATTAGGGGTTCGCATTTTGTGTGGAATTAAGCAGTGCAAGCCTCATCTCCTCTCCACCCCATGCTGGTTCGTGCGACTCGAAATGAGATGTTTGTTTTCTCATTTCACACCTTGCTGTTTTTTTCCTCTGCAGATTGAGGATGTGGCTTGCAATATCTGCCCCGGTTTTACCGAACACGCTTGTGCAAAAGATAGGCTCGACCCATAAAAGTGGCAAGTACAGAGCGCTCTCTCTCTCTCTCTCTCTCTTTATCTCTTCATCTCTTCTTCTTTCGCTGAACCGTTATTTTATAGCTTTTCAATGCCTCATATTGTATTTCATTCGGTTCTCATGTACTATTTTATCATTTTTGTATTGTATTTTGTTCAAACAAAATAAAAACTTTCTTAAACTGAAAAAAGAGCTCTCTCCAGTTTCCAGAATCGGTGTGTGAGAAGCTCATTAAATCCAAGGATTTTCTTTGCATTCTTGGATTGCAGCGCTCTTAATGCCACCCGTTTTCATACTGTTCCTACAGTCCACGGACTGCAAAGCTAAACTCTTGGCTGGCTGACATACTTCTGTATGGACCTAGGAAACTTGAGAGCTCTGTGAGTTGGTGTGGGTACGTCCCTTTATGGACAATAGCGTCGATCTATTTTTTGCTGGATATTAAAATCGCATTGTGTTTCTATTGTATGTGTTATATTGAATTATCATATCCTCTATCAGAGAACGAGTGCCTAAAAAAACATAAATGAAAGCCCAAACTCTCAAGTTTCCGAATTCCACGCATGAATAATTCTTCCAGTCCAGTTTTTTGTTTTGGATTCTGGGATTTGTAGTCCTATTAGTCCCTTTTAAAATTAGGACTACATTTTGCAGAGTATAAAGAAAAATCAAGGCTTAATAAGCTACGCACACACGAAACTGGGAACCTGGTAAGCAGCTCCAGCAAAAGAAAGTTTGCATCTGCCATAGTACTCTTTGTAAATGATGAAAGCTGATGATAACAGTAAATCATCTTTGTGTTTTCCCTTGTTACCCGTCGGTCCCCCTTAGTTAAGGTTACAGAGGACGCCATGTCAGCGGCAGGGCCGGACTGACTACAGGGCGTTTTGGAACGCTGCCGAACTGGGGTCTGATTTCACTGAGTTGGGGGCTGATTTCGTTGATGGAGACCTGTGTGCTTTGAAATAAACAAAGCAAAACGATGTTCGTTCAGCACACGCAGGTCCCATCATCAAAATCAGCCCCCAGCTCAGCAGCATTCCAAAATGCCCGATAGCCAGTCTGGCCCTGGTCAGCAGGGATACAGCTTGCTCTATCCTGAGCTTACTTTTAACAACCTGATGCTTTCTGGGAGCTACGGTTTTAGAATATTTCCCCTGATCCAATTAAAGTAACACCAGTGGCAACATTTTCCTAAAAGGAAAGTGTAAGACTGGAACATGGCATCCTTGATGTAATGGAATCATCTCAGAAACATACTCAGAATGGAACGAGCAGCAAATTGTAACTTGTAGAACCAATTGCGGCTATTGATAAGTAGAAGTGCAAGTACTCACTGTCCCAGAGAGGCTGCTGTCTACCAAGTGTTGGCAACACTCTCCTTTTAGAAGTATTGCATTCTTGCTGTGAAGCAATGGTACTCTCTTATTAAGTAAGATAAGTGCAGGACCTCCAAACAAAAATACCGAACCATATGCAGAGTGTAGTTGTCTATAACCTGTAGGTTGCCATTTTCAGCACAACCTCTCTTAGTGGAGAGGGCTCAACCGGCAAGAAGAAGAAGAACACTCTGATCACTTACCATCCATCTTCATTACTCTAAGTCATAGGCTTCCTCATTACAGTCCTTACATCATGTGTTTTGCCTCCTTAAATGTACAGATTTCATTGTACTCCAATACAAAATCCTATAAATAACTATAAATGGAAGGAACCCTGCAATGACTACACCCCTTCTTATGTGGTATAACCTGGAATCTGCCCTAACTTTTTCTTGAACACCAACCTTTTATAAAAATCCACTTTGGGTGGAAATGGAGGCAATTTAAGATTGTGACGATGAAGACTAGGGTTCAGAGTAATGAAGATTACTTGTAAGTAATCCGAGCATCCATATTGTTTCTCACTGAAACCTGGCTGAATGAGGCCGTCTCCTTTGTTCTCGACATCTTAATCCCGCCTGATTGTCCCATTATCTGATGCGATCGACTTGTTAAAACGGGGGGTGGGGGGCATTGCTTGCATTCTTCGCTCAGCCTAGCTATAAAGCAATCTCTTAAAGGTTTGCTATCTTCTTGTGGGCAACTAGTCATCGAAATTTGGAACACGGGCAAGATTGTCTGTGTGCTACACATGATTTATCATCCATCGGATGATAATCTGCTCTTCATTGAGCAAATCATGGAGGTCATTAGCTCGTGTTCAGACCAATGATACCATATCTTCCTGGGAGATTTGAACCTCCATTGGAATGACACTAATTATCTTTTAGTCTGCCCCTTTAAGGCTTTCCTTTCCGATCTCAACTTCTCAATGGTCTGTAAGGGACCTACCACAACAAAGGCGCCACCCTCAAACTTATCATTGCTAAAGACAATATCATACAACTGGGTGACATTCTACCGTGTGAGTGGTCGGATCATCATCAAATTTCCTTCCACATCCTGGAAAAGATCATGTGCAGACAGGGACAACCGCCTAAAGCTAAACAACTGACTCCCAACCTGAGAGACATCAACATCAGGGCTCTAACTTCCATCACCAAGAATAGGCTTCAGCTTCCCCCTAATATGACCAACCTTGATGATCTTTCTGATCACTACATTAGCACTGTGGCAATTTTTTTTGACACTATTGCGCCAAAGCAACTCACATGGATTCCAGTCGAAAAAATCCAAACCTTGGTTTAATGGTGCCATACATGATGATCGTAGTAAACTTAGGCTTGTAGAGAGGCTCTGGAGAAGCTCACCGTCCACCACAAACCTCTCTCAACTAAGGAAGATGAGAAGTACCTACAACAAACACATCTGCATTGCTCAAACTGACCATTTCAGGGCTCAGCTGGACAGCGCTAAATATAGTCCCAAGAAGCTCTTTGAAATCCTCAAACAGCAAGCCAACCACTCTTCCAACCTTACCTCGACTCCCTTGACTTCGCTTCCAATAGGGGAGGACTTCTCTGTGCACTTCTCAGAAAAAACTAGAAAAATTGAACCGGAGCTGCAACCTGACACTCCCTTTTTGTGACCTCTGACCTACACTGCATCATCAGTGGAGCTTGCGGAACCCTCGGCAGTGTATTTACACATTGGTTGTTCTCCCAAAAATAACACCTCCTGGAATTCCTTTCTCCTTTCAGATTTCACGGAGCTGCTCCACGATATGGCATCCCTAAAACCTTCCAATGATTTCAACGATCCACTTCCTGATAAGTTTCTTAAAGATCTCAATTCGGCCATTCTACCTCTTTGTTCACAGATCATTCATGAATTTCTTTTGCAGTGTCGGATCCCTGATAGCCTAAAAAATGGGCAAATCACTCTCATCCCTAATTAACCCCAACACTGATTTATCTGATCCTAACAACTTCCGGCCTATCACCAGCGTCATGACTCTAGCTAAATTGCTCGAGAAATGCGTCCACAAGCAGCTCTGCAACCATATAGAGAAATTTCAACTCCTTGACCTCTACCAGTCATGTTTCAGAGCAGGGCACAGTACTGAAATAGCACTTACTCACATTGTGGATGACGGCCTGAGATCCCTTGGTCAAACCGACCCTTGTCTTCTGATCCTTCTTGACCTGTCCTCAGCATTTGACTCCATCAAATATGAAAACTTGATTATTCTTCTTCAACATAGGATGGGTCTTTCGGGCCCGGTCCTAAAGTGGTTTGCCTCTTTCTTACATAACCACACACAAAGAATCAAAGTTAACCATTCCCTTGCAACCAGTACCTCTATCAGGATTGGAGTGCCTCAAGGATCCGCACTCTCACCCACTCTCTTCAACCTTTTTGTGGAATCACTTACCGTCATTCTGAACAATTCTAACATTCATTACCACATGTACACGGATGACACGCAAATGTACTTGAAGATCTCCTCTCCAGGTGACATATAAACCATAAATTATGCTCTGTCACAACACAATGGTTAGCCCAGAACCATCTTTTGTTAAATACTTTCAAAACTAAATTCCTTCTGACTGCCTCCCACAACCACTCTACACCTAGACTGGACTGGCTTAAACAACTTGCACTTCTCCCACACCAACATGGGGTCTCTCCTTAACAACGTTATATTTACCTTTGCCCTCACTTTTATCAACCAGGCAAGCTCCCTTCCGGTTCCCTTTGCCCCAACGTATAATGGAAGAGGTTGTAAAACCACAATTGATTTTGCGTTGATATCACCAACTCATCCTGATTTTATAACCTACTGGGAAATTGGGGATGACCCTATGAGCGATCATTATCCCATCACCTTCGGGGTAAAACTGCTGGGGGACAAAGCAAAGGAACCTAGCAGGGTTTCATACCCATATGAGGTTACCCTAACTAAGACTAACGGGTATGTAATTAAATGGGAGAAAATGAACCCAACATCCTTCTTTCAAAACCTCCTATCCTCTTGTTCCACGGACATTCTTGCCTGCTTAGAGGAAGATACTGATCCAAAGAGCATTATGGCTGCATTTTCTAACATACAGCGTCACATAAAACAAGCACTGGCGTTGCCAATAGGTCTCGCAGTAGGAAAGTTGGAGCTATTGGTTTTGTAAATGACAAAGCCCTTTATGTTTTTAAAATAAAAACAAAAATAAAAGGCATTGTTATTTGCAATTGTAATAGCTCCAACTAGGGGTGGCAGCATGCATGGACGGATGCAAGTGTGAATGGGTGGGTAGGGCTGACAGACACATGGACGGATGCAAGTGTGAATGGGTGGGTAGGGGTGGCAGCATGCATGGACGGATGCAAGTGTGAATGGGTGGGTATGGCTGACAGATACATGGACGGATGCAAGTGTGAATGGGTGGCAGCACACGTGGACGGATGCAAGTGTGAATGGGTGGGTAGGGGTGGCAGCACACATGGATGGATGCAAGTGTGAATAAGTGGGTAGGGGTGGCAGCACACGTGGACAGATGCAGGTGTGAATGGGTGGACAGGGGTGGCAGCACACATGGACGGATGGGAGTGTGAATGGGTGGGTAGTGGTAGCAGCACACAGGGATGGATGCAAGTGTGAATGGGTGGGTGAATGCTTGGGCGAATGGATGCATGATGGGCGCAGTGGATGTTGAATAATAGATGTCAGAAGCAGCTCATCACCAGTTGAGGGAGTTCTGTAAAATAAAAATAATCAGTGGCCATGCGTGTCACTTGAGCCAACCTTGGTTTTGTATTCGGATCACTCACTGAACATTAGGGCTTTGAAACTGACATGTCAGAGGGTGAAGTTGACACTCTAGAAGGCAAGTCATGTGTGCTAAAATAAGACTGGGCATGATGACAAAAGGCCGGGACTTTGGCAGAAGTTTAAGCAAGGTTTGGTAAACTGAAATGAAAGCGCAGGCTGTGGCCCCTCCATGGAGAAGGTCCGAAAATTCATGTAACTGCAGGTTTCTTGCATGTAGATGTGCTTGATTGTACGTTTATATGGAGAGACCTGCATAACACTCCTACAGCTGATGGCAGTGCAACGCTGCTATTATTTGTGCAGGACTTATAGAAACTGGATGATTTTAGATACAATGTATAATAAGAGGTGCTTTGCAGAGCTAGCGACGCTGCGCCTCTCTAAATGTCACGTTAAGCGCACTGAAACTATGGGAATGTCACACCTAAGTGAAATGACTGAGCAAACCCTTGCGTGGACGAGTTGTGCAATTTCCCGACTCTCTGCAGTTCATTCCCAGGGGGAGAGTAAGATGAGTGCGCAAAAAACATTTAATTAATAAAACATGATCCAAGCTAAGTCCTGCAGCTACGAATAGAGCAAATACATAATAATGTTATTGTTTTGAACGTTTGACGCTGAAGCAAATACTAAGCACACGGGCTGTGGGAGGAATAGTTCCTCATTGTCTGTGTTCCGATAATGTTTTGTAAATGATTGCATTTAGATGCGGATGAGAAATTACAAAATAAAGCCATAGGTGAATCTGCCCTGGGCTAAGCGATCTGATGTCATGAATCACTTCTATTATACTAGTAGACAATGGCGCGCGTCTGCTTCCGCCTATTACACAACCCATGTTGTGCTAGTACATTTAAATAGGCAGTAAGACATATACACAGCCGTTTGACGCTTTTCATCTGGAAGGATAGGACAGAACACGAAAGCGCTGAAAAGTAACATGAGGTGGAAGGGGTGACAGAAAATAAAGGTGAACAAAGTGCTAGGTCTAAAAACAAGGGGGAGGGGGAGCGGTGACAGAGGCCAGTCGGGTAAGGGAATTAGAGGAGGGTGAGGTGGTTTGAAGGGGTAGGATGGGGGGATGGGGGGAGGGGGGCGGGTGGAGAGAGGAGGAGAGAAAGGAGTCGGTGAAAGAGGTGCATTTGGAGACAGAGGGGATGATACGAAGCAGGGGAGTAACCGAAGCCCCTTCAAGTAAGGCTGTGTGCCAGGAGAGAGAGGGGAGGTGCTGGAGCTGGGGAACAGATGGCCGTGCGCGAAGCACTTGGAGAGTGTATGCTGGCAAATGGTGGGGGGGCGGGAATGCGAGCGAGAGGAGGCAGGCTGGTGTGGGAGGGGGGAGCTGCTGGTGTGGGAGGAGTGCTGCTAGGGGAGGGCTAAGCGATCTGATGTCATGAATCACTTCTATTATACTAGTAGACAATGGCGCACGTCTGCTTCCGCCTATTACACAACCCATGTTGTGCAAGTACATTTAAATTGGCAGTAAGACATATACACAGCCGTTTGACGCTTTTCATCTGGAAGGATTGGACAGAACACGAAAGCGCTGAAAAGTAACATGAGGTGGAAGGGGTGACAGAAAATAAAGGTGAACAAAGTGGTAGGTCTAAAAACAAGGGGGAGGGGGAGCGGTGACAGAGGCCAGTCGGGTAATGGAATTAGAGGAGGGTGAGGTGGTTTGAAGCGCATTGATGCACATTGAACGTTTGACGCTGAAGCAAATACTAAGCACACGGGCTCTGGGAGGAATAGTTCCTCATTGTCTGTGTTCCGATAATGTTTTGTAAATGATTGAGGTGAGGTGGTTTGAAGGGGGGGGCGGGAATGCGAGCGAGCGGAGGCAGGCTGGTGTGGGAGGGGGGAGGTGCTGGTGTGGGAGGAGTGCTGCTAGGGGAGGGGAAGCCTGATGCCGGATGGGGGCAGAAGAGATAGAACACGAAAGCGCTGAAAAGTAACATGAGGTGGAAGGGGTGACAGAAAATAAAGGTGAACAAAGTGGTAGGTCTAAAAACAAGGGGGAGGGGGAGCGGTGACAGAGGCCAGTCGGGTAATGGAATTAGAGGAGGGTGAGGTGGTTTGAAGCGCATTGATGCACATTGAACGTTTGACGCTGAAGCAAATACTAAGCACACGGGCTGTGGGAGGAATAGTTCCTCATTGTCTGTGTTCCGATAATGTTTTGTAAACGATTGAGGTGAGGTGGTTTGAAGGGGGGGGCGGGAATGCGAGCGAGCGGAGGCAGGCTGGTGTGGGAGGGGGGAGGTGCTGGTGTGGGAGGAGTGCTGCTAGGGGAGGGGAAGCCTGATGCCGGATGGGGGCGGGAGAGCCTGGGAATGCGAGAGGCTGGGCTGGGCTTGCATGCGATGCGCGGGCATGTTCACGTGAACTTCATGAAAACCGGGGGGCTGAAAGCCCTTTGGTTTGAAGATGTTTTCGCCACATGAATTCTTGCTCCGCTCGATGCGCTTGCGCACATCGATAGGTCGCGAGACCTAAAAATGCACTTACTAGGAACTACAAGGACAATGGGAGGCATACCCGTGGGTGGTTTGACTCTAGATGTACATCTACATTGAAAAATTTAAAGAAAGCTTTGTCCGCTGATCCAAAAAATAGGGTCCAAATTCGTCAGGCGAGACAAGAATATAAGCTGGCTATCAAACAGCGGAGGGCGACACTGAAGAAGGAGGCCTGGGAAGCTTTTGGGGAAGCCGCTAGGAACAAGGATAGCAATGCCTTTTGGAAAGTTATAAGATCTGTCTATAATTTAAGAGATAGAGATAACTCCGTGGAAGTAGCTATAACGGGTGAGCTCTGGGCAGAACACTACGGTAACCTTTATTCTAATAATACCCAGGGGAATGCCCCGAACCCATGTAGGGTGATTTCATCTGCAGATAGTATAACACAGGATAATCAGCTAACTGTCTCCACAGCACCCCCTTACCTGATTGAACTGGTATTTACTACCTTAGAAGTTGAAGATGCCCTTAGGGAAAGTGCCTCAGGCAAAGCCCCCGGCCCTGATTACACCCCAGTGGATGTTTATAAATCAGAGCCGCATTTTTGGGTTCCTTTGCTTACAAATGTATTAAATATGGGAAATAAATGCGGGTTCATTACCACCTGGTCGGACGCGATTGTAGTCCCCATATTTAAAAAAGGGAACAGGGACGACCCCGCTTGTTACCGTCCAATATTGCTACTGGACGGACTTATGAAAGTCGCAGGAAGGATACTTCTCAAGAAAATACAACACTGGGAAGAAGAGAAAAAGGTCATCTCGGAGTTCCAATATGGGTTCCGAAAGGGACTAGGGACACTTGAGCAATGTCTAAATTTGTCCCTATTAGTCTCTAAGTACACGCAGGCTAAAAAAGGGGACCTATTTGTAACCTTTGTCGACCTCAGCTCCGCATTCGACTGCGTGGACCACGCGCTGCTCTGGTCGATGTTGGAGGACATTGGGGTGGATTCAACTATTCTCATATTCATTAAGGAATTATACAGAGACACAGGGGCTAGAGCAAGGTTTGGGACTCGGGGAATGTTCACAAAAATTTGCCATAAATAGAGGAGTGAGGCAAGGCTGCATACTTGCGCCCTTGCTTTTTACATTTTATATAAATTCTATTGCTGAGAGTTTATTAACTCTGTCAAGCGATTATCCGGCTGTCAATGGTAGGCCCGTACCCATTCTTTTATATGCCGACGACGCGGCAATCATGTCAAGGACAAAAGTAGGCTTGCAGAGAGCAGTAAACAAATTCTCATCTTATATGGGCAAAAGAAACTTGAAGGTGAACATTTCGAAAACTTTCTCCATGTCCTGCTCCCAAAAGACCAATAGACCCCCATGCTCAATATTTCTGGACCAGCAAAAGATTGCCATAAAAGACACATTTTGCTATCTGGGCATTGTGTTTGATAGGTGGGAAAGGTGGAAACATGCAGTGTCAGCCAGGAAACTCGCTTTCAGTCGTGCCATAGGTGCCCTACGAACCTTTGCAGGCAAAATTGGGGGTAAACCCATTTGAGAAATGATACAGATCTACCGGGGAAAGTGCATAGCCACGGCTACATATGGCGCAGGTCTCTGGGGCTTTGAGAATGTGTCCTCTTTACAAACTTGTGAGAACATTTTCATTTGTCACCTACTGGGCGTGTCAAAAACTACGTCGACTTTTATGACTCACATTGAGACTGGTGTTAAATACCTTAGCGACATCATAAAAATATCACCCTGTTTGCTTTGGCACAAGATTTGGACTACAGAGGAGTGTAAATTAAATAGAAACCTCATTAAAGACTGCATGGTTCTGGATGGTGCAGCAAAAGTCAAATGGCTGCGACATGTACAAACGATGTTCTCTAACATTGGACACCCTGAATTTTACGATGATCCAGAGACTTTACAAAGCATGACTAGGCCGGCCCTTAAAAAATCACTAATTACAAACCTGGAAAGTGCAAGATGGGACATAGAGAAACTTAAAGGTACAATCCTAAGCTATCAGCAAATTACCCCTACTGAAGGCTTACAATCTTATCTTAGGATGGAAATAGCACCCTATCCTCGCATGCTTCTGACTAGGCTGCGCCTAGGGATTTTCTTCCGCATGGTCACTCTACCGAAACAGAATGATTGGACCTCGCTGAAATTAATATGTCCATGTGACGACCATTCAACACAAAGCAATATTCACATCATGTTCTTTTGTAATCTGTATACCAGCCCCAGGAAACTATTCCTTCTACCCCTACTTAAGCGCTGGGGGATAAGAACATGTAAACCTGCATATTTGAAATTATTGCTCTTAGAAGATGTGGATGTTATCTTTGCTGTTTCTTATGACAAAAAACAACCTAGGCAACTAATATTTCACAGTGTAATATACATAAGGACAATTGGCTACAAAATATTAGAAAAGTATATGTTTTATTGTCGATTTTTTGAGCATTTTTTGGAACGTCTACATAAAGAGCTCTGCCGAATATCTCGGGTAAGATGTCTCGCATTTATCAATGTCTAAATGTAGTAAAGAGCCGAAATCCGTCTCGTGACTCTAATACTCTCCTCAACAAATTTTTCCCATAATGTCCCATAGGCAGGGAGATTTTTTTAAATATACCGCTGTATATCTACTTTTCACGAATCCTGGAACGTCTTGTTAAAAATTCTAAGGTAAGCCCAATACTTGCCAAGAAGTTTGTAATTCAACAATAAATGAATCTAGACAATTGTAAAAAATAGAATAGCTGGCCTTAAAAATGAAGACATAGAACGGAATTACAGCCGATAAGCCCTAGATAAAATACCTCCCTTTACTAATTTGAACATGAAGCTAGAAAATATCTAGATAGAATAAACAAACTAATAAAAGCCATCATTATTCTTTCCTTTTACTCTTAAAACAGATAAATCAGTTCTACAGAAGTAGACGATACTAAATATGGCTAATCTATGACAAGTCTCCGGTTGGCGGGAATTAATTTTGATAAGTCACATCAAATCAGGTAAACCAGATAGGAGCTATCTAACTACATAATTATTGAGGGATGAGAATAATGGATAAACTAATAAACAGAAATGTAATTTCCTACCTCTTTTCCTTTTGAAACACCTAGAATACGTCTGCTACTTAGAAAATACCCGGATATCAATCAGACATTCAATCAACCTTCGGTGTATTTTTTTGGTTATTGCTTGTGAGTATCATCCACCGACAAGACATCTATTCTGTGTTAGAAAACTAAGTTAGAATTAATGTGAATAAATACAATCAAATAAGCCTTCCCCATATATATATATATATATCAAGAGGCCAATATATGCCAGTAAGATCCTTCCTTGGAAAGGCCTTTCTCAGTAATTACCCACCTGTTTTTCATAAACATCTCGAACTGAAGCACAGAGTATCAACTCATCTAGACCATTCACTCGAGACACCTTTCCCTTATGATGAGTCTTCAGATAAATGCAAGGAAATGAAAAGAAGAAATGTATAAATAACTCTTAATTAGAAATAGGACAATTTGGCTACTGAGTTAGGATATAGGATATTATATGTTTTCCTTTTTTATTGAACCATGTATATTAATGCATTTTTTTACATGTATCTTTTTAAAGTTTGTGTGGCTACTCCAGAAGAAGGCGCTGGTTCGCCGAAACGCGCGTAGAGACCCAATTTGCCACTCTCAATTTTTTAACTTATCTAATATGTGTTAACATTTAATGCTATAAATGTATGAACTTTTTATTGATATTGTATGACATATGATTCTATGTGTGTTCATTATCCTTAATTTCTTGTTTTATGCCATATGTCTTTTTAAATGCTCAAAAAATCGACAATAAAACATATACTTTTCTAATATTTTGTAGCCAATTGTCCTTATGTATATTACACTGTGAAATATTAGTTGCCTAGGTTGTTTTTTGTCATAAGCTTCATTTTCCCTGACCTAGGAACTACTGTATCCGTACTTTCAGGGGGTCCTTGTTAAATACACGCTAATCTTTGCTGTTTCTTGCTTTTTGAAGTCAGTGATGAACTTTAGAAATTCAATGTGTTAAGTAGTACACGTCAATATTGACCAGTGGAATACGAGGCCCTTTGTCCAATGATTGCTTGTAGATTTTAAATTTTAGTGATATGTTTTAACTATTTGGTAACTTTGCTCAAGTGAGTTTTTAAAAAAAATTGTCTTTTAATTCTTGTGCATAAATTGTACTTGTACGCTTTTATGATTTTCTTGATAAAATCGAATAAAGCTTATTTTGAATTTGAATTTGAATTTGAATTTGAATTTGAATTTGAATTTGGCTTAAACAACTTACAGCTCCTAACTGCACCCCTCATGTGGTTGACTCAGCTAAATCGTATGGCATTACCATGGACAAATACCTAAATATTCAAGCTCACATCAGTGGTACTATTAGGGGAGCCAACTTTCAACTTAACATCCTTTAGAATATCAAGCCTGAAGACATCCGGCCTGCAGTACAATCCCTGGTTATCTTGCGACTGGAATATGGTTTAATGACCCTTGCTGGGCTTCCTAAAGTGAGCTTGGCCCCACTGAGAACCATTCTCGAAGCATTGGGCAGGCTCATCACAATTGGCTGTCTATTGAAGCTAGGATACATTTTAAGATAGCCTGCATAACGCATAAAGCCTTACATTACAACACTCCAGCTTATTTGGTGAACAAGGTTGTACTTTCTGTCTCTTGTCGGAACTTAAGAAGTAAGTCCACCCTACTTTTGAAACCTCCCAAATTCAAAAAGAAAATAACTTACATTTGTGCCTTCTCCAGTCTTGCTCCTAGAATATGGAATGCTCTCTTCCCAAATTCAGAGCCAATCCTACCACTGCATCTTTCAAGGAACATGACAAGCGGGTATTCCTGAATTAACATTAACAGCATCAACATGTACTCCTTCTCAAGCCCCACTGTACATATTTGATACTTATTTTCTATGGTGCTGGGATTTATTTTATGCTTGTCTGTTAACTTTGGGGCCCGCCTGACACTGTACTAGCTGGGCCGACTACCCGGCCAGGACCTTGATTGTTTACCCCCTTTTGTTTGACAGTGTGTTGACTTATCTACGTCATTTGTTCCACTGTGCTGGTTTTATTCATGCTCTCGCCACTTTGTACAGTCCTCTGATATCTGCAAGGATCATGTTCTCAATTTATAAAACTTTTCAATAAAATAAATAAGTAAATTATTTCTCCTAGTTGTTGCTGCTTTTATGTGTGCTGTATTGTGCGGCACACATAAAAACAGCAAAACACCATGCATGTTTGTTTATGTGCAGGAAGGTGTCCCTTCCTGCACATAAATAATATTTTAAAAAATGATGACTTGCAACTTCTATGCGTGCTGCACAAAGCTACACACATAGAAGTTACAAATCACTATTTAATATCTTTTATGTGCAGGAAGGGACACTTTCCTGCACATAAAAAATCATTCCCACAACACAGGCACCCTTGCACTATGGTGCAAGTGTGCCTTCGTTGGCGCTAGGGAGCTAAATTTAGCACCAGCACAGGGAGAAATGCAGGGCTGCACAGTATTGTTGCAAATACAGTGCAACCCTGAGTTTCAGAAGGTGTCCCTTCCTGCACATAAATAATATTTTAAAAAATGATGACTTGCAACTTCTATGCGTGCTGCACAAAGCTACACACATAGAAGTTACAAATCACTATTTAATATCTTTTATGTGCAGGAAGGGACACTTTCCTGCACATAAAAAATCATTCCCACAACACAGGCACCCTTGCACTATGGTGCAAGTGTGCCTTCGTTGGCGCTAGGGAGCTAAATTTAGCACCAGCACAGGGAGAAATGCAGGGCTGCACAGTATTGTTGCAAATACAGTGCAACCCTGAGTTTCAGAAGTGGAGGAGTGTGGCATTAAGCCAAGAAGACTAACGCTGTGCACCATCACTTCTTTGGAAATATGACCCAAAGTATGGTGAAAACATTGAAAACTTTGATCTCTTGCCTATACGTGAGGTGGTTTAAGAAGATCTACTAAACCCTATTCTAAACTAGAAATTAGGGAAACCCTAGTAAGTCAAGGAAACATAGAAAGATGTGAAGGTTGCACCCCCACGTATGTGGGGTGTGTCCCCCGGGCTCCAATGAATGTCCTTCTACTAAGTGGTCATCTTCGGTCACCTCTCCCCGGGCTGGTCACCTGTCTGGTGGCCACCATCTTTCGGTCTCCCGCCTATTCCAGCCAGCAAAGTGAGAAATCTAGGCGTCATCTTTGATGTTGGCCTCAACTTTATGGCACATGCGAACAAAACTGCGGCTTCAGCTCATATGAAATTGAGAATGATTAGGAAAATACTACCTTTCCTACCGAACACGGCCGGGAAAACACTGGTCAGCTCACTAGTCCTGTCCTCCTTGGACTATTGTAATGCTCTATTCTTAAATGCTCAAGTCCGAGTGACAAATAAGATGCAGTCAATCCAAAATACAGCTGCATGAATGCTGGCTGGGATCCCCAAGTTCGCACCAGTCACAAACATCATTAGGGATCTCCATTGGCTCCCGATACGCAGCCGTATCAAATTCAAATCGCTGTGTATTGTTTACAAGTCACTCAATAATCAAGGTCCCCACTTTCTCAAACAGAATCTTCTCCATCATGTTCCAACCCTATCTCTTTGTTCCTCTCATCAAAACTTCTTGGCTGTGCCTCGCACTAGAACAGTCACATGGGGCGACAGGCGTTTCCTGGTTTGCGCCCCTAAACTCTGGAACACCCTTCCTGCACATATCCGAGCAAGACCCTCCCTGTTCATATTCCGCAAACAGCTAAAGACGTGGTTATTTGACCAATAGCCTTGTATATCTTCTCTACCCCAGTTGCTGATCTATGCCCTTAATTAGCGCCGAGACGCCCACGGGTATTCGCCGCGCTCTACAAATGTCAATAAATAAATAAATAAATAAATAAGGTTACTTCAAGGTAATCAATAATGTAGACGAAAGCTTTTTCTGTTGAAACTTTTGGTGTTTATTTCATCTTGTTGTCATCACACGGATATCGGATTCATAGTTAGTCATTGCATTTCATGATTAAACATTTAAACATTCCCAATGCATTTCGGCAATGAACTTGCCTTCTTCCAAGGGATATCTCGACAACAAAGGAAATTATACAACATTCAATGTAGTTCTTGAGAAAAAAAAAAATTCATGACGGATGTGCTTCAAACATAATCAGTGATAAAAGTGATGGTGAATTGTATATAACTCATGCCGGTAAAGACGAATCGGTGTACGGGGATACATTCATAACAAGGTGATTGTTCGGGGAAAAAAAAACGTGCCTGACATTGGTTACTATACAACGGTTGCTGGTGCTGCTAAATGAGTTCGATAAATGAAAGTTTAAACGGTAAACCCGCACTCGAGCGTTCTAAGCCTCGTTACTTTGACTAACCAGCACTAAAAGATAGCCAGTTAATGCACATTTTCAACGCACTTCTTTGAAAAGACTTAACAAACGTTTTTATTACTTGAAGGAACACACTCACTGAGACATTGCTAAACCTGAGCACAAAACTTTCATTTATCGAGCCCATTTAGCAGCACCAGTAGTCCTCCCTTCGTCTGTTAAATCTTCTTATCCTTGCCAAAAGATACTTCTCTTGAGCCTCACTCTCTCTTTCACACAATGTGCCTTTCTTTAACCATGAGCTCATGCAACTGCCTCTTAAGAGGAGAGAAAAATATTGCATCCAAAGCAAGCATTCACGTTAAATAGTTAAACATTAAGAAATTCTTAATGCTTAAGGCATTTGGTCAACTTAGTGCAGAAGCATCTCAATGCAAGTTTAAATGCAGATTGCAGAAATGTATACGGTTACGATATAGATGTAAAGCACTATTCAAATATATACATTTTCAGATATAAAATTATATTGAGAATTATTTCAATGAATATGCAGATATAGAAGAGTTGACAATGTTATCAAAACTACACAAATGCAGTTATATGTGAGAACTGCAACTGGCTGTTACTGTAAGGGAAAACATTAAAATGCACACTCATACAAATGTCTACATTACACAGAAGATGCACTTTCTGTAACTGTTCAAGTACGCTACATTACATTAATAATGTTACATCAAACGAGGACATGAGACTATACATACACCTATATGGCCTATTTAAACATGAAAGGGTGGAGTCAAAATTACCCTGCTCCAGGCCTCTTGCTTTACCTACCAAGGATCCACTGGCCCCTATCGCTTGGTGGTCATGGTCTACTACAGTCCATCAGGGTAGTGAGAGAAAACAGTGCTTCATGGGAAATCAAGCAAAAAGGAATAAATGCCCCCTGTCTAGATTTTCAACCACCACTGAGTCTCATCTTCATTATAGGATGCATACAAATTTTCAGATAAAAAAAAATGCATTTGAATATTAAACATCATGAGCATTCCTTTTGCCTCATGGACACAGTTCTCACAACAGACACATCTCACAACATTCTCTCCAAGGCAGTGCTAAGACACAACCTTCATTCTACCTGTCCAATCAAAGACTTGTCTTGTGCCCACCGACAACCAGGGCCATGCTCACTCAGTCAATCAAACTGCCCCTTGTTGATTGACAGTGCAAGCAGATATCGCACGTCCTCTAAGCTGTGTCTGACATGAAAGACGGTTGGGGCCAGCAAGAAAATGCACTAAGGCCCATAATCCTATGAATAGTGACATCCACTCTGTGACCCCTGTAACCTTTGCCCCATCCTTTACTGCAGCGTATACAAACTATCAGGCACATGCATCAACGATTTTTGCATGCGCAAACGGTGCGAATCGCTAAAATCGGCCGTTTGCGAAAGCAAAATCATGTTTAGAGATGCATCATGCATTTTTGGGAAAATCGCTATTTTTAGCGAATTCCAAAAATGCGATTGCTTTTAAGGAATCGCAAATTTGCGATTCCTTAAAAGCAATGCATGATTAATTTTAAAATTGCGACTTCGCAATTAGGGGGTGCAAATTACCACGAGGTTGAACCTCGTGGTAATTTGCAAAAATGTGTTAAAATGCTCTAATTTGCATTTAAAAACACTGTCATGTTACAGACACACATGTCCTTAGGACATGTATGTTTGAAACATGCACTCCAAAATACATTTGGACCCCCCCCCCCTGCACCCATGGAATGCATCAACATTTTGCGAATTCCAATTTGCGAATTTGCAATTCCCATTGATTCCGATGGGCCTTTGGCCCATAGGAATCAATGGGAATTGCGACATCGAAAATTGGAATACGCATAATATTTGCGAATCGGTAAAAATTGCGATTTTTACCGATTCGCAAATTTTATGCAATTTAAATCATGCATCCCGTTTTGCGATTCCTTATTTGCGATTCCTTAAAAATCGCTAATAAGGAATCGCAAAACGTTTTATTGATGCATGTCACCGTAAATGCTTCTGCCTATGTGCTATACTAATAATGCATTCACACTCTGTAATATCTTATTCTGATTCCTTTCGTAGGTAGCTAAAAAGTGTGCCAAAACTATCCTATCTGCACTATCTTAAATGTTAGCATGGTTGCAATGTGGACATGTGCATTACTTTACAGAATTACTGTTATATGGTTTCCACCACCAGAAGTCTGGTGGTAAATACCTGCCAATAAATGTGGAAAAGTAGTGCTTGCAACGTCACAGCATCTTGTTCAACCACTCGATGGAGTAAAAGTCAAAATCTGGAGGTACTGAATAATAATAGCATAATAACTACTAGTTGTAAGAACCTTCTTGTTTTACATGGCATATGAATGAGAGGGTTTCCAGTATTTGTTTTTCATAGTGTATTTGCTCTACATGGATTATAGTTTTGTAATGGTGGGCAGGCCACAAAATTCACAGGGAGAGTTGAGGCAAGCAGGGGTTAAGGCTAGACCCAAAAGTGAATTTAGAAGTCGATCCATCAAAACCGAGATACCATGTATCTCATGCAACAGCTAATGTGAAAATGTGATGACTCTTTAACATTCAAAAATAATTCATTATTTTTTGACATTTGCAAGTTTTCCATTTTAATACATTAGAATTAATTGAATTAAATGACATTTATTAAAATTCAAAATATCTAAAAATAAACTTAGGACGATTTAAAAACAGTGCCCTGATGACGTTGCTAAGAGTAAGCCAAATGACAATGACATATGCATGTGCACTATACAAATGCTAATTAGCATTAATATTCGTTTACTTTTGAGTTTTTGTGAGCACTGCTTGCTGTTTTGGCTTCCTCAGAGCACTTTGCAAAGGCAAGGGAAATTATGATTGATTTAGAGCACTTCGGGTGTGACTGGGAGAAATGTCTTGATATGTGTTATTTGGGCAATAATTGACTTCAACACTTGATCATTTAAACAATCACCATGTGTGAGATTGGAAGATGTAAACGCCTTTAAATTGGAGTGCCACTCAAGTTTCATTGTACACAATCAGGACGGAGAGGTGCAAACCGAACACAGACCTTTCACTAGTAAAAGGTGGCAAAACAGATGTACGTGGCAGGGCCCCAAATGTTAACTTTCAGTGAGAGGACTGTAAGAGCAAGCATTTAGGTAGGTGGAAAATAAAGTAGGTTACATAATAGACTGAGATATGAGGATAGAATATTTGTAAGTTTCACATGTAGAGACCTGACTTGTCAACCTGGATAGGGAATACGTTCTAAAAGGCTAATCCTTTGCCCCTGTGTGGCTGAGTGATGAGGCTGGAAGACTATACAGAAATGAATTAAGCAATGATTACTTTTATGAGGATCACACTACTTGTGAAAGTGTCTCTTGTTGCCAATTACTGGGGGAATGCTCATGCTGTGCCTTGGGGGCTGGGTCAAGGTTTTGAATTTGGATCTCTTAAATACTGGGGACCCGTGGAATACCTACAGTACTGGAGAAATGTGGTACTGGTACAACAAGCTCTCTTCCAGACAGGCTCAGATGTCTGGTGGCCTAATGCATCTGTTATCAATCAGAAATATGGTGGGAGAATGAACCATAAAGGTCTCAATGCTAGTGTCTCGGAGATGTTGTTTCAGAGGCCCTCAACCACATGTTCGCAATCTGCAGCATATATAATCTCCGCTTAATATGCTTTGGTGGATAGTATCATCTTAGTGCCTGTCTCTTATGTGTCCTGTTTTCCAAGTAACATCAGAACCTCTGCCAGGATGTTGACCACGACACCTATTCATCAGTTTGACATATTTCGGCCTGGAACAGCCCCTATGGCCTTCATCAGGCAAGGTGGCACTCTTCCCATATCTGGGTATTACTTTTGATTCCTCTAGCTTATCAGCACAGTCCCCTCCTGCCAGGTGTGTGAAATGTATTCAGTTTGTATATGCCATATTTAGTTTTGCCCAGAAGATTGGTAACAAACCGATCCTCCGTCATTTAGAGATATACGGGTGTGAATGTATTTCAGTGCTGACCTATGTGGTGGCCATCTGGGGATATTGACTTAAACAGAAGTTGCAGGCAGAAGAAAATAATTTTTGTAGGCAGCAATTGAGGCTACCACCCGATGGCCTACATTTTTTTCTGCGTTAGGATTGGGTTATGTAGAGGACACTGTTAAATTATTTATTATGGCTGTCAATTTGGAGTAATAATTACGCTTCATAGATCCGCTCTATTATTGAAGACTGACCAGCCTGTGACTGTGGGCTTCCAATAACTTGAAACCAGCACATTAAAAATGTTGCCATCCTGCTTGGAAGGTGAGAATTATACATTAACCTGCTAGGTATAACATGATCAGATAAGTCATTGGCCAGGTAATACTTCTTTACCCATGCTAAAATATTGGGAGGAGCTGGGCCATTGGTAGTATAGGTCAGCTGTTACAGACGGTGAGGGACTTTCACTGTGATATAAACAAGTACAAAACGGTTCACCTAAGCACTTGTTGCTAGCAACAAAACTTGAGTGACTGCACCTTGAACACTGCACACGTGCAGAACATGTCTGATCGCTTATTTCAAAAGAATTGCAGAATGTGCGTCACTTTAATGCATTAACTCGGTAAGTCCGGGATTTAGTGCATTTGCTATATGCTCTAACTTGTTACTGAATTGGTTTACGCTCAGGGCTGGACTGGGAACCGAAACCGGCCCTGGCAAAGAGCTTGGCCGCCACCCCCGGGGTTAGGGTGCTTGTTTAAATATCTGTGACGCTTTTGTTGCTGGGGGCCGATATTGCAGCTATGCTGGAAATCCGCCCCACCCCCCCAGAGGTCTAAAACCTTCACCACCTTGGCGGCCCACCAGGGAAATTCCTGGTGCCTGCTAAGGCCAGTCCAGCCCCTGTTAACGCTCAGGGGAATATGAAGAAACAACAGCCTTCTTCATCCTTTAGTCTGTTTCTGTGTCATTTACATTCTTCTTCTGCCCTTTATAGCATACAGCGCGTGGCAACGGCTCACCCCATTCCAGCCACTGACTAACTTTATTCTGAGCGACAGCGTTCAGCTCATTCCCAATCCTTACATATTTTAAGGGACAACTATGGCAATGTGAACATTTGGATTCAAAAAAATATATCTGCTTTTAGCCAATGTTTGCTTTTTTTACTTTGAGTAGGACCTGGTAGTTCCCCCAACAATACACCGTTCACCTATTAATTTCCCTAATGGATCCCACATGGCCAAAGCTGGTAGCTGACAACTCTTTCTACCTGAAGTGTTCCAGTACCTTTAGGATAAATGGCAAAATAATATCTCTTAAGATATTGCGCCCCACTGTGTAAGATTTTCAGCACAGACTAGACGCTAACATTAATCACCTCCTACCCTATTCCGCAGCAGTTCCTGTTTTTGTTTAATCCACAGCTAATTAGATCCCTGATGCTCTGGGCTTCCTGTGTCACTCTCTTGCATCAAACCACAGCATCCCTGGGAGTCCTGGGTCTCACACCCAAACCCGAACCAGCTGATAATCTTTGGAAGGTCAGATGCATTTAAAAAGGACTAATAATACATTTATTTATTGCTATCTTGTGTTTTAATTCTACATTACATGCAATTTCAGATTGTTCTGAACATGAAGGAAATAGTAAAGAGCAGGGCACTGCTGTGGCATAGAAGACAGAAGACAGACCCTATCCAGTGCCATCTCTGAGCAGTCAGTCCCTACCTGCCTGTCAGTAACAAATTGGACTTGTCACCATTTCCAAACAGGTTTTGAAAGGACATTAACGACACTAATGAGCTGTGGCCACAGCAGAAGGCAGAGGGGAGTCTGGGGATGGCTTCCGGGCTCCAGGGGACAACAGTAATTTTTGTTTTTTTTCAAGGTAGGTTGCGCGCAAGAAGTTCCTTTCCTGTAATTACCAGGTTGAAGCGGCATCACAGAACACGTGCTGCGGCCTCCACTGTGCAGTTATAGACTTTTTAACTGTGGTGCTGTGCAGTGGTGGGAGAAACTGCAATTTTTCACAAGCATAGCGCACGCACCCTTTGGGAAAATATGTGATAAGCAAATGTACACATTTCATCAGTCTTTTGCATGGAAAAGTGTATGCAAGAAGGGGTGCTTTGAGCAGAAATTATCTCGGTGCATACATCTGTTTTACAATTCCATCAAGAGTGATTCTGCTTGATCGTGCCACCAATGAGTCAAAATTATGCAAACCAGCGTAAGCACCATGAAATAAAAACCAGGCAAGTAGATAAAACCTAAAACACTAAGTGAGATTTTTCTTGCATCAAAAGGGGATAAACCATCGAAACACAAATGATGCCTGGGCAAATCAGAGCACCAGCTTAAGTAATCATGACTTCTAAGGGACTAGCGGTAGGTTCCTGATGCCCTAGGCAACTGTGGAGTCCACCAGTGATGAGCCTAGACTCATAAAAAACATGATTTGTGACTTACTGCATATGATTCTGCGCCCTGCCTGTGGGTTGTGGAGTTTTGATACAATGCACTTATGTTGGTTGCGTTAAAGAGGCTCTCTTTTTAATGTTATTTTTTCTGTTTTCTTATTTTATTGCTATGTTTGTATTTGTCATATATACCATAAAACCTAATTAAAAATTGAGGCCCATGAAATTAGCATAGAATCTCACTCAGCATCACCATGGAATAATGTTAGAGGCTGGGCCAGAATCATATCTGAGTCCACCTGATCTTGTATAGAAAAATGAAAACCTAACGCCCTATTGCTAGCAGCCACTAAAAAAAGGCAATGCATCGGTTTTGTTTATATATACGTAAAAGCGCTTCTTCGTTGTTTGGTGAGTTCGCGTATGTGGTTATTTGGATGGGTTATTCGGTGAAGGAAAGGATAAGCCAATGGTCGTGAGAATAAATATCTGATGTATGTGCATGAATGGATGAATGGATGAGGAAGTGCATGGATAGATGGCCGCATGAATGAATGAGTGCTTTGGCATATTATTGTTTGAATTCATGCATAGGTTTATATAGTAGTGATCGTATGGATGGTGAACGAGTATGTTGAGTGCGCTTGGATTGATGAATGAGGGAGTGAACGAATGAGTCAAAGAGTATGTTGATGGGTGAGTGCATTGAGGAACAAATGGGATTGTTTGAAATATTTTCATATCATAGGGGAATAATGTCAAACAGAGCCTGTCGTGTGTACACAAATCATATTCAAAGATCCAATACACTGATTGAATCATTACAGGGAACACATTTCTACCAGTATGCAATAAATTCCAGGTAGCTATTGGATGCATCGACGGCAGTCTAATGCACTACTCAAAGCAACGTGGGCAGAAAGCCAAAGGTAGCAGTCCATCATCATCAAAGTCTTTATTTCGGTTTTAGAGTACCATAAAAGAGACAAACACATGCAACTTGGTTGACAGTGTTCAGGATAAAAGGTACTATGAAATGCTCCCAATAAAGACTCTTAGAAGTGAAAAGAGAGTAATAAAAATTGACAAATTCATGATACAAATGTAAAAACACAGGAAGAGAACAAAGCTAAACAGATTTCAATATTTAAATTATTCTGCCTAGCAGGACAAAGGTAAAGTGCTATTGCATTGATAGATATTGTTTATATCTAATTTTGCTAATGAATGTGGCCCAATTATGCAACAACAGCCATTTTAATACCTGTGCCCTAATTGACCAATAAAAAAGATGAAAAGCTTAAAATAATGACATAAAACCAATTATTTACAAGCCAAAATACTAGTGCAAAGTACACACCAGACTGGACTAGTCATTATAATTTCAGTTTTATTTATTAATACCAGTCAAGGAGGTAGATATAACCCTCCTTCTAATGGCCCAGAACTGGCACAGAAATTTTGCAGTTCCATAAGCATAGAGTGGACTCACATCTGACTTTAAAATGTGCAGTGCTTCTTTTGTGGCTGCGTGTCCTGATTTATCTACATACCGGAGTAAGCCAGTACCTTCTAGGTCTGGCATAGGCAGCACAAGCAAAAAGACATGGCCTATTGTTTCATACAGGCATGGGCAGGAGGGACAGCCCTTGGGCTGGGTTTTGTTTGCCAGCCAGGAATTAGTGAAAGCATTAATGGGTAGACAGCCATGTCTGAACTGGGTGTACAATTTCCTGTCTGCCGGATCTTCAATAAAATCAAGATAACTTTCTAGCCAGCTGATAGATTTTATGTCAGTAAAAACATCAGTTAAACAGCCATGGTGGATTTTCATGAAATTCTTCTGCTCTACCCATGCCCAATACTGAGATTTTAGTTGATCCCTGGAGTATGTGGATGGGAGACCATCTAGCTCCTTAGGCACACCTATGCCTGCCCGGATGGTGTCTATGTGTTTAATCCACCCAATTCTATGGTTTCTATCCAAGGCAGAAACTTCAGTAAAAGCAGCGGCATAGGGGGCCAGGCTAGACGTTGTGGCCATTCTATGCCAAAAGAGCAGTGGGCGTAAGCTCATCTGGTCATTGATAGACTTGACACCAAGGTCAAGTTTCAAGGGGAGAAGGGGAGTGCTTTTTGGGAGAAATACCAACATCCTAAGGAATTTGTTTTCCACTGTAGAAAGAGTGTCAACATTTATGGAACCCCACAATTCTGC
Source organism: Lissotriton vulgaris (assembly GCF_964263255.1). Taxonomy (NCBI): domain Eukaryota; kingdom Metazoa; phylum Chordata; class Amphibia; order Caudata; family Salamandridae; genus Lissotriton; species Lissotriton vulgaris. The sequence goes on from NC_141699.1 coordinate 689,698,405, forward strand.
TCTGTAAAGCACACTACTCACTACCTTGCAACTATACAGCTTGAGTGCAGGGGCTACAGGCAGTGCTCCCGCTGCAAGGCCCCGGTTAGCTGGAAAAATTTCAGGGACGCTTCTCTAAGTGCTTCTTCTAGGCCATTCCCTCGGACAGCGTGATTCCCAGGTAGTCGAAAGAACCAACTCGCTTGAGGGGATTATTATCCAGAACCAAGTTACCTTTGAGAGATTTGTGGGGATTTAGAGTCATCAACTTGGTTTTAGTAGTGTTGATGACCAAACGCCTCACATCACAAAAGGCCTTAAAAAGAGTTCGAAGTTTTTGTAGGCCCATGGGAGTTTTGGACACCAAAAGGGTGTCGTCTGCAAATAATAATGTCGCTATTTTGTGGTTTGCCAACGAGGGAGAGTCGGCCGGAATGGAGAACAAGCGATCGGCCGCCTGGTTTACATATAGGGAAAAGAGGGTGGGGCCAAGACGCACCCCTGGCGTACCCCCCCACCGGATCTTGAATGGCTTGGTGGTTTGACCCTGGTTTCCCCACCTCACACAGGCAAAATTGTCCTTGTGCAGCCTAATTAGTGGCTCTAGGATTTCGAAAGGCATTCCCATGTCCCGAAGGACTTGCCAAAGTAGATCCCGGGGACTAGGTTGAAAGCTGTTTAAAGATCTCTGAAGGCAAGATATAAACTGCCTTTACCCAGCACAACTACCTTCCAATACAGCGGAACCAGGCGAAACCCCTGATCGATGATGCCGGTCTTCCGCCGAAAGCCGCCTGGAGAGAAGAGAGGACGTCATTCTCATCCATCCAGGTCTGGATTTTGTCAAGGAGCGAATGGCAGAAGACCTGCTGGGCGCAATCTATAAGTCTAATTGGACAGTAGTTGGAGGGCTTCGACCTGTCCCCTTTCTTAAAAATGGGTACTACTTCTTCCCCCTTCCAGGTGTCCGGAATGCTCCCCCCACCAACAATATCATTGGCCAATTTCATGAAATAGGTTGCCCAGTTGTCCCTATCAGCACGAAAGAGGTCGCCAGGGATGCCATCGAGACCGGGGACCTTTGCAGTAACAATGGCATCTAGGGAGGACATTATCACCTCCCTAGTGAACGTAAGAGTACATGTAGAAACACGAATATCGTAGAACATCTGGGAACTGTCAGTGGTGTAACCACTTGAGTATAACTCACTAAAATGTTTATGCCATTCTACGGCCGGAATGTTATTTGCCAAGGGAGGTGTGCGTTCAAAGTTACTTTTAGACACAAGGGACCAACACATCTGACTGTCAGAATGCCCAAAGGCCTCTCCTAGCTCTTCCCATCTCTTCTCATACTATTCTTTTCTGGCTTTGCCCTGTGCCTGTTTATATTCTTTCCTAACGTTGCGAATACTGGCTGACTCTCTTTTCTTGATAGCAACAGTCAGTCTCCCTCTCAGGGCCTTACACCCTTTGTTATACCATGAATGTCTTCCCGGAGACCTTCCCTGAGATAACCTGGTCTTATTAATCAGGGCAGTCCTAACTTTACTACTCCTAAACTGAGAAAAATCCTAACTTTAAGATTTTCCGTATTCACAGAAGGCATTTAGGAGTCCTAAAGTTAGGACTCCTAACTTCTGTGAACACCGAAATGAGTATGTGCCTTCTGTGAATACCAAAATGGTAGTAAGTTTAGGATTTTGTGTTAAGTTAGTTCAGTGAATCGGGCCCTACTTTTTAAAATCATTTTTCTACTTCTACTCTTGACTATGTGTTGGTCTCTGACTCTATAAAAGGCCTTTTTTCTCGTTTTGAGATTGTGTTCTACCCATTTAGTGATCACGCTGCAATAACCTTTTCCATGCAATCCGTAAACAAAGCCGATTGTGCTTTTAAACTCCCTATAAACCCCCTAATTGCAAGAGAAAATGGGATTGTCCTAAAAAGGGAAAAAATAGAGACTGTGAGTTTTTTGACCAACCTAGTGTCCAGCCGCCTTGCGGAGACATTGCTTTGCTTGGATTCAGTTTTATACGAGAGAATTATTTTGGATTTTGACCTAATTCTATCTGATGTTAAAAAAAGTTTAACTTGCGTTATTCGTAATGGCCGACATAAAAAATATATTTGGTTTGATGACGATTGTGATAAAACTCTGAAAAGTTTACATGTAGCTTTGAAGTTCAAACCCCGAGACACACTATTAGTTAAACGTCTACGCACAGCCTATAAAAAAGCAAGAATTACCAAGCCTAAAACCTTAAAAGAAGAATGGGGGGAAAACCTGCAGAAGCTTGCAAGCATTTTGGTCTTTGATCAATGCTCCGTTCCTAAAAGATGAACAGGCTATGACCACAGATACCAACATAGACAAGGAAGAATGGATGACCACCTTTGAAGGGCTTTTCGGAGCGGGTGATATGCCAACTCTACGATCTGATCCCCAATCTATAGAAAGTAATGAGACTCCTGCTAGTTTTACACTTGCTGAAACTAAGCACGACCTAAACCAATGTAAACGAGCAAAAGCACGAGGACCAGATGGAGTCCCTATCGACCTGTTTTTAGATAATCAAGACGTTACAAATGTTTTTAATAAAATCGCCCAAACATGTACACCACTATCGTGGAAGACAACTGTAATTGTCCCAATATATAAAAAGGGGGACAGGTCAATTACGAAAAACTATAGACCAATCTCTCTGATTGATTCTACTGCAAAGTTGATGGGTCGTTTGATTTTAAATAGATTAGAGGATTGGGCCCTGAAAAAAAATATTATTATTCCTTGCCAGTTTGGCTTTAAAAAAGGGAAAGGCACTGTGGATAAGTGTCTGAACTTGATCCTAATTATAGCGAAATACAAGGCAGCAAAAAAAGGTCATCTCCACCTGGCCTTCATGGATCTGTCCGCAGCCTTTGACAGCGTGGCACAGCCTAGGCTGTGGCAGATCATGGAGGACATGGGAATCGACCTGAATATCATTAATATTATTTGTGTCCTGTATTCAGGTGCCACAGCATGTGTTCGCTATGGACGGGACGGCGAGTGTACTATATCCTTCAAAATTGCAAGAGGCATAAGGCAGGGGTGCCTCCTTGCCCCCTTCTTATTTGCTCTTTATACCAATGGCGTACCATCTGCTCTGACAGGTTCCACCCCAGATGTCCTTTGTATAAACTCAGCACAGGTGCCAATTTTATTGTATGCGGACGACGCAGTGCTTTTAGTGGAGAAGTGTGGCTCAATGGTTAGAGCGGCAGACCTTGATGCAGAGCGCTGGCCAGGGACCAGGGTTCGATTCCCGCCTCGGCAGGATCGGGCTTAAATTCCTGTGACCGGATATTCTCGATTCAGTGCTGAATCTAAGCATGGGCCCCACGCTGCAACTCTGGGCAATAGCTTGCTTAGTCTCCACAACGGCCCCCGATACACGAGGGATGCCTGGTTTCACCATGGGATGCCCAGGAGTGGACACCTCACAAAGAAAAGCCAGGAGGGGTTCCCTTGTGGTAGGAGTACAAGCGCCGAGATGCTTACGGGTTACTGTTCGCGCTATACAAATACAACACATTTACATTTACTTTTAGCTCGTATGGGCAACGCACCCCGCCGCCTAGTTCTGGAGTATACCCAATTCATGAATTACCTAGATATGAAGGTTAATTATTGTAAATCTTTTATTTTAGTGGCAGGTACTAAACAGCATAGTTATTCACAAATCATTACTGAAGGGGGCAAACTGGGAGCGGTTGACTCTTTTAATTATTTAGGGATTACATTTGATACCCCAACTAATTGGCAGAAGATGATTGCTAACAGAGGGTCCGAGATAGAGAAGAACATTGGGGCACTAAACAAATTCATTAAAAAAACTGACCTAAAACCTATAGATATGATAAAAACAGTGTATCAAGCAAAGACTGTGTCTGCTGCCACCTATGGGGCTATCTATCAACAACAAGAATGCCCCCTTCACAATATGCATAATTGTGGGGACCAAAAAAACAAATTCATTAAATCTGGTCCGGTATATTTATTTATACCTTTTAGTCTTTTTCTTGATACAAAACAACTTTCATGAAAATGGCAGAATGAGAATACACAATACACACAATAATTAAGGATCTTATTCAGTAGTACTTGACACAACAATGTTTTACAAAAATATTCAAGGAAAAAACATAAACATTACATCCAACAAACGATCCACCTATGGGGCAGCTCTTTGGGGATCAGGGGATTGTGCAAAACTGCAGATAATTGAAGATAATTTCTTAAAAAGGGTTTTATCTTTACCAAATTAATGTGCCAACTATAAGTGCCACATGGAACTAAGAGTGCCTTACATTACTGACACCATTGCAATGGCGCCGATTCTTGTGTGGCATTCTGTTTAGCGTAAAGAGACCCTTGCCTTAACAAGAGATATCATAAAGGATGTTCTGAAATTAGATGCGGTAGTTGGCATCACTTGGTTAACCTATGTTGAATCCACATTGAAAGCGGTTGGGCTACATCACCTTTTTTTGGACCCTACTACTTGCTGTTCAATCTCAAAAAATGACCTAAAAATGAAATTGCTTTCTAATCGGCAAATAAAAAGGGAGGCCAAAAATATTAGTCTGCCGACAGTTAAGACATACCTGACTTCTCCTAGCAAATGCAAAAGGATGCAAATACCATATATTTAATCTTTGTCACTAATCTACAGCATAGGTACATTCTAGTGAGATTTCGTCTGAATTATATACCTTTAATGCTGGGCTTTCCCCGTAATGTTTATGTTGCTTCTGACCTCCCATTTTCTCCATGTGATCAGCAATCTCAGAATGACATACACTTTTTGTTTTTCTGTAAAGTTTATTGTGATGAAAGGAAGAGATGAAGTTCAGACAGTGTTGTGTAGCCCTTTATTACGTCCAATCATTACCTCACCCTTTTGTTTGTTGTTCTTTGGTGTCCTTTTTGCTATCTGCATTAAAAAAGAGACATACAATTTGCTGAATTATATACCGAATAATTAACTGATTTTATTGTACTGTGTAAATAATTATGAATTTGTATTTTTATATTATCATTTTTATATATTTTAACCATACTGTAATGTTGTAAAACACTGCAAATGTTTCTTTGTACTGTAGTATACTTAATGAATATCTTTATTCGGCGACTTAGTCACCATAAAAGAAACATATACAATACATTTCCAACAGATATAAAATATTTAAGATACAATAAAAAGAGTTGCAACTCCAACGCCGATGTAATACTAGCGGACACACCGTCAGTCCATTAAGCTCCCTGGCTGCAGTTTCAATAGGCGGGATCGTGTCATCCATGCACTTCCCAAGAACTTTGCTACCCCACAAATCATAAAGGGAGATGAGGAGTCTGTAGAGAGGACCTGAAGAGCTGATCTGTGGCACCTCAGACCCAATTCTCTGCACACAGGTTTCAGCCAAGATTTGCGCGCCCCTTTATAAGCAGGGCAGGCAAAAAAAACGTGGGCCACAGACTCAGTTGGTGCAGCACATCCAGGGCAAGAACGCAGGGGGGTACCAGAATTAGTCCATCTCGACGTGAAGTCATGCACCGGGAGCGTCCCATAACGCAATTTTATATATAGAGCGCGGTCAAGGGGTTTGGTTATCAAGTCCAGGAAGGGCTCTAATTTCCTCGTGCATTTAAATAGCAAAAATTGGTCCGTAAGAGTGCCCCCTCCCAGGTCCCTCCACATGTTGCTCTGAACCCAGTCCCAGTATAGCTTTTTGATCGCATCCTTTGGTGGCGGCGATTGTGTCTCCCAAGCGTCTCTTAGGCCTAACTTGAGCACTAAGTCCTTCAGTTTGTACAGCCATCCAATTTTTTTTCCGGTATCCAATAGGAGGAGATCATCCAGCCCCTCAGCATATTTAGCAAGTTCTTCCGTCCTTCTTAGGCGGGTCCAGTAGAGCAACGGGCGTAGTCTTACCAGGTCCTTTAGTGCTCTCCTGCCCAGATCTAGTCTCAGGGGAACTAATGGGGTGGAAGCAGGGAGAGCCACCACCTTCCTTAAAAATTTATTTTCCGCAGTCGTTAGATCAGATACGTTTTCAAACCCCCATAGTTCAGCGCCGTATAGTGCAGCTGGGAGGATCTGGCCCTCATAAATGGCCATCGCCGGGGAGATAGGTTTACTGCTGGATTCACGGAATTCCCTCAGGACCATCCCCGATACCCTTTGATGGTTGAGTAGCATTTTGGCCAAGTGATCCTTCCATGTCATACGGCTGTTTATCCTGACTCCAAGGTAGTCAAAGGACTCGACCAACTCCAAGGGGACATCGTTCAACAGGAAGTTATTTTTAAATCTTTTAGAGGGGGAAAATGCCATCAGTTTAGTTTTTGAGGTATTGATGGTTAAGCCTCGGGCGGTGCAAAAGGAGCTGAACTGATTCAAGAGTTTTTGTAAGCCCACCGGGGATTTGGAGATTAATATGGTGTCGTCGGCGAAGAGGAGAGTGGGGATTCTTTCCCCCGCCAGGGATGGGGCATCCGACTCCTCCCCCTTCAGGTGGTCCACCACTCCATTCACAAAAAGGGAGAAGAGAGTCGGAGCCATAACACAGCCCTGGCGTACTCCTCTTCGCACAGGAATTTTCTCTGTCAGATTCCCCTGGGATCCCCATCTAACCCTTGCATAGTTCCCCTCGTGGAGCCTTATGACAAGGGTCAGGAGACCACTCGGGAATCCCATCTCACCTAAAATCTCCCATAATTTTGCACGGGGGACCAGGTCGAATGCAGTCTTGAGATCTATGAAGGCCATATATAAACTACCTTTCTTGATGGTGACTTCCTTCCAGTAGATAACAAAAAAGCGAAAGACCTGGTCCATCGTGCCTACCTTTCTTCTAAAACCCGCCTGTAGGTGCGAGAGGATACTGTCCCCCTCTATCCAATCTCCTACTCTTGAAATGATGACCCTGCCGACTACTTTCTGAATTATATCAATCAGACTAATAGGCCTGTAATTCGCAGGGTCCTCTCTTGCCCCCTTCTTGTACACAGTTACTACCTCCGCCCCCTTCCAGGAGTCAGGAACCTGGTGACCCCTGGAGATCAAATTCATAATTGTGGCAATTAATTTTGCCCAAGCCTGTGGCTCTGCTATCAACAAATCTCCGGGGATCCCGTCTTGTCCCGCTGCCTTCTTCGGGATTAGATGCCTAATCGCCAACACTACTTCTATAGTCGTGAAAGGAGGCTCGTCCGCCCCTATGAGATCGCCATCCCTCAGACTAACTACCTCACGGCTGGGCGTTTCCTCATTACCACCATACAATAATGAGAAATGGTCAAACCATTGCTGGCTGGTTATATGGACAGCCAAGGGTTGCGTTTTCCTACGTCTAGAACCATTGATCAGGTCCCTACTTTTTACGGCATTGGATAAGTCCTGCCAATGCTGTTCCTCCCACTCACTTTTGGCCATTAATTGAACTTTGAGGTAATCCTTCCTGGCCGCTCTAACCATCGAAGGATCCCCCAAGATCAGGGCTTTTGTTAGCTGAATCCTTTTGCCCTTACACAAAAGCGTATACCAGGGTTTACTAGTAGCGGGGGGGTTAAAAGTCACCCTATTATCTTTCCCTTTCGAGATAAAATAGTTACCAACATGATCAATTGTATCTTTATATACTGAGGCGAGAGGGGGGTATAATACCCTGCTGGTCTTATGTTCGTCCAACCCGTCTTCCAGCTCGGAGGTCAAACCCTCCACCAACTGCTTTATCGCCCCGAGATCTTCCTCCTTAAGTTTGGCCTTATCCCATTTTAATCTACGGTTGTTGCTATAGGGGATAATCTCTTTGGATGATTTTATGGAACCAATCAGCCTCTTATCTTTAAGAGTGCCCCAATAGAACTTACAGCACAAGGGGTTGTGGTCACTATCCTGGGTTGGGAGGACTTCCATATCTATAAGCTCCGGCCAAAAACTAATATCCATTAGGATGTAGTCAATACGAGATGGCCCGGTGAGCCTATTAAAGGTCAGTGCCCCAGCCTGATCGGATTTAGTCCTACCATTGAGGGCTCTGAGCTTATGGACCCTGGTCAGTCAGTGTATTAATTTGAATTGCCCTAGCCGACCACTTCCTGATGGGGGGCAGAGATAAACTTGGGATGGACCATTTTGAATCCTCCTCTTCGATACCCAATGGATCATCCCCGAGGAGGGGTTCAAACATGCAGTTAAAATCCCCCCCCACAATAATTTTTGCTGCTGAAGGGCAATTGTCTAGGGCGGAGTCCAGGGCTGCTAATGTCAAAGAAGCCGAATCCCCAGGTGTCCCTCTCGCATAGACATTAAAGATGTCAAACCTGGTACCTACTGACTTCCCCTTAAGGGAAAGATGGAGTATGTCATTACACTCAAGGTTATGAGATGTGGCTTCCCAATTTAATTCCACTTTAATCCATACCATAAGGCCACCCGCAGGTCTGCCCTTCCCCTTACTTACTGCTGGCAAGAAATAAGTAGTGTACCCTGATTTATGTAAGGGTAATAGGCACCAAGTCTCCTGAAAAAGGCAGACATCAAACCTCTCAATAAACGTGTGCCATTCTGGGATATCGAGCTTCCTTTTTAGCCCCGCAATGTTCCATGAAAGGAAATTTATTACCTGCCGACCATTGGGTGCTAAGGTTCACTCCCCCCCATTTACACCTATCCTGTCCGCCCTGTTCTTACGTCCCCCCCCCTCCTGAACCCGGAGAGTAGATGTTGTGGGGCGACCAACCACACTAGACATTGGCCCAACGGGAGGAGGAGCCTCTATAATGTCACATGTGCTAACAGTTTGGACTAGAAGGGGGCAGTCGTCTCCTGTATCTATACTGCCATGAGCTCTTATCGAAGCCCCCCCACCCAGAGGTTCACAGACCACCCCCCCAGGAGCTGAACATCAATCACAATCCTCCAGCCTAGAAAGTTGGGAAAACCGATTGTAAGTGTCCAGTGGAGTGAAAGGCCTCAGATGGTTCATCCTATTACCATGGTTCGTCGTATGCCTGTAAGGGACAGTAGACCAGGCAGAGAACTGAACCGGTGGTAGGGGAAAATGTTGCCCAAAATAATTATAATTGTTGTTATGGGGCAGTATAAGCGGTATAAGCGGAGGTCTAAGGGAATAAGACTTGTTTGGATATTTAAAAGGAGCATCCTCTTGCCTGGGGTAAAAATATGTAAGGGCCCGAGGGATTATACAAGTTCCCCCATTTCCTGATGACCAGTTTAGAATGTAGTCGACTGCCCGAGGGTCTCTAAAGTTAATCACAACTAAATCCCCCTCCAGGTCTTTAGTTCTAGAGCCCAACCAGTTAATGCGCCTAACGTGGACTATATCTCCATCTATATTCGGCGCTATCGGTCTGTACGTTCTTAGCCAATGAATGATTTTATTCTTCAGGTCTACATATCCCTCTTTCTTGTTATCAGTTAACTGGGGAACCCCTGTTAGTACCACCACAAAGGGCACCGCTTCAGGGGGAATCTCCACTGGCGGCACCTTTTTGCGTGTTACTCTATTTTTACTATTTTCCCCTTGTTCATCCTGACTGATGCTTGTCGGGGCCTTAGGGTTTGATGTGTTTGGGGCACCACCTAGTTCAACAGCAGGTAACCTGACATTTTTAGGAGGTTTTGGGTTTTCAGGGGGAGGGACAGCTCTGCCTAGAGTTTGTATTGTTTCCTTGGTCGACTGGGCTAACACATGTGGGGTCTTTTGGACATTCGTGTGGGGGGGCCTTATTACAGATGTAGGTTGCACCACCCCACTCCCTTGAGTTTTTGCCAAAGTAGCTAAACTAGTCATAGCAGCTTCCAATATGGTGAGTCTAATTTCCACCTTTTTAATCGACTCATTGATAGGTACAAGGAGAGATCTTAACATAAACTCCAAGTTTCCCATCAGTGTGGGGGAAGGTGTGATGTCCCTTACAATATTTCTAGTAATACTGTCTGGAGTCCCAACCTGTGCGGCTGCTTCAGGTAAGCTACAAATCAGTGTTGGATCTACTAAGGGTGTGGAGTCCTGGGCATCTACTAAGGTAATCTCATTTAAAAGGGGGGTTTGAGCCTTATTCCCAAAATCTAAAAGCGAGGTTTTAGTTTTGCCTAGGGCCTCCCTATGTTTCCTCCTTTTTTTACTTGGTGGAGGGCGATGAATCTGTACCGCAGGTGGAGGCTTAGGTTTCTGTTTCCTAGGTTTAGGTGTTATCTTAGTGCGGCTAGGACCAGGGGTAGGAGAAACAATTGTAATATTATCCTCAAGTAAAGAAGGTGTGGATGCAAAATCGCGGAACAGTAGAGGGACGTCTTCTAAACTAGCGTTGGCCTCATTCAAGTGTATAGAACCTACTTCCTGATTTGTGGCATGCGAGGAGCTATCCAAGAGAGGTTTATGCTTCATACTCTCGACAGAACGGCGACGCTCTGCCCTACGCTTTGCTAATGTAGAATCCTCATCACCCTCACTCTTTTTTTGGAAGTAGTTCTCCAGAGACCCATTTCGCAGACTGACCTTTCTCCCTGGGGTATCCTCCTCAGTAGTCATGACCCAGATGTGGCAAGACGGGGTCCACTTGCAGCGGTTGTTAGGGGGATGGCCCTGCCCAGCCTCCTCAGGCCTACGAGGGCCTTAGAGGGCCCGCCCTTTGCCCGGGCTTAGCCCCGGGCGCTCCCGCGCGCTCCCGCGCAGCAGGTCTCTACAGTCGTTATAGGGCTCTTCCTCCAATCAGGTGTGGAGGCGGGACGCTAAGGGAGAGCAGCCCAGGTGACACGGGCGCGGGGTTTCCTTGGGCTCCTGGGACACGGAGTCCACACCCCGACGCTCGCAGCCCTCAGTCCCGGTCCACAGCGAGGTAATCCTTAGCCCAGGTCCTAGGGCAACGCGGGACCCGCGGAGCGGGTTCCGCTAGCAGCAACGTTAAAAGCAGCAGGCTCCTGGTGATGTGCTGTAAAGCAAACAGCAATCCTTCCCTGTTCCTGGCCAGTTCGTGAAGTGTCCCGCGTTCTAAAAGCAAGCGGGGCACTTTATCTCTACCCAGAGGCAGGGGGCGGGACGCTGAGGGAGAGCAGCCCAGGTGACACGGGCGCGGGGTTTCCTTGGGCTCCTGGGACACGGAGTCCACACCCCGACGCTCGCAGCCCTCAGTCCCGGTCCACAGCGAGGTAATCCTTAGCCCAGGTCCTAGGGCGACGCGGGACCCGCGGAGCGGGTTCCGCTAGCAGCAACGTTAAAAGCAGCAGGCTCCTGGTGATGTGCTGTAAAGCAAACAGCAATCCTTCCCTGTTCCTGGCCAGTTCGTGAAGTGTCCCGCGTTCTAAAAGCAAGCGGGGCACTTTATCTCTACCCAGAGGCAGGGGGCGGGACGCTGAGGGAGAGCAGCCCAGGTGACACGGGCGCGGGGTTTCCTTGGGCTCCTGGGACACGGAGTCCACACCCCGACGCTCGCAGCCCTCAGTCCCGGTCCACAGCGAGGTAATCCTTAGCCCAGGTCCTAGGGCGACGCGGGACCCGCGGAGCGGGTTCCGCTAGCAGCAACGTTAAAAGCAGCAGGCTCCTGGTGATGTGCTGTAAAGCAAACAGCAATCCTTCCCTGTTCCTGGCCAGTTCGTGAAGTGTCCCGCGTTCTAAAAGCAAGCGGGGCACTTTATCTCTTCCCAGAGGCAGGGGGCGGGACGCTGAGGGAGAGCAGCCCAGGTGACACGGGCGCGGGGTTTCCTTGGGCTCCTGGGACACGGAGTCGACACCCCGACGCTCGCAGCCCTCAGTCCCGGTCCACAGCGAGGTAATCCTTAGCCCAGGTCCTAGGGCGACGCGGGACCCGCGGAGCGGGTTCCGCTAGCAGCAACGTTAAAAGCAGCAGGCTCCTGGTGATGTGCTGTAAAGCAAACAGCAATCCTTCCCTGTTCCTGGCCAGTTCGTGAAGTGTCCCGCGTTCTAAAAGCAAGCGTTTTTTAGCTCACTGCACCATCCCAGTTTCAGAACCTGGCTGTATGCAAATTAGTCTGTTCCTGTCCCAGTGCATGATGGGAACAGGGCAAACCAAACTACAAAAGCCAATTCTTACACTGGGAAGGAAACAAGCTCCCGGGGACCGGTTTCTGGCATTACAGCCGTCTTCGGCCCGGTTTGCTTGAATCCTGATGGTGCAATGAGCAAGGGTCTCACATCTGAGAATACCCTTCCACGCTTAGGGTGGACAAAAATATTTACAACAAGGGGTGGTGAGGGACAGAGTCTCTGAATTAAGCAGAAAGCTCTCACCCAGTCAAGAGATCAGGGCTAGATCCAACACCGTTTTTTAGCTCACTGCACCATCCCAGTTTCAGAACCTGGCTGTATGCAAATTAGTCTGTTCCTGTCCCAGTGCATGATGGGAACAGGGCAAACCAAACTACAAAAGCCAATTCTTACACTGGGAAGGAAACAAGCTCCCGGGGACCGGTTTCTGGCATTACAGCCGTCTTCGGCCCGGTTTGCTTGAATCCTGATGGTGCAATGAGCAAGGGTCTCACATCTGAGAATACCCTTCCACGCTTAGGGTGGACAAAAATATTTACAACAAGGGGTGGTGAGGGACAGAGTCTCTGAATTAAGCAGAAAGCTCTCACCCAGTCAAGAGATCAGGGCTAGATCCAACACCGTTTTTTAGCTCACTGCACCATCCCAGTTTCAGAACCTGGCTGTATGCAAATTAGTCTGTTCCTGTCCCAGTGCATGATGGGAACAGGGCAAACCAAACTACAAAAGCCAATTCTTACACTGGGAAGGAAACAAGCTCCCGGGGACCGGTTTCTGGCATTACAGCCGTCTTCGGCCCGGTTTGCTTGAATCCTGATGGTGCAATGAGCAAGGGTCTCACATCTGAGAATACCCTTCCACGCTTAGGGTGGACAAAAATATTTACAACAAGGGGTGGTGAGGGACAGAGTCTCTGAATTAAGCAGAAAGCTCTCACCCAGTCAAGAGATCAGGGCTAGATCCAACACCGTTTTTTAGCTCACTGCACCATCCCAGTTTCAGAACCTGGCTGTATGCAAATTAGTCTGTTCCTGTCCCAGTGCATGATGGGAACAGGGCAAACCAAACTACAAAAGCCAATTCTTACACTGGGAAGGAAACAAGCTCCCGGGGACCGGTTTCTGGCATTACAGCCGTCTTCGGCCCGGTTTGCTTGAATCCTGATGGTGCAATGAGCAAGGGTCTCACATCTGAGAATACCCTTCCACGCTTAGGGTGGACAAAAATATTTACAACAAGGGGTGGTGAGGGACAGAGTCTCTGAATTAAGCAGAAAGTTCTCACCCAGTCAAGAGATCAGGGCTAGATCCAACACCGTTTTTTAGCTCACTGCACCATCCCAGTTTCAGAACCTGGCTGTATGCAAATTAGTCTGTTCCTGTCCCAGTGCATGATGGGAACAGGGCAAACCAAACTACAAAAGCCAATTCTTACACTGGGAAGGAAACAAGCTCCCGGGGACCGGTTTCTGGCATTACAGCCGTCTTCGGCCCGGTTTGCTTGAATCCTGATGGTGCAATGAGCAAGGGTCTCACATCTGAGAAAAAAACGGTGTTGGATCTAGCCCTGATCTCTTGACTGGGTGAGAGCTTTCTGCTTAATTCAGAGACTCTGTCCCTCACCACCCCTTGTTGTAAATACATTTGATGTACTCAGCTTATAATGTGTACTTAATTCACAATTCCATAAATTTAGTGACTTACATTTACTCAATATGGTCCCCAGGAATCTCATTCTGTTAATAACCTACCTGCCAACTGAAAGTTCAAGGCAAATTGTAGAAGAAAAACTGCAAAATATGGAAATTGAAAGAACTGTAAACACAGGGTTTTTCTGTTCCCATGTGGATCATGTTGGCATTATTTGCGATACAACCACAATGAAAAAACAAGTCTTCATAACAAAGCAAAAGCATACCTTTGACTTACTTTTAAATAGTTCCCATCATCAGCCCCTTCCTTAAACAGGCAAGCAAGGACTGAACAGCAGTAGTAGTGGAGCACAGCAGGCAGCTTCCGGGAGTTCTGAGAGTTTTCCCTTACCTCGGGGCAATACATGTATGCTGCTCCTTTTGTTGTGTTTCTCAGATTTTTTTCAGTGCTCTATAGTAGTTTCACCTCGGGGCAACAAACCTCAAGCAGAGTCGTCACCTTGTAGTTTCCTTTGGTTTGCTGCTCTTGGATCTTGACACGAGACTTGCATGAGGTTCCAGTTTCATGGTAAATATTGTCTGTAGCTTACAGAACAAGAGGGGAAAAGAATTCCCATAGGTAGAAAGAATGATGAAAGAATTAAACACAGCATTTAATTTGCTGTGCTCTCTCCTGAGAAGTGCTGTGCAAACAAATGATGGATGGAATGCTGAATGAATCATACATTCACCCCCCAGTCAAGAGATCTGGGTTAAATCCATTGTTTTTTTGCTCACCATGACACCTCAGTTTAGACCCAGCCATATGCAAATCAGTCCTGACTCTGTTCCTCATGGGAACAGTCCAGCTCGAACTGCCAAGCCAGGTCCTCCATGGATCGGAAACAAGCATTTTGGGACTGGTATGGAGGTATTACCCCTCATCAGCCAGGCTAGCTAGTGAGCATACCCATCCTACCTAGGGTGAAACGTGCTACGCAAACAAATGATGGAGGGAAAGGAGAGTACACATGTTCCCAGAAAATATGGAACCAGCCTAATTACGAGCTACCAGGATTTACGCCCAGTAATTCGACCCTGCCACTGAGTTACCTACACCGGAAGTATCAGTAAGTGTAGACGGCTAAAGGCCACACAGATACCCGAAAACAGATCTAACCGTGCAGCTGAACACACCTCATGGGAACGCAGAGGTGATTTCCCTGGCTACTTCAAGATTTCCAGGTCACCTTTGACCCGCAGTCATGCAACTTCCGGCTTAATGTCTTTAAAGCCTTTGACAAGCCTATGCATGTACCTCACTAGGGGGTGAAACAGGTATTGTCAGTACACCCCGAAACAGTTACCATTTCAACTGAAAAAAAACATTGATACTTCACACTTCAGTTGCATCTGTTATTGTTCATCTCCAGTAACTTCGAAAGACATTTCCAAACTGCTGATTCTTGGTGGGCATGGGGGCCCTAACCACAGTTGTGTAAATGTTTGAAGCTACACTGCTATAACTCAGCCACCGGAAGTACTGTTGGTTCCTAAATAATTTCTTTGCAACTCCTTGTCAGAACCTTTGCAAGATGAATGCCTGCGTTGGCTCAATGCATTTGGACATGTTGCTCAAAATGATGCCTCTGCCGCCTTTGCTCTGAGCAGAGGATGCAGCTGTTTGCTTCAATGCAGTCGTCCAGGGAAAATGGATATTTAATGTACTATATATTGGCTAACACAGAGAAGATTAAGAAGCAGGGCAGTGGTGTTCCGATGTAGGATTAGTGGCATTACAAATCCCTGAAGACGGCAAGCACGATTTTAAGCAGCTTTTACAACGTTTAGAGATGCAAGTCACGGCTCTCCGAAGACACGGAAAGCAAAATGGATGACTGCTTTTCCCTGGGGATGACCTTGATGTGGAAACTCTAAAAATATGGATATTTTGCAAAGAAAGAGACAACAGATCATTCAGTCAGGAATCTTAAAACAACATTGTCATCAACAGAGTATTGAACAGGTGAGCTCGTGGGAAACAGGACCGCATAAAACACATCCAAGCAAATATCTGCATTTTACAGCGATTAAACTGTAATGCAGGGGTGTTGTGGGGCTGCGGTGGTAGAGCGGAGCTGCAGAGTGCAGTAGTGTTGAGTATTAGTGCAGTGGCGGGAGCAGTGCTAGTGTTGTGCTGGATGTTGGTAGTGCGGTGGTGTTGGGGCTTTAGTGTGACAGACAGCAGGGGTTGAAGCACTGGTGCTATTGTGCTGGTAGATTTCTGTACAATTGTTGTAGGGGTAAGGGTAGAAGCGTGGTTGGGGTGGGTTGTAGTGTAGCGGTAGTAGTGGTGGTAAAAGTGAAGATTAATATGTAGATTTGAGGTAACAATGACCTAGCCTTATGGTAGTGTCTTGGTCAGTGGCGGTTCGTCCATTGGGGGCGTTGGGGCGTTGCCCCACTACCCACATGGACGACTGTCACTGCTGTCACTTACACTGCCTGCAAATTGAAAAGTGAAATTATGAGCGCAGCGCAGAGCGCACAACAGGAGTAGCTATCGCAATCGGGGAAGGTGTGGGGGCGGGCCTGCGGCAGTGAGTGGCAGGCTGGCAGCGTGTGACTCACTGATTTATTATCAGCGCAGTGTGGCAGGGAGGGCAGCAGCAGTGTGCGCATTCAGGACAAGTCATTTTTATGACTTGCCCACGCATGCGCACACACGCAATAGCCCCTTCCCTCCTCCTCCTCCCCTAGCCGTCACACAGGCAGAGACCCGGGGGAGCCGGGTCTCATTGTGGGCAGTATTAGCCCTGCCAATCCTGGCGCAGTGGCGTGGCGATGTTATGCTGCGCCAGGATTGGCTGAGTTACCGCGCACACGAGGATGTTTGGTGCTGAGCTGACCCTGCAAGCCGAAAGGCAGCAGTTGCAGTCGGAGCCAGAGACAGAGACTCCACCTTGACCGTGTAAAACAAGAATTAAAGAGGTAAAACTATGACTGCCTGGATTCAGTGCACATTTTCAGAAAACACCTTTGACTCTGTAACACAGTCTCCGTGCTAACGCCAACGCACGCATAAATATTATCATTGGTTTCGAGGCTTTGTGACTCACAACAGTAATGATGACTGCGTGACGTTGTGGCAAATGATGGCAAATGAAAATCGTTATCGTATAATTACTTTTGTAGCTTGTTTGAGGGAATTTTAATTAATTGTGATGATGTGCTTTTACATGAGCTACGGTGGATTGTGTGACGTGATCGCTGAAGTTTTTCAGACACCCATTAAAAAACAAATGTACAATTGACAAATTGCTTACTGCGTTACACGAGTTACAAAATGATGGCACAGCCCGGCCGGCACAAACAAGTAATCAAATGTTAAAAACACTGTAGTCATTATAGGGGCAGGAATGTTTACAGAGTATACCGTCCCTTCCTCACATGATGAATAATGGTTTGAAAAGGGTACTAAACGCTATGGTCTGTGTGTTTTGTAGGTCCTCATTACGAGTGGCCCG
Organism: Lissotriton vulgaris; assembly: GCF_964263255.1. NCBI lineage: Eukaryota > Metazoa > Chordata > Amphibia > Caudata > Salamandridae > Lissotriton > Lissotriton vulgaris. The sequence goes on from NC_141699.1 coordinate 689,715,619, forward strand.
TAACAATTTTTTTGCTATTTGCCTGCCTCATAATTCTTGTTATCAGAGTTCAAGTTAATTCTTAGTACAGGGCAATAATATGAATTATGAGTTTTTGGGGCCTAGATTTCGGAAATCGGACTTAAGTGCCAATTTTGCATGTTTTTCCCCGATTATTCCACCTGCAGACTTTGCTGGCTTGCAGCTGGAATAATCTCCGTGTAAATCAACACAGCTGTGGTGTTTCGGCAAAACCTATACTTCTGAGAGGCTGGTGCTCCCTGCTACGCTGGTCTTTGCCTGACTCACGCAATGAGGGTGCACATCCGTGCAATCTGGGGAGGGCGGGGGGGGGGGGGGGGAGTGTTGCGTCCCTCTGCTGATCTGGTCCCAGAACAGACGCAGCACGGCAGCACCTGTCATCGGCGCCCTGAAACCACAATGGAAGCGCATGATACATGGTGTAACATTTACTATTTGTTATTAATGATTGAAGTGCCCTACAGTCGTGTCCTAGTGTGAAAACAATTTCAACCGCTCTTAATGTAATGTGTCTGTGCATAGGAAGACTGAATAACCACAATTGTGTTGCATGTTTTTTTTAAACTTGGTTGTAGACTAGTGTAACTTTCCAGTTATTTTTGGGTTTGGAGGCTTTTTCATGTACTCCCCAGGGTATGGCCACACAAAGAGGTTAATAGGTTAACTTTTATCTCAGAGTCTCCTTGTTGTCCAAAAATGTCAGTTTCCTTGCAAAGAATGAATGCCTGGCAATGTCTCTGTTCTAGTCTGTCCAGCTTTTAATTTTTCAAAGACTGGATACTTGCATATCCCAGCTGAAAGGTAGTTTGAGATGATGAATAAAAAATTAAAAAATATCGTAGCCTTAGTTCAGCTCTAAAAATAACTAGTTTTCAAGAGGGACTGACGGAATGCATGGAGCAGTGTTTAACTACGGTTTTAGCAATTGGCCTGTGCCCTGTCGGGTGATGTCAACTATAGTATGTATGTCTACACTTTCACAATTGCTTTATAAACCGTTTTGCTTCGTCAAATGGTCTTTAAAATGCACCATTTGCGCTCTTTTTTCTCAGGATAATCTCCCCCACCCTCTTATGACGTTCACGCTCGCTTTGCTCACTCGCAACGCGTCTCATCCGCAACTTTTACGCCCTACCAATGTCAAATGTCACCAGCCGCCACTGGTCTTGGTGAAGGGCAGTGGATGTACTAAGGGAGTGGGGCAGCCCTGGGGGTGGAAAAGTGCCTTCTTTTGGGATGGTAATGTCCCCTGTATGGTAACCAGAAGTGTGCCCCTGCGCTGAGAGCCTAAGCAAGAAAAACTGGTGTCCCGACTTGTATTTTGGCCCTCATGTCATGCTAATCTAGTGTGTGAAGAGGAACCTAGACTTGTACCTGACATTGTGAGACAGCTGCTGCCCCTGCACGTAATATCAGTGGGGCAAGGTGAGGGGGGATTTTGACAAACGACGATGAGGGAAAATTAATTATTTATTTATTTTTCCATCATCGTTGTCAGTCAAAATCCCCCCCCCCCCCCCCCCCCCCTCACCCGGCCCCTACTCTCTTACCTGCACGGGCTGCTGCTGTTGGCTGTTGTGAGGTCCAGGACCTGTCCTGTAGCCAGGAGCACACCATGTATGTCCTCATAGTAGGCAGTGGGCTACCCATGCCGCAGGTTAATCACATTAAGCAGTAATGGCAGCATACAGAGTTTTGAATCTATTGTGTGACCAGACCTTTGACTTGAATCAAGTGTGAGTGCAGTGTGTTAACACCACTTGTGTAAAAGTCCGCTGTGAAGTGAAACCTCGGACCTTGAGCTGACATTTGATGTGCATATTGTGTGCTTGTGTGCGTGCATGAGTAACATATGTATGGTACTAGGACTGTCTGTTGTGTGAGCCTTAGTCCTGGCCACTGAGATTCAGTTCGGATCACCCTAGCTTAGCATAGCACAAGATGGAGGATGAGGACAGCTTTTCCTGGACAGTGGAAGTGTATTGCCTGCATTCCTTTAGCTGGAGATTGGAGACCTGGGCACTGAAGTGAGGAGGATGGAAACAGGGTTCGTTTAGAAATTCCATGAGAACCTTGCTAATAAAGGTCTGCTGATTTGTTCTTCCTGAGCACTGCTATTTGATTGATTGTAGTACAGAGGGGAGTTGTTCAAGGTGAGGAAGTTTCTAGACAGGGCCTGCCCTTTAGATTGCAGCTGATTGCTGCAGGGAGGCTGATGACAGCAGAGATCTCACACTTGATTGTGCCCTTTTTTTGGATACTCCTACCATGAGCCATTTTCAGTGCTGCCTGCTATTAGAGACATTGGTTTTCGCAAAGGCTGTGACTAGAGAGCAATCTGAAAAAGACAACAGAAAGAAAACCAACCCAAACCATTTTGAAGCCTGAGCCAGTGGATCTGCATCCCAAGTCTAAAAAATGTATATAAACGTGGGATCCAAATTGTCCCAATTCTTTCAGCCACAAATTCATTTTGGCCAAGGAAGGCGGTACCACTCAGAATTCTCATAGAGATGTTGAACAACCTGGCCGGTTGTCTGAATCACACGCTGTCTCCTAGAGGTGAATGAAGCATCTGTCGTTGGTACTTTCTGTGGGAGGAGCTGAGGATCTGTCTAACAAACTAGATATATGCCTGCCTACTGAGAGCAGGACGAAGTGCGCCTGGCCCTGAAGGAGGAGAGCGTGTCCAAGATAACAAGCTCACCATGTTCTCGGCATGGGGGGCCATATTATCAAGAAAGGGTGATACATTATCGCCACTTTTATCAGCAGGAAACTGCCGATAAAGCGGCGATATTGGGCTTGATAATATGCCCTTGTGAATTCCAATAGAAGCCCAGGTTAACACTAGAACCTGGGATTCTATTTGAATTCACAAGGGCATATTATCAAGTCCATTATCGCCGCTTTAGCAGCAGTTTCCTGCCAATAAAAGCTGCAATAATGTATCGTCCTTTTTTCATAAATTTGCCCGAGGTGCCCAAGAGAAAGCTGATGTCCCAAGAGGGCAACCCAAGAGTTACCTGGGCTGTAAATGGGTCCCCCTGTGCTTCTGCCCAGTTTACAAGTGAGCTGTATCAAGATTGCTCCAGAACATGGATTCCTGTTTTACCCAGCAGTCCGCTGTGATTTGAAAGACTGATACTGCGGACAAGGAGAGAAGGGTTGTTTTTCCACCAAAGCAGAGAACCCTCATCATACCAAAGAGTGCAACTATCACCAAAGACATCAACACGAGGAGCTTGGCCTAAGGGCTGTAACTGCTACTGAAGAAAACCCGACAGAAACCGACTAGGGGTGTCACCGCTGCTGGAGTCGGGTGCTGTCGCTTCAAGCATCCCTGAGGCTGCCCCTTGAATCTTGTCATGACAGAGGCCACTGATATTGTTTCTGCGCAAAAGAAGAATTAGGCCGTGAAGGCAGAAGTGCAATCCAACATCTGCCACCCAGTCCATAGTAATACAAGTAACCAGCAGATAGACCATGGGGCTTAGCCTGCACCAGGGGAAATAAAATACTGAGGTGTGTGAGCAAGTGTGATGTACCAACTTGGGATTATTTGCTCAAGGAATGATGTAGACTTTGAGTCAAATTACTCATCGAGTCCCAGAGAAGGAGTTTGGGCATTGTGCACCTGCATCTAATCTTGCCTAAGAATGTAGAGGGGTGGTATTTTTGTATTTAGGTAACAGTAATAACGGCATGCAAACTTTAATGATAGGAAGGACGATTACCAGGAAGTAAGGGAATGGTGTAGCTTCTCACTGTTAGAAAATAGCTTGGTACACCCCTGTATGTCATACCTATCGGACTGTGTAGTGTTAGTTAGTGCTGTGATATTAAAGGACTTTCATTTTCCATAAAGCATAAGCACTGGGCATCATTTTATTTTGCTTGTTGGTTGACTGTTGTGTTTTTAGCTCTTGCCTCACCCCCCACACTACCTCCATGAGAAGCCTGTAATTGCCCATACGCACTGCCCTGCAAGTGAGGAGAGGAAAGGTTTTACTTTATCCACCTTGTAGAGCCGAAGTGGAACAGACCACAAATGACACCAATCATCATGTTGGGCCCAATAACCCCTGTCTCCCTGTTGCCCCCTGAAAAGAGTCTGACAGGGTGGTAGTGTGGTACTGAGTGTGCTAGTATGACACTGGCCAGTTGTAGTGTAGAGTGTAAGGGTATTAGTGTGATGCTTGGATGGTAATTTGGCTTTTGGGCAATTCAATGCATTGTATGTGACCTTTTGAGCTACACCTCTTGGCGTTAAACAAGGAAATTGCTATAAATGTATACATGGTGCATTGTTCAACGCCAATTGTTAGTGGCTGCTCAGTTTCTTCACCAAGAGGTGCTAATGTTTCTGCATTGATAATTGAACACTATTCTACAAGTACCAGGTTGCAAACACATTGTGTTTAATATTTTAGTTATGTTTCACATAGGAAAATGTGAGATTTCTGAAGGTATTAAACATTAAGTCCTGATCTGCGTCTTTATTATGCCTTGTTGCATTGCTTTGTAGTTGCATTTATTAAGTGCTTTATACCCATCAGCAAGTGCACTTGTGAAAGGGTAGTGTGCTGCTTCTTGGGCGCTCTTGGATGACAGAGTGTGGGTTTCTGTTAAGGCTTGTTTATGAGGTGTTTCAATGTGATGCATTAAACCACATTTGTGGTTTTAGAGTGTTAGTTTCTCTGTGCATTGGGGCATAGAGAGGCAAATGGGGTGAGAGATAGGACTCTTAAGCTTAGGGCCCTGCTATTGTATGGGTGAAGAAGGTGGGTGAAATATATTTGGTATATGTGCAAAATGTTTTAGAATCATCCCTATGTGGAAGAGGCTGATGTTGTAAGCACAAAGCTGCACCTATGTGTGGAGAGGAGCTAAGGAGGGTAAAAGACGGTGGTGCATATGGTTATTCCTACTATCCTTGTGGGGCATTGTTTCAGTTTCTCTTGGGTTTGATCCAGAGTTGTGGGTCCCAATGTTAAGTGGTTCTGACTGCTGGCTGTTTGATCCTTCCTTACCAGTTTTTGAAGAGCCAAGTCCTCACTGCACTCTTGAATTCCAGAGTCTCAATAATGGTGAAGGTGTTTCTTCAGACCTGGTTTACTCAGGGGACCAGTGAAAGTCATACATTCATGATCACTCCCAGGTACCTCCCTTCTTTCACTATCACTGGTAATGTGCTAAGTTCATGAGGCCAGTTGCTCACAGGCTAGTAGTTCTTCCATTCTCTGCAGGTTAGGAACCCTGTTTTGGAAAAGTTAAGTTTAAGGTGATACCACAACATCGATTGGTTAGTGACCTGAAGGCAAAGTCTGGTGGCATGCTCTATAGTGCCTTCTGTTTTTTCAGGTTTAGAATGAATGTGGTGGCAGAGTTACACAGCATACTAGAGTGACAGATTTGGCAGAAGACGGAGGTAGAAAGTAAAGAGGGAGTATCTAGTCAAATAACACCTTTATTGGGGCAATATTGACCATAAAAGCACATAAAACACACAAGGAATAAATACTAAAACTAGTCAATACCTGTTAAGCGACAGACCACTATTTCATATACAATTGCCAATACAAATCACTGAACCATCTATACCCTCTACATAAGCTGTATTTAACAATCTGCGGGTATTACCTCAGAAGGCAGGGAGACTAAACTTTAACAGACCAAAGAGGGATTGGAAAGCCTTAAGACATTACAGAGACTGTACTGAAAGGGACAATGCATTTGGGGAACAACAAAATAATGCGGAAGCAGTCAAAGATGCAGGAGGAGGTCTAAACATGAACACATTCTTTGAAGCCAAGTTCCCCTGGCCTCAATAGGAGGGAATGGTGGTTGACTGTGTGAGACACAGCAAATATTGTAGCCGCTCCTTTTCTAGTCACTGTATTCTTCACGTGTCCCATATGAAAATCAGACCAGATATGGTATCTTTTGCAAAGTTGAATCCAGTGGCTTTCCTGAAAGCAGGTTGCTTTCTTACCGGAAGTTAATGATCTGAGTGAAAGCAGCTCTTTCAGTGAGTTTTCATAAGAATAGGTCATTCAATATTGGTTTATATCTGACCTGGTCTGATGCATTTAGATGTTCATTCTTTATGGGTGTTTTTTGTCAGATATTGTGAGATCAGTGGGATAGGTGCCAGATGTTAGAGAGGTGTATCAATGGTCTTTTTAAACGAGGTGCCAATCATGAGGACTAAGATGTTCTTGATTCTTTGGGTTGGAAGGGGGTCTATGGAGAGCTTGCAGAGCCTCTAGCCATGACAGGATATTGAATGTGGGAAAACGACATTTGATTGACAGAATCCAGTGTATTATTTTTAATCTTCATGTGAATGACAGGTCTCTTACGTCTTAGGTTCGGTTCAAGCATTTTTTATGATAAAGTCGGGTGGAACAGCATTGGAAAAAGCTGGAGAATGGGAATTCTTTGAAACGGTGCATTGAGGATTGCAGAATTCTGAGAGTATCCTATGAAGTTTCTTTGTAACACATTTAATGGTAGAGATTGACTTTCAGGAGTGGTGTCCTTTTACCTTCCAAAAGGATTATTTGCAGACCAATTTAGTTGTCGAAGACAGGTTTATCATCAGTGGCGCTACAGGTCCATAGTGGGAAATGGGACACTACAAGTCCTAGAATCCAAAGCCTTTTTAGACAGAATGACAGGGCTGCCCAAGGTGGTCCCTTTACAGTCACATTTATTCCACTGGGTTTGTTTTTGGAGTTGTACATAAACCTCATATTGTACCATTCAATGTGAGAGTGTTTCGTCCATTATTTATTCAAACAACCTTTTAAACTAAGCAGGGAATCAGTGCTCTTTGAAAGTAAGACAATATTGAAGAATTCACGTTTTACACATGTTGAAAATCTTTGAACATTAAAAGGTAACATAAACCAGTCAATCAGAGAGGATGTATGCAAAAGATCGTATGTTAAAAGGAAAATGGGATCGAGAGAGAACGAGATGCGGGAGCCAATGTAGAGGGGGGTTAAAGGGATGAATGGCCGCAAGAGAGGGGTTTGCTCTAGGGCAGACAATAGTGTGGTATTTTATAGAACACACTAGGGAAGGGGTTGAAGAAGTGTGGCTCAGGGGTTAGAGGCGGCAGACCCGAAAGCTGAGATCGGCCCTGAACCAGGGTTCCATTCCCCGCCCCGACGGGGGTTGGGCTCAATAATTCCACGTACTCGATAATTCTCGCTCCGGTGCCTACTCGACTCACGGGTTCACACTCTGCGACTCTGGGCAATAGCTTGCTTAATCTACACAACGGCCCCTCGCGGCGGGATGCCTGGCTTTCACCTTGTGGATACCATGCCGGGGTATCTCACAGGGGAATACCAGGACGGGTTCCCTAAGCAAGCACATAGATGCCTGCGATGTGGGCGATTTGCGCTATATAAATACATGTACATTTACATTTACATTTGAGAAGATTGAAAGAGAAATGTGGAAGAGAGAAATAGTACAACAAATAAGAGAGGGCACAATAAAAGTCAAATCTGTGAAAGATTAGATTATAATCAGACAATAACACACACAATTAGCACCTCCTCTAAGCAGGTGGTAATGTGAGCTGGGGAGCGGGGTGAGAATGAGGAAAGGTCATTGAAAAGCGTGGAGGTAGGAAGGGGGAACTGTCTCCTCACAGGAGGGAGAATTACATGATCTCCTTTGCCATTGCCGAAGGTGGGGTGGAGTCTGGAAAACAGGCCAGTCTGCTCTGTTGCCCCAGCCGCGGCCGGCTCAGGAACGGGCGGTGGGGCGATGAGGCCAGGCGGTGGGGTTGGGTTGGGGGGGGATTTGACAGACGACGTGGGGAAATTAATTATTTATTTAATTGTTCTTTATGCTCGTCTGTTGAATCTCCCCCAATCCAGCCCCACTGATCTTACCTCTATGGGCCAAGGCTGTGTAGCCCTCTCCTCGCGGCTGGCATTTCTGACTAACAAAAATCAGGACTAGTGTTCCTGCTCTGATATATCCGAGACTGGCAACATTGGTCTATTTGTGATTGGACAGAGTAGATTTTCATAGTGGAATTCTATTCCTCCTGACTAGTAATCAGAAACAAAGAGTTAAAGGCACTTTTCTCCTGTTCTTTCTTCAGTGATTTCACAAATGAACACGTTGCCAGCAGTGCCACATTACATTTCGGTTATCGGTTTGTTGCTGCTAAGTTTTTTTGCCTGCACAGTAGTGGATTAAAATGGACAACTGTTAACTTATTACAGCACACATTGATATTAGATTTTCAGAAAAGCATGGAAGTGGTAAGTAATTTGGAGGTTTTGTCTGTAATTCTGTGAATTGTGGGTAATAGTCTGACCCCTGCGTTTGTAGTGTGAATATATTATTTACTCTACCTTAAATTGACAGGAGGACGATAATATAATGCTAGATTGAAAACCCATGTAAATCAAGAGCACTTGAACAGGCCCACAGAGGAGCAGCTGTTGATGACTTTCCATAAATGTGCTGGTAGTAGCACATTTTAAAGGGGTACTTGTTTTCTGCTCACAGTCGGTCAAAAGAGTATGAAAGTAATAAACTCTAAGTCTAAAGTGATTAATTTACTTTATGGCCATGCAGAAGCATGAGACTTGGCAGGCCTGCGCATATTTGTGCAACATCCAGTACCACCAATCACAAATGATCTAGTGCACCAATAAAAAGGCTGATAGGATTAGACGAGCAGCAATGTTCTTCCAAGTTTATCACAGACCTATTACTTCCAAGAGAGAGCATATACTGCCTCAACCCAGACTTTAAAAGCTGGGTCTAGAAGGTTTTTGCTGTTTGAATTTCACTTTTAATTATATTCTGTGGAAGTATTTTTGGTAATGTAGCTTTTTGAATGGTGGCCGAAAAGGGAAAAAAAAAGGATAATTTAGTTGGCAAATGCTGCTGCAGTGCAGGTCTGGATTATGGCCAGAGTATTTGATGCAGCATCAGCAAAATCAAAGACAAAAAGTAAAAACAATGTAATTAAATCGTAGAAAAGGAAGCCAGAGATAGATTAGGGAGGCTGAACGTTAATACATGTGATTTTATTTACTCCAGAAGAAAAGCCAATGTATGAAAGTGAGTTGCAAAGATGAAATAAAATATCATTAGTATTCTGACCTTTGTGATCAGTTGAGCCTCGCGTCCCAGAAGAATTCGTGTATGTAAGTATTATTTCAAATTAATGGTTTTAGCCATTTCCGTAATCCTGACGGAGAAAATAAAGGCCATGGAAGCCCTAGGCAATAATTGAAAATATATTGTAATGCTCAAAACCATGTTCCTTTTGATGATTGGTGATTATTGTTAAAAAAGAAAAAGTTCCAAAAAGGGGCTTTATTGTATTGACAGTAATATTTGGAAATCTGTTTTTGCTCTATGCAAGTTCAGCATTATTATTACAAATACATTTTAAAAAATCAATGTTGCATTTCTATAAGAATTCCCTCTCCTCGAACCTGAAGGGTGACTGCTATCTTGTTAAGCTCCTAAACCAACACACTCAGATGAGTCGAGACTCAGTAGCGGCCTCTCACTCTCTCCTCTCCGGGGCCGGAACAGGAAGTAGCCAGGTTCCCTCCCCTAAGCCAATCACAACACTGCAATGCAACGTTGTGATTGGTCTGAGCACCATGGATCAGCTCACAGCCAGGGAATGGGGGCCTGGGCATGTTCCCCATGCAGGCTGAAATGTAGTCTGCATGGAGAACATGTGAAATGCGCATTACTGTTTTGGACGGCCCCAGAGGGCCAGCCAAACAGTCTTTGAGCACTTGGAGTGGGCAAACCACTTCTCCCCTGCCCTGCTCTGAGTAGAGCAGCCCGTCCGCCCCGCAAAACTGTGCAGCAGGAACAAATACAATGATAATATCTTCGAGTTATTATCATTGTGCTTTGCAGCAATGGGGCAACACTCCTCCGCCTAAGCGGAGGAGCCTCCACTATCGAGACTTGTGATATTACTAAATGCAGATGCAAGGCTCTAAAAAAACATTCGATCTGGTTGCAACATATAAGCATATAGGGGCTTAGGCCAATCAAATTGTCTTATGCACATCTTGCAATAAATCAGGCCATGATTCCCTTCTCACTGTTTTAGGGCTTCTCCAATTATGCGCTGTTGAGTAGGATTAGATTTGTCTCCTCCAAGAGTGCAGGCATAAAATACAGTCCTAAAGTCACTATTATTAGGAACTTTGGGGCATGTCAAGTCAAGTCAAAATATATGTTTATTGTGACCATAGTCTTTACACAATACAGTGAAAATAACGCAGAATGGAGTATGCACCATAAATTCATACACTTATTTTTTAGAAACTTGTCCATTAAAAGATCATACACACCATTATTAAAAGTACAAAAGTCAGTAAAAATTACAATTATCTTAAAACTTATTTTGTATATTAAAACCTATTCACATTCTTACCACTCCAAACAATTTCATTCCGCTAAAAACCATACAGTACTACATGTTATTCTTTGGCTCTCAGCGCACTCAGGGCCACCTTTATGAATTTCCCGAGGGCAATTACAATATCGATGTAGGGGCTTTCTGTTAAGAGGCTGGCCGCCTGTGACCTTGTTTTTACATCATATTTTATGAAGACTGAACGCAGCCAAAGTTTCCTATGTTCTAGGAGTGTCAGACAATCTAACAGGATATGCAGCAGGTCTCCCTTAGTTCCCAAATTACACCTGCAGCAACCTTCCTGATCTAACATTTTTATTTTAAGGTCTCTGTTTATTAGCCATGGGTTGATCCCAATTCGAAGCCTCAGGATCTCTTGCCTGAATCCACGATTGGGTAATCTATCAAGGTAGGGGAACCAGTTTTCATGGGACCAAGCATTTAACATATGCGCCACTGATTTTTTCTTTGTTAAATAGCCTATATCAAGCAATTTCGAGACTTCTTTCCCCCTTTGCTTCAGATCACCTTTGGTACTAGGGATTTGATATGTTCTCAGGTCCAAGTCGATCACTAATGAATTACAGATTCCCTTCAATTTTTCCCTACTGGCCTTTGCCCATTTTAGCTCGCTTTTCTGGATTTCTTTGCGACACCAGTATGCTACTTTTTTACTTTCAGGGTTGAAGGACTGGGTTATTTAAGACCCAGCGGTGCCAGGGGACAACACCTGAAACCTTCGTGGGTAACCTGCTCCGGCGTACGAATGACAGAGACACGGGACACTTCCTTCGGCGTCAAAGATTCAAGGTTTATTTACTGCAGGGAACACAGAAGTCACAGGAAGTACAACGAATGTAGGTTCGAGGAGACTGCTTCAAATTGGTACTGTGGATCGCTCCTTTTATACAAATTTCTCCCATAAGGTTGCATGGTACACAAAGGTTTACAACTCGGTTCCCATAATTATCCCCGAGAGGGGTCACTTTGGTCGCTTTGATACATCCAAGGTCCGAGGCATAAGTGCGGAAACATTTGGCGGTTCCCAACTGTAAAAACCCATCTTCCCACCATTAGTACATTCCAATCGGCAGTAAAACAGATCGAAGAAGGAACAAGAACAGGTGGAGAGGAAGATGGAGACAGTGGGGAGATCGAAAAGGGTGTAAAAGGGGAGGTATCAGGAAACACGAGCTACAGGCATCAAAGGGACGTGCCTAATGAGATGCACGGCTGAGACAATAGACCGGCACGGCAAGATGAGCCTCGAGCGGGGCCATCTGCCTTACAGTATCATCCCCCTCGTCATAAAGACACTTTCAAAGAACATGTGTCTTCCGCGGATGTCTTGGGAATCCCAGGGTCGCGAAACGGACAACGTCCGTTCGCTGGCTACTTGAGGGCAAGAGACAAAATGGATGCCGTATCTAAGATGGAACCCGTGGGTACAGATGAATAACCCACGTAACAAACGAACGGTTTAAGTTAGCACAGCGAAACTGCGCACACTTACTAAACTCGTCATTTGCCGTTCGTAGATACCAGACTCGACCATATTCGTGCGAGTCGAAAACACCACTGACAATTGTCACGGAACCTCAGACGCTCCTTTTGCCCTCATGTAGGCAAGCACTAGTCGGAGTCATACTCGATATTCATCAAACCATCTAGATGTTGCTGCAACATAGCTCTGTCCAACCGAGTCCCCTTGGTAACAGGTGGCTGTCTTATACACGTTGTAGCGCAAAGGCCACATAAGGCAGGACCACACTGCACACAAAGGCAACACGTGAACAGGAACGCCACAACGACTCCGATGATCATCAGAATCTTCCAACCCCAAGTCGACATCAGGCCCCAAAACCACCCAAGTAGCGTCCAATCCCCTACATCCACGTGTATGGATTCAGAGATCTTATGCAACTTTGAGATGGCTTGATAGACGGTTGGAGCGTTATCTGGAATGAAAATACAGCAGCTCGAATGGATCACCTTACATACCCCACCTCGATCTGCTAAGATCACGTCTAAAACCATACGGTTTTGTAACGTCATAAGTCTATCCGCCTGAAGTTCAGTGGTGATATTACCAAGGGCACTGGCAGTAATATTAGCTGTCGATTCCACCACTCGAGTCAACTGTCTCAGGTTCCTACTATTAACCATAGGCCCCCAAAACGGGAGGAAACCCTTGAAAAAGTCTCCTGCCTCTTGACCGGCAGTATCCTCTTCGCTAATTACGCCTCTCACAACTCTAGTTTTGTGATAGTCTGCGTCTACAGTGAACGTCGGAGGCAACAGATTTGCGATAAAACATGAGCCCATAAAGTCAGAGGGCAACCATGCATACGCACGATCATGGCAAACAAAGTATGTACCCTTGGCAGCCAGAAACACAGGGGACGAGACCATCGGCAGAATGTAATTCTCGGTGCAAGCACTCTCTCCAAGTCGGGCTTTCGATCTTCGGCCACGACCCATTAGACAAAAATTACCAATGTGGGGTACGACCCATATCGGAGGCGAGCTTTTAAGCTGTTTTTCACTTGTGAGCGCACTATACTCGACCTTACTCGGGACCCTATAGGCTTGTACCTTTTCCTCTGGGATGAGCGACGTCTCATAGATATCTCTATCTAAATCTTCTATCGCTATGGACAAAGGCTTATGATACGAGCCAGAGCCAAAGTAGGGAGAACGTGGCTCTCGACTGGGGTAAGAATCTAGTGCGCTTCGGAACATTGTTTGGAATGCTCGAGCTGAACCCTGGGAACTATACGGTAAGACCAGATATGGAATTCCCTTATCCGTGGTATGTGGCATTAGTCCACACACCCAACAATTAGTAGTATTAACCACTAACTGGTGCTGATGAAGGAGCTGAATAAAGGAATTATTTCGAAATTCTGCACGTCTAGCCTGCTCGTGTTCAGGTAGGATATGAAAAGAATGAGGGGATGCAGTGGAGGTAAGTTTAGGGTCAGAAGTAGGAGTAGGTATGGCAGAAGGTAAGAAGTACGACATCATGTAATACACCCCACCCGCCAATAGTGCAGAAACAATCAAAAGCAATACAAACATTTGAAACATAAAACATTTGGTACGAGTAAGTTGTTGTAGCTTGAACCTTTGCGCCTGAGCTTCTTCCAAGTCCATCAGCTTTGAGAACGCCATCCCCTATGACCGTCCGCAACGTTTCTTGACGCACTTCGTTCCGTGTAGCAGTAGTCAATCCCCAGGAGTTCCCAGGAACCGACGGTCTTTAACCTAGCGTCAAGACCTGCTAACCAGAAGGAAGTACACGCGCGGCCCTACGGCCTTTATTCACAATGTATACGTAAAATGTCTCTCAACTGTGGAAGCAAAAATACATATGGAACGAAACTCAATATATATACAAAATAATTACAATGATACTGGTGTTCAGACTGATCGTGGAAAACGGGATAATACAATTGTCAAGGGACAGAACAGAATCTTTTATTTGTCCTTAGAGCTAGAACGCAAAAAGTATCGAGTTTTCCCAGGACGTGTATGTTCATCAAACAAAGGATCCGATGAGGGAACAGAATCCTGTTGATCAGTCGAATGTTCTGGTCTCGAGTCTTTTGATGACAAATGTTCAACAGTGTCTTTCTGCTGCACTGAGGATTCTCCGACAGGTTGTGCGTCGCTAAAAGGTACAAACGCCGGCAATCCTTCGGATTCAGCTGAAGCAATGCCCCTCCTCACCCACGAGTCTGCCGGTAAAGGAATAGGAACTTTCTTCGTATGGGTGGCATGCAACCAATTTTTTCGACCCTCTAAACGGACGGCAGTTCTCGTGGCAAGGAGGACCTGGTAGGGTCCAGTAAACCGGGGTTCCAAGTTCTTCTTGCGGGCAAAATTTCTGGTTACCACCCAGTCTCCGGGCTGGAGCTGGTGGCCTGGACCCTCCGTCTGCTTCGGCAATGCTTCGTAAACCTGTTGGTGAATTAACCTCAGTTTAGCAGTCAGATCATGAAGATAGTCAATCAACATTGGGTATTCGAGACTGGAGAACACACCCGGTCTAGGGACCCCCCACACATTCGCAGGACGACCGAACACTATTTCATAGGGACTAAGCGCTACTCGGGAGTGTACGGTTGCCCTAGTTGACAATAAAGCTAAGGGTAAAGCATCAGGTCACGAAAGACCAGTCGTAGCCTGAATCTTCGCTAGTTTCAGTTTAAGGGTGCCATTATACCCTTCAACCAAACCAGCTGACTGGGGATGATTGGCGCTATGGAATTTTTGATTAATTCCAAGGCCCTTACACACACTCTTCATCACACTCCCCACAAACTCACTTCCGTTATCCGACCATACAATCCGAGGCATTCCATACCAAGGAAAATATTCCTTCAGTAGGATCTTCGCAGTCGACAGGGCAGTATTGTCTTTAAGAGGGTAGGCTTCAATCCATCGGGAGAACGCGCAAACCACAACTAAAACGTATTTCAGGTTGTTGCATCTCTCCATATGGATGAAGTCTAATTGGATCACCTCAAAAGGACATGAAGGGGGAGCAAAATGTCCAGGAGGAGTTGGGGTTCCCTTACCAGGATTGTACAACATACATACCATACAATTCTTAACCAATCGTTCAGCACATTTCGTGATACCATCATTCTTCCACACGTGGGACAGCAATTTACAAATACCTTTCACACTAATATGTGCTAACCCATGCGCCATTGTCACAACAGCCAACACATACGCATCCGGTAACATCCATCTCTTATGTTCCGACAAATCAACCCAACAACCATTTGCATCCAACTTTCCCGTACTTTCTTTCCACTTCGTCTTTTCAGTCTCGGTGGCCTCATCTTGAATCGCTTTCACACTGTCGATAGTGTCCTCACACATACTAGTCTCTGTAGGCCACCTAACCGAACTCCTCACATACATTCTAGTGCTAAGGTTCCGGGCAGTCTCCTTAGAAATCTCATCCGCAAATGCATTACCACGACCAACATCATCCGTCACCTTACAATGTGCACTACATTTAACAATTGCTACCTGTTTAGGCAACGTAAGTGCATCCAAGAGATCATTCACAAGTTGTCCATGCTGAATCTTCGTACCATGCGACGTCATAAAACCTCTCTCTCTCCACATCCGTCCAAAGTTATGAGCGACGCCAAACGCATATTGGCTGTCGGTAAACACATTCACACGTTTCCCTTTCGCTAACACACACGCTCTAGTTAGAGCGATCAGCTCTGCAGCCTGAGCAGAGTTCTGATTCAATCTCGCAGTTTCCACAACAGTATTCAAAGTCACAACAGCATACGCAGTAGTCACATCACCATTCGGCAATTTAAAACATGAACCATCCACATACAAAGTTCCGTCTGGATTTTCCAAAGGAGTGTTTTTAAGGTCCACTCGACCTTTTCTTTCCTCTTCAGTCCTCAGATAGCAGTCATGGGCTGCTATTTCATCTGACTCTGTGCTAATTGGTAACAAAGTCGCCGGATTCAGAACATTGCAACGTTTTATCTGAATATGACTTGCCAACAGCGTCAACTCGTACCCAGACAACCTCGCACTCGTCAAGTGCTGAGTTTTCGTACGATTCAAAAGAGTGTTGACCGCATGCGAAACCATCACCGTAAGCATATTATCCATGACCAGTCCTGCTGATTGTCGGATGGACACCGCAGCTGCCGCTGTTGCTCTCAAGCAACTCGGCAATGCTCTAGCTACCGGGTCCAAGGTCGAGGAAAAATATGCACATGGACGTTGCTTACCACCAAAAGGTTGCGTTAAGACACTCAAAGCACAACCTTCCCTCTCGTGAACATATAATGTAAACGGCTTGCTGTAGTCAGGGGTACCTAACACAGGAGCCGAACACAATGAGTCACGTAATTCAGAAAAACTTTTCTGACATTCTTCCGTCCATGGTAAAGGAGTTGAAACATCCTTGCACGTAAGAGCCACCAATGGTTTCGCTAGCAATGAAAAATTTGGAATCCATTGCCTGCAATACGACGTGATACCTAGAAAGGCACGCACATCTCTTTGGGTTGTTGGCACAGTCATTCGCGCAATTGCTGCACTTCTCTCTGGGGTCAGCCGTCTTCCCTCCTTTGACAATAAGTGACCTAGATAGGTTACTTCTTGACAACAATATTGGAGTTTAGAAGGTGACACCTTGTGATGTAAGTCACAGAGATGTTGCAGCAACGACACCGTAGCAATTTTGCAAATGTCCTGAGTATCCGCAGCCACCAATAAGTCATCGACATATTGGATTAAGGCCGCACCAGCCGGCAATGAAAACGCATCCAGTTGACCCTTCAAGGCTTGACTGTAAATCGATGGACTCTCACAGTAGCCCTGAGGAGCGCGTTTAAACCGGAAGCTGCGACCACCAAGAGAGAAACCGAAAAGGTCTCTGCTTTCTTCGGCAATCGATATGCTAAAGAAAGCATTCTTCAGATCGATCACCGAGAACCATGAAGCAGAAGCTGGAATCAGAGTCAGTAGCGCCGTGATGTCAGGCACAGCAGGGAACTGAGGAATCACAATTTTATTTACCTCCCGTAAATCGATAACAAAACGATAAACAGGTGGTTTTGAAGGATCAGTACGTTTTAAAATAGGCAGTACAGGACTGTTGCACACGTTTCCCCGCGTCTCTTCAATAACATCTTTCTCGATCAGATCATAAATGATCGCTAACAGTGCTCGTTCACCATCAAGGGAGATTCGATACTGGGGAATACGTGGCAACCGTACATTTGATTTCAGCTGAACAACATAAGGGGAGATGTCAAGCAGGCCCACATCATTGGGACCTGTCGCCCACAAAGATGCAGGAAGAGAACTCAATTCCGGTGGAAGCTTATCGAGAGACAAGTACATAGGAGAGACAACCCTCTCCCCTAACGTAAGTTTTACACCCGCAGGAGAACAATACAAAGTTGCATACAAACGTTTTAGCAAATCCAGGCCCAAAAGATTTTCACCACAACCAGTAGTTAAAATCAACGGAGCTTTCAGCTCACGAGGCCCAATTGTAAGGGGCAAAGGGCGTGAAACTGGATTGCTAACAGGGGCGCCAGAGAATCCAACGGAAACATTTGTTAAGCCAGACAAAGGTGCGCCAGGGAGTTTCGAATGCATTATGGAACTTTTCGCTGCACCAGTGTCCAACAGAAAAGGCTCAACGACGCCCGATGTAGCAACTGCGACGTAAGGCCCTCTCTGATCAACCGGAACTGATACCACTCCCTCTCCTTGTCTATGGCTGTCCTAGTAATTACTGTCGTCATTTTCCTGATCGACGTAATAATCATCTACATTGTACTGCGCAGATCGTCCTTGCGATGATCCACGTTGATCAAAACAGTTATTGGAATTTGATGAATTATCTGAACGATCATTTTGAACACCACGACCCCTACCACGTGATGTCTGCTGAGAACCACCACGACCTCCTCTAGATGAGTTACCACTGTTACGATCGTTTAGAACGGGACAGTTGAATTTTAAATGACCATCCTGTCTACAATAGGCACACTGATTGTACCCTAACGAAGATCTTTGGGAAGAGGAGTCATTTCGAGGTTGTGACCTATTCGATTGCGACTGCGATCTATTTTGCTGAGGAGCGTTCTGATTGGAACGCGGAGGATAGGCCTGCTGCAACAACACTTTTGTTTTAAGTTCTTTCGTCTTTTTATCAGCGCGATCGTTCTCCTCTTTTTCTCTGTTCTCATAATACTGTGCCGTAGCCAATATTTGAGCGGAGGTAGAAACGGCCCACGCACTCTCAGAGTTTTTTAATTTATTGCTCAAATCGGGCAATAAGTTAGAGACAAATTTGTCCACGAACAACCGTTGACCACCCTCAGTGCTCATATCCTGACCACTATGGTCGATAAAAGCCTCCTCAAATCTCGTAAAGAAATCAGAGACACTCTCGTCCTTTTTCTGTTTACAAGCTGACAATTTGTCCCAGTTCACCCTCATAGCTGGCATAAGAGTTTTCATTAAGGTAATTATTCTTTGAGGGAGAGCAGTAATGAGCTGTTCAGGCTTAGCCCCGCCAACTTGTCACGTATCGGCCGCAGTAAGAGTAGCCCAATCGCCACCTAATTCGTTTGCGTGATCTTCGTGCCGAATCTTAGCCCATACCGGCTGAGGCAAGACATTGCCGAACAGCATGTCGATATTGGCAAGATTCATTATCGTAGCGTCTACAAGCTGCGATAACTCTTTATAATACCCTGCAGGATTTTTGCGAGGGTCAGGCAAAGATTGCTTCACCTGTAACACTTCCGATCGTTTCCATGGGAGATGTATCCACACTCTCTGGAAATGTGGCAAGATCGGTGGAACAGCACCAGCGTCGCCTGGCATCCATACTGGTGGAACTTCACGCATGGGAAACTGACCAGACGCATCTAACTGACTCTCTACATCCTCAACAAACAAGGCCTGAGGTATAGGAGTGGGACGGAAAGATAACAACCGCTCAACAGCACGTCAAACGTTAGTATCCACTATCAGTCCGTTCGAGAACTGAAGCTGCAGATCAGACAAAGCGGTCAACACATCATCAGGTGCATCGGCCGATATCTGATCACGCAGCACCTTGCACATTTCCTCGAACACGTATCTTTGTGTCGGTACATTGAATTGGCAGAACGTATTAAGTACAGCACGTGGAGGATTTCTAAGAGGGTGCGTCATCCAACCCATCGCCATATTATATAGCGCAGCACGTTCCCTGTTACCGGGAAGCTGACTACGTCTTTGATGACCGTCCGAACCAGCGGACCCAAGAACAGGACCAAGAGAATGGAAAAAACTAGCTGCAACCGGAGGAGTACGACTTCGAGTAGACGGAGAAGTATAGCACAAAGGACTAACAAGAGAAGGGGTAGAAACAGAAGAAGCAACAGGAGTAAGTAAAGCAGGAGCAGTAGCGGGAGCAGGAGTATGTGGAAGCGGAGGAGCAGTGGGAATAGCAGTAGGCAAAGGAGCGGGAACAGTCGGAAGAACGGGTGCAGGTTGAGGAACAGGTTGAGGAACAGGTACAGGGGGGACCACAGGAGCTGCGGTACCCTGTACGTACGGAGGTGGCGACTTCATAAGATAAGACATTAAAGGATCCTCAACTGATTCTTCCTTCTTATCCGACTCCGTAGGCAAAGCAGGATAGCATTTATCTATGGACATACGCTGTAACCTATCAAACACTGCCTTTTCCTTATCCTCCTTATCACGCTGAAACTGCTCTGCTTTCTTTACAATGGTAGCAACACCATCTCTTTGATTACGTTTAGTCTGTCTGATCTCTTTCTGTCGGGCTTCTTTACGCCACAACCGAAAGGCATCAAACATGGCCGGCCTTGACTTTTTCTCAAACAATTTAGTCTCAAGATTATCTAAGATCGTTGTCTCAAAACTACCATGAGGTGGCCAACTAAGGGCTCCATCTTTTTTAGTATAACGAATCCAGTAATCATTAAAAGTAATCGGGCCTAGCCCGTGTTTGCTGTAGAGCTCATAAGTGGGAGTTCCAACCGGAGGTATCGGACACGAGTCCTCCAGTCGGGAATCCGTACCACAACGTCTGAAACAACTAAACAAAGTACTGCGACCAGGCATCTTGCACACTAGCCGAGTTTCACAAACGTCAAGGGTTACGGGATTTACCAAGTCCCTGCAAAGAGCAACAACCCTCGGTCTTTGGCGGCTGCAGTCGTCAAATATCACAACAAAGTACCAAGAACCACAAATGCAATGGAACCATGCAACAACTAAGCAACCACAACCAAGAACTCTGGGAGCGACCCACAAATACTTAACTCAAAGATCAATGGCGTCACCAGGAAGGCCCGTCAGTCGTCTCGCTATACCAAGGTCTACGCCAGGCGCCAAAACAGGTCTACAGTCAGGGCAGCAGTCCGTCGCAGCCGTCAGGAGGCGGGAATCTTTGCGGGAAAAGTCTTCGGGCCACTTGTTTCGACAACAGGATCGATGAAGCGGAGTGCACCTTCCCTCGGAGATTTCACACGAAGTTCCTCACGATCGTCGGGCTTGGACCGATACCACTGATGCAGCCCCACGTTGGGCGCCAACTGAAGGACTGGGTTATTTAAGACCCAGCGGTGCCAGGGGACAACACCTGAAACCTTCGTGGGTAACCTGCTCCGGCGTACGAATGACAGAGACACGGGACACTTCCTTCGGCGTCAAAGATTCAAGGTTTATTTACTGCAGGGAACACAGAAGTCACAGGAAGTACAACGAATGTAGGTTCGAGGAGACTGCTTCAAATTGGTACTGTGGATCGCTCCTTTTATACAAATTTCTCCCATAAGGTTGCATGGTACACAAAGGTTTACAACTCGGTTCCCATAATTATCCCCGAGAGGGGTCACTTTGGTCGCTTTGATACATCCAAGGTCCGGGGCATAAGTGCGGAAACATTTGGCGGTTCCCAACTGTAAAAACCCATCTTCCCACCATTAGTACATTCCAATCGGCAGTAAAACAGATCGAAGAAGGAACAAGAACAGGTGGAGAGGAAGATGGAGACAGTGGGGAGATCGAAAAGGGTGTAAAAGGGGAGGTATCAGGAAACACGAGCTACAGGCATCAAAGGGACGTGCCTAATGAGATGCACGGCTGAGACAATAGACCGGCACGGCAAGATGAGCCTCGAGCGGGGCCATCTGCCTTACAGTATCATCCCCCTCGTCATAAAGACACTTTCAAAGAACATGTGTCTTCCGCGGATGTCTTGGGAATCCCAGGGTCGCGAAACGGACAACGTCCGTTCGCTGACTACTTGAGGGCAAGAGACAAAATGGATGCCGTATCTAAGATGGAACCCGTGGGTACAGATGAATAACCCACGTAACAAACGAACGGTTTAAGTTAGCACAGCGAAACTGCGCACACTTACTAAACTCGTCATTTGCGGTTCGTAGATACCAGACTCGACCATATTCGTGCGAGTCGAAAACACCACTGACAATTGTCACGGAACCTCAGGGTCTTCTAATCTCTTCCAGAGTCTGATCACAGCCATCTGGGTTAGTATCACCCAGGACTTTGTGCCTATTTCTGTTCTGATGGCTTGTATCATTGCAGATTTGGGAAGTGATAAGAGCCTTTTTATGCAATTCCCCTCTATCACGTCCTAGGATCCCTTACCGCTCAAATAAAGGATCTCTGAGCCATATAAAACTTGGCGGGGGAACATTGCATCAAAAGCTCTAAGCATTGGTCGGTGTGACATCTCACCATAGTCCCCATTAAACCTTTTTTTTTGTTGAAAATCTTTATTGATATAAAGTCATCATTGATATACACAGTACTGTCGAAGGATGCAAGTAATCATCATACAGGTTGAATGAACAATATTAAATGACGTTTGGTGGTCGATAACTGTAGTATGTGGGGATCATGTGCGTACTCAAATGCTCTATTCGTAATCTGATGTCAAGTGTCATATTCGGCACAGTAAGTATTCCCAAATTCGTTCATGATATTACCCCCTAAGCTATTCATGAATATGATTTATGGTTACAAGTAGACGGATTGCATCAAAGTAGAGAAAGCGATTAATGGAAGAACAAGAAACAAAAAATTAACATTGTCGTCATCAAGCAATCTGAAGCAGTTGTACACCATCACTTGAAGCCGTAATGTGAAAGAGTTTGCATAGTCCGGTACTCTAACAAAAGCGAGAACTTAGCCGTTCATGGCACTCAGGTCAGGACATTCCCCCTGTCATTCCTCTTCTTCCTCAGAGTCCAGATCCTCGTTCTCCGGAAGAGGATCATAGATGTCCCCTCTGTAGCTGTTCCAAGGCGTCCATATTTTGTTCCACTTCCTAGGGCTCGCCCTAAGTACATACACACCTCGTTCCACTATCATCAACATGTCCATGTTCTTGGCCCACCTTGCCGCCGTAGGCATTTCCTGAGCCCCCCATCTCTGTGCAATGTCTCTTTTCGCTACTGTAATGGCCAGGGTGGCCCACAATTGCCCGTATCGGTCCAGGTCATTGGGTTCCCAAATGTTCAAGAGGCATTTACGGGGTTCAGGCAGGACAGATATGTTAAGTGCCTGGGAAACTGTACGTAGGACCTGTTTCCAGAACTCCTGTACCAGCGAACATTCCCATAATGTGTGAAACAGGGTTCCTTCCTCCCCACAACCCCTGAGGCAGAATGGGTGAGGAGCTCGATGGATTTTGTGTAGTAGTGACCTCGTGTAGTAGACCCGATGCAGGATTTTAAGTTGTACTAGCCTAAATTTCATTGATATGCCCACTTCTTTCGGCGAAGCCAGTGCTTCATTCCATTCTGTTTCGTCAACCTCCCCTATCTCTCTCACCCACCTTTCCTGAAGTGGTAGTGTGGGGTCTTTCAGGTTATTGACCAATTTTTTATACGTACGGGAAGTGGCGCTTTGTGGCATAAACTCTGTCAGGAGTCTATCCTCTAACGGGGATGATTCAGGAAGATCAGTGCCCCGTGGAATCGCTTTGAGTAGGGCGTGGCTGATCTGAACGTATCTGAATGTTTCGGTGTGGCCTAGACCATACTGCTGTTGAAGCTGTTGTAAAGGAATCACTGTGCCCTTGTCCCATAGGTCCCCCACGGTGGAGATCCCTATGTGATCCCATTGTGTAAACCCTTTACATGCTCTGAGATTACCCAATTGTTTGGTATCCCATAGCGGCGTCAGTCTAGTAAGTTTGCCCGCCCAACCTAGTCGGGCCTGCGCTCTGTGCCATAGCGTCGCCGTGTTGTATGTTGGGCCAATCAGTCGCCTGACTTGGGCTTTATTATACAGAACCGAAAGCATTCCCTCAGTTCCCAACTGCGACCAGTCGGCCCTGTAGGCCGGATCTTCCCGCGAAGCATGCACCCATGAGTTGATCACCTTAAGTTGGGCTGCCCAGTAGTATAGTTGGACGTTAGGAAGAGCGATCCCTCCTCCGTACCAACTCCTCACCAACTTGTCATGGGCAATTCGTGCCGGACCATTGCTCCAGAGGAGACTGGAGACTATTGCTGCGATCTGTCTGAAGTAGCGTGGCGCAACCAAGTGTGGAGTATTCTCTAATACATATAGAAACCTGGGAAGCGCCATCATTTTATATAAGGCCGCCCTGCCCAGTAGGGTCAAGGGGAGAGTCGCCCAGTGTTTGGCATCTGCTTTTAGACGTTCTAGAGGGGGTTTCAAGTTAGTATTATAGAAGTCGGTGGCGTCCCTCGTAATGTGGATACCCAGGTATTTAAAGGAGGACGTCGTTAGGGTCAAGGGGCAGGTTTCTCTCAGTAATGGCGCCGGGCCTCGGAGTACATATACCACGGATTTGGTCCAGTTGAGCGTGTAGCCCGATGCCGCCCCGTGTGTGTCACACAGCTGCAACAGTGCTGGGATGCCAGCCTCGGGGTCTACCATATAAATAAGCATGTCGTCTGCATAAAGGGAGACCTTTTCTTCCCACCCCTCCGTCCATGTGATCCCCCGAAACAGTGGTGTCCTTCTGAGTAGAATTGCCAAGGGTTCTAGTACCAGAGCAAAGAGCAATGGGGATAAAGGGCATCCCTGTCTCGTCCCTCTCTTCAGTGGGAAGGGTGCCGAGATGTGTCCATTGGCCACCACCTGGGCGACCGGCTGTGTGTATAACAGGCGTATCCACGCCTGAAATTTAGGCCCGAAGCCCATTCTGGTGAGCACCGCGAACAGGTACTCCCATTCCACTAAGTCAAAAGCCATAGTGGCGTCAAGGGAGAGGATTGCTGTAGGCTCAGTGAGAAGGTGTGTGCGCGCCAGTACCCCATGAACTCGCCTCAAGTTCAGAGGCGTGCTCCGGTGTGGCATAAAGCCTGATTGGTCAGGATGGATCAACGCGTGAAGGTGGTGTGTCAGTCGGCTGGCTATGATCTTGGCAAGGATTTTCGCCTCCACATTGAGAAGGGAAATGGGACGGTAGGAGGTGCAGGCAGTCGGTGGCTTACCCGGTTTGGGGATCGCCACAATCGTGGCAGTGCGCTGGTCGAGTGGCAGGATCGCCTTCTCAAGGCTTTCGTTATACATGTGCAGCAGCGGTTTACTCAGTGTGGGCGCCAGCGCCTTGTACCATTCCACCGGTAGGCCATTAGGGCCCAGCGCTTTACCCGACTGCAGGCACTGGATTGCCGTCTGAATGTCCTCTTCCGAGAGGTCAGCCTCCAGGTCCTGTTGTGTTTCAGGTGTGAGTGTAGGAATGTCAATGTTTTCCAGGGAGTACAGTGCAGTCTGTGTGGTGACTTCGCGGTCCGGGGTGTAAATGCGTTGAAAATGGCTAGCTAAGGTTTGCACTATGTGTTCTGGGTGTTTCTGCAGGACCCCATTGTGCGTGTAGAGCATGTGTATGCCCTTATTGCTGCCTCCCCTCTTGTCTAGCCATGCCAGCATTTTCCCGGCTTTATCTCCCACATCATACACCCTGCGTAGTGTGTTCTCGTGTTGTGCGCGGACGGTCGTTTTGAGGTGATCATGGTATTGTTGTTGGCGGAGCTGCAGCAGGTGTGACTTTTCCGGTGTGGGGTCGGACATGTGGGCTATATTTGCGTTGTGTAGTGCGAGTTCCAATTCGGTGAGCTCTCGTCTCGAATCTCGTTTGTGACCTGTAATGGCTGCTATTGCCTCCCCCCGTAGAACAGTTTTGTAGGCCTCCCAGAGGATAGATGGTGAGGAGACGGTTCCCTCGTTTTCAACAAAGTACCGAGCAGTGGCCTGTTTGAGCTTTTTTCGTACTGTAGGGATTTTTAAGTAGTTGGGGTACAGTGGGTAGGTTCTCGCGCCCTTCTTCCCCCTGGTGGCAAGTGATAGGGAGATTGGAGAATGGTCAGAAACTCCCCTTGGCAGGATTTCAATTTTGTCAACTAATCCCAAACCCAGCCCCTGGAATAGGAAATAATCAATTCGCGAAAGGCTTTTATGAACAGCAGAGTAGTATGTGAAATGTGAGGTGGCTGGGTGGAGGTGCCGCCAGACATCCGTAAGGCCCATTGCTTCTGCAAAGTCGGGAAGTACATACGTGGCACCCGAGCGGGTGCGTATAGGCAGGGAGTCCAGCGACGGGTGCATTATGGCATTAAAATCCCCCCCAATAATCGTGTCCCCCCCCCGGAGGTCCAGGAGAAATTTGCCCAGGGCCGGCAGTGCTGTTGAGTGGAGTGCCGGGGGGATGTAAGCGGAGACCACGTTTAGAGCCCGACCCTCCCATTGCCCGTGCAGTGCCGCAAAGCGACCCTGATCATCAACCTTGTGTCCCCCCACAATAAAGGAGGATGCTTTTTTCATGAGTATCCCAGTGCCCCTGGAGCCCGATGTAAACTCTGAGTGTGCCGCCATTACATATCCCCGTCTGTTGAGTGCTTTACACGACGTCCCTGCAAGGTGTGTTTCTTGAAGTAATACCAGGTCAGGTTTCTGACGTTTAATTACCTGCAAAACGAGACCTCTCTTGATTTTATCCCCCAATCCCCGAACGTTCCAAGTCAAGACCTGGAATGGGGGCACCCCAGTAATCGCTGTCGCCCCCAAATTGGGCCCTGATCGTACCCTTCTAGTCATTGGGTCGAAAAGGTAGGGCGGCGGACTGACGTACGTCGTCCCCAGCCCAAAGGTGGTGTCCTGCGCCATTGTACCGGCAATATGTGATCTGCAGAAGTGTGGTGTACTCTAGTGTAGACATGATGACAAAACGGAACCATGTTAACAATGAAACAATCCCCCCTTCCCCCCACCCTGCTCCCCTGCTCCACGGACCATTCCCCGCCCGCTTCCCCAACTTGGCAGAGTGCTTTACCCCCCTCCCAACTATGTTACTTGCTTGTGGGGTCGGTGAGTCTCCCGTAGGCATCGGCCAGCGCCCACCTTACTCAGCTTAGCCGCCCAGAAGTCCAGTGTTACACATAACAGTTCCCAGTTACAGTTCACCTCTAGATCGGTGCCGGCTGTCCGGAGTCGAGGGGGTCTCTTTCCAGATCAGAGTCCAGTCCAGAAGCCGTTGATTGCTGCGAAGGTCGAGCCTGTTGGTTAGTCGTTTGGCCATCGTTGCGTGGGTTTGTTCGTTCTTTGTGCGGCCGTTGTCGCTGCCCCGCTTGCCTCCATCCATCGAGCCATTCTCGCGCCACTTCAGGCGTATCGAAGAACCATGTCTTTCCCTCGGCCACAACGCGTAGTTTGGCTGGGAATAACATGGAATATTGCAAGCCCCTGTCCCGCAGTGTTTTCTTGACCTCCGTGAAGGTTTTCCTACGCCTGGCTACCTCCGCCGTGTAGTCCGGAAAGAAGGCCAAAGTAGAGTTCTGGATCCTGATCGGCGGGGAGACCCTTGCCGCCTGCAAGATGGCGTCTCTGTCCCTAAAGTTAAATAGGCGAGCTAGCACAGGTCGAGGAGCTGCACCCAGCTTGGGCGCCCCTCCCGGAACACGATGTGCTCTTTCGACAGAAAAAAAGTTGGACAGACCTTTAGGTTGCAGAGTGTTCTTTATGAGGTCCTCTACGTAGAGATCCATGGCCCCTTTCCCTTCTGATTCCGGCAGGCCAAGAATACGCACGTTATTTCGGCGGGAACGTCCTTCCTGGTCGTCAAGCCTGTCGCGTAAAAGTTTTGTAATTTTCTCCACCCGCTCCATCGCCACTTGTAGGTCCGAGGTGTCTTGGATAAGTGATTTTGTCACCACTTCCACCTGCGCTACCCTCTCGGTGATTTTATGAAAAGTCTGCTCTCAGTAGGGTGACTTCAGAGGAGATGGAGCCCACCGTCGTTTTAACCTCCGCAAGAGTTCTCATGATGTCCTCCAGCGTCACTTTTTTGTTTCCCTCCGCGTCAGGGGGTGTCCCTGCGGAGTGTCTGCCGCCTGTTTTGCGAATGTCCTTGTTGGCTGTAGGCAAACTTGTCCAATTTCGCTTGTGTTGCCGAGCTCCTGGTGCCTTTACCCGCCATGGTGTTGGGTCGTAGTCCCCAAGATGGCGGCGGAGCCGAGCCGCCTCGGGGCGAATGCCAGGCGTCCGCTGTTGTGTGGGTTCTGCAGGCAAGCGAGTGTGTCAGGGTCGCCCTGACAAGAATGGCGCTGTCCGGGTCCGAGTTCTGAGTTCCGGGGGTGCCCGATGTTGGTCACGGGCGCTCTAGGCGGACGGGGTCCCCCTCCAGAATGGCGCTGGTCCGGGTTCCAAGCCGTCGATCGCCCCCTGGAAGTGCGCTCAGGTTCTTTCCCCACCTCCTTGAGTGTCCGGAGCGGTTGCGGGTCAGGCCGTTGCGTGCAGGCGTTGGTTGAGTTAGTCCCTCCAAGTCCTGTGCTAGCCGACCGGTGAGGCCGGGTGTCGACACTGCGCCACGCCCAGGCGAGATACACCGCTTCCGGCGAGGTCGGATAATCTAGGTCGGGGATCTCCCCTCGCTATAGGCCTTTCTACGCACTTGATGGAAAGTGCCGTTCTCGACCACCGATTTTCACCAGGATTGGACCTAGAGGTGCAGTTTCGGTTCCTGAGTCGGTGCCGCCGCTTCGGGTAGGCTTTGTGACGGATCAAGGTGTCGGATTTGTCAGAAGGCCGTGATGCCTCGGGGAGCTCCCAATTCACGCTGCCGCCATGCTCGGCCGCTAGCCACGCCCCCCCATTAAACCTTTTTAGGCCACATATGGAAGAGAGTGCCTTTGCTTTTTGAGTTTCCAAATGGGTATTCCAATTTAGTTTCCTATCGAACCATATCCCCAAATATCGGTACTCATTAACTGTCTCTAATTTGAGATCACCTATGTACCAACTGTATCTACTTAACTTTTTCCCGAAGCATAGGGTTTTAGTTTTATCCAGGTTGATAGTTAAAAATTTACTGGCACAATAAGTATTAAAGGCATTAAGCTTCCTTTGGAGGCCTCTCTCAGTCTGATCTACTATCACCAGATCATCCGCGTACAATAGGCAGGGTATCTTGTTTCCATCCATTTTAGGGCTGGCACTACCCTCCACCTCTAGATATGCCGGGAGGTCTGACAGGAAGATCGAGAAAAGCTGGGGGGCCAGCACACAGCCCTGCCTTAATCCATTAGCAATGGGTATTTTAGGGGTCAGGGAGCCCCCCGTATCTTTAATTACTTGCCCCCAGTTTTCCCTGTGAAGTTCTTTTATTATAGTCAGGAGGTCTTTTGGGATATTTAACCTCTTTACGGTCTCCCATAGGTAGGCCCGATCCACAGAATCAAAGGCTGCTTTGAAGTCGACGAAACAGCAGCATAACTTACCATTTTGTTCCGTCGACTTCCTCGCCATCGCCCATAAAGCAAACCCGTGGTCTATTGTCGAGTGGCCCGCTCTAAATCCACCCTGTTCTGTTGGAATTATTTGGAACTCGTCTACCCATGCATTCAGTTGTTTTAATACCATTTTAGAAAACACTTTTTCACCTATATCTAGGAGATTAATCAGCCGGTAATTTTTTGGCGCCTCTTTGCTCCCTTACTTGTGGATCGGCCTAATTATGGACCCCTTCCAGGTTGGAGGCATTACCCCTTCTTTTAGGACTACCTGGAACATCTTGGCAAGGAATCTTGCCCACCATTTAACCTCGGTCTTCAGAATTATTGCAGGAAGATTATCTGGGCCTGCTGCCCAAGTTAGCTTAAGATCTTTTATTGTGAGCTCAACTTGTTCTTCATTAAATTTACATAGGAGGTCTTCTGAGATTTCTTGCCATGTTTTGATCTCCATCTCCTCTCTGGGAGTCCTTGCCCCGTACAACTCCCTTATGTACGCATCCCATGCTGCCTCACTCACCACACAATTTACTACACCATCTGTTGTTCCAGCTGCAGCCTTTACTAGTTGCCAGAATTGCCTTAGATTTTTGTTCTCTATGGCTTCTAATAGTTCTAACCAGCATTTTTCTTTATATAACCTTTTTGCGGAGAGTACCATTTGCTTGAATTCTTTTTTCTGCTTAACTAGCTGATCCTGTCTCTCTTGTGTAAAGTTCTTTTTTTGTTTCCTTTGTGCTGCTCTTATCTCCCTTTTCTTATTTTGGCACGCCACAGAGAACCCATTACCACGGTTTGTTTGTTTTACCCTTATAGGATTTTCCCATTTTAATTTTATCTTTAGGCATTGAACAACTTCTTCTAATTTTCCAATAAACCATGCCAGTTTTTTATTCTCACAATTTTCAGGTGCCATTTTTATTTGCATGGCCTTCAGTTTTTCCATATATTCCTCAGTTAAACGTGTCGTCACTCGTTTGGGGTACTCAACCTCCTGGGTAATCACTGTTTCTCTCTGTAATTTCCTACCCCCCGATATTACTATGTGTAGGAGTTTGTGATCACTCACCTCTTTTTGATCTAACTTAAAGTCCCTAATCAGGTGATAATTCCAGGCCTGCAAGAATATATAGTCAATTGGGCAGTACTGTTGCCCTTGGATAAACGTTTTTCCTGCCGGTGAGTCTGACTCTGTTCTTCCATTTACGCAGTGAAAACCCCTGCCTCCTAAGGTGTGTATTAATTCAAGGTCTTGTTTCGAAGTTTCCCCAGCTGGGAACCTTGCCGGGTTTATTCCGTATACCTCTAACTGTTCCCTATTCCAAAGGTCAGCCTTTTTTGGGTTTAGTTTATGATTGAAATCACCCATTATCATTATTATGTCTGCGGGATAATTTTCTAGAGTACTGTCTACATCCTCTTTAAAAAACCTCATTTCCCTTTCATACTCCTTCCCATTTTCCCACTGCATGTATACATTCATTAAAATCAACATTTTATAGTTTAGATCCACCGTCATGAGTTCAATTCTACTTGATTGTACCCATTTACATTTTGAATTCAACAGTTTTATTTCCCTCATTACTTTTGTTGATACCAATGTCAACAGACCCCCAGAGGGCCTCCCACGATTTTTCTTTATGGCAGGCTGATGTATCTGGGCATATCCGTCAAGGGTTGGGGTATCGTCGCATAACCAGGTCTCTTGCAGGCAGGCAATGTCTACTTTATTTATGGATTCATTTATATATTCCCATTTTTGCTCATTGCCTAGCCCATTTACATTCCAGGATAAGAGACCTAGTTCTTTCGAACCCCCACCATCCTACTCAACGTCACTCAGACCACCTTCATCTTCTGTATCCACTGTATTTCTTCCATTGCTTTCCCCCACGGGATTGCTATGTAACGACCAGTTACCCCATGAGGAATCATTCCCTGTATTGTCGATTACAATGTTCAGAGAGCTTCGATCATCTTTTGTTTCTTTGTAGAGAATCACTTGTCTCTTCTGTAGCCCGGCAGGCTGTTTTAAGAAATTGTTATCTTTAGAGGTTTTTATATCTCTCTCTGGGATAATCCTTATTCCCTGTTGCGTTATCTCATTTGAGGCTTTCAGGATTGCCCTTTTTACCAGGTCTGAATATAGGGTGATTTTTGTTATTTCCTTTCCATGCCTGTTTTCTACAAAGCCAACATGCTGGAGGTCTTTAGTACCGATCCCCCTCAGACTGCCGCATTTTGCAAATGCGGTCAAGATCAGTGCCCTATTCAGGGGGTTAGTTTTTCTTGTCAGCTTCTCTTTCCTCCCTGCTGCAATCAGGTCCAGAAATAACCATTTGTTATCATCTCTCTCATATAAGTTCGTATTTATTTCATGCACCTGTTGACTGGTGATTGTTCTCCCTCCTTTCCGACCTTTGTTTTTCATATTGGGTTCTTCGTGTATCTGTGGTCTTACAGACCTTTGTTCAGTAGCCCGTTCTTCCATTAGCCTTACTCTTTGTCTCGTCGTACGGGTGGAGGGGGGGTTCTCAGTTTCCTCCCTGTGAGTCTGCTTTTTCTTTGGTGCTCTCGGGGTTTTTGGAGTTTTTGCCTCTACCTGTGTAGGTCTATGTGTTATAAATGTTTGGGCTGAGGCATTTAATCCTGACTGCACCCTCCCCTTCATTGTTTCCTTCTCTTTTCTCATTCCTGCATGGTTCATTTGCCTGGATTTTCCTATCCTGTTCCTGGTCCCGAGTGTGACATACCCTCCACGCCTTTTTATCAGCATAGGTCTTTTTGATATATACACATTGTCCACAGATTCTGCTGCACCCTTTGCTGTTTGTTCTGCGGGTTTAGATGATCTTTCAAGGATTACCATGCTTTCTTCTTCAGGTATTATCCTGTCACTTTCCTCATTTGGTGGGGCTATATCTGTTGGCATTACCCTGCTTGGCAATTGGCTCTTTATTTCTCCGAGTTCTTCTTCTATTTTCTTTAGATGTTGTTTCTGTGCTTTCATCACTCCATTGTTTGAGAGGGTTACTTCCAGGATTCCTTGAAGTGCCCTCTGCATTAGCAAGATTAAATCCATCAGCGAGGATGTAGGAGTTTCAGAGAGCACCGAGTCCTGTGTAGTATTTCTGACTGGGATTTCTGGGTAACTTGTCCTTAAGCTCTCTTGATGTATTGGGGATTTTTGCAGTGGTTGGTGTTGTTGAAATTGGTCTGGTGCGCCTCCCCAGATAACGCTCTGGTTCTGGCCTTCGTTTCCCCTGTGATCTTCAAGCCCTAGTGACAACAGTGAGAACATCTTTGGTGATGATGATAGGCGAGGCGCCAAGATTTGGTGATTTTGGCTCTGCAGTGTCTGGTTTAAAGATTTGCGGTTCACCCCAACTTCCTCGTTATCAAGATTGACTTCTTCCTGGAGTTCTCCTTTAATTGACCGTCTTTGATTTTCATCTGGCAAGCCTGAATTTTCACCAATTTCTCCGCCAATTTCCATTATTTCTTCATCTAGGTCCGATGTTATTGCTGGGTTTAATGATTTATAGTGTTTGCCTACAAACTCCTTTATGGACTTTGACGCTGCCGTGTTCTCTTTATGTTTATTAGTTGTTTGATTCCATCCTCTTTTCGCTTTCTGGGCATTCTTCGTTGCTCTTTTGACTTTTCTTTTCTTTCGTCTCCCTTTACTATTTTCCATAGATGATGCATGACTTTCCTGGCTTTCATCAAGAGATTTTGAGCCCTCCAATGATTTACTCCTTCCTAGTTCATCCAGTAATTTTTGGCCTCTTTTAGGTGCCATTTCTAGGCAAAAACTGTTGTTATACTAAGGGTGGAAACACTTAATTATTACTTTTGATAAAAGATGTTCACTTACCTCTGTTCTGCCTCAGTTGCCTTCCGCCTGCTGCCTTGCCCCACTTATACTTTCTGACGAATTTAAAATCTCCGACTTCTCCGTAGGTATTTGATCTTCTGAGGGCTGATGCGTCAATTACACGCCCTTTATTGCCAGCTTACAGCTCCGAGGTTTCACAATGTACTGCCTTGCAGACTCAGCTGAATTCGCTGATCCAGCTAAGAGTCCGAGTCTGCAAGAATGGGAGCTGAATGGGGGCTATGTTGGAGCTTGCGGTCCGTGGTGTTCTCTGCAACAGCTGCGTGTGCAGAGTCTCGTGGTGCTCGGTGAGCCCTCCTGCTTGCGCCGCTCCCGCTCCCACACCCACTCCCCTCGCCTCTCCCTGCCACTCCCGAGTGCTCCGCTGATATTCGAGGCTGGGGAGGCAATCTGTGTCGGTTATCCCGCTTGCCCGCCTGCCTCTGAAATCCGGCTGACAAAGGCTTGCTCAGTGTCCTCTTGCGCCGAGTCCCCGCGCTCCTTACTCCACTCCACTCTGTATTTCGGCGATCTCTGTGCTTGGTCTGGCGGGGTGTGGTTAGGCACGGCACGGCTAGGCACAACAAGGAGAACAGAGGATTCACCTCTGTTGGGGCATATTACCAACAACTAGCGATATTTATCGCTAAGTAGGCTTAGCAGCAATTTTTTTATCGACGCGTATCGCCGGATATTATCGATGAGATAACGTGCTATTAGCAACGTTTATCTCAAAAGCGATAATATTTCCGGCGTTAGCGGCGAAATCCGTGAATACCGCTGAGAATACAGCGATATTCACCCATTATCGCTAACAGGGTCTTAGGCATTATATCCACCTCCCATTGGATATAATGGCTAAGAATAGTTTAGGTTAGTATTTAGAGATATTTACGCTTAGCGCGAATATTTCCATCGCTACGCCTGCCTGGCTAATTGGTAATAGCGACGTTAGCGACTGCTTTCAGTCGCTAACAGGTTGGGTACGCCCACTTTGCATGTCATTAGCGATAAATATCGCTGACATGCAAAGCGGGCCCCAAACTGCTCGCTATCACCTACAAGCTGTCGCTAACTGCTGTTAGCGACAGCTTGTTAATAGGGCGATAGGATTATCGCCGCTTAGTGGCCGAAAACGGCCGCTAAAGCGGCGATAATCACATATCGCCTGCCTTGGTAGTATGCCCCAGCATATGTTTATTCCTGCCACTCCTGTTTCAAGTGGTGGAATCATGTAAGTTTACACTTGTAAGTAACTTTACACTTGTAATAGTGAGTAGCCAAAAGTTGTAAAGTTACTCAAAAGTGTAAGAGCAAACTTAACAATGTATATTTGTTGCCAAGTTTACCTTTGTGAATATCCCCCAAAATATCCATTTATTTTTTCCACATTTAAAGTCATGGTGTTACTATTAGCTTTTTTTGGTGCTAACAGGCACAGAATTTCATTGTAGGAAAGTTGTATTGCCACTTCTATAATACAATAATATCTCAGTACCATAAAAAGCAATACTGCACTCAATGTCTAAAATTCTGCTTAACTTTAATTCAAGATACATTTTTAACACTTCAGAATTTCTATAAATGAGGGTGTTACTGATAATCAGCAGTTGAGATGGAGCGTATTACAAAAACAATTAAAATGATTGGAAATGCTAATTTATATGCTACGTTACCATTATGGGCCTGACGCACAAAGGTATTTTTGTTTGCAAAGCACACAATTCACAACGTCAAAGGATTTGTGACTGTAAGATTTTTTCTTCTATTTACAAAAGTCCTTTTACAAGTCAGAAAAGTCTTTCCAACTAGTAAAAAGATTTTTGGAACTCTTTCTGAATTCCAAGATTCTAAGAAATAAATTAACTTTCCTCTAACATAGTATCTAATATTCCACAAGATGTCACTCATTCACAATTTCGCCCCCAGCACGGAAGCTTTGCTTTAGCTTTAGCAGACTTTAGGGTCATCCTAGGTAACAGCGGCTCAGCCACTTTGGTCCCTATTGGATCTGTCTGCAACTTTTGACACAGTCTCTAACGCCATTGTGCTTAAGCTCCTTTTCAGAAGTGGCCTCTGCATGAAAGCCATTAACTTGCTTACCTATTTCTTCATCTATAAGCCTCAGCCCATCTTACTCCTTCCTTTTCTGTCCATGGTAAACTCTGTTAGGAAATTAGTCTCTTCAAGCTCCCTGATGAGCACCACTCTATTTAATCTATATATAGAGCCCCACTATACGTCATCCAATTGCTCATATTCAAGAAAATGCTCTGCGTAGATGATGCTCAAATTAATAGGGTATCCATCTCTGACAATTTATCCCACACAAAGGAGTACTCTGATGCCTGGGTGTCTGAAGATGTCACCTAGCCAAGTGGTAAGGTGAGTTGTAAGTGCCTGAAATGTAACAGCAACAAACCTAAAACGTTACTCTTTGGCAGACACGTGTTATAAGAATTTTGAGAATTAGTTCAAGTGAGGAGAACCCACCTCAAATAATAATGACAAGCATTGTCAGGGTGAAACACAAAAGTCTCAAGACAGCATTTGAGAATTAGGGTTAGATTAAATCTACTCTCTGCTTGTTCTATCAGCAACGTACCAAATCCAATTTCTCAAAGGAAATTCCTTGAAAAGAGCAAACATTGGGACCAATAAACTAAAAGAATGTGTTATTTTAAAATATAAACAAACTAATTCTCTCTTAACTTATCAGTGAACAAGTCTACCTCGTTTTGCCACACCATCACAAATGAGATGACAAGGGGATCTCAGATAGGGGATTTGAAATAAGCAGATAATTATGATTGCCCTTTGAAAGTTGCCATTCAATTTCTGCTTTGTAAGATGTTATTGTTTGAACTACACTTCTGCCACCCTTTTCTGTGGACTTTACTATCAGGTCGTTGTCGCCCTTGAGGATCACCAGGGTCTGTGTCTCCTTCAATGTGATATTCTATGGGATTTATTCAAATCTGACATTCAATTTAGTCACTTCTTTCATAACCATAGTTTTAAATACAATAATTTCAATTTGTTTCTTCATGCTCAGTAGATTAAAGGAAATTGACGAAGTTCCACTTGGGTTTTGAAAAGGTGTGTCACTTCAGTCAGCACACAACTCAATCCTTTGCTGAGCAATGATATTTCAGCCAAGGAGTGAACATGGTTGGACAAAATGAAAATGGGACTATGATTAGCTTCCTGCGAGATTGCCTCTCTCCTGATTGGAAATTGCATTGTTGTAATCTGCCTCTCCCCTTGCCCCTGCCTTGACTATGCTTCCCTCGCAAAATGGAGTAGCCAGGTGTTTGGGGCCCACTGCTAAGGTCTTTCTCTGCCTCTGACTCCTCAGTAGTGTTTGCCAAAGGTGTGTAACTCATTCACAGGGTAGGGGTGTGCATTTGCAGCACTAATTGTGTGTTTTACTCTAATCTATACAACAGTGCCCTTCTCCACTTAGCGCCAAGATGTTCTTGAGGTTAATTTTTTATAATGCTGTTTCATTCATTCATTCACCTAACTCCAACATGGCATAACGTTTCTTCCCCTGGAGAGAGCTCCCTGTACCCACCAAGAGGTGTGGCTATGATAATGGGCAAACTCTTCATTATGGTCATTGCAAACCAGATTTGGGGCAGCTCCCCCCTCTCCAGTTGGTTTGGAGCTATGCTAAATAGGAAGACAAAGCGAAGCAGGCATAAGTGTGAGCTACATCTGCCATTGACATGGTAGGCAACAATTAAAGTTCAAGGAGGGGCTGGGCACACCCCCTCAAGCCATCCTGCTTAAGGAACAAAAACCTTAACACCCACAACTTTTGTTCACTGTCAGGAACAAATGACATCTCACTACAAGGCAGACATTCACTGGTCCGATGACACTAGACACTGTTGGAAATGTTCATTTGGCATAGACAGTAAAGTAGCAACTTTTAAATAGTGTAATTCTCAAAATAGTAATATAAACTCCAACTTTACCATTAATTTGGATATTAAATTACTATTAAAATTAATCCTTTCAACCTGCTACAAAACTAAAATTTAGCATAATAGGTGTTATAATGTATCCCTGTGTTTCCCTATGCAAGAGCCAGTCTTGCTACTGACTTTGGCTGGTTTTCACTCACAGGACATGCAAAACCTTAAATAAACATGTCACACTTTTTAAATACCATTCACGCTGCCCTATGGGCATTTCAGGCCTACCTTAAGGGGTCACTTATAAGTATTAACAGGAATGTTGAGCTTGGCAAAAGGTTTATTTTGCCTCGTCAAAATTGGCAAACTAAACTGCCCACCCAGACTGTAATGTCAGTACTGGCGACATGTTTTACAGTGCTACTTTAGTGGGTGGCACAGTGAGTGCTGAAACCCACTAGCAGCATATCATTTGCAGGCCCAGGTGCAATATACTAGGGAGTTACAAATAGATTAAATGTGACAATTATGTATACACCAATTTGATTGTGTTTAAAAGAGTGAGCACAAGCCCATTACGTCTAGTTAGCAGGAGTAAAGTGTGTAGTCCTATTGCCAATAAAAATGTGCTTAGCTACAGAAGGCAAAAAACTTGGGGTGACCCTGCTGGAAGGTCAAACTTTCAATGCACCTGCATCTGGTTCTCTTCTAGGTTGCTCTCTGAACCAGCACCCATACACATGCTCTCCACATCCACAAAACATCTTGTCTTTTATTTTGATTCAAACCTCTCATCCTCTTCTCGGGTCATCAAAGCCACATCATCTTGTTTTCTGATTCTCAATATGCTAAGGAAAATTCTTCCCTCACTCCTCTTTCCTTGCATGAAATAGTAATGGAACAGAACGGCATTGTTCTGACTTAAGTGTTGCCTTACCTTTTCCTTAGCTCACCTTCCCTAATGCTTGAGTGCTTGGTGATGAGTGGACTGCTGAATGCTTGGTGATGTCGCAGAATGCATGGGTGCCTGGTGGCGTGCTGAGTGTCAGTTGGAGTGAGCAGTCTGAGCAGCAGGGAGCCTGCTCCTGGTGGGGCTATCAGTTATCGTCTTCTTACCTACTTAATTGGAACTTACCTTGTGACTTAGTTTAATACGTTAATCTTCTACAAACCTACTCTACGGCTTATGGACTTTTGTATTACAACAATTGCAATGTTAGTCTCGAAAGACCTCGGCCTCTCTGGAAGACGAAGGAAAGAAGCTCCCAAACTCTAACCCAAACCTACAATGTTCTGCTGACATCAAGTGAGAATGAATCCTTCTTTGGAGGTGCAGTGCATGCATTGTATAGCACTTTCCAGCCACTCTTGTGTCCAAAAGAGCTTTCCCGATGGTTAAGGATGTTGCTAGTCGGTATTATTCATATAGCGCTTCAAACACCCGTCGAAGCTGTAAAGCGCTTGGATTTCCCCCTAGCCATGATTCTAATGTGCATACCACCTTATAGAGAGAGGGTGCTGATTCCTATGGGAGGCCACATCTGACCTACGTCTCCTGACGGCTTTGGGAAAGATAGTGTGAACACTCAGGAACATTTAAGAGGCACAATGTTCAAGATGTCTTGTGACGGTATTGGTAGGGTGACCAGAATTTTAAAGCCAAAAATCGGGACATTTCACAAAAATAGTAGAAGACTACGATTTTACTTCAACCAAACGCACAGAATGACAGCGCTCCTTAGCAGAGAATTACAGAAGAGGCTGTAGGAACATAAATAGAATGCAATTTTTAAAGCCAGGAGCATGTCTGTTTATTAACTTGCTTTCTTATAAGAGCTGCTAACTATTCCTGTTTTGGAAAAAAAGAGAAAAAAACGCCTCCTGCCATTTTCAGTCGACCCTAATTAAAAACCGGGACAAGAGCTACATTTCCTTAAATATGCTGGGACAAGAGGTGAACACGCGGTACCGTCCCGGAAAATCCGGAAAGCCTTGTCACCCTAGGTATAGGGGTCCTGACAAAAGCAGCGAGCGGCAGCCACGCAATAAAGAACATCATTATTGGCCATGAACAGCTGGCGCATTGGAAAGCAATTTAAGGGGCAGGGTGTAAATTATGGTGTACAAGACTTTAGGTTACTGCGGCAAGCGAGGAACCTTCACTAACGGCTCCAGTATTTCTGCCCTGAAATTTTGAGCAGGGATTTATAAAAATGGTTTACAGCATCGTCATAATTTCTCTCCCTTTTTATCACAGGGCTATTACAATATTTACTTTTATTGAATGGGGATTTAGTGCCCATTAAAGGAGACGGATTGGGCTACTAGAAGTTGAAGTGCTGCTTGTCTGTAGGAGGGGACGGGTTCCAACAGGCGCCGTTTTTCAGAGGGCGCGAAATCACGACACAGCACGAAATATTCTTTCCACCTGCCTTTGAGGTTAAGTAAAGGCGTGCAAACACAATATCTTAAATTATGTTTATGCAGATTAGCTCCTTATTTCAGTGTTAAAACAATGGCACAGCCCACAGCGCGTGCTTCACCGAACACTGCAGTGTCATGCATCACTTTCAATTTAACTGTGGAGCTGAGGTTTTTATGCATTTATTTGTTTCTGATATCTTAAGTGTCAAATGCGATACACACTCCCCTCTTCTCAGCAAGAGTGAGCGCACGATCGGTGCTACTTTAAGGTCGCTGATGGCAACTGCCTTCCGACTCCAATTAAATGCCAACAATAGCGTTCAAACTGCAGCATGTCACGTTGTTCCTGAGCGCCCATTGGGCAAAATATCATTTTGCATGATGTTCCAATTTTGTTTGCACCACTGTTGGGTATTTGGAGGAGAGATAGAGAAAGAAAGCAGGAACCGTCTACACCAAGAGCGGGGACAATCACACATAACACAGATTTTCATTTTTTGGTGCTGAATATAACAGTGGGAGATGTAGTGAGATTTTGTGGGGTGGATTTAGGGCTAGATCTAGAGTTTGGCAGATGGAACTCGGTTTGGGAGGCTGTGAGAACATTACTTCTTTTCAAAAAGGAGGGAGGAAGGGGAAATGATCACTTGATCAACGGACACCGTTTACCACTCAGGGTAGTGGAAGGTCCAGTCGCAGCGTGTGCCCGTATCAACGGTTAGAGCAAGGGGGGGTGCTGGACTGTTCCTAAGCGTGACTGAGGGAAAGACTAACTGGCGTGACCAAAGGTGTAAATGTAACACCCAAGGGCATCCATTTTGTTGGATGGATTTGCCTCACACACCCCGAAGGATGTCATGCTTCATCATCGGCGGTTGCTCCTCGTCGGGGAGGCGGTGCAATCCCCGACGGGCTCACCTCAAAGAGGGGCTCTTTGGCGGAGATCTTTTGTTCCAACAGCCTTATGGTGAGGTGTGGGTGTGTGGGCAGGGTCGTATGTGATAGTGAAAAAGGGGTATTAAAATGTAGCTAAGGGTACCGGAATCAACTTTATTCTGGGGGTCCCTCGCTGCAATTAAAAACAGGGGGCTAGCTCACTAGGAGTCAACAAGTAAGGTCAGGTGAACCTAGATAGGGCTAGTGGTGCAAACGGTCGACATGTTTCTCGCAGTGGGCAAAAGTTACCCGCGATTCATCAGGACCTTTAAAAGGTGATTTACCACATGCTGGTGTCATGTGTGAGTTTGTGCGTGCATTACCTCTGTGGGAGTTGTCCTATGCCTATCTGTCAAGAACTAACAGCCACCAGAGGGGTCGGCGGGATAAGGCATCAAGGATGAGTCCAAAAGTCAAAACTCTGATCACTTGTGCCTTGGCTGCATGACCTACCCTTCTCCGCCGAGCTCGAGTAGAACATTACTTCTGACACAGTGATGGACTATCGTACACCAAATGTAGAGATCACGTTCTGGGTCAGCAGAGATCTCTGATCGTTGACAGAAACCCGCCTTGGCGACTTCTGTCAAGGTACAATAAGTTTGGTGGACAGTAGCTGTCAGTTTAGAAAGGCATCTACCGAACTTTAACTAACTTCTGTTTTTCAAAAGCAAACTCCCAAAGTCAGAGCTTGTTATTGTAGGACAAATAACTGATGTCCTCCACACCTTGGGATTTTTTCTTTCTGGCGTGTGGGTTCACATGTTTTTTTGTGTCTGGCCCTCAGTGCTAGGTTTTTCCTGCTGGTGATGAATAGAAAAACCAGGACATCACACTATCCACCCTAAATAGGGAAGACGTGTAGTGCCCTTTCTCTAATGGTCCCTACTGCATCGGGCCAGCTCTACATCAATGGAGCCAACGAGGAATCCGTTGACTGAAAGCTGATTTGTCCGATTCTAACGTCTTCACAGCCGGGGTACCCGTAAATGACTACGCCACACATGAAGCTTGGCATCCCACATCTTTATTCTTCTGCATGTAACTGCAAACAACGTTCTAAAGCAGTCGTCACTGAAATACACCCTTTTCATTACGTCATAACTCTACGGAGTTCATTAGAAGCCAAAAAGGTTTCATTATTTTTAACTCACAAGACACTAAACTATAGATCCTAAATTGGGCAGGCAGACCGTCCATTTTTTTAAATGTAGTACCTTGTCTATCAAACTCTAAATCACCCCCCTAAGTTCCCCGTTATGTAGCAACAAATGAGGAATGAACCATTGCATATCTGTAGCAGGTGTGTTTGCATTTATTTTTTACATATTTACCACCAGCTTATGTTAGTGGTAATATCAATGTTTCCATTTTGTGATACATTTTGGCATATTAAAGACA
This sequence comes from Lissotriton vulgaris, assembly GCF_964263255.1. Taxonomy (NCBI): domain Eukaryota; kingdom Metazoa; phylum Chordata; class Amphibia; order Caudata; family Salamandridae; genus Lissotriton; species Lissotriton vulgaris. The sequence continues at coordinate 689,756,962 of NC_141699.1, forward strand.
CAGTACAACCACTTCACACAATGTGGTTTTGCTGCTTACCTGTAAATTAGCATAGACATTTAAAGTTTGGGTAAAGACGAAGTTTTCACTGATGTCCATTTAGATGTTATTCTGTTGACAAATATTTTGTGCACAATTTAGTTCTCCGTTTCTTTATGTAAATTATTTATCCTACTGTAAATGCAATTTAAGGGTCAATTCGTTCTACGTTTCTGGGCCTAAAGTTTTTCTGCTCTTGCCCTAAAAACATTTTTGATTAGTAAAAATGCACAATTTTAACATCTGCTGGAACCTAAGGTTTTTAGTAGACCAGTAATGCCCAGGTTACTTACCGGTAATCTTCATTACTCTGAGTATAGTCTTCCTCACCACATGACTTACATAGTGAGCTTCAGCTCCACACCAGAACCCTCCAAAGCAAAAAGTTAGCCTCCCATGCCTCCCATCCCTTCCCAAGATGGCCGACCCATTACCACCTGACCTCTATAAGAGGCGGGCCGGCCCAACCATCAGCCTGAAACCACCAAGCACAAACATGAAGCCGATAGCCAGACAGGGAGGGAGGGATGGGAACTCATGTGGCGAGGAAGACTATACTCGGAGTAATGAAGATTACCGGTAAGTAACCGGGGCATTACCTCCTCGTTAGTCTTCCTCGCCACATGACTCACATAGTGAGCACATACCAAAGCCAAGCGGCTTCATGGAACACACAAGAACCAACAGACCAGAAGGGGATGACCACGAAAGAGGGCAAACCTAACAGATCAGTACGAGCAGAAGGACCACCCAGGAGAGAGGCAACCACGAGTAGGAGAACCAACCCGGGACCGAAGACACCGGGAAGGCCGAAAAACAAACCGGACCCCAGAGACACCAAGAGGCGCCAGGAAAACCGCCCCAACCGAAGGAAGGCAGAGAAAGGCACGGGACCGGACCGCACGGAACTAAAAAAGCAACAGCAACCAGGGCCAGAACAGAAACGAGCAGGCCCGACCAACACACCAGGGCAGCCCAACAGGCAGCACAAAGTGAGAGGGGAGCAAAAGGCCAAAGAGAGGAACCGAATGAACAGAGGACATCCCCACCACAGTGACCTAACAACAAAAAATCACCAGTGGAAAGAGACAACCAGGCCGCCCAATACAGCAACACCGCAAGGGCGACCAGAAAAACTGGGAAGCGGCACCAGAGCCATCCAACAGACAGGCAAGAGCCGGAAGAATGGAAAAGGGAGCTGAAAGAGACAGATTGGGGGACAAACCCCTGTCAAACAAAGGACCCCCGGAAGTGACCGCGACTCCAAGGAGAGAACCCAGGCAGGCACCCAGGAAAGGAGCCGAAAACGACACCAAGGGGACCCGGAGGAGAACCAACCAGGTAAAGGCGAAAAACAGAAAAAACCCACAGGCCCGCCCACGGCCAGAAGGGAGAAGAAGAGGCAGAAAGAAGCCAATCGGCCAGGCACTGGAACACCCCGCACAGGGACCAAGCAACCGTCCCAGGAAGAAACACAAGAAGGGAGCGAGCCGCCGAAGAGAGCACCCAGGCGGGCAAACAGACAACCAGCCCCAGCCCAGCGAGAAAAAGAAGAACCGACAGGCACAGGAGCGTGGCAGCAACACACCAAAAGGCGTGAAGGACAGAAGGGCAGGGCGAAGACGAGCCCGAGCCATGACAAAATACCCAGGGAGCCACCAGAGCCAACAGGAGCCGGGACCCCAAAACCAGGGTAAAGAAACGAGGACACATCCACACCGGAAGCGCAGGACCCCGCCAGGGAATCTCAAACCACCGCCGGAAACAAAAGCAGCCAGCAGGCAAAGGGACCCCAGGAAGCGCAAAGCCGGGAGCCCAAACGAGAAGGCCGAAGAGCCAAAAAAAACGGAGAACCAAAGGAAGCAGACAGGGCCAGACTGACCCAGGAGACTCCCGAACCAGGCACAAAGAGAGGCCCGACCCACAAACCACCGGAGGAGAGGCGATGAGAACATGAGCACCCAGGGCCAGAAAAGCCGCAGCCAAAATGACCCAGGCAAGGACAGCACCAATGCGCCAAAGAAACAAAAGGGGCGAACCCCGCACACACCCTGGGGTACGAGGCAGGGGACAAACGCACCACAGGGACCAACAATCTCCAGCAAGGCAGGGGAAAACCCCAGAGAAGCCAAGGAACGGCAAAATAGAAGCCAGACGCAAAAAATGACCATAGGGAAACCACCGACCCAGCACAGACCGGGAACCCAAGCATGGCCAGAGGAAGGCACCACCAACACACAGGCAGGAGGAACCCAGCACACCCAGGAGACAGAGCGGGAAGTCAAAAAAGGAAGAACGCACGCCCCACCAGAGGCAGGCGAAAAATTCCATGACCGACCAGGCAGGAACCACCCAAAGGAAGCAGAGCCACCAAAGGGCCAAAGCCCCAAGGGCAGCTTAGGCCCGGAAGAGAAGGATCGCAACAAAGACCCGACCCCCAGGGGGCAGGGAAAAGCACGGTGATAGCAGGAAACCGACAGGAAAAGGGAGCAAAAGCCGCCCGCCGAGACAGGGGGGGGCGGCAAAGCCACAGACCCCGACAATACAAGGAGAGCCCACCAGGAGCAGAAACAGTCAGCAAGAAAACACTGACGCAGCCCAGAGACGGACGGACAGACCCCAACTGCAGGAAGCCCACAACAGACAAGCCGTAGCCCACAGCCCCCGGAAAATCCCGGAGGACGGACAACAAGGAACCAACCAGGACCGACCCCACACAAAAACAGCAGGGACAGGAGTCCACAGGACAAAAGGACCACAGGCCCAAAGCCCGGAAGGTACTACAGCAAATCACGAAGCAGAGGCCCCACAACCCAACACCAAAGGCGCCGAACAACAAGCAACCCATAAATGCACCACACAAGGACACACTCAGAACAACGGCAGGGACAGAACCCCGGCCAGAGACCGGCGAGAACCACACAAGGCACGAGACATACCACCGAGCCAAAGCACCACGGACCCAAGCCAAACCAAGGAACCCTGCGAAAAGGCAGAGAGAGCAACCCAAAGGGAGACGCCAAACATGGAACGCCACACGAATATGCGTGTCAACACAGCGCAGGGACCATGCAAATCCTCACAGTATAGTTCGAATATGCGTGTCAACACAGCGCAGGGACCATGCAAATCCTCACAGTATAGTTCTAATATCAGGAAACGTGCCGCTGAAGCGAGCACTGAGGAAACACGGAACGCACAACGAATATGTGCGCCAACCACAGGCAAACTGGCAACCCCAGAGCCTCCAGGAGGCAGCCGAAGCGAACACGCCCCAAGAGCACCCGCCGAGTATGCGAACCACACACGAGGAAGAGGGCGCAAGGGGAGCCAGGCAAAGGAGCAGGTGAAACCACCGTCCGAAAATCAAACAGCGGGGGACATGGACACAGCACAAGCGGGACCCGAACCCAGGCCTGTGCATGAGCAAAGCTCCGAAAAACAGACGAACAGAGCAACCAAACCCAAAGGGACACTCTACACTGACCTCAGAAGGAAGAAAGGCAGAGAGAACCCGTAGGAGCAGAGCCCGTGACCACTAGGCCGAACGACTGAAAACAGACCAGAAGAGGAGCCCAAAAGACCTCAAACGTCAGGAACTGACCCTGACACCCGAGGGCAGGACAGAGCACAGAGACATGGAACGCAGCAAAACCAGCCACCCAGCGACATCCAACATGCGTAAATGACAAAGAACCACCTGAGGACACGGCCCCAGCACAGGCACGACATGAACTCTGGGCCGTAAGAGCAGGCGCCCTCAAAGACAAACCACTCACAGAGCCAAAGCCCCAACCAAGAGCGAGGCACTGCCACAGAAAAACGAGCGTAGGAGCCGGGAATGGAACCAGCCACCCAGCGACCATAACATTGAAGGGCCCATGCAGCACGAATACAGGCGGCGAAACACATGGCTTAGAAGACGAAGCCAGAACATCAGCGCAAGAGGGACACGAACTGAAGATAAAAAACCGAATCCGAACCATAGACAAGCACAGGGCCAGACTGGCATACAAGGGCAAAAGGCAGCGCCCAAAGGGCAGGTCCGACAAGCCAGAAAAAGGGACGCACACAGTCCGTATGTGGGCCAACAGCACGGCCTAAGTGGCATATACTGGCGACAACCCGGAAACACAGAAAGAGTGCGTCTCCGCAAGTCCACACCAGACACAGCGTACAACAAGAGCCGCCCTACAGCCAACACAATCGCCAATGGATGGCCCACATCACGGAGACGCAGACATCGATTGCAGATGAACGCATCAACAACACACAACTGACAAAAAATATACGAAAGAAAACAAAGAGTATGCAAGTGATAAACCACATATTCAACCAAGCCGCCTGAACGGGGACCCGAACCCAGGGCCCTCAGAGTAAAAGACTGACGCCCTACCGACTGAGCTATCCAGGCTCTGGGAAAAGCGAATGCAGTAGAAGCGAGAGGCCCCAACAGAACCCCAACACAGGCACTGAGCAAGTCAAAAAAGACCAGGGAAACTGACCCGCTGCACAGAGCGCATGCGCGAGAGCAAGACACCCACGATCGGCCCAAGGAAAAGAAGAGACCGCGGCCCCAAACGGGAAAGGGAGCGAAACGGCCGCGATGAAGCCGAACGAGCAGCCTGCCAACACCGGGCCAGAAAGGCTGCCCCCAAGGCACCACGTCCCCAAGAGAGCCTCCGGGAGAAGGCATCGTACCAGGCCAGGGTATCCGCCAAACAGGTAAGCCCACTGGGAGCCTAGGAGCCCGGAACACCAACTCGGGACAGCGCAGGTAGCAGAAAAAAAAAAACGGGGGTGCGACCGGGGACTGCAGGACGGCCCACCGGACCCCCCCCCCCCCGCCAAAAACAGTGTCAGGGAGGAGCGAACAGATCCCATGAAGGGAACCCCACACGCCAAACCGGCGCCAGCCGCAGCGTCCAAGGACAGGCGGCGCTAGCTGACAGCCACCGCCCGCCGAAGACCGAATGGAAGGCGGGCGGCGAGCATGCACACACAAGAGCGGGCGCCAAAATGCCCCCCAGCCAGCACGCAAGCAGCCAAAGGCAGGCATAGCACCACGAGGAAAAAGCAAAGCCGCCACCCGCCGCAGTGCCATGAAAGGCAGGCGGGTAGAGGCAACCGGGCACGGGGTAAAGGGAAAGAAAAAGAAGAGGCACGGCAACGCCGGTCACTCCCAAACAGTACCCCGGCCACCCCCCCTTCCCCCAGGAAAACCAAGGCCCGTTAGAGCAGAGCCCAACCGGCACAATATAGACACCAGGGGAAACCAAGGGGGGGGGAATCCCAGGTCCCAGAGTTCGCTAGAGCAGGACCTCCAACCCGAGACCCAGGCACCAGCTAGCGCAGGCACCACTTACCTGAAGACGCATCTGGAGGGAAATGACGCGCAGAACAAAAAAAACAGGTTGATGGTTGGGCCGGCCCGCCATTATAGAGGTCAGGTGGTAATGGGTCGGCCATCTTGGGAAGGGATGGGAGGCATGGGAGGCTAACGTTTTGCTTTGGAGGGTTCTGGTGTGGAGCTGAAGCTCACTATGTAAGTCATGTGGCGAGGAAGACTAACGAGGAGGTAATGCTCAGATATTTGGAGTCCTTGGAAGAGTAAGCCTTGAGGTTCAAGCACTGCATTTTGAAGGACACCCTTTATTACCATATTATACCTTGGTGACTCTGTAAGGTTCTTTATCTTTTAGGTGCCATTCCCATCCATTCATTAAGCACAACACCAGTAGCACAACAAGGCTAACCGTATCTCCATCTCCTGAACAGGATAGATGATCTTTGTAAAAATGAGAGACTGTGAGATAACCAGTGTACTGCTCAAACCTATATAAATAAATATGTAGTTCCTAAAATCCAATTGAAAGCATCACTGCCCCCTTTCACAACTTATTCTACTCCACCATTGTTACAAACTGGGTTTATGATTGGCTAAGGTATGCACCCAGACAGGCAGAGCCCACCACTCTAGTCTGGGTAAATCAGATACACTCCAAAGACAACCTGTGCCTACCCTCTGGTAGCTTGGCGTAGAGCAGGCATGCGTATCACCAGAGGCAAAGAGTAACATGTTTGAGCACCACACACACACACGCACACACACAACACCCACACACACTGAATACACCACATACACTAACACAATGAATAGACCACACACACGAACACAATGAATATGCCACAAAAGAAATTCCATGCAGGGTTATGTGAAAATAGCTTTCTATATTGTACATATGACAAGAACAAAACAACATGAATCAATAAATGCATTGAAAATTGGCAAAATGTTAGCAATACCAAATATACTATTTCAAAATATGCAGGTTGTTAGGGCAAATCACACCCATTGCAATTATATCATAAACAATTGCATCACCAAACAAATCGAGAGCTCAGGGGTTCCTGTGCTCCAACTAGACTATAGCATTTTTGCGTAGTCTCGAGTCCTTAGGAAACCAAGCAGGGACCAAAGACGGGGACTTCTCCCACTGCAGAGTAGGGATAAAGCAACGCTTACTGAGTCCTCCATGTGGGCCTGGTCATCCCGCCATCTATAAGTATAGCACGGATTTCAGAAATCACAGTACTTCTCTCAGGGTGAGCGTATTTCACCGTTCTCTGCCTACATGTGCGATGCGGTTACTGGTGTTCAGTAGCCTCTCTTCTAGTGCAACGAGTACAAGCTTCTACCTGGGAGAACCTCTGAACCGGACTGCAGAGGTGGTTTCCCATTGCTTAGAGTTGTGTAGGAGTTGAAGCAGTGACTAGCTGTGATTTGCTGTCGTTACTCAGGACGCTGCTACTTCCGGGAAGTGCAGCATGGGCTCCTTTTGAATGAAATAGCAAGTAGAAGTTGATACCAGCTACCAATCGGCAGTGCTTCTCCCACGCGCTCGTAGTCCTTGGTAGTCATGGCGTGGGTCATTCTGGCAAATTTCCTTTGGCATGCTGCGGTGTCAATCTTTATTACCTTGGACATTTTGGCAGAAGCACCAGTGCCTCAGTGCTTCTCTGAACATGTGGGGAATCAAGCATCAGAGATGCATGGTTGTGGCCAACACAGTGCTGCATTAGAATTGAATCAAGCCTGGGTTTGTTTTGAGGCCTGGAATTGCGGAACTCAGAGACCCACAGCAATAAGGCCAAAGCAGAATCTTTGACGGCCCTGAGACTCTGAAAGAAAAAGGGGCCAGGCCAACAAGCACTTGGAGAACACTTGGGAGCTCAAAGAAAGGTATCAGGTAGCAGTCCAGCACATCCAAGCAAGTTACAAAGTGGTAGTCCCTCTTTGAGCCCCGCAATCTGCATGCATCAGGCCAACATAGCAAAAGCAGTTAACATGAATTGCGATTTCTCCTGGCAGCACAGCAGTCCTCCTGGCAACGTGCAGATGTAGAGCCAGCAGCGTCTGGTTCCAAGTCTGTGCAGTATCTAAAAATATGGGTCAGAGCCCCAGTTCTTATACTCAAACATGCCTTTGATGTAGAGGGGGACTTAAAAAAAACCCTCAGAATTGCACAACAATCCCTTTTAGCCCAACCCTGGCTCCAGGAGATTGGCAGGGGTAAATCATCCCTTAGTATGAGGGCAGGATGCAACCTATACAAATGTAAGCGTGAGCCGCCATTTCTTCTCCCTGCCTAGAAAGACTATCATGATGCAGATGAATGCAGATGTATCCCCTTTCACACCAAGCCCTTTCTTTATTGTGGCTGTCTGAAGGGAATGCACAAAGTGTAGCTGTCACCCAGTCCCGACCAGCATTGGAGGCAGGCTGCAAAGCACACAGAAATGTGCACTTTCTAAAAAGTGTCATTTCAAAAATAGTAATGTAAAATCCAACTTCACCAGTAAGTAGGATTAATCACTACTATTCTAAACATACCACTAATTTCTGATCAGGAATTACCACTAAAAAGCAGATTAGGGAAATGCTAACCTATGAGAGTAATAGGCATCACAGTAGTGAAAAACAAAATAGGCTGTTTGTCACTACCAGGACATGTAAAACTTAAAGGTACATGTCCTACCTTTTACTTACACTGCAATTGGGCTACCTGGGGCCTACCTCAGTGGGGACCTATGTGTAATAAAAGGAGACTTTAGGGCTTAACAAGTAGTTTTAAATACTAAGCCAAAGTGTGAGTAAACTGCGCACACAGGTCCCGCAGTGGCAGGCCTGATACAGGTTTGGAAAGGCTACTTCTGTAGGTGACATAATCAGTGCTGCAAGCCAACTAGTAGCATTTAATTTACAGGCCCTGGGTATATGGTATACCACTTTACAAGGGTCTTATATGTAGATCAAATAAGTGTAAACCAATCCTACCTTGTTTAGGGGAGTGAGCATATGCACTTTAGCACTGGTTGCCAGTGGTAAGGTGCCCTGATTGCTAAAGACAACAATAATAAGGTCAGGAATTTAGGTAGAGAAAGGCAAAAAGTTTGGGGATAACCCTGCAGAAAGGGCCACATCCAACATTCGTCAACTACTATACTCATGTTCCACCATTTGACACCAGGCACACAGCAGATCTACAGAACCTTTCCTCCACCACCTGTGGATTGAACTTCAAATTAGGCCTGGGCATGAAATTCCGCTCTACTCAAGGAGTTTGTGGAGTTTTTCCCACTTCGTGCTCTGCGTATCGTGTGGGGTTCTGAAAAACTCTACATAGCAGAGTTTTTCCCTTGCCCGCGCTCACCAATATTAAGTTGGCGAGCTAGGAAAATCTTACTCCAGACCACCTTCCGGTAAGATATCTCAACGATGGTGGTCACGGAGGACCAGTACTGCTCATGTTGCGAAACCTTCAGTTCGTGTTGAGGAAGCTGCCTCTCGAGTAGAACATCTACTAGAGTGGCAGAAAGAAGCAGTGCCCTCTTGCGCTGCACATGGTGCAGTTTGTGCTGATTTTCCAGCACAGGACATACACACAGCACTAAAAGGCAGCATAAATGGTGCAATCCAAAGCACTCCGCTGCTTGTGAAATTCCACTTAGTGCACCAGAGGTTTTTGGTCATTTTTTGGAGTTCCACGTAACAGTACTCTGTCAACTCCGCCAAGGCCTACTTCAAATTACCTTTCCTCAGACAATTTTCCCACTTAATCTTAACTCTGTATGCTTTCCAAACATCTCTTTTTTATATGCAAAGTAGCAAATCACAATGCTACTTAGCTCACATTTGTTTTTCTTCAAACTGGTATTTATTTCCTTATCAAAGTAATCATTGCACATAAGTTTTATTTGAGGAGAACCTGTGCTACTGGGGATCTGCGGTCCATCAAACTATTTAAACCAGGCGTCCCTAATGAGTAGCTCATGAGCTACTGGTAGCTCTCCAGTGACCAGTCAATAGCTTTCCTGTGTGCATCCCAGCCTTCTTAATTTTGCTTGGTTAAATTAACATATGTATGACAAAACGGTGTATTCCAAGATGAAAATATGCTTTTTTTTTTAGCAGCTCATAAGTTAATGTTTGATGAAAAATGGATGAATTTTCAAAATATATTAAAAAGTAAATTAAAGTGCTAAATCATGTGCATAAACTTTTTACTAATATAATGACTTTTGTGCCATGGGTATTGTGGCTATCATGCATTACCAACGTATGGGCATTCCATTGACAAGGCATTTTTTAAATTTCTGCTGGCAATCCTTCTGATGCACTGTAGTGATCACTGCTGGTAAACTGGACATGGTGGTCACTATTCTAATCTTGTCTGATGTGGTCACCGTTAAAACACTAATAATATTAGAAGCTCACAATGATTTTCATTAAACATAAGTAGCTCTTGTTACACAAAAGGTTGGAGACCTCTAATTTAAACACACAAGGGCCTGAGGTATGAGTGAAATGTGCTTTGATAGGGCCACAACATTTCGCATACAACCTGTACCACAGGGTATCTTCTCAACACTGCCAAGCTGATGGAACTGCCAATTATTCTATTAACCCTTTCTGTCAAACTGTTTTATGTGGATAAAACAGGTTGGTTTTCAAATGTTGAATACCAGTTTCTTTCAGAAAGTCCTTCATTTCCTTTGACTGTAAACCATTGTCAGTGACAAGCATACTCTGGACCTACAGGTGTAAAGACTGCCCTAAAAAATCCATAGCCATCTTAGTGACTGGATTCCTAACAAATTTCACTTCTATCTATTAGGATCAGACATCAATGAAAGCATGGGCAAACCTACTTTCACCATTGCTTCCATCATGAAAAGGCCCTAGATACCTAAAGCAATTTTGCCTCAGGCGCCATCTGGTATGCCAACCGATACCAAAAGTGGTGTTCTTGTGACCAAATGTTAAGATCCTTTGTACACCTTTAACATTACTGACTTTAGTTTTCTTTTTAGAGTCCATGCAAACTCTGGCAAAGTGGCCAAAAATCTGCAAGAACACATATTTGTAGTCACAGCACATAACATCAGAGGCCACATGGTGACTCAAGCCACTCTTAAAAACATTCAACATTTCAAGATTGGACACCATATTTTAAACTGTCTTTGTCACTTGAACTATTTTCATGGGCAGGCAGATTAAATTTGACAATACAAGTGCTTAATTTGAGCTGGTGCATTCCGTGCTCGGCACTTATTGCTCAAGTGACAATCTAGCACATGGGGGCGCTGTATATTTAATTTTGAGATGATCACAACAGCAGGGTTCAATAAGTCAATATACATTATAAAATAACATTTCCTCCCACTCACGCCATTATTATAGCTTTGGATGGCCTAGAATAGGCTGAATTGTCACACTTGTAGGAGTGTGATAGTCAGTAATTGTATTGATATCGTCATTGGCAGAGCTAACAGCTGGGTGGTGAGGGCTGCTTTGGCCTCCTGAGAAGGGCCCTTTCACTTACCTTTTTACAAATTAACTACTGGACAACACAAATAGTATCATTCCAAGACTTAACAAGGATCGCTGCCTCTTCCTGAGACTATAATGTAGCAGCTTCGATAGTTTCCACTAAAGTGAATTTCTTGAAAGACAGTAGCTTCTCCTGAATGTCCTTGTAACAATGCACAACTAGTTGTAAGTCTTTTGTTTGCATGATTAATTAAAACTGTTGCAACAACAACAGTAGATTAAACAAGATTAAGAATTGCAAAATAGACTGATTCTTAAAACATGTTTTCCAACAAGCATTACATGCTAAAAATAAAAATTGCACCTTCCTTCATTGGGAGCATTTATGAATAAAACAGTTTAAGGACGATTCAATAGGCGACAATCCCGGCATTTGTCAACTAACAATCTCTGGAGACTGACATTCCCTTCTCCCCTATGTAAAGTTTAGAGCTCGAACCTATATGTTTAAGATATAGTAAGATAAAATGGCTATGTCACAAACCAGCCGGTTAGGCTAGTCTCTTGGCATCTTATTGACTGAGATGACAACAATGTGCAAATTAAGCAATTATGTGCGAATTAGGCAACAATTAGAATTATAAAGTACTTTGTCTCTGCTGCAGGACCTTTTTATGCTCTCAAGGTTTAGCACCCACACATTTCTGGGGGCTGTTGGAATGTTACAGTTTGATTTTAGGTAGCCTTCTCTAATTCCAACAGCAATGTGCAAATTAAGCAATAATGTGCAAATTAGGCAACAATTAAAATTATAAGTCACATTGTGTCTGTGCTAGGACCTTTTTATGCTCTCAAGGTTTAAGACCATCACCTTTCTGGGGGCTGTTGGGATGTTAAAGTTTGTTTTTTAGGTAGTTTCGCTAATTCCAAAAGGTGTTCACTGCATCCTGTCAGGTAAATCTCTTCTATTTAGCCTTTGTTCAGCTGTGCTCAGGAATCTTATCCGGTAGCCAGAAAAACACACTTTTAATGCTTTCCTGCATGTCTGTATTCTTTTAAGGTTGAAGAAAGGCATCAGCAGCACTTTGTCTTTGCTCAAAAGTTTTTTGCATATGCATAGCAAGTGGATTATGTCTTCTCTCTCCTCTCCACACACTCAACAGTGTGATGATGACAAGGGGCGCTTTGTGGTGGTAGATGGAATACAGAGTTGAAAATGACTAGACGGTACCATATACATTTTTCCTTGGAGGTTTTTTTTAAAGCCAGTGCCTAAATCAAATCGAGGAGCTACCTTTGTGTAGCTGGGTAAGGTAAACCATCTGTGCGCCCCTACCACCTGTAATGCTTTGTCCTCAATCAAGGAGACTCTTTAGACAGTTTTACTGACAAGCTTTTTAAAGCTATCATGTGTCCCTGAGGTCTTCCCCGAGCCCCCGTAGGCCTAACTGACCTACAGAGTCTTCCAGGTAGGCCCTTGCTGTGCCTTTCTCCTTAGTTGACAGTTCCGACCATAGATGAGCGTTTAGTATCCCTGGCTCTGCTCTTTTGAGTTTATGCCAGCATTTGATGTACACTCCTCTGCAGGCCAACCCTTGCCTCTGAATGCCAAATTCTAATCTTATTTGGGCTTGTGACGTGCATTTGGGTAGATTGAAGATCATTTGAAGTGCTCCAGTTACTGTGCTGTCTAGTATAGCCTCATGTCTCCCTCATGGCCTCGCTTCCATAAGTGATTGTTGGTATGAGTTTCACCTGTATCACTTGGACCAGTGAAGCGAAGTTTGTCCGAGCGATTTTGTTCTTTAGGTTTCTTACTGCCACTGCTTTTGCTGTACCTTTCCTCTTTAATGATTCCTTTTGGGCAAAAAATGTTCCTTTACTCTCCATAATAATACCCAAAGTATTTTTATTCTTGGACAATTTTTAGCTGTTGTTTAGCCAAGTGCCAGCAGTAGGCTCCATTAGCCCTTCGTTGATTCAAGTGCATGAGTTTTGATTTGTCCAGATTCATGCTCAAGCCATTTTCATCTGAGTAGCTGTGTATTGTCCGATAAGTATTGGAGGCCTATTGGTGTTTGACTGATGAGTACCATATTGTCTGCATATAGAAGAGTTGAAAGGATGAAGCCCCCCGTCTTTGGGGTATGGGAGTTGCACTTGTCTTTCCAGGTTGACAAATCTGCTATGAAGAGGTTAAAGAGAGTTTGAGCTGGTACGCAGGCCTGTTTCTGCCCATTGTGGTTGGAATCATTCTTGACAGGTGTCCTCAGACCCCCAGCTTCACATAAACCCATGTTTTTGCATGCAGAAGTATTAGCTGTTTCAAGGGGAGGGGTGGAATATTCCATTTATTAAGTTTGAGCCTCAGTTTGTTTCTATCAATGCGGTCAAATGTCGAGCTATAATCAATAAAGCAGACATACAGTGTCAGTTTAGCTGCTATTGTGGCATCAATCAGCAGGGAGAGAGTTACAATGTTAGTGGTATTTCCCATGTGTCTACTAAAGCCTGTTTGGTTAAGAGGGATGAGTACATTTTCTTTTGCCCAGGTTGTCAATTCTTGTACAATGAGGCCGACATTCTATTTGGCATCATTGTTTATCAGGGCTACCAGTCTGTCGTTTTTGGCCTCATTCCTGTTGCCTTTTTTGCAGATTGGGGAGATGATTGAGCCCCTCCATGAGACTGGAATTAACTCTGTTTGGAGCTCACTCAAAGACTGGTTTCAATACTTCCGCCCAGTAGTCATCATCTAGTTCAAACATGATCGGGGGGATCCATTAGGGCCCAGCACGCCCTCTCTTCTGCCCTTGGCTATTTCTAAGATTTTGATTGGCAGAGATTGCAATTGTGGCAGATGCCTCATTATTGTGTGTTTTGTGGATTCTCACTATCTTCAGTTGAGCTGTTGTAACATTTCGACTAGCATTGCAGCCGCGTTCCTTGTTGAAGTGATCATGGAGGAAGCTTGCACAGGCCTCTCTGTTAGGTCTGAACTGATCCCATGGGCTGTTGAGTTTCGCAGCATATTAATCATGTGTCAGAATCGCTCACTATAGTTGCTCTTAACGTCGTATTGAAGCCTGGTCCACAGACTCTCATCTGACTCCTATTTGAGTTGCTAGAGTAGCTTTTTATGTACTAGTTTTAATTGCCTCAATTCAATATGGATTTTGAAATCCTGGTTGCATCTCTGAAGTATCCATCTTTCTTGATTAATTGCTTTCTTAAGATGCCTAACTTGCACGTTCTTAGAGATGGAGGGACACTCATGTCGAGGTTCTGCTATACCCCTGGGCCGTGGCTCTATTTTTACTATATGAGCTTCTCCTACTGCCTTTGTAAAGCTTTCCGAGCCTGCTAGTGCATCAAGTTCTGTCATTTGTTTTTCCTGCAGGAGATTCTTCACCGAGGCCTACAACCTTTCTGGTGTAAGGGTTTAGCGTGTGAGCCATATATTGTTGCTGGTGTACACAGAGTTAGACACATCTGCTGGCTGCATTGGTATTGCAACCTGCATGAACATTGTAATCTCTTGTGGGAAGTATTCACTGTAGTCCATTACTCCTATTTGATATTCTGCTACTTTACAGAAGAGTGGGAGCGATACAAAAGTGTAGTCAATGGTGCTGGTTGCCATACTATGGAAAGGGGTTGCTGGGGGGTGATCTCCTGGAAATCGACCATTTACTGCGCAGACGCTACAGTGCCGCAGGTTCGCTAGAAGTTTCTTAGCTAGCTACTTTGTCTTCCCCAATTATTGCATCCTGTTTCAGAATGTGCCATGTGAATGGATGGTCTCCTAGAGAGTTATCATCTTCTGTTGAGCCTAGCACATGCAGGTTAAAATTGCGAGTTTTTAGGAAACTGGAGGTTTGCTCTACCATTAATAAATCTGGTTAGTTCGTCCCCCAGCTGTTTGACTCCCTTGGCCTTATCTCGATGGTGTAAATATACATTATTTAGTACCAGATGTAGATGTTTATTTGTGCCTTGCATCGTTACTCCGAGAGCCTGTATAGCATTAGGCAGATTTAACTATGGGCAGCTCATTGTCTGCATTTATGCTCCAAGGGGAGGTACACATTGCAAGTCCTCCTTTAGAATGACCAAATTTGGCACTTTTAACCCCTTGCCCGAGGCCGAAGTTCCGCTCCTGTGCGGCACATTCCGATCGCGGGCGTGGTTATGACGGCTGGGAGCCGTCATCAGCAAACGAGCACTGTGTGCCATGACGGCTCCCAGCCGTCATCAGCATGGAAGGGGTTAATAGCTGGAAGATGGTATAGATTAACACTTTGTAAATGAATTGGTTGATCAAGCCAGGCCTCTTATAAGAGGATAAGGTTAAACGTTTGTAGGTACAGCAGCAGCTTCCGGTCTGTTGTTTTGTTTCCCGCAACGTTTATATTCCAGTGCACTACTAGTTGATTCCTGATCAACTGGTTTTTGAAACTTTTATATTCGCAACAGGATGCCAAAACTGTCAAAGCAGTAGAATAGGATGCACTGAATTAATTCAACCTTGTTCCCTGGAGAAAGATTTACATCTCCTAATGATAATGCTTTCCTGTGAGCAGAAGCATTTGTTGAACAGCCTCTTGATATTCATTAAGCTCTTGACCTTCAACTAGAGCGCACAAAGGTAAATGCTCAAAATCTTCTTCCGCTCCATGCTCAAAAAGTGGCCCAAAATACATGTTTTCCTCTCAGGTGACTATCACTGAGCATCACAACAGGAGAATCAAGAAAGAAAGAATGGGGACTGACAGATTGCATTGCAGCCATGCTACACCATAATAAAGTTATAAAAAGCAATAAATATCTCATCTAAATGCTAAGATCTATAGAAATAAAAGTCTCATCAACATACAATAAACCGTCCATCATAACTTAAAAAACAAGCTGCAGTGTTCAATTTGAGGGAAAATGAAAATAACACTAATGTGTAAATAAGTGACATGCACTTTTGTCAGCTGGAAAAAAGCCATTAAATAACGCCAGGAGACTGTATCCATGACATGATAGTCTCATAAAGTAGATCTACACGATTTAACTTGAAGATGGTGTGCGTATCACTATAACCAGAGCTTATGCAGTAAATATATGCAATTGAAGCTGAGGTTCCCGTCATCATAGGAGGCACTTCTGCAGTGAAAATCTGTAGGCAGTAAACATTGTTTCCATGAAAAGGAACACTCTCTTCTGCTACGTTTAAGAGTTAATGTGCAGATGTCTCAACTTGATAGCCATACATACCAGTATGAAGAGCAAAAGTTCATATAGACAATCAAACAGGAGGGAGGTATGCAGGTCACTGTAATTTCCAAAATGATGTGTATGAAGCTCATGGGAACAATTAAAAAAGACACAAAACTTTTGGCACCTAACCTATCCACTGTAGGATGGAAAGTGGTGCACTGTAGGCACCAAATGACATCCTCACCTCTGGGATCTGTGTTTTTGGGCGCTGATTAAAGTATTTCAATGGGTAGTGGAGCGCATACAAGCATGGCAGTGTTTAAAAACGATGGCGACCACATTGGCCTGAAGGGAGAGGATGTGACGAAATGCCCAGAGCTGCTGACCTTGGGGCTGGGGAAACAAGGTTCGAGTTTGGCATCAGTTCATCATCCTGTGATTCTGGATAAATCACTTAGGGCCGAATGTATCAAGCATTTTTCCGGTCGCAGACGGGCCGATTAACAGAATTGGGCCGTTTGCAACCAGAAAAATGCATTTTGGTACGTATTATTCCCAAATTGCAATTTAGTAACGTGTTACCGAATTGCAGTTTGGTATTGCAATTACATGCCAATTCGGTATTAGGAAGGGGTGTGCTTAAGGTGCCCCTTCCTAATACCGAATTGCAGTGGTATGAAAGAATGTTTAGCAACCAAAATGCAATCGCTAAACACTGCATTTTACCACCTACTTCAAGTAGGTACTAACCCATTGAGGTTCCGTGACAATTGTAAGTGGTGTTTTCGACTCGCACGAATATGGTCGAGTCTGGTATCTATGAACCGCAAATGACGAGTTTAGTAAGTGTGCGCAGTTTCGCTGTGCTAACTTAAACCGTTCGTTTGTTACGTGGGTTTTTCATCTGTACCCACGGGTTCCATCTTAGATACAGCATCCATTTTGTCTCTTGCCCTCAAGTAGCCAGCGAACGGACGTTGTCCGCTTCGCGACCCTGGGGCTCTCAAGATATTTGCGGAAGACACATGTCCTTTGTAAGTGTCTTTATGATGAGGGGGATGATACTGTACGGCAGATGGCCCCGCTCGAGGCTCATCTCGCCGTGCCGGTTTATTGTCTCAGCCGTGCATCTCATTAGGCACGTCCCTTTGATGCCTGTAGCTCGTGTTTCCCGATACCTCCCCTTTTACACCCTTTTCCAATCTCCCCACTGTTTCCATCTTCCTCTGCACCTGTCCTAGTTCCTTCTTCGATCTGTTTTACTGCTGATTGGAATGTACTAATGGTGGGAAGATGGGTTTTTACAGTTGGGAACCGCCAAATGTTTCCGCACTTATGTTCCGGACCTTATGAGTATCAAAGTGACCAAAGCGACCCCTCTCGGGGATAATTGTGGGAACCGGGTTGTAAACCTTTGTGTGCTATGTAAACCTATGGGAGAATTCTGTATAAAAGGAGCGATCCACAGAACCAATTTGAAGCAGTCTCCCCGAACTACACTCGTTGTACTTCCTGTGACTTCTGTGTTTCCCTGCAGTAAATAAACCTTGAATCTTTGACGCCGAAGGAAGTGTCCCGTGTCTCTGTCATTCGTACGCCGGAGCAGGTTACCCACGAAGGTTTCAGGTGTTGTCCCCTGGCACCGCTGGGTCTTAAAGAACCCAGTCTTTCAGTTGGCGCCCAATGTGGGGCTGCATCAGTGGTACCGGTCCAAGCCCGACGATCGTGAGGAACTTCGTGTGAAATCTCCGAGGGAAGGTGCACTCCGCTTCATCGATCCTGTTGTCGAAACAAGTGGCCCGAAGACTTTTCCCACGAAGATTCCCGCCTCCTGACGGCTGCGACGGACTGCTGCCCTGACTGTAGACCTGTTTTGGCGCCTGGCGTAGACCTTGGTAGAGCGAGACGACTGACGGGCCTTCCTGTTGACGCCATCGATCTTTGAGTTAAGTATTTGTGGGTCGCTCCCAGAGTTCTTGGTTGTGGTTGCTTAGTGGTTGCATGGTTCCATTGCATTTGTGGTTCTTGGTACTTTGTTGTGTTGTTTGACGACTGCAGCCGCCAAAAACCGAGGGTTTTCGCTTTTTGCTGGGACTTGGTAAATCCTGTAACCCTTGACGTTTGTGAAACTCGGCTAGTGTGCAAGATGCCTGGTCGCAGTACTTTGTTTAGTTGTTTCAGACGTTGTGGTGCGGATTCCCGACTGGAGGACTCGTGTCCGATACCTCCGGTTGGAACTCCGACTTATGAACTGTACAGTAAACATGGGCTAGGCCCGATTACTTTTAATGATTATTGGATTCGCTATACTAAGAAGGACGGTGTCCTTAGTTGGCCACCTCATGGTAGCTTTGAGACCCCGATCTTAGATAACTTAGAGGCTAAATTGTTCGAGAAAAAGTCAAGGCCGGCCATGTTTGATGCCTTTCGGTTGTGGCGTAAAGAAGCCCGACAGAAAGAAATCAGACAGACTAAACGAAATCAGAGAGATGGTGTTGCTACCATTGTAAAGAAAGCAGAGCAATTTCAGTGTGACAAGGAGGTTAAGGAAAAGGAAGTGTTTGATAGACTACAGCGCATGACTATAGATAAATGCTATCCTGCTTTGCCTACGGAGTCGGAAAAGAAGGAAGAAATAGTTGAGGATCCTTTAATGTCCTATCTTATGAAGTCGCCACCCCCGTATGTACAGGGTACCGCAGCTCCTGTGGTTCCCCCTGTACCTATTCTTCCACCTATTCTTCCTCCGCCTGTTCCTCAACCTGCACCCGTTCTTCCGACTGTTCCTGTTCCTTTGCCTGTTGCTATCCCTACTGCTCCTCCGCTTCCACATACTCCTGCTCCCGCTACTGCTCCTGCTCTGTTAACTCCTGCTGTTGCTTCTGTCTCTACTCCTTCGCTTGTTAGTCCTGTGTCCTATACTTCTCCCTCTACTCGTAGTCGTACTTCTCCTCTTGCGGCTAGTTTCTTTCATTCTCTCGGACCTGTTCTTGGGTCCGCTGGTTCAGATGGTCCTCAGAGACGTAGTCAGCTTCCTGGTAACAGGGAACGTGCTTCGCTATATAATATGGCAATGGGTTGGATGACATATCCTCTTAGAAATCCGCCGCGTGTCGTACTCGATACGTTTTGTCAATTCAATATACCAACCCAAAGATTCGTGTTTGAAGAAATGTGTAAGGTTCTTCGTGATCAGATATCGGCCGATGCACCTGACGAGGTGCTGACCGCTTTGTCTGACCTACAGCTTCAGTTTTCGACTGGACTGATAGTGGATACCAATGTTCGACGTGCTGTTGAACGGTTGCTATCTTTCCGTCCCACTCCTATACCTCAAGCCCTCTTTGTTGAAGATGTTGAAAGACAGCCAGATGAGTCTGGTCAGTTTCCTATGCGAGAAGTTCCACCAGTGTGGATGCCAGGTAATCCTGGGGCAAACCCCCCGATCTTGCCGTTCTTTCAGAGAGTATGGATACATCTCCCATGGAAACGCTCAGAAGTGTTGCAGGTGAAGCAATCATTGCCTGACCCTCGCAAGAATCCTGCTGGGTATTACAAGGAATTATCGCAGCTCGTAGATGCTACGGTAATGAATCTTGCCGATATTGACATGCTGTTTGGTAATATTGTACCGCAACCGGTATGGGCTAAGATTCGGCACGAAGATCACGCGAACGAATTAGGTGGCGATTGGGCTGCTCTTACTGCGGCCGATACGCGACAAGTTGGTGGGGCTAAGCCTGAACAACTCATTACTGCTCTCCCTCAAAGAATAATTACCCTAATGAAAACTCTTATGCCAGCCATGAGGGTGAATTGGGACAAATTGTCAGCATGTAGACAGAAGAAGGACGAGAGTGTCTCCGATTTCTTTACGAGATTTGAGGAGGCATTCATTGATCACAGTGGCCAGGATATGAGCACTGAGGGTGGTCAACGGTTGTTCGTAGATAAATTTGTCTCTAACTTATTACCCGATTTGAGCAATAAATTGAAAAATTCTGAAAGTGCGTGGGCCGTTTCTACCTCGGCTCAAATATTGGCTATGGCACAATATTATGAGAATAGAGAGAAAGAGGAGAACGACCGTGCCGATAAAAAGACGAAAGAACTCAAAACTAAAGTGTTGTTACAGCAGGCCTATCCTCCGCGTTCGAATCAGAATACTTCGCAACAAAATAGATCGCAGCCACAATCGAATCGATCACAATCCCGAAATGACTCCTCTTCCCAAAGATCTTCATTGGGGTACAATCAGTGTGCCTATTGTAGACAGGAGGGTCATTTGAAATTCAATTGTCCTGCTCTAAACGATCGTAATAGCGGTAATTCATCTAGAGGAGGTCGTGGTGGTTCACAGCAGACATCACGCGGTAGAGGTCGTGGTGCTCAGAATGACCGTTCAGATAACTCATCAAATTCCGATAATTGTTTTGATCAACGTGGATCATCGCAGGGACGATCTGCGCAGTACAATGTAGACGATTATTACGTCGATCAGGGAACTGACGACAGTAATTACTAGGACAGCCATAGACAAGGAGAGGGAGTGGTATCAGTTCCGGTTGATCAGAGAGGGCCTTACGTCGCAGTTGCTACATCGGGCGTCGTTGAGCCTTTTCTGTTGGACACTGGTGCAGCGAAAAGTTCCATAAAGCATTCGAAACTCCCTGGCGCACCTTTGTCTGGCTTAACAAATGTTTCCGTTGGATTCTCTGGCGCCCCCGTTAGCAATCCAGTTTCGCGCCCTCTGCCCCTTATAATTGGGCCTCGTGAGCTAGAAGCTCCGTTGATTTTGACCACGGGTTGTGGTGAAAATCTTTTGGGCCTGGATTTGCTAAAACGCTTGTATGCAACTCTGTATTGTTCTCCTGCGGGTGTAAAGCTTACGTTGGGAGAGAGGGTTGTCTCTCCTATGTACTTGTCTCTCGATAAGCTTCCACCGGAATTGAGTTCTCTTCCTGCATCTTTGTGGGCAACAGGTCCCAATGACGTGGGCCTGCTTGACATCTCCCCTTATGTTGTTCAGTTGAAATCTAATGTGCGGTTGCCACGTATTCCCCAGTATCGTATCTCTCTTGATGGTGAACGAGCATTGTTAGCGATCATCTATGATTTGATCGAGAAAGACGTTATTGAGGAAACACGGGGGAACGTGTGCAACAGCCCTGTACTGCCCATTCTTAAACGTACTGATCCTTCGAAACCACCTGTTTATCGTTTTGTTATCGATTTACGGGAGGTAAATAAAATTGTGATTCCTCAGTTCCCCGTTGTGCCCGACATCACGGCACTACTGACTCTGATTCCAGCTTCTGCATCTTGGTTTTCGGTGATTGATTTGAAGAATGCGTTCTTCAGCATTCCCATTGCAGAAGAGAGCAGAGTCCTTTTCGGTTTCTCTCTTAGTGGACGCAGCTTCCGGTTCAAACGCGCTCCTCAGGGCTACTGTGAAAGTCCATCGATTTACAGTCAAGCCTTGAAGGGTCAACTGGATGCGTTTACGTTGCCGGCTGGTGCGGCCTTAATCCAATACGTTGACGACTTATTGGTAGCTGCAGATACTCAGGACATTTGCAAAATTGCTACGGTGTCGCTGCTGCAACATCTCTGCGAGTTAAATCACAAGGTGTCACCTTCTAAACTCCAATATTGTTGTCAAGAAGTAACCTATCTAGGTCACTTATTGTCAAAGGAGGGAAGGCGGTTGACCCCAGAGAGAATTGCAGCAATTGCACGAATGGCTGTGCCAACAACCCAAAGAGATGTGCGTGCCTTTCTAGGTATCACGTCGTACTGCAGGCAATGGATTCCAAATTTTTCATTGCTAGCGAAACCATTGGTGGCTCTCACGTGCAAGGATGTTTCAACTCCTTTACCATGGACGGAAGAATGTCAGAAAAGTTTCTCTGAATTACGTGATTCATTGTGTTCGGCTCCTGTGTTAGGTACTCCTGACTACAGTAAGCCGTTTACATTATATGTTCACGAGAGGGAAGGTTGTGCGTTGAGCGTTTTAACGCAACCTTTTGGTGGTAAGCAACGTCCATGTGCATATTTTTCCTCGACCTTGGACCCGGTAGCTAGAGCATTGCCGAGTTGTTTGAGAGCAACAGCGGCAGCTGCGGTGTCCATCCGACAATCAGCAGGATTGGTCATGGATAATATGCTTACGGTGATGGCTCCGCATGCAGTCGATACTCTTTTGAATCGTACGAAAACCCAGCACTTGACGAGTGCGAGATTGTCTGGGTACGAGCTGACGCTGCTGGCAAGCCACATTCAGATAAAACGTTGCAATGTTCTGAATCCGGCGACTTTGTTACCAATTAGCTTAGAGTCAGATGAAATAACAGAACACGACTGTTATTTGAGAACAGAGGAAGAAACAAAAGGTCGAGTGGACCTTAAAAACACTCCTTTGGAAGACCCAGATGGAACGCTGTATGTGGATGGTTCATGTTTTAAACTGCCGAATGGTGATGTGACTACTGCATATGCTGTTGTAACGTTGAATACTGTTGTTGAGACTGCAAGATTAAATCAGAATTCTGCCCAAGCTACAGAACTGATCGCTCTCACTAGAGCGTGTGTGTTAGCAAAAGGGAAACGTGTGAATGTGTTTACCGACAGCCAATACGCTTTTGGCGTCGCCCATAGCTTTGGACGGTTGTGGAGAGAGAGAGGTTTTCTGACATCGCATGGTACGAAGATTCAGCATGGTCAGCTTGTGAATGATCTTTTGGATGCACTTACGTTGCCTAAGCAAGTAGCGATTGTTAAATGTAGTGCGCATCGTAAGGTGACGGATGATGTTGGTCATGGTAATGCGTTTGCGGATGAGACTGCTAAGGAGACTGCCCGGAACCTTAGCACTCGAATGTATGTGACGAGTTCGGTTAGGTGGCCTACAGAATCGAGTATGTGTGAGGACACTATCGAGAGTGTGAAAGCAATTCAGAATGAGGCCACCGAGACTGAAAAGACAAAGTGGAAAGAAAGTACGGGAAAGTTGGATGTAAATGGTTGTTGGATTGATTTGTCGGAACAGAAAAGATGGATGTTGCCTGATGCGTATGTGCTGGCTGTTGTGACAATGGCGCATGGGTTAGCACATATTAGCGCGAAAGGTATTTGCAAGTTGTTGTCTCCTGTGTGGAAGAATGATGGTATCACGAAATGTGCTGAACGCTTGGTCAAGAATTGTATGGTATGTATGTTGTACAATCCTGGTAAGGGAACCCCAACTCCTCCTGGTAGTTTCGCTCCCCCTTCATGTCCCTTTGAGGTGATCCAACTAGACTTCATCCACATGGAGCGATGCAATAACCTGAAATACGTTTTAGTCGTGGTTTGCGCGTTCTCCCGATGGATTGAAGCCTACCCTCTTAAGGACAACACTGCTTTGTCAACTGCGAAAATCCTACTGAAGGAATACTTTCCTCGGTACGGAATGCCTCGGGTTGTGTGGTCGGATAACGGAAGTGAGTTTGTGGGGAGTGTGATGAAGAGTGTGTGTAAGGGCCTTGGAATTAATCAAAAATTCCATAGCGCCAATCATCCCCAGTCAGCTGGTTTGGTTGAAGGGTATAACGGCACCCTTAAACTAAAGCTAGCGAAGATTCAGGCTACGACTGGTCTCTCGTGGCCTGACGCTTTACCCTTAGCACTACTGTCAACAAGGGCAACCGTACACTCCCGAGTAGGGCTCAGTCCCTATGAAATAGTGTTCGGTCGTCCTGCAAATGTTTGGGGGGTCCCTAGGCCGGGTGTGTTCTGTGATCTTGAGTATCCAATGTTGATCGATTATCTTCATGACTTGACTGCTAAACTGAGGTTAATTCAACAACAGGTTTACGAAGCACTGCCGACGCAGACGGAGGGTCCAGGCCACCAGCTCCAGCCCGGAGACTGGGTGGTGACGCGAAATTTCTTGCGCAAGAAGAATTTGGAGCCCAGATTCACGGGACCCTTCCAGGTCCTCCTTGCCACGAGAACTGCTGTTCGTCTAGAGGGTCGGAAAAACTGGGTGCATGCCACCCATGCCAAAAAAGTCCCTATTCCGTTGCCGGCAGACTCGTGGGTGAGGAGAGGCATTGCATCAACCGAAACCGAAGGATTGCCGGCGTTTGTACCTTTCAGCGACGCACAACCTGTCGGAGAATCCTCAGTACAGCAGAAAGACACTGTTCAACATTTGTCATCAAAAGACTCAAGACCAGAACATTCAACTGATCAACAGGACGCTGTCTCTTCAACGGATCCTTTGTTTGACGAACAGACACGTCCTGGGAAAACCCGATACTTTTTGCGATCCAGCACTAAAGACTAATAAAAGATCCTGTTTTGTCCCTTGACAATTGCATTATCCCGTTTTCCACGATCAGTTTGAACACTCGTATCATTGTAATTATTTTTGTATATATACATTGAGTTTCGTTCTTCATATTTTTGCTTCCACAGCTGAGAGACACTTTGCATACACATAATTGTGAATAAAGGCCGTAGGGCCGCGCATGTACTTCCTTCTGGTTAGTAGGTCTTGACGCTAGGTTAAAGACCGTCGGTTCCTGGGAACTCCTAGGGATTGACTACTGCTACACAGAACGAAGTGCGTCAAGAAACGTTGCGGACGGTCGTAGGGGATGGCATTTTCGAAGCTGATGGACTTGGAAGAAGCTCAGGCGCAAAGGTTCAAGTTGCAACAACTTAGTCGTACCAAATGTTTTATGTTCCAAATATTCGTATTGCTTTTGACTGTTTCTGCATTATTGGCGGGGGGGTGTATTACATGATGTCTTGTTTCTTATCTCCTGCCATACCTACTCCTACCCCTGATCCTAAACCTACCACTGTTGCATCTCCCCATTCTTTTCACTTCTTGCCCGAACACGAGCAGGCTAGACGTGCAGAATTCCGCAACAATTCCTTTATTCAGCTCCTTCACCAGCATCAGTTAGTGGTTAACACTACTAATTGTTGGGTGTGTGGGTTGATGCCACATACTACGGATAAGGGAATTCCATATCTGGTGTTACCGTATAGTTCCCAAGGGTCTGCTCGAGCATTTCAAACAATGTTTCGAAGCGCACTAGATTCTCACCTCAATCGAGAGCCACGTTCTCCCTACCTTGGCCCTGGCTCGTACTATAAGCCTTTGTCTATAGCGATAGAAGACTTAGATAGAGATATCTATGAGCCATCGCTCATTCCAGTGGAAGAGGTACAAGCCTATAAGGTCCTGAGTAAGGTCGAGTACAGTGCGCTCACAAGTGATAAACAGCTTAAAAGCTCGCCTCCGATATGGGTCGTACCCCACATTGGTAATTTTTGTCTAATGGGTCGTGGCCGAAGATCGAAAGCCCGACTTGGAGAGAGTGCTTGCACTGAAAATTACATGCTGCCGATGATCTCGTCCCCTGTGTTTCTGGCTGCCAAGGGTACCTACTTTGTCTGTCATGATCGTGCGTATGCATGGTTGCCCTCTGACTTCATGGGCTCATGTTTTATCGCAAACTTGTTGCCTCCGACGTTTACTGTAGATGCAGATTATCATAAGACTAGAGTTGTGAGAGGCGTAATTAGCGAAGAGGATACTGCCGGTCAAGAGGCAGGAGACTTTTTCAAGGGTTTCCTCCCGTTTTGGGGACCTATGGTCAATAGTAGGAACCTGAGACAGTTGACTCGAGTGGTAGAATCGACAGCTAATATTACTGCCAGTGCCCTTGGTAATATCACCACAGAACTTCAGGCGGATAGACTTATGACGTTACAAAACCGTATGGTTTTAGACGTGATCTTAGCAGATCGTGGTGGGGTATGTAAGGTGATCCATTCGAGCTGCTGTATTTTCATTCCTGATAATGCTCCGACTGTCTATCAAGCCATCTCAAAGTTGCATAAAATCTCTGAATCCATACACGTGGATGTAGGGGATTGGACGCTACTTGGGTGGTTTTGGGGCCTGATGTCGACTTGGGGTTGGAAGATTCTGATGATCATCGGAGTCGTTGTGGCGTTCCTGTTCACGTGTTGCCTTTGTGTGCAGTGTGGTCCTGCCTTATGTGGCCTCTGTGCTACAACGTGTATGAGACAGCCGCCTGTTACCAATGGAACTCGGTTGGACAGAGCTATGCTACAGCAACATCTAGATGGTCTGATGAATATCGAGTATGATTCCGACTAGTGCTTGCCTACATGAGGGCAAAAGGAGCGTCTGAGGTTCCGTGACAATTGTAAGTGGTGTTTTCGACTCGCACGAATATGGTCGAGTCTGGTATCTATGAACCGCAAATGACGAGTTTAGTAAGTGTGCGCAGTTTCGCTGTGCTAACTTAAACCGTTCGTTTGTTACGTGGGTTTTTCATCTGTACCCACGGGTTCCATCTTAGATACGGCATCCATTTTGTCTCTTGCCCTCAAGTAGCCAGCGAACGGACGTTGTCCGCTTCGCGACCCTGGGGCTCTCAAGATATTTGCGGAAGACACATGTCCTTTGTAAGTGTCTTTATGATGAGGGGGATGATACTGTACGGCAGATGGCCCCGCTCGAGGCTCATCTCGCCGTGCCGGTTTATTGTCTCAGCCGTGCATCTCATTAGGCACGTCCCTTTGATACCTGTAGCTCGTGTTTCCCGATAACTCCCCTTTTACACCCTTTTCCAATCTCCCCACTGTTTCCATCTTCCTCTGCACCTGTCCTAGTTCCTTCTTCGATCTGTTTTACTGCTGATTGGAATGTACTAATGGTGGGAAGATGGGTTTTTACAGTTGGGAACCGCCAAATGTTTCCGCACTTATGTTCCGGACCTTATGAGTATCAAAGTGACCAAAGCGACCCCTCTCGGGGATAATTGTGGGAACCGGGTTGTAAACCTTTGTGTGCTATGTAAACCTATGGGAGAATTCTGTATAAAAGGAGCGATCCACAGAACCAATTTGAAGCAGTCTCCCCGAACTACACTCGTTGTACTTCCTGTGACTTCTGTGTTTCCCTGCAGTAAATAAACCTTGAATCTTTGACGCCGAAGGAAGTGTCCCGTGTCTCTGTCATTCATACGCCGGAGCAGGTTACCCACGAAGGTTTCAGGTGTTGTCCCCTGGCACCGCTGGGTCTTAAAGAACCCAGTCTTTCACCATTCACAAACGGGAAGTTGCCTCCCCTGTGAATGTTGATAAAAACGTTTTTTAAGATCAGGCAGTGGTACCACGGACTCTTAAAAAATTAAAAGAACACTTTCCATTTTTCTTTTTTTAAACACAACCCATTTTCCTTTAAGGAAAATGGACTACATTTTAAAAAACGGGATTGCTTTATTTAAAAGTAATCGCAATTTCAGACATGGTGCTCTGCTGACTCCAGCAGGGCATCATCCCTGCGATTTTAGCGATAAGTAATGGATTGCAAATTGTGATGTACCTCATTAATATTCATGAGGTAGGTCAATTTACGCCCCACTAGGAATTGCTAAAGGAAACTCCATGAGCTTCATACATTAGGAATAGCGATTATCTAATTACAATTTGACAAAAATCACAATTAGGTCATCGGTGTTCTTAATATTGATACATCAAACCCTTAATCTCCCCCTGCATACCCGAAATGAATGTGTCCTTGTGTAACGTAACTGGTGCTCATGTAAAGCACTCCCATACCTTTGGGCCAAGTTTGCTCTATATAAAATAGCTTAGAAACAAAAGAGCAGCATAACCCTGTAAAGTGGATCAAAAACACTGCCGTAATGTGAAATGATGCCTCGCCCTGCCTGCAGAATGTGATGAAAGTGCTCCAAGTGAGTCACCAATGTCTACCAGAAACCCACTTGCCCTTGGCTGAATTGGGCCTACTTGAAAGATTGGGTGGCTCTGGTGGGTGCCCCCTTGCACGGCAGAGATTGCAGGGTACTCTTTTACACCCCCAATGAAAGTGACCAGTGCAGCTACTCCTCAGGACCTGGGCTGATTTAGAATCACATGAAGTTGAAATCGCAAATGGCCAGGAAACATTTAGCACGGTTCTCTTGCAGTGGCCACTCCTCCGCTATGGCGAAGGAGTGTTGCCCCACCTGCCAGCAGCTCAACCCCCCCCCAAAAAAAAAACCATAATAAACCCTTGTTTATTATTGTTTTATTATTGTTCTGGAGCCGATGCCAGGGGCGTGAAAGTCTGGTGGAGGAGTGTTTTACACTGCTATTCAGTGTGCAAGAAGAAGGTCTGGCCAGTCGTGTCAGGCTGTCCAAACTGTAATGTGCCCTGAAGCTCTCTCTAACCCGAGCTGCATTGCCGGGTTGGAGAGAGCAATTACAGGCTCCCCTTCTAACTAGGAGTGCAAATCATCAGTGCTCAGGCCAACCCTGACGCTGCTTTCAGCAGCATTAAAGCAGCATCAGAATTGGATGCAGTGAATTCTGGGAGCCGGTGCCTGCAGAAGAGAGGGATGTGATGCAGTGATGAGGAAGGTAAATGTTTTTTAATTTGTTATATGTTTCTGTCACTCGACCTTCCGTCCCCCACCCCCCTTTGATCCACCTCGACCCCACCACTCTATCCACATACCAGCCGCGACTGTTCTCTTGCTCCTGGTGTCGGCGCTTCTCACCAATATAAATACACAAAGGAGGAGAAGGAGCTGAAAGGGTCTTTATATATGATTTGTGGTGTGGATCACAGCACTGAGCAACCAATCTGTCTATCATCAAGAGAATAATCACCCTACCCAGAACGAGTGCTGTATAAACAAGAGCCAATCTTCTGATCTCGAGAACTAGTGAGGGCTGACTGGCTTGAGATAGACACGTGACCAGGTAAGGAAAATAGAAGACACAAAACACGCCATGACATGAGCCGTGCATCAGGTTACGGTTATGCTGTTACTCACAAACATATTGCTGCATACATTATGCTGAAGAGTGAAATAGACTATGGGGCGTTACCAAATTTGGGTGGAGACAATTCTCGTGAAAACTTCAGTCATCTTCCAGTGGTTCTAAACTGCCTGCTCTTATGTCTTTTGTGGCTAACACGTAAAACATTCTGGGGATATGTACAAGGAAGTGGTATACCACTGGTTTAACCCCCACACACTATTTAAAAACAAAGCTGCACCATATTTACAAGAATGTGGTGCAGCATTGGGTTTCCCCCTGCGATGGTGCTAAGTTTAGCAACTTTGAGCCAATGCAGACACCCTTGCCCATAGTGCAAGGGTGTCTGCAGCAGGGGAGGATTGTTTATGTGTAGGAATGTGTCACAAAATGGCATTTTTTTTACAGGGTTGTTTATATATAGGAAGGTATGTATGTCAAGGAGAGAGGTAGGGAGAGTATATGACACTCTTGTTCCCCGGTCAAATATCAATAAACAAAAGAAGAGTGTCTGGGAGGAGGCTAAGCCATTCTAGGGAGCACAGTAACAACCACACTGGGATGTTTAAGAAGGCCCTCACTCACCACCTAGCGATGACATGCTTCATCATCGGGCCCCACCAAAGAGACCGAGTGTCTCTTTGGTGCGCTGCAACGCCAGGATTACTGCGGAGCGGGTTGGTGAGTTTAGGGCGTGTTGAGTGGAAATGAACATTTAGTGAGTGATGAGGGTATTTAAAATTGTCAGTAGTGTATCTGAAGTAATTTTATTAAATGATTACTAAAGACAAAAAGTATAAAATATATGTGAGGACCCAGTCCACTTTTAATTGAGTGGTGGGATCCTAGAGGGTAGTCAACATGTTTCTTGCCATCGAAACAGTGTTAATTTACCCGGCAATTCGTCAGGACTGGGTGTGATAAACCCTGGCGGTATGGGCACACTAAGGCCCACCCTTACCTAGGGACGTGAAATGTGAAAATTATAAAAATGGTGGGTGAAAAAAGTGCAAAAAAAATTAGGAATAATTGATTAATTCCTAATTACTCCTGGTTTAGGAGGCTTCTACTGATCGTTTCTGCACCTGGAAGATAAAGTGACAGA
Source organism: Lissotriton vulgaris (assembly GCF_964263255.1). Classification (NCBI taxonomy): domain Eukaryota; kingdom Metazoa; phylum Chordata; class Amphibia; order Caudata; family Salamandridae; genus Lissotriton; species Lissotriton vulgaris. The sequence continues at coordinate 689,787,009 of NC_141699.1, forward strand.
GACACACAGATAGAACAAGACACACAATTAGAATTACTCCTTGTTGTCATCAGTCTTGTGGTGAATATTGTGCTCCATACGTGAAAGACACTCTAGCTGTGGTAAAATAGCGCTATGTTTAACACCGCCTGGTAGCCATGGGTTCGCAAGAGCTAGGAGAGGTGTGGTGTACTATTTGTGGTACAAGCTAGTAGTGACTAAGGGATAAAACATGTGAAAATCTTCATGGAAGATCGTCAGCTTAGCGATCAAATTAAAAGGTATATACAGATCGCGATCAAGTTAAAATTGTCTCACTTTTAAGGTGTTGGGATTGAACACCATGGGTCTCAGGAGGGGGGTGGGAGCGTATTCGGCACACTCTATATCATGGCATAACAAAAGAAAAACAAAACCGGCATCAGGATTATGACAACCCCTTTGGCAAGGGGGGCGCGATAAATACTTAGCTCATAGCAGGCAGATTGCTCCCACTTACGCCCTTGACGCTCGGCACCCGTAGTCTACCTACGTCGCCCTCGAACCGGACCCCGAAGATGATAGAACGGGTTCGGTTCGTTGTTTAAATGCAGGGTAGCGAGGCGGCAAATGCTTCCGGGTGGGCGTGGCCAAATGACGTTGTTGAACGTCACGGAGGCGTCGCTACGCGGGAGCGTTCTATTGGCTAAAGTGACGGTAACTTCACAGGCTATGAGAGCTAGTGATTCAGAGGGGCGTTGTTATAATGGAATTGGCCCGCCTAGTGAAATGAAACGCGTTTTTCAGTTGCCTGGGTAACAGGGATAATATAAACAGACGCGTGTTACCGCGACGGTGCTTGGGCGAAGTTGTCTGCATTGAGGCAAAGAGAAGTATTAATGTCCCAGATTTATGTAATGATGAGAGGTCATGAAGGACTTTGGAATTGGCGCAACCTGCTCATGTGGAATCAGGGGGTATTCTTAATGAAGAGCTCTTCTTGTAGTTATTATTGCATCTAAAATCACAAGACTCTGATCTGGTTCACTTAATTACTGTATTCCAGGGGATGTCGTCATTCAGACCTATAAGGTGGGTGCCCAGTCTATAGACCCACCTTTGTTCTTTTTCAAATAGTGTCACACCAACTGCAACACGGACAATGTTATTTACCTGATCACCTGTTCCTGCGACCTACGCTATGTAGGAATGACGACCCGCAAAGTCAAGCAAAGAATAGGCGAACACCGCTCCAATATCAGGTGCAAAAAACTGACCATCAAATTGAGTCGTCATTTCCTGGAGCACAATCATACTCCCAACGACATGCGTTGGACTGTCATCGAGCATGTAAGTGGCACTAGAAACACTCCTAATCTTCTATTTGAAAAAGAACAAAGGTGGGTCTATAGACTGGGCACCCACCATACAGGTCTGAATGACGACATCCCCTGGAATACAGTAATTAAGTGAACCAGATCAGAGTCTTGTGATTTCAGATGCAATAATAACTACAAGAAGAGCTCTTCATTAAGAATACCCCCTGATTCCACATGAGCAGGTCGCGCCAATTCCAAAGTCCTTCATGACCTCTCATCATTACATAAATCTGGGACATTAATACTTCTCTTTGCCTCAATGCAGACAACTTCGCCCAAGCACCGTCGCGGTAACACGCGTCTGTTTATATTATCCCTGTTACCCAGGCAACTGAAAAACGCGTTTCATTTCACTAGGCGGGCCAATTCCATTATAACAACGCCCCTCTGAATCACTAGCTCTCATAGCCTGTGAAGTTACCGTCACTTTAGCCAATAGAACGCTCCCGCGTAGCGACGCCTCCGTGACGTTCAACAACGTCATTTGGCCACGCCCACCCGGAAGCATTTGCCGCCTCGCTACCCTGCATTTAAACAACGAACCGAACCCGTTCTATCATCTTCGGGGTCCGGTTCGAGGGCGACGTAGGTAGACTACGGGTGCCGAGCGTCAAGGGTGTAAGTGGGAGCAATCTGCCTGCTATGAGCTAAGTATTTATCGCGCCCCGCTTGCCAAAGGGGTTGTCATAATCCTGATGCCGGTTTTGTTTTTCTTTTGTTATGCCATGATATAGGGTGTGCCGAATACGCTCCCACCCCCCTCCTGAGACCCATGGTGTTCAATCCCAACACCTTAAAAGTGAGACAATTTTAACTTGATCGCGATCTGTTTATACCTTTTAATTTGATCGCTAAGCTGACGATCTTCCATGAAGATTTTCACATGTTTTATCCCTTAGTCACTACTAGCTTGTACCACAAATAGTACACCACACCTCTCCTAGCTCTTGCGAACCCATGGCTACCAGGCAGTGTTAAACATAGCGCTATTTTACCACAGCTAGAGTGTCTTTCACGTATGGAGCACAATATTCACCACAAGACTGATGACAACAAGGAGTAATTCTAATTGTGTGTCTTGTTCTATCTGTCCCTTTATCTTCCAGGTGCAGAAACGATCAGTAGAAGCCTCCTAAACCAGGAGTAATTAGGAATTAATCAATTATTCCTAATTGTTTTGCATTTTTTTCACCCACCATTTTTATAATTTTCACATTTCACGTCCCTAGGTAAGGGTGGGCCTTAGTGTGCCCATACCGCCAGGGTTTATCACACCCAGTCCTGACGAATTGCCGGGTAAATTAACACCGTTTCGATGGCAAGAAACATGTCGACTACCCTCTAGGATCCCACCACTCAATTAAAAGTGGACTGGGTCCTCACATATATTTTATACTTTTTGTCTTTAGTGATCATTTAATAAAATTACTTCAGATACACTACTGACAATTTTAAATACCCTCATCACTCACTAAATGTTCATTTCCACTCAACACGCCCTAAACTCACCAACCCGCTCCGCAGTAATCCTGGCGTTGCAGCACACCAAAGAGACACTTGTTCTCTTTGGTGGGGCCCGATGATGAAGCATGTCATCACTAGGTGGTGAGTGAGGGCCTTCTTAAACATCCCAGTGTGGTTGTTACTGTGCTCCCTAGAACGGCTTAGCCTCCTCCCAGACACTTTTCTTTTGTTTATATATAGGAAGGGACACCTTCCTGTACATAGACAAACCATGGCATTTTGCACAAGGCAGCACACATGAAAAAAGCAAAAACAAGGAGAAATAATGCATTTCTCCTCATTTCGCCAACTTAAGACCAGGGTTTACATGGTCTTAATTTGGTGCTGCCTCCTATTTATGCCACCCTTGTACATAGGGGGCAGATTCAAAATGAATGGGTGTTGCGGTGTAATGCCTTGCTTGAATTAATTTCAACGACTAGTAATTCATCTTGGCCACGTCACAGTCCTTTTTTCTCAGTTAGAGATAGTATGTGAGGGATGGATGTGCAGACATACATCCTGGGTGTGCCGTCCCACAGAACTCAAGCTGAACCCAACTCGTGAACTACAACATGAATGAAGCCACTCTGGGATTGGTGTTGTTCCTGTTTAGAGTTGACGTGAATTGGAGTGTTCATGTCAGGGTGCAACCAAGGCTGATTTGCATATAGTTAGCCCCTGTCTGTAATGTCACAGTGGGCCAGTAAGTGGGATTGGTACAGATCTAATTACAAGTGCTTGTGGTTAATTGACACATTCCAACCATCATTCTTTTTGTTTTCCTTGGTGAGACATTCCAATACATTAAAGTCCTAAAGCTATATGTAAGGCAGAAGTTATCTAGACACCCAAGGCCTCTTAGGTGGTGAAGGCCATACACCCATAGCCTCCACCCAAGCAAGAACACATGGATGGGCTGGTACCTAGTACTTTTAGACTTCTCTACTATGCTCAAGTTCTTGTGCAGAGTACACTCCCTCCAGACACTCAAGCACCCTTAGGAGACCAGGAACCTACTACACCCAACCTTCACCTTGTGACAATCCTTTTGCAGACACTAAACTTCTTATGAGAAATCAACGAGACACAAGTCGGCAAATCTGTGCTTCGTACCCTGCACAACAAATCACAGAGAGCTCACTCCCTCCAAACTCCCAAGACCTATTAGGAGGCCAATAACGTTGTTAAAACTGACACTCATTAGTAACCCTGGGCAAAGCACTATGCTACGGTCGCGTAGTTTGTGAAGTTTGCGCAACTTCGCATTATGCAAGCTGCACGTAGCACAGTGCAAACATGCGTAGATTAGCGTGGTGCAGTGGTCATTTTTTGCTTGCTCGCGGTCCTCAACGTCAAGTTGGCAACCGCGAGCAAGCAAAATGACATCCTCGCAAGACTTTTACCTTGTTCGCGATCTCAAGCATGGAAAATAAACCTCCCGGCGAGATTCTCATCCCTGGGAGGTCAGGTTTCTCATTGCGAGTGGTCACACATGCTCGTGACCGCTCGCGATGAGAAACTACCAGTCCACGTTGAGAAAGCTGCAGCTCGAGTAAAAATCTACTCGAGCGGCAGAAAAGCACAGCTCGCACTGTGCAAGATGACGTTTTCCGTGATTGCAGAGTGCCGGATGCTTGTCCCCACTGTGCAGTCATTCAAAAGGACATCTTGCACAGTGCGAACATGCTACTACGCAGTTCGCGAAGTGCTACGCATAGCTCACGTAGTGCGAAGTGCAGTTCGCGTAGCTTCGCGTAGCACTACTTCGTGAACTACGCCCAAAAGAAGCCATGTACAATTAAGTCTAGATGTACCTGAGGTCCTGCTAATACCATCAATGATGTCATTTAAGTTTTCATCAGAGATGCCATCAATGATATAATTGAACATGTAATGAGTGATGTCATAAGCAGTGCGTGGCGGTGGTCTATATTTATAGTTAGCTCAGTAAATCTTTACGGGTAGATTTCAGTGTTTGTTTGCTTTAAAATTAAAAAATATATATTATTAGCGGGCCTACCTATATTTTTACTTAAACTTTTGATTTGATCATGTGCGCTTCGAGTTTTTTTAAATATAACCTAAATTCTTAGTACCCCACTTAAAAATAACGACTTAAATGTTTTTTTTTCAGTGAATACACTGACAGTTGCCGTTGTGTAGTTAGTGTTCAGCCACAATTTGCTTTGACAGGGGATTTTCTTTTTGATTGCCTATAAATTTGGCTCACATTGAGGGATCAGCGCCAAATTTATAAGATGCCTAGTTAATTCCACTGAGGTTTGGCATGCCAAATTTTGTGCAGTTTTCTATGCAGGCTCGCAGCTACAGCAAAACTAACAAACACATGTATGCCAAGTTAATCAGTACATTCGTTTTGAGTGTAGCTGTGACTAAAAAGTAGCACTTTACTCAGAAAGCTTGCTTTTATTGATTTGGTGTAAATGTGTTAAGTTCGTGAGTGGGTTTCAAAAAGTTAAGAGTTATTTTCTATCTTGACTCTTTAAGTCCACAAAGAGAACTGAGCTTGCGGATGGCCACAGAATAAAACATTAAAAAAATATTTGTTTATAAGACAGGAAACCTTTTGCTCCTGTCTGTCAATTTGGGTCTTCAAACCAAAAATAGAGATCACAGACCCAAAGGCTTTGATTGGCTGGCAACAGGAGTAGCATGTCTCCTAGGGCTGCAGTTATAGAATATGGGGCACACTTCCTGTATCCCAAAAAGATAATCACACGTATGGGGCAGAGTAAGCCCAATCTTGACACCTTGACTTCTGTGGACACCCACTGAATCATTATTGGAATGCGGGTATACCCTAATGAGTACATATTGGAAGCCTGAGACCCATTCTAAGCAATTGTAATGATTGAAACAGCAAAACATAACACAAAAATACTGAAACACTAATCCCTCAAAGAAATACACAAATTATATATCATTTTATGTAATTCACAAAACATATTTTTTTTAAAACGCAAAAAACAATTTTAATGGTATGGTTGGAGGTTTCCTAAATTCAATTGAGGCCACCCATCACTCATGCTATAGTCTGTTTGATGCTCTTGCACTGCTTCAAAATAGCTATCTGAGGATACCAACTTCTTTTTTATCCTGCAATTTCCATTCTTCATATTTCTACTTATTTACACATACTTTATTATTTGTTAATATTGTTTAATTTTCTAAGCAGTTGCTCACCCCCTGATTAGGTGTCACGGACCACTAGGGATCCCCAGACCATAGCTGAGAATTACTGCCATAGGCGCTAGTGGCGAGCACCTCAATGGACCACCCCTCTGCAAACATAAAAAGTAAAAAAATAAATTCAGCTGTACGCAGTAATCTCCAATCTATTATATTCAGCAGCAAATGACACATATCTAAAATGTTGCCAGAAGTTCACAGACATGGCAACTAGGCTGTCAACTCAATAACTATGGCTTCGACAACTAGATTTCAGACTTCCAGCCACATCTTAGGTGTTTCGAGTTTGCTACCTTGAAAAATAGGCAGCAGGCATCCAACACATTTGGGGGTCATTAGAATGTAAGCACTTATGTTTTTCTACAAAAGAAAGCACACCTGGAAGTTACAAATTAAAGGGGTTCATTGACATTGAACTCTACTTTTGAGTGTGCCGAATACATGACCCCTCTCGCGAGAATGCAGAGATGTCATGACCCTTAATTTGCTGATCATCCACAGATTCACAAATCCACAGAGGATTCACAACTTCCAACTAAAAAAAGCCCAACTCAAAACATAAAGGCACCCCATTGGATGAGGGAGGTGAAAAGGTAAATTACTTCACTGAAAACTTTGTTACCTTTCCAGGTGGTGCCATTTAGACTAAATAAAGATGAACATTATCCCCTTAGTCTTCTACGTATTTGCTTTGATGATCCTAAATAGTCCAGTCACTTCTTTCAAGAAAATTGATTCCTGTCTCACCTTCTTTTATGCAATACAAAAAAATCTTCAATATCAATTTCTAAACTGAAACTAAATAAATGTGATGGAGGCATAAACTGTGGACTTTCGGTCATATCATACACCTTTTATACTGAGAAAAAATCATCGTATTTGGTCAAAGAATCTGGACATTTCACTTGTTCTTTGTTGGTTGATTTTAAAGTTTGTTTGAAATACCTCTTTTTGCATGATCACAAGCTAAATTTGAAATAATGCTGGTGTTTTTTGACTCTGAGAGTGCACTGGTCTACGGAGAACAGACCCCACCGTTCTTGTAGATTGGCAAACACCTGTGGATGAAGTTTCCACACACTGGAGCCCCTTAAATGATGGCAGTGCCAATCCACCACCTGATTTGCCTGACCTGGAACGTGCTCTGTCTGCTGTCACTAAGATCTGATGATCCGGCAATATTGCCAAAAGCTGTTAGCAATGTTAGAGAGGACCTTGGAATGTTTGCCCTCCAGAAGATTGATATACTTGACTTATGAGACGTTGTCCATCTTGAGAAGAACACAAGATTGCATCTGTCCCCATCCAACATTGGACCGTGAATGAACCTGCCAGAAGTTCCAAGCAATTGATGTGCAAGGACCGCTCCTGAGGGGACAAAGAACCTCTGGTGGAAAAAGTGTTACATCGTGACTAACTGCTGGCATTGGACTCTATGGCGAGATCCTGGGCAAACCCAAAAATAGATCTCCCATTCCATGCTACCATATGAGAAAACCAACAAGAGAAATCCTCCCTCACTTCGTCTGTGAGGGAAACCATCTGGGAGTAAGTGCGCCCCTTGTGCAGATTGGAGACTTTGAGCCGCTGCAGGGCCCAATAGGGTAAAGGGCCCAGCAGATATCTTGGATGGAAGATGAAAGAAGCCCCACAAAATGTAAGATTTGTCTCAACGACATGCGTGGCTTCACCAGAGTTCACTGCAATTTATGCTTGATTATTGCAATCTTCCTCGACAGAATACTAAGTGGACGAGTCGATCACGAACCACAAGGAGGTCACCTTCTGGGAAGGAACCAGGAGGGACTTGGACTAATTGATCACAAACCCGAAACTTTCCAGAAGATCTATCTCAGTCAGAAGTTGGATTAACAGCTGTCAAGGGCATTGGACCATGATGAGCATGTCATCCAAGTATACAATGAGGTGCATCCCCTGCACAGGTTTAAGAACCTTGGTAAAGGGCAGAGATGAGCCCGGATGTAAGACTGGAAAATTTGAATGCCTGCTGGCACCAAAGAAACTGGAGGAATCTTCGGTGAGGGGGAAAAATCGGGATAGACAGATAGGCGTCCTTCAGATCCAAGCAGACTATCCAGGTGGATGGCAGCGGAATGTCCTGCAAGAAGTGTATGCCCTCCATTTTGAAATGGCAGCACAACAGCCATTTGTTGAACTCTTTTAGGTTGATCACAGTACACTTGCCGTCGTCTTTCTTGTCCACTAGAAAAAGATTGCTGACAAACCCATGGTTGGTGAATCCCTGTAGGCTGAATAGCAACTTTTTCCAAGAGTGACTGGACCTCTATGTCTATAAGCTCGGCATCTTGAGAGGAGAAGTGGATCGGCCGAGGGGTGGTGGCCTGAAATGGGGCACCGTAAAGCTCTCTCCGGAAACCCTGTACAGTTTGGAGGACCCATGCATCTTTTGAGATAGCTATCCATATGTGGAGGAAAAGCACTAATCTGCCTCCCACCTGTACCAAAGAAGAACAAGCAATGGCATAGCCAATAGGTCTAGCCTTTGGGACCTTATAAGTTTAGCCATACAGCAGATTATCCCCTATTAGTATGCCCACACACTCAACATTTTGGCAATATTGCAGGGTAGAAGAAAAAGGGTGAGTGGGGAGAAGATATAATTAAGGGCCTGGCTTAAATATACGCAGGCTAAAAATCTGTACTTTGCATAGTGTGCCACCCAACTAGTATTTTGCTGCTTCTGTCTTTGCATACAGATATATAATACTAATACAAAATGTAATATTACACATACAACAAGCTAGGGCTTTTGGCTTTGCCAATGGTTGTTGTTTGTGTAAAATAAATCAGAAACAACTATGGCTTCGTTCTACAGCATATGGAAAATGCTTCAGTTCTGAAATGATGAGATTGTGAAAGTACTATAGCGAGTCTCATTGTAGTTACATCAAAGGCAGTGAAGGGTGATACTGCTGCAGAGGTAAGGTTTTATTTCACCCTGAGGGTAAAAATGGAGAGCCCGATAAAGACTCGGTTCGGCTCCTGCTTTATAGAACTGCCGGTGCTGAGCACCAACAAGACACGGCCCACTTAAAGCCCTGAGCTTACTTCTACCAAGTGAACTCTCAGGATTCCTGAGTATGTAAAGATTGTGCAACAGTGGGAGTTTTGGGCATTGGCTGTTCTCAGTCTATCTAATAGACAATAAAGGAAGCCATCCTAAAAGATCCATGCAGCAGGTGGCACCATAGCAACAATCAAATCCTTTTTCTTTTTTGAAAAGACTCAAATCCATTGTGGGCTATACACCAACCACCTTGTGAACTTCCGGTACTGCCTTGCCCTCGAAATTACTCCAGACTTAGGGGCCTATTAGGATGGAGGATTTTCCGCATCCTCCGGGCCGGCGGATGCCACCGCCGGCCCAGATGATGCGGAAAATCTTCTGCGGACCCACCAAAGACTCACCGCTACATTAGGATGGCTGGTGGGTCCTGGTTTCCGTCTGCAGCTTTTCCGCCGCGGTTGGCTTACAACCGTGGCGGAAAACCTCTAATATGGTGATGGTGTCTCTCAGACACCGTCAGCCAGATTAGGATGGGCTGTGAAACATTCTTTTCCGCGGTGGCTTTTCTGCCGTGGAAAAGCATGTGTAAGTTCACTGGGGGGCCGTTGCGGGCCCCCTGGGTGAAGGGGGGGTGGGGGGTGCACATGGGGGGTACCTATGGTACCCCCCTGCATTTGTATGCAGAAATCGGCAGGCATCGCACGGTGCCTGCCGCTTTCTGCATACAAATGCAATGTATGCATTTTTACCATTGCGGCGGATGCAGCTTGAAGCCGCACCCGCTGCAATGGTAAAAATAGAGGATGTGACCGCCAGGGTGGCGGTCCCATCCTAATTGCACAAGAGGGAACTCCGCAGGCCATGCGGAGGTTCCCTCCTACTCTATGGTGGCGGACGGACTCAGGTCTGTCCGCCATCATGATCGGCCCCTTAATACAGAAAAAACTAACTATAGCACATTATTTACATCAACATCAGCAGGGTTAAATAATGCCAACCTTATTCCACAGACATCCTTCTGTTATCGTTTTTCAGTTGGCATAGAGGTTTGTTTCTGTACCAGTTGGACAAATAAAAACTTAACATCCTTCAAGATACACACCATTCAAAACAAGCGTTTTCACTTTATTTTTTTTAACAAACATATAACAGTGCTCACAGCAAGTTGCTATTTGACAAATGTATACGTACAGCAACACCTGAATGTAAACATGATTTTGCACTGTTGTGTGTTTTTATTCTCTGAACCAGTTTGCTATGAATAATGTGTATGAACCTGGTCCTTTTGCATGTGTCTGTTTTGAAGTTCTCCACCATATTGAATCATTTTACAAATAACAAATCATATCCATACCCTGTTATCCATGGTTGTGTGGGATCCACTGCCCCCAAATTAACTTGTATTTTGACCTCAGCTCAGAGTGCCGAGGGCACATTTCCAGGGATTACATTACAGCCTTTGCGACCCTGACGGTGTGAGGCCCCGGGGTACGGCACAGCACAGAAACGCACCACAGGGTGGTCTGGAGAAGCGATAGAGAAAGGTGGTCGCCGGTCATGAGTGGGAAAGTTGTAACTTTCAGGAAACGACGCCTTGTGTCTCTTTCCATTCCGCTTCCTGCACTAGAAATAGAGCCTCGCTGAGCTGTGTTGGTAAATATTATCACCAAGCAGGCTGAGCTACAGTGACTCAGCCCTTCACCTGCAACGTGACTAACTCCGGCAGACCTAGGGGACACCGGGCCCTTTCATGATCATGTGACCTGGGAGTCATGAGAAAAGAATCCACACAACAACCCCGGCACGGAGATAGAAACCAGGAAAGGGGAGAGGGGACGGCCCGAAGGAAACAGGGGTATTACAGATACGAAGGAAAAGGGAAAGAGCAAATGGAAGAAGGGACAATATGAGACGGATACCAGGCTCCACGAAATGAAGAGCTCGGGTGCATGAGAGAACAAGCTGCTAATTAAAACAAGCAGCCAAACCTAATGTGTGGGATAACTCAGATTGGGGGAGGTGCAAACATGGAGCATTTGTTTATGTAAGTCAAATGAAGAGCGGCCACGATGCGCTCAAGACAAATAGTTGGGGCAGGCACAGAAATGCAGAATCCTCCCTGCACACACCGCTGCTCGCTCCCGAGACCCCTAGGCCATGGAAGTCTTTTGGAAGTCTGAAGTGATCACAAGAGGGCCTCGTCCTAGAGCAGCACATGCCCGCTGCACTAGGCGAGACCTAAAAATGAACACTCACCAGAATTGGTGGGGTTGAATTGCCCCTTGAAGCCTCTGCCTCTGAACCTTTGACCCCTGGTGAGGTACAATTGTCAAAGTGTGCCTGGTTCTCTTGATAGCCTTGCCTGGAGGTATTCGGTCTTGTCAAATGACTTGAAATTATTTATCAATTTGCTTTTTTTCTTTAGCAAACCGATCCCCAATAAGTAACTCTTGGGCCACCACACCTGCCTCCGATGAGGCGGGGTCCCCAAGCTTCAAGTCCACTTTGATTAAAAGGGAGCACCGTCACTCAGTGGAGAGCGCACAGTTGGCATCACTGAGGAAAATAATTGCCCTCCACACCCGCCCCAAAATCATCTCTGGAGAGATTAGAGCACTCAAAGACTTGACATTCTCTGCCATGTCATGTGAGCGGGCCAATTATGTCCTAAAGCTTGTCCCTGCAAGCTCTGCCATACTGGTCTATACCTTTTTTGAGAGCGTTGATACATTTTGCTAGGAATGTGGCCAAAGTAGGATCTTTGTCTGCAGTTAAGGCTACCTTACCATCCGAGATTGGTCAAGGGCAGTACGCCCTAAGGTACCTATGTACCACCTACTCCAGGGGCATGGGGAAGCAACTTGCCATGTAATGTAAATCAAATAAAGAGGGTTTTGGCCCATAATCAGTAAGGCTAGGCCAATATTATAAGCACACAGCAACACACATGCAAGTACTGATATCAGTTACTTGTCATTTCGTTTGATCACATATGACACTTGATGTGACCAAAAAACATACTTTTTCTTTCTTTTCAATCAATTTCAGAATTCATTTCTCATAAAAAAGCAATTTTTTTAGAAGTTTATCATTGGTTTTCACAAGGACAACATATAGAAACAAATTTTCAACAGCCCACAAACTTGATTTTACATATAATACATGTTTTTAACACCACGAATTATATCATTAGACATAATAAAGACATGACATAGACAACAAACATCAACAGTAACAAATGCAATGAGCTCAAGTTCAGTACTTCAGAAAACATAGAAACAATAAAAGAACAGAAGAAATAAATGAAATGAAAGAATGCAGCCCAAAGGTTGAGTTTTTAGTGCTGACTTGAGTTTTGTTACAATCTTATTCAGGGCAGCGACCAGACAGTGTACTATTCAGTCCTTAACAAAGTTTCAAAGTGGGGTAAGCCGGATAGAATATTTTTACATACATGTTTGGTCACATAGTGGTTGACGCGTTTCGAACCCAAATATAAGTTAGTAGGGTTCTCCTCAGGACCTAGAACTCGTAGAGAGGTGTGGAAAAATAAAAAGGAAATGTACTTGTTTTTACCACTTGTGTCGGAACATTTTGCCTAAACAGCAGAAATCAATTTTTGTCTAAACCATAATGCCAGCAGGAAGACATTTCTGGATGTTGGTCCATGCTTCAGAAGGGATTCTAATGACAACACTCCACAAAAAACCTACTGACAGAGAAATAAAGCACTGCACTCTACTAGCCACCATCCGCGAAGTCTTCGGGACAATATATTATTCGGACAGTTCTCGAGGATTAAGCAGAACTTTTCATACAAAACCGAATATACATTTCATGCCAACAATCTGCTTAAGAAATTAAATGCAAGGGGATACCTGAAAAAAATCCTCAAAAATACCATGAAAAGAGCAGGGTGGACACCTTGAGAGGAACTTTTACAGAAAAAAGAGGAACCCAAAATGGATCGCCTCATTCTATCCTCGGACGAACCAACTAAAGAAAGTGATTGCCAAAACTGGCATCTGGTTCAGAACCTTGATACATCTTTCACCAGACCACTCTTTGCCCTTAAAAAAGAAAGCAGTATTGGTAATTAGGTAATACTGGCAGCACTGCCAAAAACATTGACCAAAAACACACTCCGTGAACAACTATGTCTTCTACCACTTGTTGTTGGTCATCCCAAATGTGGAACATGTGTTTGCTGTAATCAAACCATTGAAGGATTGCTATTCACACAAAAGAACATCAATTGGAATCATGATTCATCCTCCAACTGCAAAACAAAGAATGCATATATTGGCAAAACAAACCAGAAGGTGAGACAGTGGATAACGCAATACAAATCTAGGATTCACCAAAAAATCCACACAGCCCCACTAGTTAACCATTGGATCAACCATAATCACACTGAAAATGAAATAATGTGGACTGCCATATCTAAAGTTGAAAAATATCCCCAAGGTGGTGATTTGGACAGGAGAGGCGATGTCTAATGTCAAATTTAACACAGCAGTTGATGGACTAAATGAGATGTTGTAAATATACAACCTGTAGACTTTCTTTAAAACACTCAGATTCCTCACCACACAAGCCCTGGTTTGTAGGTGGCAAAAGAACCTTGCATGCTATACAGACAACTTCTGTCCACAAGAAGCCTCCTTTTAAGGATCATAAAAGGGTGCAACACACTATTGCAACGGAACTTTAGATTTTGAAAACCATGGCATCCATTGTTAACACATTAAGTAGTTCCCACATCAATAATTTGTGAGTCCTTGAAAAGCAACTACATCTTCCAGAACCCTCCAAAACATTTGGCTTGACCATGTATGGGCAAATAATAGAAGGAAACCAAGCGCAAACATATCTTCACAGAAGGTACCATGCCTGTTTTTCGTGGGCAACATATTAAGTTGTTCCCACATGAACATTTTGTGATCCCTTGAAAAAACAACTACTACTCTCAGAATCCTCGGAAAGATATGGCGTGACTATGTTTGTGCGATTAATACAAGGATAGTGAGCGCAACACAACTTCATAGAAGGTATGAAGCCTGGATTTTTAAATACAGAAAATACGCTTCATCAAGTATCGCTGGGATTCCCTTATCGAGCATAACTGCTTCATCCAGAAGTCACTGGGCAACCATGTCCTCCACGCATGACGTTGTCATTCAGGAAATTGAACAAAACGAAACCGGCAGAGCTCAGATCACTTGTGAAGACAATGAGCAATGGTTGCAGGCACTGCAGCTAACTAGGAAAAAGTTTCAGGTATGGCATGTGAGAATGTATTATGAAAACCTTGGTTTGACGCCAACCCCAGTTTGATTGTATGAGTCAGTGTATGAGTCAGTGTTGTTTCCGTCTACAGTGGGATGCTAATGGTCATTAAGTCGCACCCAAGTCTAAACTAAAGTACAAGTAACGAAGTAGGCTATTGCATGACTCAGTGTGTTCTCCGTCTGTAAAGGGACACTAACGATTATAAAGTCGTGTTCACGTTCAAGCTAAAGTACAAGTAACGAAGGAGGCCATGAGTGTTTTGTACGCAACCTTCGCGCTCCATGTCAAACTAATACATTCGAAGTCACCTCAACCTCAGATGCAAACAAGAGTGTAATATAAGTATATGACCCAGTGTTTTCCCTCCTTTGCAGGGATGACGCAATATTGCAAAGTTGCACCCATTTTCAAAAAGAGTTCAAACAAAGAGGTATGCTATGAATGTATTTTTGGTGACCCTCGCGTTGTAAATCAAACATCATGAGGTCATCAAATTCTTCTATGCCTCTCTCTTTTCTCACCAGCTACTGCAAGATCAAGAAATAGGCGCCCCCCTACTCCGACAGAACACAGTGCACCAACGTATGACTTAGTGAGTGTTTTTTTTGCTTTCGCACCCACCAATTTACGAATTATCGAAATGCGACTTGCCACAAAAAAACACCAACGGCCAGATTCATGAACGGCTAGCAAAGGGCCAGATTCTGAGAATCTGGCCCTTTGCGAGCGCAATTTTTGCATTTGGGATTCATCATCCCAAATGCAAAAATCGCTATTATAGAATTTGCAAATTTGCGAGGAACTGCATTTAAGGAATCTCTATTTGAGATTCCTTAAATGCAATTCATGAAACATTTAAAAATTAAGAATTCGCAATTTCGACCCGCTATTTACCGCGAAGTCAAACCTCGTGGTAAATAGCAGAAACTTAGAAAAATACACTTAAGTGCATTTTTCTAAGTTGTATGTTACACACACACATGTCCTTGGAACATGTGTGTGCGTAACACCAGCGTCTAATATCATTTCAGGGGTGCAACAGGGTGTCCTTTGCACCCTTGAAATCGCAAACTCAGAATGCGAATCGCTAATAGCGATTTGCACATGGATATGTCTTCTCATTCATTCCTATGGGCCTTTAGGCCCATAGGAATGAATGGGGAGTTATTCCTTTTTGCAATTAGCAATTAGCTAATCGCAAATAAGGAAGCTGTAGGAATCGCAAACAAAATTGCGATTTGTACATGATTCCCGTTTTGCGAGTCTGTAATAGCGATTCCTTAATAATCGCTATTACAGACTCGCAAAACGGGCCGATGATGAATCTACCTGCAAATGCTTTCTTTTATCAATTACCCAGATTGCACAGGAAAAAGGCCTTACTTTTTCAACAAAAGACTACACAAGGGCGTTATTCAATATACAAGTGAATGTTTGCATCAATAGCATATGTGGACAGTACTACCCTCTGGCTTAACAATGCTGTTGAAACGATAATGTGCTCCAAACAAAAAGCGCAATGTTGGATCTGAATAGCCACCCTTTTTTTGGGACTGGACTTATGACTCAGTTTGCTTCTTCTTTTTCTTTTTCCTTTTCATTGTAGTGTCTGAGTTTAAATAATGGCTGACTTAAGAGACATTTAACGGAAGAGATCGGTTGATCTCAAAAAGAGGTAATCTTTTTTTTATGTTTGATCAGTATGGAAGGTGTGGCTCGAGTAAAAATGGTCTGACACAAGTGGTAATACGAGTACCTTTCCTTTTTATTTTTTCACAGCTCTCTAGGAGTTCTAAGTCCTGAGGAAAACCCTACTAACCTATTTTTGGGTTTGAAACGTGGCAACCACTATGTTACCAAACAAGTGTGTAAAAATAAGCTATCCTGCTTACCCCCTTTCAAACAGTGTTACGGTTTGTTATATAGCCACAAAAAATTACTTTGGGTGCCTGAATAGTACACTGTCTTGTCGCTCCCCTGACTAAGGTTGTAACATAAGTCAACACTAAACACTCAGGGGCAGAGCTACAAGAAAGCGCCGCAGCGTGGCACCGCAAGACCTTTGGCTGCGCCACACCGCGGCACCTTCAGAGCACAGGAATGCAACATATTTACAAGAATATGTCACATTCCTGTGCTCTCCCCCACGCTGGTGCAGAAACAGCTGCCAAGCGCCGGCGCAGACACCCTGGAGATGGACACCATGGCGCAAGTAAGTATGCCTGCGCCTTGGGGAGATTGTTTTTGTGCACTAAAACAATCACTAAAGGCTTTTTCCTCTTTCAATGTGTGCTGTAGAATGCAGCATGCACTGAAAGAGGAAAAAACGAGGCTGGCGTAGCATTCAGATGCATCTCCAGATTTACGATTTCTTGTAGATCTGGAGATGTGTCTTGTTCCATGGGTATTGCATGGGAACACCAACAGAAACACCCATGGAACTCCCCTTTCATGCAAAGTGCTACGTGTTATGGGGCCATATTTACAAGGGGAGAAAAAGTCACTCATGGTGGCTTTTCCTATCCTTGTAAATATGGAGGATCCCCATGCGCCACCAGTACGTTACGAAAAGGGACATACTGGTGGCGCAGGGGGCTTGTAAATCTGCCCCTCAACCTTTTGGGCTGCATTCTTTCATTTCATTTATTTTTTCTGTTCTTTTATTGTTTCCATTTTTCCTAAAGTACTGAACTCGAGCTCATTGCATTTGTTATGTGGAATTTGTTGTCTATGTCATGTCATTGTTATGTCTAATGATATAATTTGTGATGTTAAAAACATGTATTATGTGTAAAATCAAGTTTGCGGTTTGTTGAAAATGTGTTTCTATATGTTGTCCTTGTGAAAACTGATGATAGACTTCTAAAAAAGTGTTTTTTTTAAAATGAGAAATGAATTCTCAAATTGATTGAAAAGAAATAAAAACTATGTTTTGTGGTCACATCAAGTGTTGTGTGATCAAATGAAATGATGAGTAACTGATATCAGTACTGGCATGTGTGTTGTTGTGTGCTTGCCACGTAATGTGGCACTTTATAGCAGGGAACCCACTGCAATGAACGAGGATGGAGAATTTCATCGGGATCTAATCAGACCCTGCCACCACAGCTGGTGCTTCACAAAGAGGGGGAAAGGACTCCACAGCCTGGAAGATCCAGCTTCCTCGTCACAGTGCAAGTCATCGTCTTGCTGAAATGGCAAAAAGAACTTGGGGATTCCAGTGGTTCCACTGGATCCGTAGGAGGTAAGACTGGGCGGGTCTGGGCCATAAAGACCTGTTTCTGGCAGGTAAATTCATCATGATCGATGCACTCATAATGAGGACTCTACACCTGTGCAAGGTCCCAGTTCAGCAGGGCTGGGGTGTTGTGGAGGGTACTGGGCCTGTGCTGCTTGGAGTTGCTTGGTACATTTGCACGCTATCAGTTGTGTAGGGCATTGTTCCATGGGACCCATGACCTCGTCAACTGCCTCATAAATGGAGGCGTCCACAGCCTCAAAGAAGTCATCGTCCCAGGACAGGTATATCATGGGGTCTTCATATATGTTACCTGATCCTTCCATGTAAGAAAGGATAGGGTGCAGCACAGGTAAGTAAATAGGAAGGTTACTGTGCCTGGGGTAAGTCAGATAGCACTACAGGGCCCTTATTAGGGAAAATCTGGGCAGTCAGAGGCAGCAATTTGGATACTGGGGGGACCAGTCAATGGATTTATGTGTGCCAAGCCAAACAGATTGGGGGCCATATTATCAAGAAAGGGCGATACATTATCGCCGCTTTTATCGGCAGGAAACTGCCGATAAAGCGGCGATAATGGGCTTGATAATAATAGGCCCTTGTGAATTCCCATAGAAGCCCAGGTTCTGGTGTTAACCTGGGCTTCTATGGGAATTCACAAGGGCCTATTTTCAAGCCCATTATCGCCGCTTTATCGGCAGTTTCCTGCCGATAAAAGCGGCGATAATATATCACCCTTTCTTGATAATATGGCCCTATGTGTCTAGAGCCAAGGAACAAATACCCCCGGTGCAAGAAGTCAATGGGGACTGTATGTGCCTGGGATGGTGTCCCTATGAGAGGCCATGCATGGCTACACCAAGTCATACAGACCCCGGAGGGCGTCTTAGGCAAGCACATAATGCCGACCCTTTGAAAAGTGTCAACGTGTAAGAATAAAGCAATTTACAGACCCCTGCATTCAGTAGGGATGTCACTCTCCTTGCAAGGCCTAGCTAGGGTCATTATCGACGTGCGATTCCTGCTTGGAATTATGGCTGGAAATTGACAGGAGTCGGGAGCCGAGCAGGTGACAACACCAGCTAACAGAAGGAGGACTTCACCATGGCGTGGAGCTGTAGCAAAACTGCAGCAGCAGAGCAGAGCAATATGCATTCCCATAGCTGATCACATACACACCACACTCATAGTCAGACGGCTGTAACTGTACCCAAATGCCTTTACGATACGATAACCTAAACATGACTTATCTGTGACTGTGAGCAGCGAAGAAAGAGGAGGACATGACATGGAGATGGGACTATGAACCACCTGGACAAGCCTGATTGGACATTGTGTGAGTTATTATAGACTAGAATTAGACTGTTAGTGCTGAGCTGGTCCCAAGGGATCCTGTGGCTGGTACATTCTGCTTTTTCTGTTTTGAAATACTGGTAGCTTTTTGTTTTTACTGTTTAAAATGTTAAAATATGATAAAATGGCTGCTGTAATAAAACAAGCAAAGGAAGAAAAAGCATAATACTCGCCTCCGGGCCTGACATAGAATTCTGAAGACATCCTACTGAGAACCTAGTATAGAGTTAATTTCCTGTATCACGGCGAGACAGGTACTAGCAGTGTTTTCAACTTATAGACTGGACAAAACTAGAACCAGTGAGTTTTTAACCAGCAGTTTCAGACTCTCATTGACCTCAAAGAAATATGTGTCCTCCTTTGAATTGTCATGTTTCCGCTTAACATTTTCTTGTTACTACAGCCCCTCAGGCTTCAAGCCTGCTTGTTGTTGCAAACCTCAACAGGTGTATTAGGCTCTTTATTGGGCATATGTGCCACTGCTTCGCAGGGGTGGCTCCTCCACGTGGGCGTTGGAGCATCGCCCCACTGCTTTCTCGTAGTGCAAAAAGCAAAAATGTGAAATGGCATAAATACAATTTAACGTTTCTGTTTCTCGCACTGCGAGAAAGCAGAAGGGTATGCCTGGTTGGGGGCTGACGGGTGAGTGAGTCGGGGAGGAGTGGCTATCTCAATGTTATGGGCGCTGACTGATTGGTCGGCCCTGGGGAAGACCAAACCAGTAATGAGCACTCTCCCATTTTCTCCATGTAGGCTGCATGCAGCCTGCATGGAGAAAACACCCTCCCCATAGACGCCTGTATGGACGACATCCTAACCAATCACAACGCTGCCATTGCCGCGTTGTGATTGGCTTAAGGGAGGAGATAGAGGCTGCTTGCTCATGCTTCCTATGAGCAGAGAGAGATCAGGAGACGCAACGCGGGAGTCCAAGACTGGAGGCGAAGGTACGTTTAAAAAAAAATGTTTTAAATTAAATTAACCACCACTCCCTGCGTGCCCTCCGCCCCCCCCAACCGCAAGTCATGCCTTCCGCAACTGATGCTTTCTTTTTCCTTTTTGGTGGGGGTTGTTTCAGAAGCATTTAGAGTTGGACTTTCAATTGCCAAAGGCTCATAGGACACAAGTGAGGTTTTTGGTGCTTTCTCAGTCACAGCCTTCTCACTACCAGGTAGGTTTAGAATAGAGCTTATTGAAGGAGTTTTCAACATTTCTTTTGATGAGTTTTGCATTTTGCACTATAGGTAAGTGCTCTTCCGTACTGCTAATTTCTCTTGCAATCACACCCATAACATTAGTTACCTAAATAGTGGTAGAGTCCGATGTTTTACCCGGGATGCTTGCTCTCTGAACAACCATTTTCCCTTTTCCCCATTTTTAGGTATTTTGGGCACAGCAAACAGAGCTGGATGCCAATAGGGGTGGCCATGAGTAGTCTATTCTGGGCTCTGAGGGGGTAGATGGGCATGATTTTGGTCCAGTCTTTGCCCGGGCGTGTCTGGCGTGCCCCCCGTGCAACCCTCGTGGCAGGTGTCCCAGAAGGCTTGATAGAGCGAAAGTTAGATGGCGCTCCTCTTCCAGTCTCTGAACTGTTGGTGGGTGAAGCAGCAACAATGAAGCCAGAAACGCGTCTCGTGCCATGGGTTTCCCAGAGCACATTATAGCGCAAAAGTTAGCAGGCGCCCTCCTCCTATCTTTGAGGAACAATGTGGCCAGATATGCATCAGTGATGTAACATTCAGGGCACCACCCCTACTCTAAAAATTATTCCAGCACCACTGTGCACAGAAGCCCTTATCTGCCCTGTAGCCACCAGAACAGGTTTGACATATCACAATGAAATGGCAACGGCATAGAAGCAAGCACTATAAGGGGCATATGTATCATCCGTTTTTTTTGTCGCAAACGCTGCGATTCCGAAAATAGCAGCGTTCGCGACAAAAAAAACGGGATTTGAAATGTATCAAGCAAAAAGCCTCGCAATATTAAGGAATCGCAAATTTAGCGATTCCTTAATATTGCGAGGCTTTTAAGAAATAGCAAAATGCGATTTGTGATTTGAAATGTATGAAGCACTTCAGTGTTGCGATTTTTGAATAAGAATTCACAAATTACCATCAATTTGTCGTTGGTGGTAATTGGCGAATTCTTTTCAAAAAGCACTTTTTTAAAAATCTAAAGGTGCCATATGACGCTCATACATGCCCTTAGGGCATGTATGTGCGCCATATGCGTACACATATCAATTTCAGGGGTGCAGCAGGGTGTCCTTAAGACACCCTTGCACCCTTGAAATTATTCTCAATTTGCGATTAGCTAATTGCTAATCGCAAATTGAGAATAACTTCCCATTCCTTCCTATGGGCCTCCTGGCCCATAGAAATGAATGGGAAATTATTCCTTAATTGCGATTAGCAATTTGCTAATCGCAATTAAGGAATTTTAAGGAATCGCTAATAAATAGCGAAATTCTACATACATACCATTTTGCACTTCTCAAATAGCGATTCCTTAACAATCGCTATTTGAGAAGTGCAAAATGGAATCTTGATACATCTGCCCCTATATTTCTGTAATTTCTATACTAAAAGTCATCGGAATCATTACCCTTTAGTCGGTTTCTCAGCCTGTTACAGACTTTACAAAGCAGTCTCATGTATTGAAACAGATATTTCGTGGGAGGGGTTATCCTAAGAAGATGATTAGCCAATCAAATAAGCGTGCAATATTTTACGACCGAGAGAGCATGTTTCAGCTAAACCGAAGAAGCAAGGTAAATGCAACATTGTTTCTTTGCCCAAGTGTAATAATACATCGAAAAGAATCAAAAATCTTATTCTATCCAACTTGCATATTTTGAATGTTGATGCTGATTCTCTTTTTTAGAGAAACCTAATTGTGCTTTCTGCATGAACAGAAACATCAGGGATACACTTCCACTGGCTGTCCCATCAGTAAGACACTTTAAACAAATTTCCTTTAACAAAGAGTATTCGCCTCAAAGGTAACTGTCATGCTTGCACAGCTGCAGGAAAACGATCTATCTTACTTAGCAAAATAGGAAAATTCTTCCTAATAAGTCTATGAAGTGTCTCTAGTATTGTCTATTTGATCTTGTGACCCTGTTAGAAAGGTTATATTGCTGCATCGTGCAGAGAGTTTCGAGATCGAGTTAGTGAACATAAATCAGCTGTTTGGAATAGGAAGAATCTGCACCACGACGAGCCATTGTATTGATATGGGACACGAAGACACTGAGATTAAATTGGTAAATATTGAGAAAATCAAAGGTCGATGGAAGGGGTGGTGACTTTATGAAAAAGAGATTAGCTAGAGAGAGTTTCTGAATTTTGAATTTAAAGACCATTTGCTTGGTTCTAATGAAAAAATCCAGTGGTACAATCTCTGAGTAGTTCGCCTCGTGATTTGACCTCATTTTTGCAGCCGAAGGCCGTGTGGGTAAGAGCAGTGGGGCGATGGGACCTGCTTTGAGGAGGATTTCAGGTACATATATAAAGGGTCGGAGTCTAATATAAACAAATGGGAAAAAAATCTCAAAATGGCACTTATTTTCTCAGTGAAATACTTTCATATTATCAAGGGCACAAATGTTGCTCAACAGACGAAAAAAAATCCAATACATTCGGTGCATATTTATTTAGCACATCTTATGTTTATAAACTGCATGAATTTCGAACCAAAAGGTAGGTGATATTGCAATTAATGCATTGGCAATATAAGCTTAGAATCAACACATTTCTATGTTATTAAATCAACTCAAAAACATGTCAATGCGCTCAAGGTGCATAGAGAAACAGGGTTAATTAGAAGGGATGGGTAAGTGGGGGTGAAGGTGGGGACCGGGTAAAGGTGGTGTGACTGAGTAAAAATCACAGTGAAAAATGAAAAAGCCTTTACAGCCTATATATAGATCTAAAGGTTCCAAAAACAATCTCAAACATAGGTTCCGTAGTTATCCATTATTTAGTCCTATGTTTGGAAACGTGAAGAGTAATGCTAGTCGACGTTTCGACCCCTGAAAGGTGCGGGTGATTCAGAACCTCAGGATGGGGTCTTCATCAGGACGTTAGATTGTAACAGGAGCGCCTGTAAGTAATGTAAAAGCCATGAATGTATCTGGTACTCCTATATATTAATTAATGCACTCGAAATATGGTAAAACGTTACCTACTTCGCATGAGGCCCGTTTGGCCTGAGGTTCTGAATCACCCGCACCTTTACCCGGTCCCCACCTTCACCCCCACTTACCCATCCCTTCTAATTAACCCTTTTTCTCTATGCACCTTGAGCGCATTGACATGTTTTTGAGTTGATTTAATAACATAGAAATGTGTTGATTCTAAGCTTATATTGCCAATGCATTAATTGCAATATCACCTACCTTTTGGTTCGAAATTCATGCAGTTTATAAACATAAGATGTGCTAAATAAATATGCACCGAATGTATTGGATTTTTTTTCGTCTGTTGAGCAACATTTGTGCCCTTGATAATATGAAAGTATTTCACTGAGAAAATAAGTGCCATTTTGAGATTTTTTTCCCATTTGTTTATATTAGACTCCGACCCTTTATATATGTACCTGCTTTAATTGACCTAGGTCAAGGAGTTCTTAGGGTCTACCCCGTTGTAACTCACTACTTGAGGAGGATTTCGACGGCGATGACAAGGGAAAATTAAGGATTTATTTAATTTTCCCCATCATCGTTCATCGAAATCCCCCCAACCCCGTCCCACCGCTCTTATCTGCACAGACGTCACCTGCATTTTTGATAACTCTCATAGATTTAAAAAAATTTTTTAATGTCTTAAGATTTAGGTAAGGCATCCTTCTTGATATTTGGCTTGGCTAATAGCCGAGCTTTGTAAGCCATGTGCCAACTTCAATTGTATATAGGTCCCTGTAGCGGTAGAGTCTCTCCATTGCTTCTATTCCCATTTGCTCTACCGATTCCATACTAGGGTAGCGGTCTAGTTTTCTGATTTGTGGAGAATACATGTTCAGTGTTAACAGACTTCCACTTTTATTGCATATGGAAGTGCAGTGCTGGTGTCTTTCTGAGGCAGCTTGCCCGTCACAGCCTGTCCGTCAGGAAAATTGGCGGAGATGGTTCAGACTAGTGTAGAGCTTGAGGTGTTCCAGCAAGGCTCGAAACAAGAGTGAACAGTGAATGAGTAGGTTAATTCCAGAATGCGGACTTCACCCACATCTCTGGATCCATCTCTTCCAAGACATAGGCCTCAAATGTTCCCCTAACATTCTATACACCAAGAGTAAACAGGTAGAATACTACCTACCACGCATTCTACATTCCACTGCACCAGCCAGGATGCTACACATCTCGATAAAAAACAAAATCGATAAACTCCTGGCTACACTTGACACTTATCTCTACACTTCATAGTCATAAAATCTCCTGGGAGACCTTTTTCATTTTCATCAGCACTGTGACCTGTACTCCCTACTCCATCATTGTAATTCAACACTTCCCTTAATTTTGACAGTGTACTTGACCGGATTAGCCTTCCTTGGTGGTCTTGAGCATCTGTTGAGATTCCAGATCCGTTCATTATCCAATTGCCCGGCATTCTCAAATTTCTTCACAATCTTCAGTGGAGAACTTTATTTTGAAAATGGACCCATGTGTGACAGAAGCTTTCACATTGACCATATCTCCCACTTTCACATTTACCATCTTGGCAGATTTCCTTTTGTCAGTGTACATTTGCCTAGCCACAAACTTTTCTGTTACTCTTTCTCTCTAACCATCATCTTCAACACATCCATCCAAGCCCCTAAATCGCTTTGTCCAAGCCAGAGGTAAACAGAATTGGCTTTTCTGCCTCTAAGAAACTCAAAAAGAGATTTCCTGTGGTTCCATGCAGTGTCACTCTGTGCATCTCGGACCACTTTCATAATTCAGACATCTAATCGTTCCCTGCACTCCTCTCCAATTATATAACATCTTTAAAAGTGCAAATCATTCTCTTCACAGTGCCATTGGTTTATGGGTGGTACAATGCAGATTTCTTATGGACAATTCCTCTTCTGCACATAAACTCTTCCATCGCAGCTGATGGTAACTGCACGCCATTGCCAGTCATCACTGACTCAGGCAAACCTTCCCTTGCAAACACCTATGTTAGAACATCAGTTACCTTCTGAGCAATGACTTTATTAACAATCAATATCTCTTGCCACCTGGAAAAGAGGTCCACCAACACAATTATATATTTATTGTGTTCATTAATATTAAGTGGACCCAAAATATCCACTGATACTTCACCCACGCTTTCTTTGGTACATTCCTCACCATCATGGGTTGTCCCTGGTTTTACATCCCTTGTTACTCATACACCACTCTAAGCATTCCCTCACCTCTCTCTCTATTTCTTTATCTATCCCTGCCACCAATAATCTGTTTGCAAATGCTCTTTAGACCTAAAAATGCTTAAATGCTTTGCTGACCCTCATGCACCATTTTTATCAACCCCACTCTCACCACTGCAGGAGGCACTAATCTAGTTCCTCTTCCTTTGTCACTAGATAACTATTCCCTGACACTCCAGTAAATGCTTACCGCATCCTCTAACAGTCTCTTGTCACCCCAACCATTCTCTAAGTTATGCACCACACTTTGCAAAATGTTGTCTTTTACAATCTCTCTTCCCGAGTCTTCTCTGCCAATCACACCATCAGTCACAATACACACCTTTTCATCATCCATGAATTCCTCATCCATTCCAGTATCTTTTGTCCAAACCATACTGGACAAACAATAAGCAGCCATTTTACTTTTCCCAGGGATGTGAACAACTTGGAACTTAAATTCCTGTAACGCTATTATCCATCTGGCAATCCTACTGGAAACAGTATCTGCAGTTTCCTGTGTAAAAACCTCGTTAAGAGGCTTATGATCTGTTCTGATACTAAACTTTCTGCCCCACAAGACATTTTAAAACTTTTTTATCACCCAAAATATGACAAGAGCCTCACGCTCAATCACCAAATTCCTACACAGCGTAGGCCTTAACACACGAGAAAAACATGTCACCATACTTTCTAAACCCTACTTTCTTTGGATAAAAGTTGCCCCTAATCCTTTTGCACTCGCATCAGTGCAAACTATACTCTCTCGATCAGGGCAAAAACTTTTTTAAACACCGAACATTCTGCAACTCTCTCAGGGCAAAGATTTCTTCACCACACTCACTACACCACTTGAACTCCACATTCTTCTTAAGTAACTTCTTAAGTAACATCTGTATTAATGGCCTCTTCCAACGAAAACATCAGTTTTTTTCAATATAACACATAAACTTGCTGTAAAGCTTTACAAGTCCTAAAAATTAACCTAAATCTTCCTTGCTTTACAGCACCGCCATCTCCATGATTGCTTTTACCAACTCTGGTTTACTTTTCAAACCATATGCAGTCAAAGTATGACCCAAAATCTTTAGCTACTTTCTGTGAAATGTGCATTTCTCAACCTTAAGCATCAAGCCATTTTCCTGCAAGCTCTGCAAGACTACCCTACCTCTTTCATCATGTTTTCACGAGTTTCTCCAAAAATAAGGATATCGTCTTAATATACCCTCACACCAGATGGTTCTTTGAAAAACAGATGCCGCTGACACTAACCTGAACAGCATCCTCCTAAATCTGTACGTCCCATTAAATGTGATGAACACTGTGAGATCTATTGAATCCTCATGCAGTCTTATCCGGTGGTACACTGAGGCTAAATTCAAAGTGGAGAACCACTTTGCTTTTCCCAAAATACACACCAACTTGGGATTTCCTGCGAAAAGGAAATCTGTCGACCACAACAGCTCTGTTCAGACCACGGAGGTCCAAGCACAAACAATTATCACCATTTTGTTGATTTTTCTCCACAACCACACTTACCCATTCTTTACCCTCACCTTCTCAATAACACCATCATATTCCAACCTCAAAAGGCACCTTCCGTACTTTGCTCACTACAGGTATGGAATCTTGTATCACCTCGATTTTATGAACATACCGCTTCAAACTATCAAAGGCATAAGAAAACACTCCTGGAAACTCTTTTTAAAAAAAAATTACTTTTGACCACTTCACACTTTATGAAGCGGACATTTAATTCCAATTGTAGGCGTACATCATAATCATGTGTACAGTTCACTCACGCATAATCATTTGTTGTATTACCATGAAGTTTTAGGATTTGAAAGATATTTACATGAATAAGTGGTGTATTTTAGGCCATTGACAAGTAACATGAAGAATCAACGTAGACAATGAATGCAACTAGTCGGAAATATTAACATGAAGTACTTGAGTTGTGCAACTGACAGCTATTCACTTATTAAATGTCTTTATTAACTACGTTATTTCATAAATAGGTACAGGCATTAGTTGAAAATACATTAATGTTATGTGATTTCATGAAGCTTATATGATGTTTTTCTTATGTTAGCTAAAAATCGTAGAATTGAAATGCAAGTCCCTGAAAACTCTCTCTATAGAATTAATGGTTAAAGGGGTTAATTTTTATGTGTGCTGTGGAATCTGTTCTTTCTCACATTTTGTATTGCAGGTGAAGAAGCCTTCTCTTAGATGGAATAATGTCTTTGCTTTACTAGTCAGGCAAAGAGAGAAGAAGTAACAGTCGTGTGGCTTGGCTCGATAATAGAAGGTCATTGTGCTTCATACAGGAGAAGGCCTGGGAGCCAAGGACGAATTGTAGGATGGAAGATACACCTTCGACATTTTGGAAAACTACCTTCAGGACTGTACCCAGTTGATGGCGTGATATGAAGTGCACCCTGGGATTGCTACCTGGGAATAATTGGTTGGTGGAAATAGGGATAGTGTGCCACTTCTTTCTTGCCTTCAGAGGCAGAGAATCCTAGAACAAGCTCTGCCCTTGGTAGCTTTATGATACTTGACCCATTGATCATGGAGAAACGCCTTAGTGATACTCCACGTGCTGACACCTTTTAACCTTCCTACTGAAAATGTTTTTTTAGGGATGTCACCTTAGTGTTAGAGTAGGGATAGCTTTAATGCTTTTCACTCACCAACCCTCAATGCAAGGAAATTTGGACTCATGCTTCCTGATTTTCTGTATTCTACTTCTTGAATTAATTGTGTTGCTCATGGAACACCAGCTAAACTGGATGCACCGATTTGGCTTCATGCTAATTCCTCTGTATTTCTATATTCTTGTGTTCAGGTGTCTCTAGGCTCAGTTATTTTTGGTATTATGATAAACTAATTAACCTTAAGTAGTTGCCAGTGGGTTATTATGTATCCAGAAGATAAATTGGCTGATTGATAGACTTTTTAGTGATCTTTCTCCCCTTTGCACTTCCATGCTGCAAAAAAGAACCATCAGAGTGGGACTCTAGAGCATTCTAGAACATATCAAATCAAATCAGGTGTTTGTTAAGCAAGACTACTCCCTCTTAAGGGTCACAAGGCACTGGGGTCCTGGGGGGGGTTCGCAGGTTCCAGTCCATCAAGAAGGGGGTCTGTCGAAGAGCCATGTTTTGAGGTTTCTTGCAAAGATGGGGAGTGATGTTATCTGTCTGAGGTGGAGTGGATGATCGTTCCAGGCACTGGCTGCACGGAAGGAAGGAAGGAGAAGGAACGGCCTCCCGATCTGGTCTTTCTGGTGCAGGGGACCATGGCGTAGGAGAGCTGGGCTGATCGTAGGATTCTTTGGGGTGCGTGGAATTTGAGCTTCGATGGGGAGCCAGTGGAGTGTGTGGAGGTGCTGGGAGATGTGGCAGTGGCTTGGCTGGTTGAGGACGAGTCTTGAGGCGGCGTTTGGATGTTCTGTAACTTGCGGGTGAGGTTTTTGTTTATTCCGTCATAGAGTGTGTCGCCGTAGTCGAGCCTGCTGGTGACCAGGGCGTGAGTGACTGTCTTTCTGTTTTCGAGGGGGATCCATTTGAAGGTCTTACGTAAGAGGAAGAGAGTGTGGAAGCAGGAGGATGAGACGGAGTTGATCTGGTGGTCCATTTTGTGCTCTGAGTCCAGGATGATTCCCAGGTCCATGGCATGGCGATTCCATGGCTCTCAGGAGTCTTTAAGACGCTGAGCGCCGTGGATAGAGGTAATTTATTCTCCGACCCTACCAGGATTGAGACTAAGGATAATACTGAGGTTAAACATGCACTGTATGCACTTTACGAATCTGAACGGATGGAAAGAGAATCATCAAAATCAACTGTTGTAAAATATTTGGGAAATGAACTGTGTAGACAACCACTGCCGCTGTATCTTACCCTACCTGTGAGCAGCTAGGAGAGATCACTTTTGTTTTGCTTAAGAGCGGGTTCAGTGAAATTTTTGTTGTCTTTCCCCTTGGGTTACTGACACAGCACAGAATATAATCCAAGCCCGTGTGATGGTGTCAGTACACAGGATGATCTGCACTTTCTATTCTTTTGCAAATTTTACCTAAGATATATTAAATGGTTTTTAACTCCATATTTTAAGAGGCATAGACCCCTTTCTCTTGAGGAGTCTTATACAATGTTGGTTTCCCTGGATTCTGATGAATTAATCTTTCGCACTAGTACTTTTTTGAGACTGATAACACGAGTGCGTAAAACGATGGAAAACCCTTGACGTTTGCCTCTTTAGAATTATATTATATTTTAATTATGAATCTCTGTAATAATGTGTATGTAAATGAATTGTTTTTATGTGGTACTTTTATGAATTTTATGAAATTCGAATAAATGTCTTTTGAACTTGAACTTTGATTCCCAGGTTGCATGCGTGCTCCGTGGGGGTGGGCGGGCTTCCAAGGGCAGGGGGCCACCAGGTGTCATTCCAGGCGTCTGAGTTTGGGCCCATGGTGAGTACTTCCGTTTTGTTTGTGTTTAGTTGTAGGCAGCTGTTTTTCAACCATTTGGCGACGGCTTCCATGCCTTCTCAAAAGTTGTGTCTGGAGGTGTTGGATTCATTGGATAGGGAGAGGATGAGTTAGGTGTTGTCTGTGTATAACACAATGTTGAGTCCATAGGTTCTGACGATGGGGGCGAGAGGAGCCATGTAGACGTTAAAGAGTGTAGGGCTGAGGGAGGACCCTGGGGGACTCCGCAGGTGGTAGGTGTAGGGTCTGAGAGGAAAGGGAGGAGTCTGACCCGCTGCATTCTGTTGGAGAGGAAGGAGCGGATCCAGTCGAGGGCCTTGTCTTGGATCCCTGCATTGTGGAGTCTGCGTATTAGGGTGCGGTGAGAGACTGTGTCAAACGCCGCTGTGAGGTCGATGAGGATGAGGGCTACTGTTTCTCCTTTGTCCAGTGAGGAGGGCGGTTTCCGTACTGTGGTCTTTTCTGAACCCGGATTGGGAGGAGTCGAGGATGTTGTGCTCTTCGATGTAAGTGGCGAGTTGGCTGTTGATGGCTTTCTCAATGACTTTTGCTGGGAACGGGAGCAGGGAGATGGGTCGAGTTTTTGAGGTCTGTGGGGTCCGCCAAGGGTTTCTTCAGGAGGGGGTTGATCTCAGCGTGTTTCCAGTCGTCAGGGAAGGAGGTGGTTGCCTTGGAGCGGTTGATGGTGTGGCAGAGCATGGGTGTGATGGTGTTGGTGGCTCTGTTGAAAATGTGGTGGGGGCAGGAGTCCGTGGGGGCCCGGAGTGGATTGACTCCATCGTCTTCAGTGTGTCTTTGGTGATGAGGGCTGTCCAGTTGTCGATCCCTTGCTTCAGGGTGTCAGGGGTGGTTGGTAAGGGTTCAGTGTGTTGGTTGTTTTTGTCAAAGTTGTCATAGATGCTCTTGATTTTGTGGTGGAAAAATGTGCTGAGTTTGTCACAGAGGTCTTGTGAGGTGGAAATGTCGGTGGACTCGGTGGTGGGTTGGGGGAACTCCTTGATGATGTTGAAGAGTTTTTTGCTGTTGTGTGCATGAGTGAAGATTCTGTCTTCAATCGCTTGTTTCCTCGTTTTTCTGATGAGTTGGTGGTGGGCATTGGAGCGGCTCTGAAGTTGTTGTGGGCTTCTATGGATTTGGTGTTCCTCCAAGCCTTTTCAAGTCGCAGCAAGTGCGTCTGGACTCTCAAAGTTCGGTGGTGAACCATCTAGCTTTCTAGTTGTGGGTGTTGTTGTTTTTCTTGAGGGGGGCTATTGTGTTGGCACTGTCAGAGATCCATCTGTGCAGGGTTTGTGCTGCCGTGTTGGCGTTGGCGTTTTCCACGATGGTTAGGGTGGAGTTGCTGAGTGATGAGGTTAGCTGGTCATCAGTGATTCTGGTCCAATTTCTTCATGGAAGCAGGTGCTGGTGTCTGTGGATGGTGGGTGTTCTGAAGGTGAAGTGAACGCATCAATTGTCATTCCATGGGAGTTTGGTGGTGTGGCTGAAGGTGATGGAGTTTCCTGTTGTGAAGAGGGGATTGAGGGTGTGTCCTGCTGAGTGCGTGGGTTTGGTCACGATCTGGCAGAGTCCAATGTTGTGGAGGTTGTCCAGGAGGGATGTGGTGCTGGGGTCCAGTTGGTTGTCGAGGTGGAAGTTGAGGTCTCCCAGTAGGGTGTAGTTGGTGGACACAATGGCATGCAGGGTGATGATGTCCATGATGGAGTTGGCGAAAAGTCTGCGTGGTCCAGGGGGTGGGTAGATGGGGGTTCCACGGAGGGTGGAGGTAGGGCTTGCCAGTATCTTGAAGTGAAGGTGTTCCACCAGGTCTGTGGGCTAGTCGGGGAGTGTGCTCAGGCGGAGGGTGGATTTGTGGACGATGGCGATTCATCTTCCAGGGCGGATGGGGCGGTCCTTCCTGGAGATCTTGTATCCTTGGGGAATAGCGACGTCCAGTCCTGAGGTGGTGCTGGTCTAGGTTTCGTTAAAGAATGCTACGTCCGGGGTAGTGCTGTCGAGGAGGTCCCAAATTTTGGTGGCATGTTTGTGGAGGGATCAGACGTTGAGGAGGATGCATTGCAGGGTCTTCGGTTGGGTTGTGTTCTTGCGGGCGTATTGCGCTGGGTTAGTGGTCTTGGCCGTGCTGCAGGTGTACCGGCAGCGGTGACAGCTAAAAGGTCCGTGGGTGTCAGCTTGTGATGCTAGCTTGCAGTTGTTGTTGCGGCCTGGGTTGAGAGCGTGGAGTGCCGCTGGGTGGTAGCATTGACGGTGCAGAGATCCAGGGTTCCTGGCGCTGGTCGCAGTCGGGTCACGGACGGGTGCAGACGGGCTTGCCTTTGGCGCCCCGGCGGTGCAGCCACTGCACGGCCGCCCAGTGGCTGCCATTAAGTAGGGATCGGGGAGGAGTGAACAGCTGGGAGGTCGGAGAGGGGTGGGGAGCTGGATTGGGCTGGTCGCACTGGTCATGCTGGGAGGGAGAGGGGCCGCTGGGACAGCAGCGGCGTGGAAAAATGGGCTAAAAAAGGCAAAAGGAAAAAGGTAAAAGGAGAGAGAAAAGTGCAAATAAGGCAGCAAAAGTGCCAGAAAGAGTGGAGAAATGACACAGAGGATACAGGATGGTGAATGGGGGCGATTGGGATGAGGGTAAGAAATAAGTGCAAAAACAGAGGAAAGACACAGGAGAGTGAAGGGGGAGCTTGAAATGAGGGGAAAATGATAGAAAATGGAGGTTAAGACTCAGAAGGAGATTAAGGGGGGAGATAGAGTTGAGGGGAAAAAACGAGTAATAAAGAAGAGAAAAAGCGGAGCAAGAACATGGAGACAGAGGTCCACTGGACCACCAAGGATGAGGTCCTGGTGAAACCTGCGGGTGGAGGAGGGCCTCGAACACCAACACTTGAGAGTGCAGGGGCTCGGGGGAAGGCCTCACTTAATGGTGGAGCTGCGAGGGAGGGAGAGCAATTTCACCGACAATGAGTCAGTGGTCTTGCTTCAGTTGGTGTCAGTGTAGGATGGTTCACACACGAAGTAAGGAGAGAATCTGGAAGTAGTCTAGAATGGCTGGAACCTAGAACCCCAGAACCCTGAACTAGAGCCCAATGATCGAGAACAGAAGGCAACGGATTCTTGTGAAGACCAACGTAATTTGATGGTGTGGCAACATCAGCGGCAAAAAGAGGAGTGTGTATTAATAGGGTGTATGTGGTGTGTAGGATTGTGGAAATTATTTGATTGTGTGGTGTCTTGCAGAGTTGGAAATGAGAGTCAAGGGAATGTAGTTTTGGGCTGGATGTGTTCCAAGGATTGAGATTTGAGTTGCAGGTGCTGAAGTGGCCTAAGACCACAGGATATAGTAAAAGGTGTAGAAGACACCAATATCGTGATTGTCTGACCGAAGAATTGAGGAATTGCCCTGAGATTTCATCGGCAGGTCCCCCTAAAACAGGGAACTCTGTGAATGGGACATATGGGAATCATCTATTAGACCTTGTGTACAGGATATAAATATACTGATTTTTATGATCCACGCTGGTCGAGGGTTGCTGTCTGTGAATGTTCTTGAGTGGTTGAATTCTATCAATCCTTTTAGATGTCAGACAATTACGGATTTAAGAAGATTGTGTGAGTGAATGTGTACGGAGAAATTATGAAGGAGGGTAAGCTGCTGCATGGAGTGAGAGTGATGTCAGAGTGTGTTGCTCTGTGATACGTCAGTTGGTGTAACGTCACACTGGAATTGGTTGGTAGTCATCAGGAAGTTGTGGTTGAAAAAGTTTGGTCCATTGTAATCAATTGAACAAAAATTGCATTTTGGAATTATGTTTTCAACTGATAAGATGGCAGCGATGGATAATTAAAGCCCCACTGTCCCTTTAATCACTATATATGTTTCAGAGTAAAGTTATAATCAAAAACGTGCCCACCACTAAGGTCCACTGCCACAAGACCTAATACAATTACAAACACGAAGGATCGGACTACACGACAATTGGATTGTGTACTTTTTGTTATGTGAAGACAGCCTGAGCTCGTTGTATACTGGTGAGCATCCCAAGTTCTTTCATGAAAACAGCTATTCTTGTCCATTGAAGCATTATTTATCCTAAAACTCGGACCATTGTCTAAAAATGAAAAGGAAATTTACAAGCATTTAGTGGAAAATTGAAGACCGGATACCAGTCCATGGGTTTTGAAGTGAAGTATTTGTTATTTAGCCGTGAGGAAGCCCTTTGGGGTGAAACACGTTGGCTGAGCCTGTGTGTATCCCTCATCTTGTGGAATCAATAAAGAAGTATTCTCCACGGTAAACAACATAATATCGATTCCAAAATATCGATAGGACAAAATATCGAGTAAAAAATATAGACTGGACAAAATATAGACTAGACAAAATATAGACAACAAAAATATCGAGTAATATTGACTAGAATAGCCAAAATATCGAATCAAAAATATAGACTAGACATAATATAGACTAGATAAAATATAGACAACAAAAATATCGAAAATAAGGTAAGTTATTAATATTTAATAATATTTGTGTAATATAAATCTGTAGCGGGTTGTGGGTTTATAGGGGAATAGGGTGGGAAGTAATTTAATTATAAATAATTATGTAAATTTAATCTAATTGTTAATTAAATAATAATTGGTAATTATTTACAATATAATTGTTAATTAATTAAAAATTAATAATTGATAAATAATTATTTTTAGTAATTTATTTTCTGTAGCGGGTTGTGTGTTTACAGGGGAATAGGGTGGGAAGTAATTTAATTATAATTAATTAATTATGTAAATTTAATCTAATTCTTAATTAAATAATAATTGGTAATTAAAATATAATTGGTAATTAATTAAAAATAAATAATTGATAAATTATTACATTTTAGTAACTTATTTTCTGTTGCGGGTTGTGTGTTTATAGGGGAATAGGGTGGAAAGTAATTTAATTTTAATTAAATAATTATGTAAATTAATTATATTTTTAAATTAATTATTAATTGGTAAATAATTAAAATATAATTGGTATTTAATTTAAAATGATTAATTGGGAATAGTAATTTTCACCCGTACGCTATCCAACGCTTTCCCTACTGTTGCACCCACTGGAGTTGGAATAGTAATTTTTACCCCTACGCTATCCAACGCTTTCCCTACTGTTGCACCCAATGGAGTGGGAATAGTAATTTTTACCCCTACGCTATCCAACGCTTTCCCTACTGTAGCACCCACTGGAGTGGGAATAGTAATTTTTACCCCTACGCTATCCAACGCTTTCCCTACTGTAGCACCCACTGGAGTGGGAATAGTAATTTTTATCCCTACGCTATCCAACGCTTTTCCTACTGTTGCACCCACTGGAGTGGGAATAGTAATATTTACCTCTACGCTATCCAACGCTTTCCCTACTGTAGGACCCACTGGAGTGGGAATAGTAATTTTTACCCCTACGCTATCCAACGCTTTCCCTACTGTTGCACCCACTGGAGTGGGAATAGTAATTTTTACCCCTACGCTATCCAACGCTTTCCCTACTGTAGCACCCACTGGAGTGGAAATAGTAATTTTTACCCCTACGCTATCCAACGCTTTCCCTACTGTAGCACCCACTGGAGTAAGAATAGTAATTTTTACCCCTACGCTATCCAGCGCTTTCCCTACTGTTGCACTCTTTGGAGTGGGAATAGTAATTTTTACCCCTACGCTATCCGACGCTTTCCCTACTGTTGCACTCACTGGAGTGGGAATAGTAATTTTTACCCCTACGCTATCCAACGCTTTCCCTACTGTTGCACCCACTGGAGTGGGAATAGTAAATTTTACCCCTACGCTATCCAACGCTTTCCCTACTCTTGTACCCACCGAAGTGGGAATAGTAATTTTTACCCCTACGCTATCCAACAATCTCTTTAATGTAGCACCCACTGGAGTGGTTACATTAAATTTAAACCTTTTGATATGCTACGCTAAATATATTATATATGTTAATAACATGTATTTAAATATATATATGTATTCTTATTAATAATTTTTAAAGTTACATTAAATATGTAATAATTTTACATTTAGTTAATAATTTTAACAATGTTTATATTAAATATATTGAATATTGTAATAGTTTTAACTTATTTTAAAGACATAAAAAAATCGATATTTTGACAGTCTATATTTTTAACACTCGATATTTTAAACTCGATATTTTTGTACTTACCTTAGTGAAGATAGAAAGTGGATATTATGTCCCTCGATATTTTTTCATCGATATTATGGGAACTCAACATTTTGGTAGTAGATATTATTTCAGTGATCCATTCTCCACACTGAAGACTCTGAAAGATTCGTCATTGACTGCATATTATATGCAATTTGTTGTGTGCCTCTCTTTGTTTTTGTATTTTCATTTTGGAATTATGCAATGTTTTAGGGTTTTGCGGGATCTTTTCAGAGGTGACAAAAGGGTTGTTACTCGAGTGGGTAAAGAGGTGCCACCCGAAAATTCTCAAGCACACTATATGGTGACAAAAGTTTGGCTTCACACTATAATTTGGCTTCAAAATTTGCATAAGATCATTGAGAAGGAGGGTGAATTGTCATTTCCACGTTTTGGTTCATTTCGGTTGGATGTATTAAATCAGCTCAGAGGAGCAATGTTTTTGCTACGACCTTTGGCTTGACTAACACAGTTTGAAGCATTAGATGCATCTATGCATACAGCTCATGCTAAGAAGAAGGAGAAATATCAAGGGAGAATGAGGAAAACTATAACGTCATATCAGGATGCAGAGTGGGATGCAAAGATTAAGAGATGGAGATTGGATACCAATGATGGAGAGAGGTTGTACCCAGTGCTGGTAGGAGATGGGGAGCCAGCGGACAGGAGTAAAAGGACAAATGGAAGTGACGGTAGTGACAATAAAGATAGCTTGTTGGATGGATTGTTAGCCAAGCGTCCTCTACCTTACAGTCCACAATTGGTTGAAGGAGGGTGAAACTCAGAAGGTGTTGAGAATTTTGGGAGTGTGGTAGCTCAGGTGTGTCCTGTTCCAGGAGTAGTGGGAACGATATGAACAGAAGTGGGGGGGACAGGAGTATCCGCCTCAGGAGGTATGGAACAGAATGGTGTTACCGTTTCACAGTTGCCAGAAGCTGTTACAGTACCGGTTACCATTGGTCCTGTTGTTCCTGTTCATGACCCAAGTTCAGTGGGAACCCTTTGTCAGAGACAACCCATACATGCTGATGGATCTGGATTGGGAAGAACAGGGAGCATGAATGGGCATTGTTCTCCCTTGGTGCCTATGGAATCTAGTACCCCTTTAGTAGTCCGCTGACCCTTCCGGAGTACACATTGTCTCCAGTACTATACAGTCTATACCCATGGTAAACAATAGTTCAGATCTACAGATGTGGGAAATTTCCATCAGAGAACAAAGTAGTGCGACCTTAGAAGCAAGCCCAAGTCAGTGCGCCTCTTTAACACAACATGTCTTAGATGTAGCGAACTTGGAGTCCTGGTTGAGAGACCATAATAATAGCAAGGAGAGTCAGAATAGTACGTCGTGTCAAGGTACCATCAAGGCGGCAAGGAAGGTGATTTTAGTGGATGTGGTAAGGCTGAAGGTTGAAGTAGACAAAATCATCAGTGGTAATCAATCTTTAGATAAAATAGAGACCTATGAACCAGTTGACCTGTGTTTTGTAGCAAAGGAGGTCACCCCCCAAAGGGCAAGACAAGCACACAAGAAGTTGTTGGAGTTGGCTCAGAGGTATTGAGTAGACTTGTCTCAAATGAAAATACTACAGGTAAATCACAGGCTTACTTACAGTGACCAAGATCTAGAGAAAAAGAGAGTGACTGCTTTGAAGATACACATCCGAGAGCTGGTGATTGGAATAAGGGCTTGGAGTATGTTTGATAAGTGGGAGGAGAGATGGTTAAAGAAGAAGAGCATGAGAAGGACGACAGGAGAGACACCACCTCATGGCAGGAGTAGAGGCATATCCACTACGGGAAGTGCCTAGCAGAGGGTAGGTGCATGTTCCCTGGAGTCTGGGCGACCTTGCTGCGTTTAGGAATGATTTTCCCAGGTTGAAGGAGAAACCTGCAGAGTGGTATAAGCATGTCAATCACTTTGTTAAAATCCCAAAAATGTTGTGGATTGACTTAAATACCTTGTTCGAAATGATGATTCCTAGTGATCTATGATCTGCTTGTAAGATAGCTATTGAGTGGCCTGCTGCAGAACCTAAGAGGGATCCAGTAACTAATGGTCCTTGGCCTTTGGTCATGAAGAAGTACGATAAGGTGAATACATGGTTGTAGTCCAAACTAGCCCCACAAGACGTTGATTGGGTTAAGATAGATTGAACAACCCAGGAACTCAAAGAGTCAGTAAATGCTTACTATGAGAGACTGTTACAGGCATTTAAGCAGTACAGTGGGTTAGATACACTCGTCAATAAAGATATGGGACAATTTGTATCCTAGTTTGTGACTGAATTAAGGCTGGAAATCAGCCTCATGAATCAACAGCGCCTAATTTGTTGGGAAAACAAATCGATAGACAAAATTCTACAGTATGCCTGATATTAGAGCGATGAGGTGCATGCACTCTAAGCGCAGGAGGATAAAGAAGAAACTGGTGCTGGTTCAAATGTGAAATGCCCAAAAGGGAGAACATGTGCAGCGAATGATGGAAAGTCCATCCCTATTCAGCCAGGTTTATGAAGAAGAACCTAGAGATCTTGTGGCTGCCCCTGAACTCAGTGCTAGTTAGGTACATCAACAACCTCCTCATTGTGTCTGACTACGGGAGGCTTGCAGGGATTATACCATCGCTTTCCTGAACCAACTGGCTGACAATGGCTTAAGGTAAAAGAAAAAGGGGGAGGTCCAGAGGTCCAGAGGTCCTGGATCTGGATATTGATTCTTGTTGTAGTAGAGAAACTTTGCTCAATGCTCTGGACCTTTCCAGCCTCAAAATGATCAGTAAAAATTGAAGCATGAGTGTGTGTTTCTCTATCCCTCACAATCAAGTTCAATCAAAAGGATTAATTCCAGTTTGGCAACACAAAGAATGATCATTGACATTTTGAATTGAAGAGGAAGTTTTTTATTGGCAAAAGCCACTTTATCATTTCATATGTGCAGAAAAGTCCATGTTTGTTGGAGAAATGGAACAGCCAACACGTGTTTTGCCCTTTGTGGCAATTTTAGCCAGGGCTTTCTCAAGGCTAATTATCGTATTCTGTAATAAAACAGTCAGCAAATTCATGAACATATTAACATCAGCAGGTATTAAAATCCAATTCGGAGAAAAAGTCCCAAGATAATCCCGTGCATTGGCGATCCAGCAGGTTTTTCACTGAAGACGAGTTGGCTGATCCATTTTGCCAACAAACATGGACTTTTTTGCACATATGAAATAATAAAGTGTCTTTTGCCAATAAAAAACGTCCTCTTCAATTCAAATCGTCAATGATCATTCTTTGTGTTGCCAAACTGGAAATATTCCTTTTCATTGAACTTGATTGTGAGGGAAAGAGAAACACCGCTCATTCTTACATTTTCAATGGGCATAAGGTGCTTCAGAGAAAGCTTCAGTACTGGCTAAACGAGTTGCAGTATTTTGGCCATCAAATTGAAAAAGGCAAAAGAAATGAATCACCAGAAAGAGTGGAAGCGATTATGAAAATGAATCCACCCAAAAAGGGGTCAGAATGTTCATGGCAAAGGTTCGCTACTGTTGACAATGGATTTCTAACTCCTGCTTGATGGCGAAGCCTTTGCAAATGCTGACCCAGAAGGATGTGTGTGAACCGGTACTATGGGATAACAACTGTTTGCTTGCTTTCCTAGAGTTGAGAGAGAGCCTGTGTTGTGCTCCAACCTTAGGAATGCCTGATTACAACAAAGCATTCTCATTATTTTGTCATGAGCAAGAGGGTTGTGCGCTATCTGTACTCACCCAGACACATGGAGGTGCCCGTAGACCAGTGGCCTACTTCTCAGCTACATTAGACCCTTTAACCTCAGGGTTGCCCAGATGTTTCAAATCTATTGCTGCAACTGGTGGGCGGAAAATCTGTTCCGCTCGCGGATTTTGCGGATTGTCGGTAAATTTGCAATCCGCGAACGCTCGCGAATTTACGGAAAATCCGCAAATTCGCATGCAGCGGATTTTTTTTTCTTGGTGATACAATTTTGCGGCGTGCAGTGTAAGTTCGCAATTGCGAACATGTAGGTGCAGTGGGCAGCAACAATCTCGCACTCGCGAAATTACAAAATTTGCAATTCTGCACAAGAAATCCACTAGCAAGCAGCATAGACCTTCTGAAAATGATGATTTTTATCAGAATAACTCCTCAGGTTGACATTTGCTTGCCCTTTTTTGGATTTGAGGCCTTTTGACTTTCTTTGGATCACTTTTGGATTAGAAATAAACTTTCACAAGTAAGTTTGTTGGCATTACATTTGCTGTTCTGCAGAAAAACGAGTTTTCTAAACTGAAAGCACTCAGCTGCAGGTGCAAAAGTTCAAATTCATCATTAGTAACCATTCCCTGTAGTGCTTCCTGACTGGGGCCCCTCCAGAGTTCAGTTGCTAGTTGCAACAATTGTATGACCCTGCTCTGACCCTCACAGCCGGATCATAGAATAGCTACAAGTAGGCCACAAAGGTCCTGGAAAAAAAATTGCACTGCAACAGAAAGCAAATTACAGATAAGGAAGCAGGTGCAGACTGGAATTTTAAAACAGTGACACATTAATAAATCAACCCCAAATTAATTCATGTCAGTTGAAGCAGGGCAGGTGTGCTTGCTTTCCCCCCCCATAATCTACAGTGATGATGATGAACCGGAGGGTGGCATTGATGTACCAGAGGGTGGCATGGGGGAAACAGAGGGTGGCAGTGTTGAAACAGAGGGTGCTGTGAACCTGTGATGATGAACAAGATGTAGAAACAACATAGTCGCGACCGTTGCGTGCCGACAAGTAAGTTCGCAAACATGAATTGGTACAAAATCCTCGCGAACTGGCAGAAACCCTTGCGAACACAAAAAAAAATCTGCAAATTCGCAAGAATTCGCGGATTTTGCGGATTGCGAGTTCGCAAATTTGCAAAATTCGCGAACGCCAGATTCGCAAAATTTGCCCATGCTTAGTCAGTATTGCATGATGCAAAAGCATTGTGATGGGCCACTCGTGGAGCAAACCTCTTTGCCACTGACACTGTGAAGCCTGTTCCCGCTGTTTCTGATACAGGAGTAGCACAGCTGATCGACCAAGTACCCCTGGGAGACTGAGACCGCTGCGAGGCCGCAGAGGAGGACGAGGCGCCGGCCCCGGGACTACGAGGACCAGCATACACCATCTCCAGCTGGTCCTCTTCCAGCGAGAGCCGCGCCCCCTTCCAGTGCCCCACCCCCAGTGAGCGCTACAACCTCTCGCGGCACCCGCTTCGCGGGTGCCACTCGTGGAGCAAACCTCTTTGCCACTGACACTGTGAAGCCTGTTCCCGCTGTTTCTGATACAGGAGTAGCACAGCTGATCGACCAAGTACCCCTGGGAGACTGAGACCGCTGCGAGGCCGCAGAGGAGGACGAGGCGCCGGCCCCGGGACTGCGAGGACCAGCATACACCATCTCCAGCTGGTCCTCTTCCCGCGAGAGCCGCGCCCCCTTCCAGTGCCCCGCCCCCAGTGAGCGCTACAACCTCTCGCGGCACCCGCTTCGCGGGTGCCACTCGTGGAGCAAACCTCTTTGCCACTGACACTGTGAAGCCTGTTCCCGCTGTTTCTGATACAGGAGTAGCACAGCTGATCGACCAAGTACCCCTGGGAGACTGAGACCGCTGCGAGGCCGCAGAGGAGGACGAGGCGCCGGCCCCGGGACTGTGAGGACCAGCATACACCATCTCCAGCTGGTCCTCTTCCCGCGAGAGCCGCGCCCCCTTCCAGTGCTCCACCCCTAAAAAACTCTCCACTCTATAAAAGTGCCTCCCGGACCGCGCATCGCGGGACGCGTGCGGGTCGCAGCCCGGGGCGAAGCCCGGGCCAAGGGCGGACCCGTTGTTGCCCGTTAGTGCCCGATAGAGCCCGGTCCGGGCCATCTCTCTTTCATCACTGAACCCGCAATTAGGTAATCGCCATGCCACCAAAAACAAGGAGCTCCACTAAGCCAAAATCCAAACACGCACAGGAGGTAGCTCAAGTAACAGGTCCTATCGACCTATTCATCTCGCGGGTCCACGAGACAATAAACCAGAGTATAGCGCTGATGGAAAAGAGAGTATCACTAGATCTTATGAGTGCTAATGCGAAGCGTTCCTCTCTAGGCGCTATAGCAAACGCCACCTCTCCGATCCATCTCAACACACAAAACTGTTCTCTTCCAATGACTCTGTCAGTACCAGATTCAAACACAGTCCCGTCGGTAGTAAACCTTTCCGTTACACAGTCTGAGTCAGATCTCTCCATAACAATTGACGACTTGGAAACAACCCCTGATCTTGCTGTCTGTCATACTCAGGGGGATGCCCAATCAAGCGAAAACCCGCTTCAGCAAGGGGAAAGGGAAGGAGCAATTCCAAAAACACACCCAGTAATCACCGAAGAACTAGTAACCAATGTCCCGTGTTCTGAACACGCGACAACTCATTCAAATTCTACAACGTCACATAGCATACTATTTCCCCCAGTAACCAACCAACCACACAAGGCTATTTCTAACGACCATTTTGAAAACCAATGCAAAACTTGCAGAGTTACCTCGCAAGTCCTCACTACAACAAAAGATCTGCTATTTCAATACCTAAAGCCCATCCAACTCAGTATCAGGAATCTCGAAGCTCAGCTAACCATAATCTCGGCTACCCTTCTAGACACAAACACCCGTATAGAAACAAAGGGTCAGCGTAACATCTCGCAGCCACCTAAAAAACAGCATCAAGCACACATACAGAAAACAGCCAATCACACAAATCCAACGTCCCTAGCGCAGAAAAACCCCAAACAAAACACCACATTCCCTAAATCTGCAGCTAAAACGCCCCAACCTCAGAAAGAGAAACCTCCTGCTATATCCACTCAGCAAACAGTAAACACAGATCCAGTCATGATAGACACCCCAGGTCCAGCGACAAATACAGACAGCAGTAGAGCCTGTTCAGAAAAAAGGCCAGAAACTTTTCCATCGAAACCACTGCCCTCTCAAACGACTCCTAAAAACACATCCAAAAAACCTTCAGCAGCTAGACGCCCTGCCCACTTGCCTCCGGAAGCCACTCCTTACACAATAGTTCTCACAGGTGTACCAGAGCTAACCGATGACACACCCGAAACCGCATGGTCACTTAAAAACAAAGCCATGCAGTGGTTAAGCATCAATAGACCTCTCGAATCCCACCTATCTGGAGGGATCACTACAGCCCGTAGGGTAGCCTGGATAGGCAAAACGACAAAGACAATCTGCGGAGACTGCATCATTGTAACATGCAGAGATCCCTCAACAGTGGACTACATCTGTGCCTGGCCTCAGCTCGACAAAAAAGGGGGGTTTGATGCCCGTCATCTCTCCTTCTTCTATCCCCCAGCAAAACAACAACGTAATCCTCCACCCTGGTCATGGCACCAGCTCCCCAAAGAACCATGGAACCAGGAGCCATGGTACCAAGTGCCATGGAAACAGATGGAATACTCATATGACTATGTAGGTAGGGGTGGACCGAGAGAAAGGCCCAGAGAACGCCAGAGGCCCTACTGGCAAGAAAGACCCTATCAAATCTATGAAGGATGGCAGGGCCTCTCAACCCAAAACCGTTTTGATTGTCTCGAAATGGTTGACTGACCATTCAGGGACAAATCTAGACATCTTAAACCCGATACAACATTGCAATCAGTGAACGCTAAGCAGCATCCAATATCTCCAGAGTCTCCACATGTTAGACACGAAACCACATTGCAGGAACCATTTAATATCTTCTTCACCAAATCCGAAAAACCTACCCATACCTGCCAGGAATTATCTAATGCTCCAAAAAAGGCTCCACCTATTATCCCCTCAGCAGAAGCTGACACTAATTCGGGATTGTGCCTTCAGCAAGCCGCAGCCATTAATAACAACCCGACAAAACCACCACACACCGTGACGGAATCCTCAACCCTGAGTTTGACCATCGCTTATTGGAACGTTGCAGGCTTAACTACAAAAATAACCTCTTCCTCATGGCTCGACACAGCAAAGAGCCATCAAATTCTGTGCCTGCAAGAGACCTGGTGTACAACTCCACTTCATTTAGCGGGCTACAAAACATTTTTCACTCAAGCAGTATCTAGTAGTATGGGCAGACCAAAAGGCGGGCTTACGACCTTCATTTCCAATACCCTTCCACTCACTGTGAAACTGTTAAAGGAAACACCCATCTTTCAAATCATACAAATCACACAGTTAACAGTAACGAAAGGAAATTTACATATATACATAAATTACTACAATAACTCAGGCACTCTGGAATGCTGCTCACACGTAGATGAAATAGCCGCGTATTTATCCTCATTCCAAAAAACAAACAATAAATCCACAATCTACCTCATCTGGGGTGGCGATTTTAATTTCACATTGTGCCCAAAGCACAAAAATGGGAACTGCGGGCTTCAGAATGAACTTGGAAATCCCATCCCTCACTTTGTGCACACGCCCGGTGGCAATAAATTAAACAAAATCCTCTTCACCCTAGACCTTGACTTTGTCAATGAACTAGTCAATCCGGAGCAGGTCTTTCTACCCACCTTTCACAGGCGAGGCTGTCTGTCAACCATCGACTATATTTTAGCCTCAAACTCTTATAAAGGGCAACTAAGTAACTACAAAATTGGGTC
Organism: Lissotriton vulgaris; assembly: GCF_964263255.1. Taxonomy (NCBI): domain Eukaryota; kingdom Metazoa; phylum Chordata; class Amphibia; order Caudata; family Salamandridae; genus Lissotriton; species Lissotriton vulgaris. The sequence goes on from NC_141699.1 coordinate 689,831,745, forward strand.
CAACCCAATCAGCGACCATTATCCACTTAGTGTGGAAATCCACATGAAGCAAGCTGGGATACTCCCTTCAAAAGCTAGTTCCCTTGATCAACAATCGCTGGCCATGAAGAAGCTGAACGGGTATGCAATTAAATGGACAAAGATCGACCCGGAAGAGATGACACAGAGGGTTCTCGAAAAAACACACCTCTGGCTAACCAACTGTTTGTCCCCCGAGGCACCCCCAGAATTAATTGTCACCTCTTTTCAAAACATCCAGGAAGTAATAAGGGACGAGCTATTCATTAACTCAAAAAACAAGCGCAGACTCCCTACCACGAGATGGTTCGATACCGCCTGTCGGAAGGCCCTTACATCTCTCAAAGAAACCATACGACAGCAACTGAGAGACCCTCAAAAAATTTCCCAACTAAGGAAAATTTACAATACTGCTCGGAAAAATCGTAAAAAACAGATAAAGCAAGACCTATGGCTTCGACTACATGATAGTGCATTAAGGAAAGATAGCACTGCTTTCTGGCAGACCATAAGATCACCTCTCCTGGCCAACATCAGCGACCCTGACCATCTAGATGTGGCAATAACTGAGGATGACTGGGTCTCCCACTTTTCAAAAATCTTCGGAATACCATCGGATGCCGTACCAACAATCCAAATGCAGGAACCTGAACCGGCAAAGAGCAACATCTATCCAATCAACCTACGCTTTACCCTAAATGAGGTCAGAAAGGCAATTAAGGCCTCAAAAACAGGCAAGGCCCCCGGCCCAGACGGGGTCCCCATGGACTTGTTCCTACACGACGTCGACTATTGGTCGAAAATAATTACACGGGTCATGGCTGCAGTTGTCTCAACCGGTCTCTTCCATTCATGGTCAACATCGACACTATTGCCCATCTTCAAAAAAGGGGACCGTAACGACCCAGCGTGCTACAGACCGATTTCCCTTCTGGACTCCACGGGCAAGATTGCAGGTCGAATACTCCTGGACCGACTACAATCTTGGGCCCGGGAGAACAACATCATTACTGACCTGCAATACGGTTTCCAGAAGGGGCTCGGAACGGTGGAACAGGCCCTAAATCTTGTCCTCCTGGCTGGAAAGTACGCGCGCGCTAAAGGAGGCAAAATCTTCCTGGTCTATGTAGACTTAAGCGCGGCGTTCGACTGCGTACAGCATGCAAAGCTCTGGCAGATCCTAGCACACCTCGGAGTGGACCCACCCATACTAGCCTTCTTAAGAGAGTTATACACCAACGCAGAAGGTCGAGTTCGATTTGGCACCGCCGGTGAACTATCACGACTCTTCAAAATCTCAGGAGGAGTAAGGCAGGGATGCGTACTGGCTCCCTTCCTGTTCAACCTATACACAAACGGGCTTGAACAGGCTATGCTGGAAGGGAGCCAGGACCTCCCGCAGATAGGTCACCGCCCGATACCCATTCTCCTGTATGCCGACGACTCTGTCATTCTGGCACTGACTTCTAACCAACTCCAACGGCAGCTCAACAAATATGTGACCTTTATGGACTCACTAGGCCTTAAAGTTAACATCAAAAAAACTTTTACAATGAACATCGGCCCAAGGCCAAGAGTCTCCAAGCCCATACTTATTAACAACAGCACACTAGAAAAAACATCGGTGTACCCATACTTGGGCATTCTAGTGGATGACACAATGACCTGGCGTAAGGCAGTGGAAGCCAGAAATCTTAACTTCCGCCGTGCTACATCAACACTAACTGCTTTTTCAAGGAAACTAGGCAAACCAGCCCCAGCGGAACTGTTAACCATATACTATGCAAAATGCCACAGTGTGGCTACTTACGGAGCAGGTATCTGGGGCTATGGATGTATCGACCAACTTCAGGTCACCGAAAACGCCTTCATCAAATACATCCTAGCCCTTCCCCAAAGTTCCCCGATTTCAGCTTCACACCGGGAGCTTGGTATGGAATATATTATCGACACCATACGATGCCAGCCCATCCTACTGTGGCAGCGTATATGGTGTAACCCTGAAAGTCATATTACCCGTTCCCTCATTACCGACTGTCTTGGCCTAGCGCACTGGCGGAAAATTCCGTGGCTTACTTACATTCATAAATTCTTTGTAGATCTTGACTGTGAGCACTACTTCCTCGAACCACCCTCAATTGAAGACATCTCGAAGAAACAGCTGAAGCAAATATGTATGGGCCATCTAAGGGAACTCCGCAACCAAGCAGAGATCACTAAAGCACATAATGAAAAAATCTGTATATTGCAGACAGGGAAACTCATTCAGCCCTACCTGACATACTTCTTGTCGAACTACGAAAAGTTTTTAATTACAAGACTCCGGTTTGATCTCTTCCACCGTCTGGTCTCATTCCCGGAAATGAAGAACTGGTCCCGAAATTTGACGAGCTGTCCTTGTGATGGAGTTTCTGTACAATCCACGATCCATGTCGTCCTTTTTTGCAAATACTACAGACTAGCAAGAAAAACATAGATTTTTCCCATCCTCCGATCCAGCGGACTCAGACAATCGTATCCAGCACTCTCCCATTTACAATCCCCGAAATCCCCGCACGAAGCCAAACTGATAGCAACCTTTCTTAAAACAGTAATATCAACCCATCGCAAAGTCTCTACCTAAACCTGTATTTTTCCAATTCGCAGAAACAGTACCACCATTTCGAAACCCCTTTCTGTACAGTGATTCAAGTTTTGTGATCTTTTGTTTACTGATTTTATTTTCTGATCTATGTCTAAAAATTTCTCTTTTTAAAAAATGTACTTTTTATGATTATACAAACCTATAATCGAATAAAAGTTGATGAAATGAAAAAAAAAGGGTCATCCTCTTACATTCAGTTGAGCTTCTGATGAGGAGAACCAAAACACTTAATTTGACGAATAACAGGATGACAAGATATGAGCAGGTGTTGTTTGCTGCTGAAAACATTAGTCTGAAGCGATGTTCTGCGTTAAATCCTGCCACCTTGTTACCTGTTCCAAATACTGATGGGGAGGAATGTGAGGACTGTGACTTTCTGGATGTCACTGAGCTTTGCACACAACCGAGACCTGACATTATCGATGAGCCAGTGCCTGATCATGACCAAGTCCTTTTTGTTGATGGTTCATGCCTAAGAAACAAAGCAGGAAATTTAAGAGCAGCGTTTGCTGTTTGTACCATTTTTGGAGTGGTAGAACCTGATGGTTTACAGGGAGTACACTTCTCACAAGTGGCTAAAACCATTGCCTTTACACATGCATGCCTATTTTCTGAACAGATCCGAGTCACCATCTACACTGATAGCTAGGTCGGTTTTGGGGTGGTCCACGACTCTGGACAATTATGGTCGCAGAGATGGTTCCTAACATCATCAGGTTCTCTGATCATGAATGGGGAGTATATGAGACTACTACTGGAGGCTTTGCAATTGGCAAGAGAGATGGCTGTGGTTAAGTGCGCAGCCCATGGAAGGGGAGATGATTTTGTTAACACTGGAAATAGGTAAGCAAATGAAGTGGCACATTTATATGCTATTCATGCTTATGTTTTTAATGGGAAATACAGTGATAACAGTACAGAGCAGGCCAAACTCAGCATGATGCAAGTTGTTGCTGACATGTGGGTTGAAGTGAGAAGATTACAAATGGAAGCCACAGACAAGGAACAAGCAGGTTGGATCAGAGCATGTTGTGAGAAAGGGAAAAATGAGATTTGGTGTCAGTTGATGGCAGGGCGGTATTACCAGATTGTTTGTTACACCCAATGTAAAGGCAGATTCATGGAGCAGCTCATATAGGAAGGGATGCGATGGTGAGATTTTTCAGACAGACTTGGTTTAATCCAAGGTTTCAAGTGATTGCGGAAGCTGTTTGCCGTCTGTGTGTCATGTGTCAACAAATGAGCGCCGCTGGTAAGAAGACTGTTGTTGCTTTGAGTCACATTGGCAGGTCGAGGAGTCCCTTTAATCGGATCCAAATGGACTTTGTTGAGATGCCTGTGTGTAATGGATTGAGATACACCCTAATTGTTGTGTGTATTTTTTCTCAATGGGTTGAAGCATACATGACTAGAAGGTGTGATAGTCTCAAAGTAGCATAGTTGCTGCTCAGAGAACTCATTCCTAGATTTGGATTTTCAACTTCATTGGAATTGGATAGAGGCAATCACTTTCATAACAAAATCATTAACTTGCTGTGCACTGCCTTGAAATGTGTATCAGTGACTGCATTGTACTTACAGGCCGGAAGCATCTGGATTGGTGGAGCAGGTAAACAGGACATTAAAAGCAAGGTTGGCTAAAGTTTGCTCTTCTACGTCGTTAAAATGGCCTGATGTATTGCCTTTGATGCTTATGGCTCTGTGCAGCATTCCTGACAGAAGAACTGGGTTGTCGCCTCATGAGATACTAATGGGAAGAGCAATGCGGCTTCCAGCTGTTCTTGCTACTGCAATAGTAAATGTCACAAATGATTTAGTCCCCAACTACTGCAAAGGATTGGTTGACGTGGTTCAGTCCGTGTCTCATTAGGTTGAAGCAGCACATGCACAGGCCTCAAAATATCTTTGCCATGACCGAAACTGAGGGGATTGGGTTCTCCTCAGAAAACATGTGAGGAAAATTTGTCTTGACTGTCGGTGGTGTGGACCGTATCACGTGATACTGATGACTAACACTACTGTGAAGTGAGCGGAGTACCGAACTGGGACAATGCCTCACATACCTGATGAGCCCTATGAAACAGCTTCTCTACCAAAAGTCTTTCCAGTCATGGCCGAGGGGTCACCGGAAGGGACAAGCCAAACTTTAGATGTACCTAAAGAGGCTGGAAGCATACCAGGTCGATCTGAGGGTGGTCAACCTACACAAGACCATGGTATAGACCATGGTATAGACTCTGATGGATACAGTAACGTTGCGAGTGGTATAGAGTCTGACTCAGCAGAAGAGACGGGTGTGACAAGGGGTTGTGTGCAGGAGACCGCAGTTGAAATGTGGCCCGTGAGACTGAGAAGGAGGAATCTGAGACATGCATTTGAAAGAAAACTTGTACCAATATATGAATCTTCAAGTCTGATCTGAGTGAAGTTGAACAGAACACAGAAGGTGCGAGATGATCCAGGAGTGCTCACTTGCTGTGCCACAGATATTCCTCTTCCCGAGTGGACTTATCTGGTTATCAATGCCGGGCAGAGTGAGGTCTGAGATTTCGATATTGATTGTTGAGTTCTTGCTGAGAGTCCCTGGAATCGAAGCTAATGCACTTCTGTTATTGACTGTGCCTTTCCCACTAAGATTGAATAATTTTCGGATTCTGATTTTGGAAGACATCAAATTCCTAAGCTTTGGAGCACCACAGACTCCTCAAGAGATTGCAACATTGAGAGCTGAACTGGTACAATAAATCATTGAGGAGATTGGCTCTGACCTCATAGAGGATGTTAATTGAACTCCAAACTGTATATGTTTTGCTCAAAAGAAGACAGCCTAGGCAGAAGAAGAATTAAAATAGGGATTTCCATCTAGAAGAAGAAAGAGGGTTAGTGAGATCTTCCAAACCATGTAAATACTGTACAAGAGACAGTGAAGAGAGTTTCCAATATTTCAAAGGAAAGTTGCTCAAGAGGCTTTGTTACACGTGGATAAGAGGCAGAGAAAAGGACTTTGTATGTTGATCCTCTTACAAGCTGTAATCTGAGATGTTTTGAAAATGGAGTCTGGAAATTTGAATAGTAGGCACAAATGTATTGTAGGTACACTCATTGTAGGAGTAATCATAGTAATAGCTGTAGTCACCACTGAATCAATATTAAGTGCACACAAGGATGAGGAGCAGGGAGTGCTACCTCCAAGTAGGGTACATTAGGACATATGGTATTAGTTGCAGTTTACTTCCTAGTATGTTCTACGGAAAAGGCCATTGTGAGTACTACTTCTCAAATTATCATGTGGTACTCTCAGAGATACCAGTCTATAAAAAACCTGAACAAATATGATTATTATAAGCAAATCGAGAGGATGGAGAATTATTTTGCATCAACAGTTACATTGGACACTGCTTTTGCGCATAGACATAACCTAACTTCCATATTAACGACATAGAAAAGAAATTCATAGATCAAGTTGAGGATAGACATAGCGGATTAGTTGTTAAACCGGACAACAAGTACAAGAATTCTGAATGGACCAAGGAAGAGTTAGCTCACAAGGCTAAGGGAAGTTCTGGTCCTATCGCTTTAGCTTGGAAACAATGAGGCAAGCTTTGGATACATCAAGCTCAGAGCTGTTACAATACTGTATTTGTGGGACAGAGAGTGTGTGACCATATCTTTCTAGTGAATGGTCCATGGAAAACATTTCTGCAGGAGTCACTTCGAATGATACCAGGAGTGTATTTTGTGTGTAGAAAGAATGTGTATGTTTGATTACCTAGCAAAGGGGATGGCACTTGTTATGTGGCAGTCGTGATTCCAAAGATATCCCATATAGAGGATTTGGAAGAAAAGTCGAACAGTAGGGAAAAATGTGGACTGATGCTAGTGAGGTTGTGGGAGATATATTTGGAGCTCTGATACCTATCCTAGGATTGGCATTTAATGACATCAAGATGGCTGTCTACCATCATGGATAAGTTGTCTGTTAGCACAGTTCAGTCTTTGCTACTCATAGACGGAGATATGGTCTCAATAAGGGCGATGGTGATGCAGAACTGTCTTGCTTTAGATGGGTTATTTTCAAAAGAAGGCAGCGTCTGTCGAATGTTGAAGGTCCAACAGGGTTGCACTTATATTCCTGATAGGAGTAAAGACCTGAGGGATATATTAATAACATTACTGATCATGAGATACAAAATTTGGTAGCTGAAGGAATTTGGGATAAGGTTGTAAATTAATTGATGCAGTCCGAAAGTGGTTTGCAAACCTAGGATTTGGACTCTTTGGAAACATTTTAAAGCCGATAATAATTGTTGTGATCTGTGTTATTATCTCGGTAGGGATGCTAAGGGCATACAAGTGGCACAAGGCAAGGCAAGTTGAGAACTCCTTAAGGGAAAGAGAAAGAAGGGTGGAAAGACTGCAGGACAGTCATTATGAGAATTTTAAGCAACTAGAGTAGTTCAGGCAGAGAAGACTAGCTATGACATCTGTGGTTCGGTCTACTCTGCAGGGACTTTGGAGTGTTTTGTGATGTCTCAACGTCCTCAGACGGGGGAACTGATGAAGTGGAAATTTCCTTCCAATTGTAGGGGTGCATCATAATCACAATTAGAGCACACCTGCACATAATAAATTGTTGTTTTTGCATGAAGTGTTAGAATTTAAAATGAATTAACATGAATACGTGGTATCTTTTAGACCATTGACAAGTAACATGAAGAATAGATGTGGAAAATGATTGTAACTAGTCGGAGTATTTATCATGAAGAACTCATGTTGTGCAACTGACACTTATTCACATATTAAATGTGGTTATTAATTACGTTATTTCATATATAGGTAAAGACATTAGTTGAAATTGCATTAATGTTATGTGAATTTATGAACTTTTATGATGTGTTTCTTATGTTACCGAAAATTCTTAGGTTGAATGCAAGTCACTGAAAACTCTCACTTTAAAATTAACTGTTGCATTTTATGTGGGCTGTGGAATCTCTGTCTTAGATACAATAACATGTTTGTTTTTCACCGGGGTCTCCAACCCTTTCTCTAATACTTAATAAACTTATGTTTAATTAAATTCATCCCAATCTACTAATATTAGAGATGTAGTAGTGACCAACACATCCAAGATTGTTAGCAGTGATCACATCAGTGTGTGAGGGAGGGTATTCAGCACTAATGTAAATATAAATCCTTTGAGAATTTTAAAATGACTGTACATGGGTAATACATAAAAGCTAGAGCTGCAACTCACCTGGCACCAAGGTAATAATATGAGTAATGAACCAACCCAACTCAATAATAGCTTTAAAAACAAATTGAAAATACAACAATTTTTTTTATCAATCGTCAATGGTATGAATTTTGAAAATAGACACATTTACATATTGAGAACATTATTTAAAATGTTAGTATACATATAATATTTCAACCAAGCAAAAGCTTCTATATTAGACGGCTGGGCTGACCACAGGGGAGCTACTCACAGGTAGCTGGAGAGCTACCGGTCGCTCACAAGTTACTTGTTGGAGACACCTGATCTATCTGTTTGTGATTAGGAAAGGTACTTTGTTCACTGGGGCCTGCGTGGGTCCTGTAGCAGGTCAGCGCTCCACCCTGGTCAACATGAATTTCGACTTTGCCCAGGTCCAGCGTAACCTACAGTAACCCTTTTAGCGCTACTAGTTTCTATGTACTTCACTGCATTTATTCCTTTAAAATTCAATATCTCAGCTTCTATACATTGAATGTTTGTCATTTTGTTTTTGTTTTTAGAACTGGGCATAAAACTCCGCACCGCTTGCGGAGTTTGTTGAATTCGGCAACTCTACGTTGTGAAGAGAGCTCAGAGTTACCCCTAAAATCTGCAGTTTGCACCAGAGCAGATTTTTTTTTCCATTGGCACGCTTGTCACATCATTTCTCGTGCGCAGGGAGTGCGACGAGTCTTTCCTGGCACTCGCGAATGCACATGAGATTTACTAGCTGCCCGCAAGCTCTTGTGAGATTTTGCAGCCTCAACATCGGTATTAAGCTGTGCCAGCGACTTCCAGCACTTCATTTGTGACGTAGGTGAGTGCAGTCAAGCGCGAGTGACCGTGGCTGCAACCTTGAGAAGATTCTCTTCTCGAGAAGCAGCTAAATCTCCTCAGAAAGGCAATTTGGAGTTAACAAACTTCTCAAATGGACCGTTCACTTTGTTTTTTGTGCGAGGAGCCCTTTAAAAAAATATTTCAGCACAGAGGAATTGACCCAGAGACTCCAACTTCCTGTTCCTGTCCGGCATGCTTCTCCGAATGCTTTGCCCGACTCCTGGTCACTTTTCATTTGGATTTGGAGCTGACAGGATCACTCTGTTTGTCTGATGTATATATACCATAGACCAAAAACTGTTGTATGAGGGTATTATTTGTTTGGTAGAGGGCATGTACCAGGATGTATTTGTACTTCATTCAGTTTTTAAAAATTTTATTGAGGTGGGTGGCCTGCAGTTTCAGTAAGGGCCTAATTATTTCTTTGCATGTAGTTTTTCTTCTTTTTCCAGCCAGTAGGCCCAGTACTAGTCATGGGTGCCTGAAACAACTGTTCATGTGCTGCAAGTTGAATTGAAACTTTATTTATGCCATGGATGGCATTGGATTACATTACAAAATGTTTTTTTAGGGTATTTCACTTTTTATTTAGCAAACAGTGTATAGGTGGGGTCATATGTTTGATGCTATTGGAGGATGTGTGTTGTTGTAAAAATATTTAGCCAAGTTAATTTTCATTTTTGGCATTGTTGAATTAAGTTTGCTTTCTCCTGTGTTACCATGTGTCCTGTGTCTTGCCAGTGTATGAGTCTGTTTGCCGTAGGCCACCATTTGTTTTTGTTCCCCATGCCATATGGCCAAGAGCCATTTTGTATTGTCAGTTTCCAAAGGCCTGCATGTGTTCTTTATTTTCCATGCCTCCTTGTTTTTAAACCATGTGGCTTGTGGCCATTTTTTTAGGCAACCAGTGTGGTCTTTTATCATTAGCCTGCATATGTTCTTTGTTTTGGCCATGCCTCCTTGCTAGTTGTTGTTGTTTGAACATGTGGCTAGCACCCATTTTGTGTAGCCATCCAGTGTGCTACTGCCATTGGCCTTCACGTGTTCCTTGTTGTGACCATGCCTCGTTGTTGGTTGTTGTTGTTTGACCATGTGGCGGGTTGCCATTTTGTGTAGCCAGCAAGTGTGCTTTTGCCATAGGCCTGCATCTCTTCTTTGTTGTGCCATGCTTCCTTGCTGGTTGTTATTGTTTGATCACGTGGCTGGCTGCTATTTTTTGTAACCAGCCAGTGTGCTTTTGCCATAGCGCTGCATGTGTTCCTTGTTGTGGCCATGCGTCCTTGCTGGTTTTAGTTGTTTGACCATGGGGCTGGTGGCAATTTTGTGTAGCCAGCCATTTACCTTTGCCATAGGCCTGCATATGTTCTTTGTTGTGGCCATGCCTTCTTGCTTGCTGTTTGACCATGTGGCCATTTTGTGCAACCACCCGTTTTTCAGTTTTCAAAGCCATTTTGTATGTAGAGGCTTAATCTTTTTTATTCTTTTTTACTTTTCTGTGATATCAGTAAAATAGCATGCTTGAGGCTTGGTTGCTCAATGTTCATACTAACTGTACTGTATGAACAATGTTTTACATTATTATATACATTTCAGCATTTTTCACCTGCACCACTCCTTGCCTTCCAAATCCTAATGGGTTTCTCATGGAAGTCCCCTAATACAATTCCACTTTTTTGTATGTAATATTTTGTAGCTATTTATTTTATTATTTTTATAAAACACATTTTAATATTCTTCTTTTTTAATTTTCTTTTTTACATTTTCCCAACATTCATCAAACCCATTTGCCTTAGGTCCACAGCCGCACAACAGCATTCACTTTCAAAGTATTATTCCATTCTTACCAGCACCTCCCTTAGTGCCACATCTCAAATTGATGCACATAAAGCAATCCGTTACATCTGTAAGTTGTTCTTCTTTCTTATCCTTCCAGATTGTACATGACATTTTAAGTTGGTGTGGTTTTTCTTTTGAATGGATACACTGGATTGTTGTTAGTTGTTTATAACTTAAGTAACCACACTAAATGATCTTGTGTGTACTACTAATTCAAACTTCAACAATGCCACTTTTCACTGATGTCTCTTTACTTGTTTGCTTTTAGGTTCACAAGAGATGAAACATCACCCACATCTCTTCATCTTATGAAGCTAGGTGACACTGCCAACTGACAGATTCAAGATGGCACCAATGAAAGGTGCTACCAGGAAAGTGGTCAGTGATAAGAAGGAGTTTACCACCACTGGTCAGTTGCCTCAGACCTTTTTCAGGCAATTTTCTGTGCCTACTGCACCGGCCTCCAGGGAGCACACTGGGAGCAGCACTCCTGTATCAACGGCCCTAACCCAACCTAGGCCCAAGCCCATGTCTGTCAAAGAGGTGGCCATTGTAATCTCGGAAAAGCTGATGAGCAGTGATGTTGAATTGGAGTAATCTTTTTCGCAAAGCAGTACCCAATCATTGCCGAAAACTCAGCTAAATGGACAACAGCCAGAGCCAGCAATAGTAGTTCCTCCTTAAGTAGGAGCACTTCTGGATATTGCGCTTCATGCTGGGTAAGTAGAAGAAGCCCCTCTTATGAAGATCCATTGTCTTCCATATCTTCAGCAAGAAAAATTAACAGTACTCCACCATCTTCTTCTCTAAGCCCCCTTCTGATGAAATAGATTCCACTTGGATCCCCCTCAGTCTGACATATGCCAGGAGAAACTAAGGAAATGGAAGGTTCGTGAAAGCCTTAGAGTTATGGATGAAGAAGAGGAGGATGACGACGATGACCCAGTCATCATGGATGTTAGCCCAGACCCAGAAGAGACTGATGTTACTCCATCTCCAGCTGCTCTGAGGGACAAGGCGCAGATACCATCACCACCAGCTTCCATATTTGCAAGTCCCTGGCAGCCTACATCCACGACCACCTCAGTTGAAGTAGGCACTACATAGAGGCAAACTGTCATGTTTTCGGTCCTTTTTGCATGCTTGGCGGGGTCTGTGTGCGGTGCGTGTCAATGGTCCACATCATTGTAGCCTTTCAGCAAACCAGGAAGTAAGCGGACCGGTTTGCTTCCAGCCTCCAATGCCAGAAGCAACCTCGAGAGCAGCCTGAATTGCACTTCCGGGTGAGACGCATAATAGTCTGCGTTGCTCGGTCCGGCAATGCTTCCGATTCAGGATTGTGCCTTGTTGCTTTCCATGCCTTACAGCTTTCCTTGATCGCCGACCAGGTAATCTTTGTGATCAAGTGATACTTTGTGGCTCGCGCAGGAGCATGTAGCCACTAAACTTGTACTTAGCGATCAAGCGCAGGAGCGATTGAACTACTTATAACTTGTGGCTCGTGCAGGAGCATGTAGTGACAATATGGGTGCTTTGTGGTCACATGCAGAAGTGCTTGAATTACTTATACCTTGTAGTTCGACCGGGGGTGCATAGCCACAAAACGTGTGCCTTGTGGTCAAGCGCAGAAGCGCTTATTCTACATTGCTTGGAAGGGTTCGCACAGGAGTGCCTTGTTCCCTTTCTTTTGGCAGCATGCGCAGGAGCGCTATTCTATCATTTCCTTGGCAGCTAGCGATGGAGCGTCTTGTCCCCTATCTTTTGACAGCATGCGCAGGAGTGCTATTCTTTCATTTCCGTGGCAGCTGACGCAGGAGCGCCTTGTCCCCTTTCTTTTGACAGCACGTACAGGATTGCTATACTTTAATTTCCTTGGCAGCTAGCAAAAGAGCGCCTTGTCCCCTTTCTTTTGACAGCACACGCAGGAGCACTATTCTTTCATTTCCATTGGAGGCACGTGGAGAAACGCTATAGTTTCCGTTCTGATCCTATCTTGGTGTGTTAAGACTTCTCAATCCTGCCTGTCGGGGTACCACATCCCAAGTGACCATACAGTTCATTATTGCACATATATTGACTGTGCGTACATTGTATGAGTGCAATCCAGTGGATATATGTTTTTACCCGTATGGTTTATCCTTACCGACAGTGTTTCCTAGAGGGGTCCCTTTATCATCGGTGGGAGTAGCCAACCAGATCTTCAGTAAGAAACCACTGCACACCTCTAGGATTTCTTACCCCGGTCCCCATCTTCATCGTGTTCAGTATACATACCTTATCTAGGGAAAGGTGGGGGAATGTGGAGGTTGTTCATGTCTTCCCTGCAAGAATACTCTACAAGAAGAAGGTAAGACTTGTGCGGTCTTGAAACAAACATCAAGACACCCACATACAGCCACCACTTCTTCAGACAAGGCCAGTGACATCAGTATCAGAAAGTTGACCCCCCAGTTTGGGACTTCTTTATGGATAGCAAGCAGGAGTGTAAACATTGCCATATGCTCCATTTACCATGCAAGTGTTGGTCGAGTTAATCCTGGTACAAACTACGGAACCGGAAGCCCAACAACCCATTTGAGAAAACACCACACAATCTGCTGAGGGTCACACCTTAGCAAATAACTGTAAGTGGTACATGCTCAGATGTGAGTCCCTTGCTCACTTTGCAACTGGATTCAAGCAAGCCGGGCTGAAGACGGCTGGAATGCCAGAAACCGGTCCTCGGTAGCTTGTTTCCGGTCCAGGGAAGACATGGCTTGGCAGTTCGGGTTGGACTGTTCCCATGAGGCACAGGGTCAGACTGATTTGCATATAGCCATGTCTGAACTGGGGTGGCAGAGTGGGCTAAAGAACGGTGATGGATTAAACCCAGATCTTTTGACTGGGTGTGAGTGTTTGTTTGATTCAGATGCTTCGTCCATCACCACCTCCTTTTGTACCGGACATCTAACATTGGCTTCTATTGGAATTCTTTAATGCATATTAGCAAGTAAATTATCGCAGTTTTAGCACCTGTTTCCTGTCGCTAAAACTGCGATAATTTTAAAGAGGTTCTTGCTAATATGTCCCAAGTTCGCTGAATGGCTACGATCTAGAGGGCTTATCATTGGATTTGTTGGCACAGACTATGGGAGTAATGTAGTTGAGGCCATGTCAGATGGTGGCTATTTCAGAACCTGTGTTTGGCACATTGCATTAACATCATTGTTCAGGACTTTCTCAAAAAAGAGGACAGAGTTAACAACTTACTGTCCACCAGCAGAAGAATCTGCACACATTTCAGTCATTCTATTAACACCCGGAAGCAGTTGAGGATTATTTGGGAATATAATAGAAGACCAGTTAAAGCACTTATACAGGAGGTGGCAACACATTGGAACTTGACTTATTACACATTGCAATGTCTGTTTGAGTAGTACAGACTGATCAATGAATATGTCATGCAAAGACTGTGAAAGGCATGATCATTGAGATGGACTAATGGGGCCTAGTCAAATGCCTGACAGAGATGCTGCTTCCTTTTGAGGTTTTCACATGGGAAGTCAGCAAAGAGGACAGTACAGTTGTCCAAGCTCTCTGATTGTTGCATATGCTACAAGAATAGCTAAAAAAGGTGTCTGAAATGTACACAGGTGTGGACAAAAAAAAGATGTGCATGAGTTGGTGGAGAGCTTAATCCTTTGCTTAGCTGTTAATACAATGCTGCAAAGAGACATTGCATCATACAAACATTACATCTGTGCCACAATTGTTGATCCATGGTACAAACAATTTTTAAATGCTTTCATTCCTTTTTTAGATGGGAATGCTTCAAATAACTAGATGTGGACTGCTGAGCAAGGCTGCGACCTAGAAAATGAATGGCTGGGAATTAAGGGCCCACTCCCTTGCAGAAGTTCTGGGGTGCAGCCTTTAACTTTCATAGAGCCTGAGGGCAGTGCTGTTGCTCACAGCAGCCAAAGCCAACAACAAGAACACCAGGAACAACAACAACAACAGGAATAGGAGCATCTGCCCCAAAATCTGCATTTGATTGGTTTCTAAAAGCAGGGTTTCAGCCCAGTGCTTTGGCAAAGGCAAAAGAGATCAATCAAGTTTGAGCACCAATGACTATTAAGAGGATGGTCCAGGCTTATCTGTATGACCCAACAGAGATCTGTCTGGATGTATTGGTATGGGAAGATGCACCAGTGGCCAGTGCTCAGAAGGCTGGCAATAACGAATCTGGCTTGTCCAGTAGCCATTGTGTCTGCTGAGCATGTGTTCAGTGCTTCTTGTACAGTTGTCATAGTGAGAAGGACCAGTCTCTTGCCACAAAACCTGATGAGATTAACTATGATCAAAATGAAGCAGGGCGTTATACCACTGAAATACACCATATCTGAAGTATGATAGGCGAAGGATGAGGGTTATTGGTCAGACTCAGGTCATGGCAGTGTGTACACTGACTGACTTGTGGGCAAACCACCTGAGTTTGCTGACAAACTCTACTTCCCTGTCTACTGAATAGTTCTGGGCCACCATAGAATTTTCTATTGCCAAACTGTTTTATTAAAAAAAACAATGTCGCTAGGAAAAGATTATATTATTTTGTTTTTTGTGTCTGACTGACTAATGCAGCCCCTCCATTTTAGACACAGGTATGGCTGGATTTGAGTTGGGCCAGTGTGCAGTGAAGAAGCCTACCCCCCATTCTCTTCAAGGACATTAGAGAAGCAGTGCCTGCCTCCATCACATGCTTATCCTTTCTTTCATCCACTAGCAGGACTGCCCCAGAATATTTGATTTACAAGACTGGCCAATGTGAGTTTTGTGAATCAAGGAGGATTGACAATGTACCACCGTGCTTGAATTGGAAAAGGTAAGTAATGCACTAATCAGTGAATTATAAGTGATAGTTTGTGAGTGTTAAAATGATTCATGTAGTGGCAGACAGTGAGGGTGGCTGTTCAACTATATTTTGTAAGCTTGATTGTGTTTGTGATGTATACAATGTTGGTGGCCTAATGGGTGATTCTTTTTTACCCATAATGATTTTTCCTTCCCCTTTGACACTTTGACGAGATTATTTTGCCCAGGTTCACACGGCTTTGTTTTCTGGTTCACACTCCTCAAAGACCCAACCAGTCCATTTAGCTAACAAACACAAATCTAGTATACACACAAAAAGTAATCAATGTTTCTCTTGTTGTTCATCAACAGCATTGCACTACAGGTCTATCTTTTTCATTTAGGTCGGTAGTCAGAACAGAGTTGAACATATTCATCACTCCTAGGAGGATGGAAGGACTCAGGGCATGACTACCTAAACAACTGCTAGAAGAAGGATGTTATCAACTTCATGGAAACCATCATGGTGATCACTCTAAGAGACCTACTCAGCTCTGTGGACTGGTGAGATGTGCGTTGATTACTTGATTTGGGAAATGCAATGCTGCTGAGTGTGTGTACTGGCTGGCTCAAATTTGAAACTATGTGGTTGGGTGGGTGATCTGATGTTGTAGGTAACTGGAGATCGACATGATGTCACATCATCATATTATGCATGCATTAGGCTAAATGCTATTATGATGATCAAGACAGCTGTGTGTTTGATCGGCCCGATACATTCAGCCACATGCCTGTGATATTTGGTTGTTGTAATTGCTCTCACTTAATTGATCACACATGAATCATAAAATGAATGATTACAAAGGACTATGCTCTTGCTTTGACTCTTAATCTTCTTGGCACACTCCTCATGAAGCTTTCCTTCTGCCCTTGACTCTACAATATAATTTTTGTTTTACAATCCGCAGGCCTTCTTTTCTCCTGCACAAAAGCAAAAGCACCATAACGTTTATGCTTACCATACCTGAACCGTTTCTGCCAAGCACACAAGATTGACAGACAATCCAAGGAGAATGCAGATGCACTGCCCAATTTGGCAATACAGTATCATTTTTCTTTTAAGAATAATTTTTAGGACTGTATGGGTTCTCTTCACTCCTCCATAATTTGTATATTTCGCTTTAGAAACCTAGGTTACAGAACATTTAGATATATAATAATATATTAACATGGGTCTCTGGGGCTGAGGGGCTGTTCGTAATGCATTTAATTTAATTGTGTCACACTCATTCCTTCATTTCCTTCCACAAGAGATTGATGATGGTTGACTGCTCATCGCCCACATGAATATTGTCTTTGTGTAGTGTTTAACACATCTTCCCCCAAATCCCCTTTCCTATCCTTTCATCAAATGCCTAACCCTCTTCCCCCTGGCTGTATGATTTATTGAGGTTTGACTTAATTTGCACCATTAATTGATCACACACGTGGTGGGTGGATATGATGAAAGCAACATCAACTCACTACAGGATCTTCAGTTCTATTCCCTAAACAATAGCCCATGCTGTCCCCATTTACCCACACATGCATAAAAAGTTATTGGCATTATACATTTTGAAAAACATCATCATTGGCGCTGTCACTCAGACATTGTATTGCATAACCACTTAACCGTGTCCACTTCAGACTTTGAGTCCACTTCTCAATTCGAGTATTTCATAACTTTAGTTTTAATGACAATACTAGCTCACCATTGCTCAGAAGAAGTTACTATTGGTAGTCTTTGTTATATTTTCAGTATCAGGTAATATTGGTTTTGTCGTAGTCTGGTGTCAATTGTTTGTAAAGCTATTGTATATTAATATATAACCCACTATTTCAGTGTTTATTTCAATTTAGTTGCCTGCGAAGAATAATCCTTCAGATTAATCTTATAGTCGGAGTTCACCTAGGTTGGAGTGGAACCTCGCTTCTGATCCTTCACTGTAAGCTCACTACTACTACCAACACCATAAGATGGCACCTTGGGAAACCATGTACCCCTCACTTCTTCTATTCAGGTAAGAGAACTATGGAACATTGTTGTGTGCAATATAGGCAATGGCAGTTCCCCCTACCCCTTAGTAGTCAATATAGTTGCAGCCTGCATTGACTAAGAGACTATCCAGTATTACAAAGGATACCGCATAACTAATTATTATACACTATAAGCAGATTTTTAAACAGGCTGGGCAAAAAATCAGCAGTGCAAATAAAAAACCCCAAAAAAAGATTTGAGCAGAAATAAAGTAAAATTAATATGCATTACCCATTTGAACAATACGATAAAACCCACCCATTTTTCACCAAATCCTTTCCCCAAACAAATCTCCCCCTCCCTATCCAATATCCAAAATGTTTAATAAAAATAAAGTCCAAACTGTCCTACTCCCAACTCCCATCATTCCCACCCTCTCCACCCACAATAAGTCCCAACCACCAAAACAAATGTTAAACATGCTTTGGCATAGCCAATAGGTCTCGCATTTGGGACCTTATAAGTGTTTTGCCAAGCTATAGGCTTTGTTAGTGTGTTTAAGCAATGTTGTATACCACTTGTGAATGTCTGTGTAGTAGTAAAATATTGCAATAGTTGGTGGTTAGAGGGGCTCCTACAGCTTTGGGCCCCAGTATCACTACACTTGCTGCACCATTTAAATAAAGCCTCTTTCAACTGCAAGGTAACTGCAATTTGACTGCCTGTTTAGAAGTAAAATATAGCAATATTAGGTGTTTAAAGGAGTTCTGACAACTTTTTGGCCCGGTGCCAGTGCACCTGCTGCATCATTCAAGCATATAGAAAAACAAGTGTGATTATTACCCTGTTTAACAGTACACAATTTATTAACTTGAGAAATATGAAAGATGGCCCCCCAGATTTTGAACTTGCTTTCTGAATGAGGAAGAGGGAGAAAGAGGAAGGGACATGTTATTGAAAGTGCAGGTGGAGATTGAGGCTATTAGATTTGGACAGGTTTCAGGATATGCTTTGAACACCAGTAAGACGCAAATAATAAAAAACAAATATGTAGACTGCTCTGATCATCGAGTGGTGCAGGCTGGAGTCTACTTGGGAGTAACCATCTCCTCTGATTTAGATAACCTAGTGGAGAAAAATATAACACCAATTCTGGCTAAAGTGAGAAAGGATTTGGATAGGTTAGAGAATTTACATCTCTCAATCGTGGGACGCACTAACATCGTAAAGATGATGGTTTTACCCAAGTTCTTATATATTTTTAGAGCAATACCTCTGTTGTTTGAACTCAAATGGTTTAAGGGATGTGAGCACATGATTAACAGATTTATTTGGGCAAAGGGAAAGACAAGGAGAGCTCTTAGGTATATGGCATTGCCTCAGGATAGGGGTGGATGGTCATTACCAGATCTAAAGCTCTATTATTGGGCAGCGGCATTACAAAATATGGCAGGCCTCTTGGAGGGGCAGAGACAGAGGGGCAGGATGAGCTTGGCACATTAGCAATATATGGTTTAGTTATGGGGCAGAAGCAGAGAACTTGTTTTTGAAACACACTGACTTTAGATATTTCAAAAGGACACGATTTAAGACGATTTTGGCAGCATATAGCATTTGGAAAGCGTTTGCAAAAAGTTTTGGTCTTGGGAAATACAATGCTTATACTAGGATGAGTGAGAATCCTACTCTCCCTGTAGATATTTTTACGGGCTTGGTCTTTGGAGAATGGGGAGGAAGGGGATAAGGATGATTGGCGATGTTAGGAGTACACAAGGGTTGCTGCAATTTTCGGAGTTACAGACAAAGTATGGAATAGAGTTGAAGCACTTCTTCAAATTTCTACAAGTGAGAAGTTATATTGAAACAAAGAGGGAGGGACCGATAGGGTTCGGTAAAATTCCAATTATGGATACTCTACAAGCAGGCTTGGACTGTACGATTAGAAGGGTGTATTTGAAATTGATAAAAGCGAAGCAGGATAACATGGATAGGATGGCGGAGAAATGGGCGATCAAGCTTGAAATAGGAGAAGAGTGCTTCCATATATTGTTAGAGCTGGGGCAGAGTATTTTATGTTCTGCATCTCTACAGGTGCAGCATTATAAAACTGTCTACCATCTATATTACACCCCTGCGAGAATTACACAGTGGGGAGGGACTTCAGGAATTAGCTGCCCTAGATGCGGAAGTGCAGAGGATGATTTAGCACATATGTTTGCGACATGTACGCACTTGCAATCAACCCAAAAGGATATCGAGAGATTCCTTTGTAGAGTGTTACCTGGTGAAATCATTCTGACCCCTTCGATAATCCTTCTTGGTGTTAACAATAATGATAGGAATATGAAGGGGGGATATCTCATATTTGTCGCAATGGCAGTGTTGAGGCTATGTATAGCTTCAGTATGGTTAGATGCTATACCTCCAACATATCATCAATGGTTAGCCAGATTATTGTCGATGTACAATTTAGAGACTGCAATATATGCTAGAAAAGGGAAAAAAGGGAGAAAGCTAGGGGAGCAAATTTCGGACCCGATTAGGCATTGGAAAGAGACATCTAGCCTTTAGATAGGGATTGACAATGATGTTTGTAGCTGTGTTTTTTTCCTCTTGTATCTCTTTTTTCTTTTCTTTTTTTTCTTTCGTTTCCAGGTTGTCGCAGAAAAGCCTAATTTAATATTTTATTACATATTCCATTATTCGTTATAATAAGAGAATAATGTAGAAGGTGATTTATGTAACCAACTCGTGCAAAACATGTGTTAATTTGTTTGTATAACATTTTATTCAAGTGTCATGTCCTGTATATGTATAAAAAAAGGGGATACAATTCTCAATAAAAATATTTAAAAAAAAAAAAAGAAAGAGAGGGAGTGAAAAACTATAGTATGCTTCAATAGATAATTCTAGAATTTGCAAGAATTAGTAATAATCAGCAGAGGCAAAAGACACCGAAAATAACATTCTGAAGTAAGAACTTGATCCTGACAATCGCTCAACTTTTCATCGATCAGGATCCCTTTTAGGGCATGCGAATACATGATTGCTGAAAACATATTTTAATCAAGGATGCCCCGCATTTCTACACTCATGTAGAGAATCGCATTACATGTACAATGATTTAGCAGTCACTGTAGGCGCACCTGAGGAATTGCCTACCTGGCGCTGAGTGATTGCAGTCCGCAACACACGGTGCTTAGCAGCACGTCTTCAACAGAGCAAGCAGCTCCATCGCGCACCACTTGCGCACCGTCATCAATCTCTCCCTCGAGACCGCGACCTTCCCAGAGGTCTGGAAACACTCCAAGATCAACGCCCTACTCAAAAAACCTGAGGCAGACCCAAGAGACCTCAAGAACTTCTGGTCCATCTCTCTGCTACCCTTCCCGGCCATGGTCATCGAGAAAACCGTCAACAGACAGCTAACCAGATACCTCGAAGAAAACAGAATCCTGGACCCTTCCCAGTCAGGGTTCCACAGCAACCACAGCACCGAGGCTGCCCTCATCACCACCACCGATGACATCGGAACCCTGCTGGACAACGGCGAGACCACAGCACTCATCCTCCTAGGCCTCTCTGCCGCCTTTGACACCGTCTGCCACCGCACACTACGCGCACGCCTCCATGCCGCAGGGATCCGAGACACGGCTCTGGATTGGACCACCTCCTACCTCTCCGGCAGAAACCAGAGTGTTCGCCTCCCCCATTCTATTCCAAAGCCTCCGAGATCATCTGCCGCGTACCCCAGGGATCCTCCCTCAGCCGGACGCTGTTCAACATTTACATGGCCCGTTCGCACACGTAGCCCGACAGCACAACCTCAACATAATCTCCTACGCCGACGACACTCGGCTGATCCTCTCCCTCACCAAAGACCCCATCACCACCAAAGCCAACCTCCATGAAGGAATGAAGGCCGTCGTCGACTGGATGAAGACCAGCTGTCTGAAGCTGAACTCGGACAAAACGGAGGTCCTCATCCTCGGCTCCAACCCTTCAACCTGGGATGACTCCTGGTGGCCGACAGCACTGGGGGCCGCCCCGACACCCACTGACCACGCACGCAACCTGGGAATCATCCTCGACTCAACGCTCTCAATGACCAAGCAAGTCAACGCCATCTCCTCCTCCTGCTTCAACACCCTCCGCATACTCCGCAAGATCTACAGATGGATCCCAACAGATACAAGAAAGACAGTCACCCAGGCCCTCGTCAGCAGCAGATTTGACTACAGAAATGCCCTCTATGCGGGAGCCCGACCAAGCTCATCAAACGACTACAACGCATCCAAAATGCCTCGGCACGACTGATCCTCTATGTACCAGGCCACAGCCACATCACCCCGCACCTGAGAAACCTGTACTGGCTCCCCGTCAACAAGAGGATATCCTTCAAGTTCCTCACCCACGCACACAAGGCACTCCACAAGACCGGCACAGCCAACCTCAACAGACGGCTCTCCTTCTACATCCCTAACGGCCAGCTATGCTCCACCGACCTCTCACTCGCCACCGTCCCGCGCATCCGAAGAACAACCATCGTCTCCCACCTCACCGCCAAGACATGGAACACTCTCCCACTGAGCCTATGAGAGACCCAAGACCTATTGACCTTCTGGAGGATACTCAAGACCTGGCTGTTCGATCAGTAGCACCCCCCAGCACCTTGAGACCCTCGAGGGTTTGTAGTGGGCTTTACAAATGATTGATTGAGTATACACAGAACTCGTCTGATTTTAACAGTGCGTGGTCAATAGCAAAAGATTTGTTATTCTTCTGCAAAACGAGAAAGGGCTGCTGTGGAACCGACACACAGAATGCACGCACAGCAGGCAAAGATGTCAGGATGATAGTACATTGATGAGTGTAGACAGGAATTTGGACTGCGCTGGCTTGTATTTTTTTTGCCCTTTCGCTCTTTTGAGCATAATAAAAGTGACCGCCAAATGATGTGCCATCGCAACAGTGTAACCTACCTCCTTTATTACTCGGCTTTAAAGAAAAGCATTGCAGAGGCTTGGTAAAGTTTGCACAACACGCAAAGACAAATAACATACCGAAATGGAGCTCGAAGTGGAGCGACTGAAAGAAACAAGCACAGCACAAAAGTGAAAGCGGCTGCGAGACAGGCAAATGTAAACAAGCACAGCCAAACTAATTAGAAACAAATGGCCCCTGCGCGCCGCTGCTCGCTCCCGCAAGATGGATGCAGTGGGAGTCAACATTTTGAGAAAAAGGTGGAACATGTACCTTGGCCAATTGTGTGCTTTCTTTTTGAAAGACAAACGCAAAGGCCAATAAAATTACTGCAAAAAAAGACACACACACGCGTTTCAGAAAAGTGCAGTTCGATTCCAAGAGGTCATTTTCTAGAGCAGTGCCTACACACTTTTCTAGGCTCGAACTAAAAAGGGGGTAAAGAAAAGGGCACTAGACAAAGCGGGTCAGGATCTTTCTGAGGTGTCCCCCTATCTGATGTTGGAAGTTGCTGTATTCAGTTGAAGGGGTGCAGCAGTGAAGGAATGATGGTGGGCAGCTGCCAGTGGACTGCAGCGCCGGTGTTGTTGCTGAGCGGTTGGAGGTGCTAGCGCCTAGCTGGGGCCCTGGCCAGCGTCTTCCTCCTCCTCCTCCTCCCCCTTGGCCACCAGCTGCTTGTACTCTGACCACATGGCCTTCAGGTTCTGTTGCCACTGCTGGACTGCTACATTTAGCTGAGATGGATGACCAGCAGGAGTAGCTATATAAAGAAAGAAAAAAGACAAATTGTAAACAGTGCTCTGTGCAAAACACTTGTTTAGAAGTATGTAGTAGATCAGTAGCAGTACATTGCTGGTCCCCTAGGGCCATTTGATTTGATGTGAATATAGTCACAGCCATTACCCACACATGCTTCACATAAAGCTAACAGCAAATTGGAAATACTGTCTGAAAAGAATTAAGGTGGAATAGTCAGCACACCACTTTAAAAAAAAAGCCACCTCTCACTGACAAAATGGCACTGGGATGCATCCCTTCAATGCACCACCAACCGCAAGGTAGGTGGATGGTGCAGCGGGTAGTTTGGGGTGGCCAGGCACTGCCGTTCCCCTTCTCTACCATGGTGCTGGGTGGGAAGGAGATAGAAACAGAAAAAAGGAAGGAAAAAAATAGAGGAAGTAATGCGAAAATTTAGAAAAGGACAAAAGTCACAATAACACCCAAAAGACTACAAAAAATATAAATTACACGAACACAAAGACACACACACTAATATAATAAAAAAGAGAGACAGATAAGTTAGATGGGGGATGATTAAATAGAGTAAATAAAGATTTAGAAAATATTCTCAGTACCATAAACAGAGCAAAAAACAGGATGGACGCACCATGCTGTGGTGCCATTCATGCACGAGAATGCACTTTGATTTAAAGAAAATTTAAAATGCCATGCAAACAGTGGGGCGAGTACTATCGCCCACTCGTTGAACTCTGTGTAGTGCTGCAGAGATTTTCGGGAACTTTTGGGAGTTCCATATAGCACACCGCAAACTCCACACAGGCCTACTTATTCATAATGTAAAACTCTATTTGTCAAAACCTGTGTGAAGTCTATTTGTGGTGAATTCACTGTGTTACTGTGTGTGTGTGTGTGTGTGTGTGTGTGTGTGTTGCACAAATACTTTACACATAGTATCTTTAGATAAGCCTAACAGCCTTGTGCCAAACTACCAGAGGATGAGCACAGGTTACCTTTTGGGTTTACCTAGGTTACCCTGACTAGGACTGTGGCTTCTGATTGGACAGGGTGAATACTTTTGTCAACCAGAAACCCAATTTCTAGCAATGTCCTTCTACTGAACTTGAGAAATTGGTAACATTGTAGGGTTGGAGAAATCTTGTGAATGGTGGAGCAGGTTGTGTATATGGGTGGACAAAATGTTTAGGAGAATGTTAGAATAGTCAATATGCACCCTATCAGAAATGTCATCATTAGGGGTGGTCTCCCCCCAACTTTTTGCCTGCTTGCATCCACTTTTTGCTGTACTTTCATGTTGGCCTTGGAGCAAAGTCCACTGCTAACCAGTGTTAAAATGCATTTGCTTCTCTTCTAAACATGGTAACATTGATGCATATCTGATTGGTGTATTTAGGTTACCTGTAAGTCCCTTGCAAAGTGGTATACTGTATACCCAGGGCCTGTATTATTAGGGCTATTACTGGGCCTGCAGCACTGATTGGTGCCATCCACACAAGTAGCCTTTCAAATTTGTCTCAGCCCTGCCATTGCAGGACCTGTGTCTGCAGTTTACTGCCACTTCAACTTGACATTTAAAACCATTTGCCAAGCCCTAACACTTCCCTTTGATTACACATAAGTCACCCCTAAGGTAGGCCCCGGGTAGCAATAAGGGCAGGGTGCTGGGTAAGTAAAAGGTAGGACATGTATTTTTAAGTTTTACATGTCCTTTTAGTGACAAACAGCTAAATTTGCATTTCACTACTGTGAGGTCTACTCCTCTTATAGGCCAGCAATGGGAATTCCTAAAAACACTTTTACGCTGTAATTTCTAATTAGAAAGTTGGGCCGGCTTTAGTGGAGGTGGCGCCCAGTGCAACAATAATTTGTGGTGCCCCCACACCCTATGATGCCCTCCTGGCATTCTCTCACTTCCACCGGGCAAAAGTGCCCCTTATCTCTCGAATCAAAAGTTATTGCTAAACATAGCGCCCTCACTTGAGATCGGCACCCTCTCCACAGTCCAGAGCGCAGTGGGGCTGCACCGGTTGCACTGCCCTAAAGCCGGCCCTGTCGATAGTAATAGCTGCATCGTGTTTCATATCTTTGGAATAGGCATGATAAACCCTCTTTACTGGTAAAGTTGGATTTAACATTACTTTTTGGGAAATGCCACTTTTAGAAAGTACCACGCAAACAAATGATGGATGGAATGCTGAATAAATCATACATTGACCCCCAATCTGGGTTAAATTCATTGTGATTTGCTCACCATGCCACCCTAGTTATGACCCGCCATATGCAAATCAGTCTTGACTTTGCTCGTCATGGGAACAGTCCAGCCAGAACTGCTTAGCAAGCAAGGTCTTCCCTGGACAGGAAACAACCATCCTGAGACCGGTTTCGGGGTATTACCCCTCATCAGCCAGGCTACCTTGAATCCAGTGGTACAGTGAGTAAGGGACCCATGTCTGGACATACCCATTCCACTTAGGGAGAAAAGTGTTATGCAAACAAATGATGGACGGAATAATGCTGAATAAATCATACATTCACCTCCAGTCAAGAGATCTGGGTTAATAAATGCATTGTTCTTTTGCTCACCAAGCCACCTCAGTTTAGACACAGCAATATGCATATCAGCATTGACCCTGCTGCGCCTCATGGGAACAGTCCAGCCTGAACTGCAAAGCCAAGCCCTCCCTGGACCGGAAACAAGCGACCTGGGACTGGTTTAAGGGTAGTCAGTCTAGCTTGAATCCAATGGCACAGTGAGCATGGACCCATATGTGGGCATACCCATTCCACTTAGGGAGAAAAGTGCTATGCAAACAATTGATGGACGGAATGCTGAATAGATCATACATTCACCCCCAGTCAAGAGATTTGGGTTAAATCCATTGTTCCTTTGATCACGATGCCACCCCAGTTTTGACCCCGCCATTTGCACATTAGTCTTGACCCTGCTCCTCATGGGAACAGTCCAGCCTGAACTGCCAAGCCAGGTCCTCCTTGGACCAGACACAAGTATAATGAGACCAATTTCTGGTATTACCCCTCATCAGCCAGGCTAGCATGAATCCATTGGCACAGTGAGCAAGGGACCAACGTCTACCCATAGCCATTCCACTTAGGATGACTAGAGCAACACAAAAAGATGATGGACGGAATGCTGAACATTGTCAAACATTCACCCTCATACAGAAGAGCAAAAGAATGATGGATTTAACCCAGATACCTTGACTGGGGGTGAATGCATGAATTATTCAATATTCCCTCCATCATTTGTCTGTGTAGCACTTTTAGAAAGTAGACATGTATCTGTTCTTACAGCTCTGTGTTCCCTGCATCCTGTCTCCAGTAGACGTATGGCTGGGTGACACCTACATTTTGTGCAGTCCCTTTAGACAGCCACAAACACATGGAGGGTTGGTGTGACAAAGAACACATCTGCATTTATCCGCATTCTGATAGCCTTCCAGGGCAGGAAAGGGGAGAGGGAGCTGAAACTTACATCTGAATAGGCAGTGTTCTGTGTCCCACCAAAGGGCTGATCAACTCCCCCCAACAGCCTAACAGACAGTCCTGGGCCTTTGAAGTAAGTTTCTGCAGCTTCTTCTACATCGATGATGATGCAGCAGTAACTTTGCACCGAACAGAACTGACACAGCGCCCTTTGACACCGATGCAGCGATTCCACATCTAGAGCCGCTCGACAATGACAGACAGCACTGCTCAATTATGACAGAGAGCCTGAATGGTACAGGGGTTCATCGACGAAGCATCTATCGATGGCGCGGACTGATGCCGACACTCACCTCCATCCATGAAATTGACAACGCAGTGCCTCCTCACCTTGAGTCCTCAATAACAACACTTTGCTCCATCCAAGGTGATTTTTCAGTGGGAACTGTCGGTGTCCTGTAGCTGGCCTGCCCTTCATCATGGTCAGCCTGAGCTTGGGGTTTACCCTGGTGTATCCCAACCTTAAGTAACCTTTTAGCACTATTGACTTCTAAGCACTATTTCTTTTTCTTTTTTCAAAAATTCATAACTCTGGCTCAACTTATTGGATTGTGGTCGTATTGGTTTTGATTTTCTCATAAAAATATTTTCTATTTTTCTAAACCTGTGTGGAGTTTTTTTGTGGTGTTTCCATTAGGTTACTGTGTGTGTGTTGAACAAATACTTTACATATTGTCTCTATAGATAAGCCTGCCTGATCCGTGTTAAGCTACCAGAGGGTGAGCACAGGTTATATTTTAGTGTGCGTCTAGTTTACCATAACTAGAGTGGTGGTTCCTGCTTGGACAAGGTGCATACATTTGCCAACCAGAAACCCCAGTTCTAACATGCCCTGTTTTATCATCTAAGCTGTGGTTTTTGGTCAGATCTGGTGTGCTGTGAGTGGAAAGCCATAAAGCCCAAAACAGTTGCTCTTATGCGCATTCTGAGGAGCTGGGCAATGTTTTATTTTAATGATACCTGCTTTAAGGTAAATACATTACTCAGACCTTGACTAAGTTCTTCAAATCAACCACCATAGCTAGAAAGCCAGTGTTAAGCACCTGCTTACAGTGTCCCCCTGCACTTTAGCAGACAGTCTCCACAAACATAACTCCGATCGTGGGAATGGAGCTACAATTGCGCGTGGCAGCATCAGATGGCAACCCAGGCTGCATAATGGACCCAAAGACCGACCAACAAGCGAAACCACTCAGGCTTCAGAACCTCTATCCAATCTTCTAAAAGTGGAAGTCCAATGCCAGTGCAAAGAATGCCCAGTTGATCAAAGCACCGGCAGCACACTCACTCATAAATTTGCCCTGTGGGTTCGGCCTGACTGATGAAGGGCGAAAGCAAACCTCACAGGAGATTGTCCCCTCCTCACAAACGGACAGCAGAGGGGTAACAATAAAGCATGATACCTAAACAGACAGGAGCAAGATGGGCCCCCACCTAAAATGGACAATACAAGAATGCCTTTCCCCCTAACAAACAATACAGGGGCATGGGAGACCACCGCAGATCAAATAGACACCGGAGCAAATACAACAAATAATCTCAGCCCGGAAACAAATCCCGTATCACAAGACCAAGGGCCCTCACTCGAAGTGAATCTGAAAACACCCTCATAGTACTCACGCCAGAATATACATCCTGGGAGACTCACACACACTAAACGGAGCCAATATTTTACAAATCCTTCAATACATTCCAGAGTTAACAGTTCTTACAACTGAAGCTCTAACCTGAGTTCAATTCAAGGCTCTGAATGGCAACACAACAAGAGAATCAACAATAGCAAATTAGAAAACCAGCACAATAGCCCAAATAATCATGACAGAGAAGGCTCAATTCGTAACATAGGGGATTAACGTATATGAACCCGAAGAAGAAAAATACCCACACATGCCAATGGGCAGATCCAGCAACAGCAAAACACAGCCACAGCGAAAGTTCTATCTAAGAGGCACTACCCAAGTCCCCTATCCTACATCATTCTCCAACTTGAGAATACTTTTTTCATCTACCTTTGCTGCAACAGGGGGTAACATCACAGAAATTGGAAAAGCAGAGTCATACACCTATGATCAGGGCGGAACAGCAACAGCCCTGCCAGTTCAGAGATCAAATTGCTCCTTGCTTAAAGAGACTGAACTGGCCTGCAAGTAGAGTTAACAAGATCATAAAAAGAATCTCATTGAACATCTTCGGGCTGAAAACCTCACTACAGAACAGGGACGCCTTCAAATTTTTACAGAATGGTGACCTGTTGTGTCCCCAGGAAACCTGGCTACTTGCCCCCCTAGCCATACCAGGATGCAAGGAATTCCAACACTCAGAAAAAAAGCACAAAGCATTTGGAAGTCCATCAGGGGGCCTACCTACATATTTAAGCTTGGGTATTCCCTATAACATCAGTTAAATCCCCATTAAGTACGGACATGGTCCAAGCATTACACTTGCAATGCCTGAAACTGAACGTGCCCCCCATTATGATCCTACTCTTGAACATTTACTTCAATTGCAAAGACAGCCTGAGATATGGCAAGATGAGGGAACTGGTCAGCACATTGCAAGAACTGCTCAGCAATTACCCAAAATGTGGGATAATAGTGGTCGGGATCAGAAACAGATGCCTCTCGATCTAGGCAACTTGCTCAACACATTTCTAAGCATCTACAGTCTAAGGTCCACACAAGAGGCACAAGTCACAAATCATGCCACATCTAGAGACTGCCAGGGAAAACCCAAATCAACTATACTTCATATGTTCAAGAGCCATTGCCTCCATGAACAAGTGGTGGAATTTCTAAAAACCAGAACAGCAGACCAGCGACCACCTCCCATTGTTCACAGCTATTTCACTGCAAACGGTTCCTCTTATGCAGACTACTCCCCTTGGTGCACCTAACAGGAGAGAAATACATAGGCTACTAAGCTGACTAAATTGGAATAAAATCAACACATCTGAACTCACAACCTGGAAAAACAATTGGCCTACCCTCAACAGCGACTACGCTGAAGGAAGCACACCCGCAAAATGGTAAAAACTGGTCCCTGAGCTGTACTCCCTACTGCTAGGCACAAAACCACATCATCAGCCAGAATCCAAAGAAAAGGTGTGCTGCCAACCCAAGCCATTGTGTAATATAATCCAATTAATCATGAAGGCACTGAGACAAGCGAACCATAACTACAAGCAAGCGAGAGACAAAATAGGATGGCAAAATTGGCTAACAGCCAGGGACACGCATGAGAGAAACATATGGAACTTCAAAAGGCAACAAAAAGACTTCCAATGGCTGCACATCTACAGTCTTTTAATCCCAAGCAGACAAGCACAATTTTGGCGATACATCAACAGGCTGTTTGGGCACAGTCAAGACCGACGAAATAGAGTTCCAAGGCACACATAGATTAACCATGTGAAAACACTCTACTGCAAGTCTTCTCACAACATCCCTCTAGACCAGGGGTCTCCAAACCGGTCCTGGAGGGCCGGGTCCATGCCACATTTTTTGGATATCCCCATTGAGATACATGTAGTTATTTTAAAAATCTGGCATGGATACGGCCCTCCAGGACCGGTTTGGAGACCCCTGCTCTAAACCATCAACGACCACTCATGAGCACCAGCCTGCACAATGTCACTGGTAACAATAATATGGTAAATCAAACAACCACGTAAAGAAGTAAGCGAACCTCTTGAGTTATACAGCCTGTTGCTAATAATATTAAAGTACATCAGAACCAACGGAGCCCGGGGTCCAACATCCTCCATGGACAACTTTTCAAAGAGTGCTGCGTATTCTGGGCAAGAATACTCACCCCATTATGCAAGTTTTGTATAACTAACTCAATAGTTCCTGCAGCCTGGAAAGGATCCGTATTGCAACCAATCCATAAAAATGGTGACAGCGGAGATCCAACCAACTGCAGGATGATAGCCCTCTTGGATATCGAGGCAAAGGCACAAGTCTGCTTCTACAAGATCTACCAAACTGGGCTAATGAAGATGGAATACTACCAGTCTACCAATCCGGCTTTATGGCAGAAGCATCAACACTGGATAATAATCTAGCCCTAGCCTACCTGGTAGAACAGTCCACCCGGGTAAAACAGCACCCCCTCTTTGGATGCTTTCTTGACTACTCTGAGGCTTTCAACTGTGTCAACAGAAACTTACTTTGATAAAAATAACAAAACTGGGGGATCCCAACCAGGCTGCTGAACGCCATTATCACCCTCCACACCAGAACCTGGGTCCACGTCAAAGTCACTCAGAATAGAGCCACCAAGAAAATATACAAGGACCGAGAGTTGAAAGAAGGCTGCCTATGCACCATTACTCTTTAATTTTTACACTGAAGATATTGGCAAAACAATATCAAAAGCCAACCTGCTAGCACCTAACATTGGGACGACCAGACAGTGTTTCTTGTTATACACTGATGACATGTTCTTAATGGACCACACAAAGATCGGCCTGCAAAGAACACTGGATGCATTAAGCATTTAAAATGACAGCAAACGCTTGTAAAACAAAGGCACTCATCTTTGGAAAACATGGAAAATAACTACAACAAACCAGTATAACTACCTGGGGGTATGGGTCATGAACAACAACAAGCCGACAGCACACATTGCATCTATAGAATCCAAAGCCAAGGCGGCGATATACGCCCTCTGCAAACTCAATTTAAAGTTGTGTAGTCTGACAACTGATCCTATTAGAAAGGTTATAAAAGCCAAGCTAATTCCTTCAATCACCTATGGGCAACTAGTTTTTCGGCCTTAATCAACATCATTGAGTCTGCCAACTGCTTAGCATTCAAACTGATTTTCCAGATACCAGCTCACACCAGGAATTCTCTTGCATGGCTGGAATTTGGACTAAGTAAACAATCTTATGAACACTGGACATCGGTCATCCATTATTATTGAAGGATATGCGCTGCCCTTCCACATACAATGAATGCAACCCCAAAAGAAACTTTCATGAAAGGGAAAATCCTTGGGCAGGCACTCTATCAGCTGCCCTCATTGAGCTGTACCTTGATTTGTCAAACTGGGGTTACTTTATTCATCAACCGGGTCGGCTTCAAACAATTTTAAGGAAACAAGTAAGAACATTATTAAAGCAGGACGACATGGGCACTATAGAGTCCTCTAGCAGCAACATTGGGATTTTAGCAAATTCTTACAAGGACAAAGTGAGGCAGCTGTACCTTGATTCAGCTCTGAACAAATCAATATTAAAGCAAATCCTATCAGTCAGACTCATGGTTATGCCAATAAAAGACATAAACACTCAAAGGAAATCCCTAGAGGTTGTCACGTCCTGCAGACTATGTCATCAGTTTGAGGAGTCCCTAGCTCACCTAGTTTGCATTTACCCTGAACTGAGACTTGCTTGTTGCACTTTATTAAAACCCTTGTTTTTAAAATATGGCATCCGCACCTGCCTAGATGCAATAAAGCTTCTTTTTACCTTAGAGTTTCCCATGGAACTGGCTGATTTGCCGAGATTTGCACGACAACTCAAAGATCTCATAAGTAAAGACCGAGCCTCGGTCCAAAGTAAGACATCAGGCCCAAATCCGTGAGCATATATCAAGTATTTATGTACCTCTCTTTTATATTTTTTGAAACCATTCGAAATTTACTAAATGAAATGCTACAACGCTGTTTTTATTAACAATTGAAGAAGGTCTATGGAAGGACACACCACAGACGGCCTTCTGT
The DNA here is from genome assembly GCF_964263255.1 of Lissotriton vulgaris. Taxonomy (NCBI): domain Eukaryota; kingdom Metazoa; phylum Chordata; class Amphibia; order Caudata; family Salamandridae; genus Lissotriton; species Lissotriton vulgaris. The sequence goes on from NC_141699.1 coordinate 689,864,154, forward strand.
AACAATTTTTATTAATTGAAACAATACATTACTTACTTATTTAAAGTCACCACAAACATACCTCTGTTCATGGAAACCTTGCTTGTTCATGCACTATCAGTGACTGGGCAGTGTAATTAACTTAATGCAAGTACTATTAAGTTGATTGCATTATCTGGCCCCTGTCAGCAGTGTTGGGATGGCTTTTGAGCAATCTGAGACTGCAAGATATTCCAGCTCGAAAAGGACAGTGTCTATTGTAGTCTGTTGTTTTTTTGGGGGGTCCTGTCACGGCCCAGGGGACCAAACCAATGTCCCACACACTGGTCCTTTCAAGCTGCTCTATCCGACAGACAGTACCAAATTGCCAGACAGAAAAATGCCAGTTTAACATTGCCTGATAGTGCTGGAAGACACAAGGGGGTATATTTACCAGCCCCTATCGCCACCACAACGTCACTTATTCAGATGTTGAAGTGGCAATAGGAGTTTTGCTGTATTTGCAAGGCAGCGTTAAGCCACTTAGCTTGTCTTAATGCTTCCTTGTAAATAAGGCATCCATTCATGCTACATTTAACGTGAAAGGGGAGGGCAATGGGTTTGTGGTGGGCGTTCCGCTGCAACACCCATTGATTTTGACACTGCTACCTACTTCCAACGGTGAAGTAAATAGGAGGCAGCGCCATAATTAAGACCCTGGTAAACCTGGTCTTAAACAGGTGAAACAAGGAGAAATGCTTTATTTCTCCTTGTTTTTGCTATTTTCATGTGTGCTACGTAGTACAGCACACATAGAAACAGAGAAATGCCATTGATTGTTTATGTGTGAGAAGGGACACCTTCCTGCACATAAACAATCATTCCTCTTTAGTGCAAGGGTGCCTGCATTGGCGCTAGGCAGCTAAATTGGCACCAGCACAGGGAAAAACACAGGGCTGCACCATATTCTTTTAAATACGGTCCAAACCTGCGTTTCAGAAGTGTCGAAGTTTGGTGTTAAGCCTAGGTGGTTAACGCCACGCTCCAACATCTCTCATGAATATGCCCAAGACTTCCAAATTCACAGCAGTCATCATTTAGCAGGACGAGGTTTTCTTCTGCCTCGGGGGATTCTGCTTGCGATCTGTCTTTTCTTATTCTGGAACAGGCAGGTACGAAACCAGCAAGTGAAACTCAGGGAAAGTCAGGAATATAAGCTTTGGTTGCATCCTTCATGTCTTATTTATGTTGGCACTCTGTGTCTGTTCAAGGCCTTTCGGTATTCAGAAACAGTTTTCCTCAAAATTCTCAACACCTTTTCTCTGAACAAAATACTTCTTTATAAGACTTCAGTGGTGCCCATTGATTGACATTAATAATATATATATTTTTTTAAACAAATGGGCCCACACACATTTCTCGTCTCACACAGAGCTGTGCTTATTTTGTGAATTCTCTCCATGGTAGGACGAGGACGCTGTGTTCAAGTCACTCACACAGGTAGATTCAAGAGCAGCCACAGGATACTGAAAAATGGAACATTTCAACTTCATTTATTTCAACATCAGGACATTACGTGGTGTGCTGCGAAATGTCATAAATAAATTTATAATCCAAGTGCAGCTGATGAAACATGCTGGAAGCAGTGATGCAATTATATCAAAATAGGTAGATTTGGGATAGTGAATATTTTCTAGGTCCACCGATGCCAACCAATGTGCCGAAAGTTCAGTGTTAGTTTTAGGACTACCAGTAAGATTTACCACATCCAAATTGAGCAATAAGCATGGAAAAGTCATTTTGAGGGGAGAAGAAGAAAGAAGAGGGGATGTTCATATATAAGAGTGGCTTAAAATGTATCATGGGGATTAATAGTGATCAGGCTGGGGAAGGAAGATAAGCAGAGGGAGAAAGGGGACATTAATATTATGACATGGAAAGTAAATGATCTAAATAAAACACCTTGGGGCCGATTCCAATCCGGTAAAAAGTGCTACGAATAGCCGTTCGGAGCGTTTTTCCTATACGAATCGTACCCTGCCATGTCCCCTGTACGTACGACGAAGTACGATTCGTACCAGGAGCTGGACTCCGTATGAATCGTACAGTGCCCGTACGACTCTAATCTCCGTACGAGTCTCACTCGGAACCTGCTGTACGCGACATCTGTACGGTTCGCGGCTGCTTTTTCCGACCCGGCAAGTACGATTCGTGTCGGGTATGCACCGTACGACCGTTTTTCTATGGGAGCTGTAAACAGCCGTAAAAGCAGAGTTCGCACCGAAACAGGTACGGAACGCCCCCTCCCTGGGTACGGCACATACCCCCCATGATTGTAGGGGTACATGCCGTATCCCTGCGATCATGGGGGGTACGCACCGTATACCCAGCGTACATTGGGTGCGCACTGTACCATGTACACTGGGTGTACGGCACGTACCCCCCATGATCGCAGGGGTACGGCGCGTACCCGTGCGATCATGGGGGGTACGCGCTGTATGGTGTGTATGTGTTTGTGCGCTTTTCCGTACAAATCGCCCTTACCTGACGTGGACCGTACGGCTCGCGTCCTGATACCACGGTCCGGATCGTACTTATAGGGTCGTACGACATGTGTACGAGTCGTACGGTTCACGGTTTCAGCCTTGTAATACGTATGGATCGCGACCATTCGGATGGATTCACGAAATACGGATCGTACTACGCGACTCGGACGGACGGGTATGATTCGTATGGAGATGGCTCCGGATTCGAATCGTACGGACGGGTTTTTACCAGGATCGGAATCGACCCCCTAATGTCAGGGATGAGCTACACTACGTGGAATCTGATATAGTTTGCCTACAACAAACTCATATCACAAAAGAAGACTGCATAAACTGCATGGCTGGTCTTTAGAGATTTCGGGGCAATGGAACAGGAATGACTGGATAGAGGATTTGCTGTTTTGGTCAACTCTCAGTCTTGATTATGTCAACATATTACAAATGATGAGAAGGGTTTACTGCTCTTGCTTCAGATTTACAACTGTAATCATCATATGACTATATGTGACATATACAGGTCTAATGAAGATAATCTCTTAAGGCCTCATTACGATGTCGGTAGGAAAGGCTCCGAACGGCATTTGGTTCATCCAAATCCGTTTCGGAATCCTTGTTTCTGACTGACTCTGAAACATTTCCGACTGACTGATTACGATGGTCCGAAACCATTTAGGTCTTTTTGACTCAGTTCCGAGTCTCGTCCGAAGGGTCAGAACACAGGCTCCCATTTAAGTCAAAGGGAGTCTGTCCGAAAAGTGTTTGGAAACAATGAAATTGGTCGGTCGTATTCCCCTAATCCGATTTGGTCAGAATTCGGTCAGAAACCATTCCGACACCGCGACCTCAATTGTGATGAGGCCCTTAGTGTATGATCAGCTTTTCATTGAACTTGTTGGGTGGGGAGGGCCAATTATACTTTTTGGGGGGTATTAGCATTTCCTTAGTACTCTGGATTGATCTGTTGGAAGGCTCGAGACTTATGCTTATGAAACACTGTAGAGAAGCTGTGATGCACTTTATGAGTGTCCATAGGCTCATTGATGGAGGGCGACACTGTAACTGTGTTTTACATAATACTTGTCCCACTTAATACTCATTCTAGGGATTCATGTTATTATAATTTCTCAATAAATACTCCTCTTATTGCTGCAAAACTCAGCCACATAATGCCTCAGACCATAGACCCCTGATATTATATTGTAAGAATGTTTTTTTCTATAAAGCAATCCAAGGCGGTAGACACATGATCGGCCACTTCTCAGTTTTTAAGAGTATGTAATGTACATGACAAAAGTACTCACAGGTTTCATTAGAGAGAAAGGGGTTACTGCATTAATTAGTATTGTGTGGGGTTCAACAAAGGCAGTGATGGAGGGTGCTTTACTTAGCTAGACAATAAATGGTGATAGACATAGTCAGGAAGAGACAGAACAACTATGTGAATTTTTAATATATTTAGAAATGGTACCTCCCACTTTAGTAGAAGGGGGGTCTCCAAATCATTAAGAGTCTATATTCTAACAATTGATAATGATTCAAATGTTACTTAAGAAAAAAATTATGATAAGGAAAACAGAGCATCTTGTAAGCAGTGTCAATGTAAGATAATGAGAATATGGGACCAATCTTGGCTTTATCTGTCCGGGAAAAGACAAAGCAAAGTGTGAACAATGGAATAAGAGAGTCATTGGGGGAGGAAGCTGTGGTCCCAAATTTTTTTGGGATGTTTTCCAATCATATTATTCACATTTTTGTTAAGAAGGTTGTATAGCATCCACAGAGGAGATCAGATGCCAGTATGTACATATTAAATCTTGCAAGCCCAGTCCAACAATTAGGATCCTCAATTATGCAGGGTGAATTGGTAAAGGTTATCTCTGAGCCAGATTCCACATCCTTTGAATTTCAGATAAATATTTACACATATTGTCACCACAATTTTGCTCGAAACCTTCAACTTATTTGATAATGAGGGTAGTTTACTACAGTCAAAGAAAGAGACATATACAGTATTTTTTATATTTTTTAAAGACATTGATTCAAAACTTTTAGCCTTTTACAGGTCTATCACTTATTAACAACAACATTAGAAGATATTCTAACATTTTGGCCAATATGTTAACATATGGAATAGCAATATTGATAGATAGTATGCAAAATAGTATACTTGGAAGAGATATGACAACACACAAACATGGAAAAGGCAGATCTGGCAGTTTAAAGTGGGGTGACAGTAGGGATAATCTTTTTGGACACTGAAAAGGAATTCAACATGGTATCCTGGCAATGTTTGTGACCGGTGCTGGCTATCTTTGGTGTTCGCACAGAATGAACAACTCAGGTGCAAATCACCTATCAGGGGCTCTCCTCTACATGTATTGTTTGTATTGGGGATATGGCTGAATAAGTTCTAATTATAAGGGGACAGCTATTTGTTCTTTATTTGGAGCTATTGTTGAGGCCTACCAAAGCTCCCCCAGATACCCCCTTTAATCCTGAATGCTACAGAGGTAGAAAATCTCAGCCCATGCGGATGATGTCACCATTTTTACAGCTAAACATGGCACTGCTATTCTACCCACAGTAAAAAGTCATCAAAGTCATTACATTTGTGGAAAGATCTGGATATATTACACGAACCAGCAAAAAAAAATCGTACACAAGGGCAATAGAAACATCCAGACTCTTGGTATGTTTCGCAGGCTACCATTCTAAATATTGCACCAATTGTGGAAGAGATGCAAACTTTATTATGGACTATTTATTCAATCTTCCATCTCATGTATGCATAAAGGGTGACAGGTTTCCTATTGCTATCTTAGGGTGCTGCTACTAAATTATTCTATATCTACCCATAATTGTACCTGCCACCGTTTGTAAACACAATGAATCATCATAGATGTGTTTTATTTGTCTTTACAAAAGTCCACAAAGGGCTTCTACAGTTATTTCAAAGTAAAGGAGGCTTGTCCTTTCCATGTCTCAAAAATTATTCCTTGGCTGCCTTTGCTTCCGTGCTCACTTAGGTCCTGGGTATAAACAAAACGATCTGGCCAATAGAGAATTATACTCCAACATGCTTAAAAAAAAAAAAATCTGGACTTTGATGTTATATGGACAGTGATGGTAGGTCCTAAGCAGTAGATTTAAAATCCCTTACATCAAAAATGTCCAAGTTTGTGGTTTACTACTACGCTTCCCAGCTTTGCTCACAATATGTATGCTTGTAAATAGGCAAATTCTAAACTACAAATGGTAAGACAACTTTTTAAAGGAGGGACCTCTCATTCTTTCAGAAATTTGATGAGAATATATCAAGCTGTAAGATTAGGCTTCCTTCAGCATTTACAGATGAGTGAGTTTTTTTTAGCATCTTCTATCTGATGGCGCAAGCTTGACTTCTTACTCTATCTTTGACTTGTTATTTTCCATTTCTTAAAAATCCATTTAATCATCAGTTATCATCAGTTGTGCCATTTAACATGTCATGAGTGATGTAATATGTGAGGTTGTAAGCTGTGAATGGTGGGGCCACAAGGTGTAGTTAGTGGAGTAAAATATGAGTGATGATCTTCAGATTTATTATTTTTTACTGTGGATTTTGTGTTATTTCAACACCTGCTTATAACATCACTTTAACCTTAGTTGTTTTTGTGAATTTTGAGTTTTTTAACATAAACAAAAATTTTATTAGCATACCTAAATAAACAATTGCTTTGACCTTTGTTTTTTTAGTGACTATCTGACTTTTTGTATAACATGTGGTAAAATGTTATTACCATAACGAACTATAATATCACTAATGGCAGGATGGGACACTCTAAGTTAATAATTGAGAGAAGCTGTCACCTAAAAGGCTTGCACATCACAAAGGCTCTTCCTGAGAACTCTAACAAGGGTTTTAACACTGGTCTAATGTGACCCCAGACAAGCTAGGGAAAAGACAGGGTGGAAGGGGATGCCTGACATCTCAGGTGGGGTGGACTGAAAATCTATAGAATCTTCTACCCCTTCAAAGCAGGCACCAGGTATACATATTGGACCTAAGACCGCCAACTCCTCAGGTAATATACTTGACTTGTTGTGCATATTAAGTAACACACCAAATGTTAACTGAAAAAAACTATGATTACATGGATGTTATAGTTAAACTCAGATTTCACTCATGCAAAACCAAATTCAGCAGTTATAGTTAACGCAGTTAAATATAATATGTGCCACCGCAATGCACTGCTTATGAACTCAGATATTACTTCACTCATGACATGGTCAGTGACATCACAGATGACATAATTGATGACATCTTCAATGACATCACTGATGACAGCACTGATTACATACATCATCCAGTGAGTGTAAGTGTATCTTACAAGTTTTGGAGTTGAAGATCAATACTAAGCTACTGCATATATTAAATTACTATTCTTTTTCTACTGCTAATGAGTTATACTGTTTATAATATATGTAATCTGAGTGGCATTGTCATTGTCTGTATCAGTGTGGGAGTAAGTGTCTGAGTGGGTGTACGGGTATGTGAGTGGGTGTGTGAGTGGCTGTATGGATGAATGAGTGGGCATATGAGTAGCTGGAAGGTGAGTGATTGACTGGGTGAGTGGCTGTATCAGTGACTGGTGGCTGTATGAGTGCCTTTATGGGTGGATGAATGTGTGTGTGCAAGAGGCTGTATGGGGTACTTAATGGCTGTGTGAATGGCTCTAGGGGTGAGTGTCTGGGTGTATAAGTAGATGTATGGGTAAGTGAGATGTTTGACTGAGTTTATGGATAAACGAGTGGGTGTGTGAGTGGTGTTTCACACAGAAGGTATTTGTGTGAGTAGCTACATAGATGAATGAGTTTGCACAATAATTATTCTAATAATGTGTAAATGGGTATGTACGTGGTTTTGTGGATGAGTGAATGGAGGTGTGAGTGACTGAATGTGTGAGTAAGTTGCTGTGTGGGTGTGTGAATGGGTGTGTGAGTGGTTGTATGGGTGTGGGAGTGAGTGTCGGAGGGGCTGTATGGGTCTGTGAGTGGGTGTGTAAGATGGTTAATGGGTGTGTGAGAGGCTGTATGGGTATGTGAGTGGCTGTGTGAGTGGCTATATGAGTGAGTGTGTGTCAGTAGTTGGATGGGTATCTGAGTGGTCGTATGGGTGTGTAAGTGGATTTATGAGAGGTTCCATGGGGTGTGAGTGGGTGTGTGAGTGGTTCTGTGAATAATGTCATGCGTGAGGTAATATCTGAGTTCATACGCAGTGCATTACAGTGGCATTAGTTAGTTGAGGTAACTATAACTGCTAAATCTCAATGGTTTTATGCAAGCAAAAACTGAGCCTAACTATAACATCCCTGTAACCTTTGTTTTTTGCAGTAAATTTTCATGTTTTTTACATTCTAATTTCAAGCTATAACATCCCTGTAGCCATTATTTTTCAAGTGACTTTCAAATTTTTAAATTTTTTTTATTTCCTAACTTGTAATCTTTAAGAGTGGATGTGTGAGTGATTGTATTGATAGTTGAGTTGGAGTGTGAGTGGCTGTATGGGTCTCTCAGTTGGTGTGTGAGTAGGTTTGTGGGTGGCTGTATAGGTCTGTGAGTGGGTGTCTGAGTGGCTCCGTGACTGGATGTGTGAGTGTCTGAGTAGGTCTGTGAGTGGGTACATGACTGTCTTTGAAGGTCTGTGAGTAGATGAATGAGTCTTGGAGTGGGTGAGTGAGTGGTTATATGAGTGTCTGAGTGGGTCTGTGAGCAGTTATAGGAGTATGTGAGTGGGTAAGCGAGTTACTGAGTGGGTTCAGTCAGTGGGTTCATGAGTCTCAGAGTGGATTTGTGAGTGGGTGCATGAGTTTCTTAGTAGGTCTATGAATGGGAGCTTGAGTTTTGTTTGTGGGTCTATGCATGGAAGTATGGGTGCCTGAGTGGGTCCGTGAGTAGGTGGATGAGTGTCTGGGTGGGTATTTAAGAGTTTGTGATAGTCTCTGAGTGGGTCTGTGAGTGGGTGTGTGAGTATCTGAGTAGTTCTGTGAATAGGTGTGTTAGTGTCTCAGTGGGCCTGTGAGTGAGTGTGTGATTCACTGAGTGGGTCTGTGAGTGTGTAATTGAGCCTCTTAGTGGGTCTGTGAGTGGGTAAATGAGTTCTTGAATGGATCTGTGAGTGGGTGCATGAGTGTTTGAGTGTGTCTGTCAGTGGGTATGGGAGTCTCTAAGTGGGTCTATGAATTGACGCATGAATGTGTGAGTGGGTCTGTTAGTGGGTGCATGAGTGTATGAGTGGGTTAGTCAGTGGGTGAATGGTAAAAAAAAGTAGGCACACATGGGAGCAGGTCTTCGTGCCAGCTCCCCCTGTGACTATTTTACTCTCCAGCTTGATTGCAGTCCTCTACCCTCTGCTTTTTTCGGATTTGTGCCTCCACTGCTCATATTGTGCCTCTTCACTGCTCACTTCTGCCCTCTATTTTGCCTCTTTCTGCTCATTCTGCCAGTTATGTTACCTCTTTCTGCTAGTTCTTGACCTTTATTTTTTCTCTTGCTGCTGGTTTCTGACCTCTGCTTTGCATCTTGCTTTCATTCTGACCTCTATTTTGCATTTTTCTGAATGCTTCTGACCTTTATTTAGCCTCTTTCTGACCTTTAGTCTGACTCTTGCTGCTAATTTCTGACCTCTATTTTGCCTCTTTCTGACTTTAATTCTGCTTTTCTGCTCATTTATGAGTTTTATATTGCCCTATTTCTGCTCGTTTCTGACCTTTATTCTGCCTCTTTCTGCTCATTTCTCACCTTTATTTTGCCTCTTTCTGCTTGTTCCAGATTTTTATTGTGCCTCTTCCTGGTCATTTATGACTTTTATTTTGCCCTTTCTTCTCATTTCTGGCCTTTATTCTGCCTCTTTCTGCTCATTTCTCACCTTTATTTTGGCTCATTCTGCTTGTTTCTCACCTTTATTTTGCCTCTTTCTGCTTGTTCCTGATCTTTATTCTGCCTCTCCCTGCTTGTTTCTGAACTTTATTCTACTTCTTTCTCAGTGGTGGCTGGTGCATTTTAAAAACTTACAGGACAGCAAAGCTAAATATAAAGTTTAAGCGAACTTGAATGAAACATGGGGGTGAGGGGGTGCAAAGCTCTTCTCTCCCCCACAAGACCATCTGAGAAAAGAAAACTAGCTATAATTTATTTTTATAGAAAAGGGAAAATGTACGCTCAAAGACTCAGCACTCTACCTTGCAGTCACAGAGACACATCACCTGCTTATCCTGCACTCACAGATGCACACAGCCTCACACACTTTACACTTACACAAGGACACCGCTCACCCTGCACTGAGAAAAAACACAACTCATCTAGGGTACTCGCACCACTACCTCTGCACTCATGAGGCATGCTGCTCATCCAGTGAACTCATACAATCACACAACTGACTCTGTGCTCACAAAGGTAAGCACACCAATTAACAACACTCACACATGCACAGCTTTCACCCATACAGTCTTACCACTGACTCAGTGGACTCTCTGTACTCACCCTGCACTCATACATGGACAAGGCTGATCCTGCACTTATACAGTCACACAACTCACCCTGCACACACACACACACACACACAAGGTCATCACTCACTCGGTGAACTCTTATTACTCATTCTGAACTCATACATGGGCACCACTGTACTGTACCCTGCACCCATATAGTCACACAACTCACTCTGCAGTCGAAAAGGCATACCTTGAACCCTGCACTCATATAGTCCTACCACTCACCAAATGGACTCCCATCACTCACGGTGCACTGATACAGAGACACGGCTGACCCTGCATTCATACAGTCATACAACCCACCCAGCAGTTATACAGACACACAATTCAGCCTACACTCAGTCTTACCACTCACCCAATTGACTCTTATTTCTCACCCTGCACTCATACAGAGATACTTGTGACCCTGCACTCATAAAGCCATACAACCCACTCTGCGGCCATACAGGCACAGCCTTCAACCTGTACTCCTACAGTCTTACTAGTCACCTAATGGACTATCATCACCCACACTGCACTTATACAGAGACACTACTGACCCTGCACTCATACAGCCACACAACTCACTTTGCAGTCACATACGCTCATCACTTACCCTGTCCCCACACAGCCATACGACTCACCATTCGTTCTGCATGCACAAACAGACCCCAGCAGCACTAAATCTTCTCTGCCTCACCACCCTCTCAAGCAGAGCCCTGCAGAGTATTAAGGAGGGGGTGTTGTTGCGGATGTCAAGCAGAGGAAGAAAACAGTTGCAGGAGTGCACAGGTCTGAAGTTGATGGCAACCGCCTGGGAAGTGCCAATTGGGGGCAGAGCAGACATATTTGGTCCTCTACCCAACTCACTCCCCTTCTGTCGCTGCATTTAAAGATTGGGTACTGTATAATTGAGGCTTTTAGTCACTCTGGCCCTAACACCCTTCTGGACAGTTTTCTACTGGAATGATTGCTATTTTAGTGACTCCCCTGGTACAAGAAAAAGAGTTAAATCACTGAAAGCTGATGTTTTCCCATCTTATCCGTACAAATACTTCAGACAGCAATTGCAAGAAGAATGCATTGAAAAACATGATCTAGAGCTATTAAAATGGTCCCTTACTCATAAAGTAAACAAAAACTGACAGATAGTGTTACCCATGATCTATATTAAGCCTTCCTTAAATACCACGTCCAGGCATTTCAATTAAATGGCTCATATTTTACCTGACTGAGAGGCTCAGGCAGCAGATCAATGGAGATGCAGTCAGGCTATAACCGAAAAAGTCACTAGATAGCTTAAAGGGGTAGGCAGCACTGGCACATTAGGAGTCCTTCTGCTCCAAGGGAAGGATAGAGCAGGGAGAACAAAATGTCCACTTTTCAGTTAAAATTGCACAGTGAACTATGGTGAGAACAGCGCAGAGTTCTCTGATGACAACTTTCCTCCCATGTCCCAAACACAACATCTACATTCATTTCTTCCCTCACATGTTATCCAAATGCAAGGCCACCTCTGTCCCAGCTGGCTCCACGTGGCCTGTGCAAGACGGCATTGCTGCTGTATGGAATGAGCAGCTGGAAAGGCAGCTCCCCCGTGCAGGAGCAATTGTTTAATCTCTTTCCCTGCCCACATGCCTTTCGGCAGGGAAAGAGATGAAACCTCCGCTACGAGTGGGCTTGCTGGAAGCGGAGTGTCCGCTTTTTCATGGTGGGAGCTATCACAGCCCCAGGGAAGTGGTGGTCCCCAGGGCTGAGAAAAGTCTGGGAGAGAGCCCCCCTCCTTCTAAAACAAAAACGAAAGCCTTGAGGAGGTGATGGTCCCCAGGATCAGGGAGTCCACTTGCCCCCCCCCCATACTAATTTTTTAATATTGCTCTGGGGCGGTGGTGATCCTTGGGGCATGTGGGGTCCAAGAAGATTCTGTTTATTATTAGCATGAATTCCAGGAAGTTGGTGGTCCCTTGTGCATCAATAAGCCCTTTGAGGGGGTTCTGTGCGACCTCTCCATTTTTTTAAAGCTATCTGCCTGCCCCCTGGATCTGGCCCACCCACGGGCTCTTTTTAAAACAAGCTCAGGAGACCACACTTGGGGGCATATTTACAAGCCCCTATTGCCATCACAACATCACATTTTCAGGTCAGATGTTGTGGTGGCAATAAGGGCTTCGCCTTATTTACAAGGCAGCGTTAAGCCACTTGATGTGGCTTAACGCTGCCTTGTAAATAAGGCACCCTTTCATGTTGCACTTAGCGTGAAAGGGGAGGGCAATGGGTGTAGTGGTGGGCGTTCCACCAGAACACCCATTGATTTTGATGCTGCCTCCTATTTACAAGGGTGGCGTAAATAGGAGGCTGCACCAAAATTAAGACCAGGAAAAACCTGGCCTCAAACTGGTGAAATGAGGAGAAATGCGTTATTTCTCCTCGTTTTTGCTGTTTCCATGTGTGCTGCGTTGTGAAGCAAACATGGAAACAGCAAAATGCCATTGACTGTTTATGTGTAGGAAGGTGTTCCTGCCTGCACATAAACAATCATTGAGAAAAAAAAATTTACATTTTGCAGCTTCTATGTGTGCTGCATTAAGCATTAAGCAGCACACACAGAAGTTACAATGCTCCATTACTGATTGTTTATGTGCAGGCACTTCCTTCACATAAACAATCATTCCCCTGCAACACAGACACCCTTGCTCTATGGTGCAAGGGTGTCTACGTTGGTGCTAGGCCGCTAAATTAGCGCCATCCCAGGAGGAAACGCAGGGCTGCACCATATTCTCGTAATATGGTGCAGTACTGCGTTTCAGAAGTGGCAGAGCATGGCGTTAAGCCAAAGAGGCTACCGCCACACTCCGCCGCTTTTCTCGTAAATATGCCCCTTGTTTATTTTGCAATTTTTGCAACAAATGTATTTTTTATTTTTCAAAAAATGCTTTTTTTGCCCTTACAGGGTCCATCTTGTACCCTACCACCAGAGTGTCAGGGTATTCGTACACTGCCCCCTTTTCTTTTTTTGAGCATTTTTTGGAGGGCTTGGCTGAAGCCGAGTCCTAAAATGGCTGGCAACACTTCCTGGCTGAAGTGTTCACAACCAACAGAGCTCGGCAGATCTCTGCAAGAGCTTGGTATTATTCACTAAGTTGTAGCGATCCTAGATGTATAAATGTGGATTTCCTTTATTTTCTCAACAACTGCTGAACAGATTTACACCAAATAACTGAAAGCATAAATTGCATAACCAAATCTACCTTTCTGCCAAATTCAGTGTAATTCCATCCCATGGTTGGGCTGTAGTCATCTTTAAACCTCCTATGGTAATTAACATTGGAAATACACTTTATTTTTACTCCCCCTGTTGCTTGGCCCCCACTTGATGGATCGCCCATATCCTTCCATACGTATATAGAATCACACACACACTTTTTTGGGACAATTTCGTGAACATTTGTCAAATGGTGTCAAAGACATAGCCAAGTCAAAAAACGATTTCCTGTGGAAACATGGTTCTAACTATATCTACCGACAGGCGACCGCCATTAGGTAATATATAGATACTTTTTTTTGTTTTTTATAATTTCTTTTTTCTTGAAAACCAAGAACAAAATAAAGGATTTACAAACAATGTAACAGTCACATAATATGTTACAGTTCTTTACATAGCAAGTCTCAGTATTTTCAGACAATCCATCAATTATATCTTGAAGCCCTGATTTGGCACTTTTACGCCCCTGAAAATGTTGCTTACATCCCTCCCTTCTACCTTTCAACACCGCTGACCCCCTCAGTCCCCATAGGACTGTCCCTGTATGCTATCAATGCCCCACAGACCTTTTGCCATTTCTAAGGGAAGCCTCTCGCTGTATACACCACAGATTCTGCTTGCTGGCACCTGTCCAAGTCGACTATCGTTGGGGAGCTCGCTGTTGTTGCCACCAACTCTGCAGACCTGTGCCACCACTGCCTTTCCTGCTTTTTGGGGGCCGATAGGGGGTTTCTTTTGTCTTTCTCTTTTATTTTGAAAATGTGTGGTATGATTACACTTGACGATTAGGTTATGGTACTTGTGTTTTCTTTCTTATAGAAATATCGGGTGTATTAACTTGATGTATTATTGAATGTTTTAATATATTTTATTGTACTGTATGAGATGTTTGAGTTTCCCCCTGCTCATCTCGTATCTCAAGCACCCATGACCTCTCCCTATCAAGGCTTTCCAGCCAGGCCAGCAATTTGGCTACCTTACCTCCAATGTCATAGAAGTGACGGTGTGTTGCCAAGGCGCATTTGCGCGCTTGATCCTCTGTCAGGGCTCGCAAGTCTTGTTGGCGTAACATCAATCGGTGTTTGTTTATCTCATCCCCTTCTTCCTTTGCTTAATTTTCCATCTTTAATATTTATCTCTCAGTCTCTGCAATTTGCCATTTAGATTCCCTTCTCTTACACCCAATTATTGCCTGGACTCCCCCTCGTATCATCATCTTGAAGGCTTCCTAGGGGTCAATCTTGAGTCCATCTATCACTGTTTTTCTTTAAAGTATTGTTTCACGTATTTGCGTACTTTTTCACTGACCCCCATATCTTTTAGATATCAAGCTCCAATGTCGTGGGCATCAGGTAGTTGACCTGCATACCCACCAGCTGGGCCTCCACCAGGGAGTGGTCCTAAATCCCTTTCACCAGTTATGTTGCTGTAGAGACCCGGGATACCTCAGTTCGTAACGCTAGTAAGTAATCTATTCTGGAGAAGCTGCCATTTGGAGCAGTGAAATAAGAATACTGATGACATTCAGGATTGAGCTCCCTCCACGAATCCACCAGCCCAGTCACATATGCAAAATGAGACAGGGTTCCCCTCTCACCCCACCAGCACTTGTTCTACCATGTTCACATCAAAAACTACATTCAAATCACCCCCTATCAGTAGTATTCCCGGGGGGAGTTCCAGCAGCAGACCCCGAAGGTCAGGGAGAGTCTACCCTAAGAAGCGGAGCAAGGCATCGACAGAGCAGATTTTGAGATCCATCCCATCCCATGTCCCCTTGAGGGCCACATATTGCCCATGGTCTTCTTGCCATACCCCCTGGGAGATGAACAGCAGGATTTCTTTATCAGAATTCCTACACCACGTGAGTCGGATGTGTATCCTGCATGAGCCCTCAAGACGGTGTACAGTCAAAATATCGAGTTTTTTATATCTAATTACAGTAATATCGATTCAAAAATATAGAATGGACAAAATATCGAATTGACTGAATATAGACTACAAAAATATCGACTAGAACAGCATTAATATCGATTCCAAAATATAGAATGGACAAAATATCGAATGGACAGTATATAGACAACAAAATTATCGAATATGAGGTAAGTTAATATACATTTTTTAAAGTGTTTTTTATGATACTATATGTGTGAAAAGTGTATATTTATTTTATAATTAATTTTAATTAATTAATTTTATGGTATTTTATTTTTGCCTAATATAAATTAGTAGTGGGTTGTGGGTTTATAGGGGAATAGGGTGGGAAGTAATTTAAATATAATTAATTAAACATGTTAGTTTATTTATTGGTATTTAATTTGAATTAATTGTTAATTAATTTTTAATTCGTTATTAATTAACATTTAATTGGTAATTAATTTTAATTAATTGATTAATTGATAATTAGGCTAATTATATTAATTTATTTTCTGTAGCGGGTTGTGGGTTTATAGGTGAATACGGTAGGAAGTAATTTAATTATAATTAATTAAAGATGTTAATTTATTTATTGGTATTTATTTTGAATTATTTTGAATTAATTATTAATTGGTAAATATTTAAAATAACATTGGTAATTATTTTTAATTAATTGGATAATTTATAATTATGTTAATTATATTAATTTATTTTCTGTCGCGGGTTGTGGGTTTATAGGGGAATAGGGTGGAAAGTAGTTTAATGATAATTAAATAAATATGTTAATTTATTTATTGGTATTTATTTTGAAATAACTTGTCATTAATTATTATTTGGAAATTAAATAAAATGTAATTGGTAATTATTTTAAATTAATTGATTAATTGGTAATTAATTAAAATATAATTGGTAATTCGTTGTTAATTAATTTATAATTGGTAAGTAATTAAAATATAAATGGTACTACATTTTAATTAATTGATTAAATGTTAATTATGTTAATTATTTTAATTTCTTTTCAGTAGTGGGTTGTGGGTTTATAGGGGAAAAGGTTGGGAAGTTATTTAATTATAAATAATAACATTTTCTAATTTATTTATTGGTTATTTTTGTATTCATTTTTTATTATTTTGTAATTGTTAATTAATATATTGTTAATTGTTAAATACTTTGTATTAGTAGGTAATTTTTTTAAATAACTTTTTTTTTTATTTATTGATGAATGTATTCATTTAAAAAAGTATTAATTATTTTAAAAATAAATTATTGGTATTAATATTTAATTATTTTCATTCATATATGAAGTATTAACTTTCCCTACTGTTGCACTCTCTGGAGTGGGAATAGTAATTTTTACCCCTACGCTATCCAACGCTTTCCCTACTGTTGCACTCACTGGAGTGGGAATAGTAATTTTTACCCTTACACTATTCAGTGCTTTCCCTACTGTTGCACTCACTGGAGTGGGAATAGTAATTTTTACCCCTACGCTATCCAACGCTTTCCCTTCTGTTGCACTCACTGGAGTGGGAATAGTAATTTTTATCCCTACGCTATCCAACGCTTTCCCTACTGGTGCACTCTGTGGAGTGGGAATAGGAATTTTTACCCCTACGCTATCCAACGCTTTCCCTACTGTTGCACTCACTGGAGTGGGAATAGTAATTTTTACCATTACGCTATCCAATGCTTTCCCTACTGTTGCACTCTCCGGAGTGGGAATAGTAATTTTTACCCCTACGCTATCCAACGCTTTCTCTACTGTTGCCCTCTATGGAGTGGGAATAGTAATTTTTACCCCTACGCTATCCAATGCTTTCCCTACTGTTGCACTCACTGGAGTGGGAATAGTAATTTTTACCCCTACGCTAACCAATGCTTTCCCTATTGTTGCACTCTCTGGAGTGGGAATAGTAATTTTTACCACTACGCTATCCAACGCTTTCTCTACTGTTGCCCTCTATGGAGTGGGAATAGTAATTTTTACCCCTACGCTATCCAATGATTTCCCTACTGTTGCACTCACTGGAGTGGGAATAGTAATTTTTACCCCTACGCTAACCAATGCTTTCCCTATTGTTGCACTCTCTGGAGTGGGAATATTATTTTTACTCTCCCGCTATCCAACGCTTTCCCTACTGTTGCACTCATTGGAGTGGGAATATTATTTTTTTTCCTCCCGCTATCCAACGCTTTCCCTACTGTTGCACTCATTGGAGTGGGAATAGTAATTTTAACTCCTACGCTATCTGTTTTCCCTACTGTTGCACTCACTGGAGTGGTAATAGTAAATTTAAGCCTCTCGCTATCCTACGGTAAAAATATTGTATATCTTTTTGTTAATATTATGTTTATTTATATATATATATGTGTGTGTGAATTAAAAATATTTTTTATTTACATTAATTCTTTATTAATTGTAAAGTTATTTAAGTAGTTTAAGTATGTTTAAGTTAATTATATTTATTATTACATTAATTTCAAATTACTTTTAAGACATTTAAAAAATTCGATATTTTGACTATCTATATTTTTAACAACGATATATTTGATTCAATATTTTTGTACTTACCTGTTTGGAGATAGGGATTTGATATTTTTGTATTCTATATTTTTTCGTCGATATTTTTATAGGTCTATATTTTAGACATCGATATTATGTCAGTGATCCCTCAAGATATATGCCATTCCGTATAGGGCCTTATAGTGATGAACCTTGAGAAGTGTCTCTTGTATCATTACTATATCGGGAACGTGGCACCGCATATGTTGCAAAACTAATGTGCTTTGATAACACTTCCCAGCCCATTAACATCCCAAGACCATATTTTCAACCCTCAGGGAATATCATGTGTACCTTTCATCTGCATCACCTGGAGTGTTCTCATGCATTCTCTGTCGGTACCCTCCCTCATTACTCGGGAGACAATTTTCTTGGAGCTCTATCCCAGCCTTCACTGCAAATCTAAAAATATGGCTCTGCACAGCCTTAATTAACCGTAAACTCAACCATGACCCACTTAACCCCCCACCCAGCTTCCCAGCTCAATGGATTTAGAACTATCCACTCTGCCAACTCGCAGAGTGCCTTACAAATCAATCAAAAAAAACAAAGGTTACATAGACATTATAGTTAGGGAATAACATCAAGAAACAGTGGAAATCCATTGGAAAAAACAAAGGTTACATGGACGTTATAGTTAGGAAATAGAATTTAAAAAGCCTTAGACGTTCACTGAAAAAAGCAAGGGTAACATGGATGTTTTATTTAGGCTCAGATTTCACTCGTACAAAATCAGTGAAATTCAACCGTTATAGTAACCTGAGCCAACTATAATTTACACCACTGCAAAGCACTGCTTATGATCTCACATATTACATCACTTATAACATTGTCAGTGACCTTTTTTGTGTGAATTTTTACACATTTTTTTATTTTGTTTTCCTAACTGTAACCTTTGAGAGTGAGTGTGTGAGTGGTTGTACATGCCAGTGTGTGGCTGTGTGAATGGCTGTACGGGTCTGTGAGTGGGTGTATGAATGGGGAATGGGTTTGTGAGTGGCTGTATCTGTCCTAGTGGGTATGTGAATGTGTCTGTGAATGGGTGTGTGGGTGCATATGTGTGGGTGCCTATCTGGGTCTGTGAGCACCTGTGTGGGCCGTGGAGTCAGTCTGTGAGTGCCTGGGTGGGTTTGTGAGTGAGTGTGTTAGTGCTTGTGTAGGTATGTGAATAGGTATGTGAGTGGGACTATGGGTACTGGGCATTTGCATATGTAGGGTATTTAAAAGGGATAACCATAGACTCTGCTCTCACCAGGAGATGGCAAAAAAGAAACCACTCATTAGAGTCACTGCACATCAGATTGTGCTCTAATAGATCAATGATGAATTCACATCCATTTAGGATTTCATATCGTTTTTCAACGTAGGATATCAGTGGAAACACACTTTCTTAACTTCACGAAGCCCAAGAAGCTAGGATCATTTGTCTTTTACGAACGTGGAGCTAAAACTGGGGCACCTGCTATGTTTATACTTGGAAGTGCTTCCTGTTAAGGTTTAATTTCTATGAAATATTCATCAGGGCCAGAACAAAAGTTCACAATTTTGCACAAAATGTCTACCCTACTGGAGCCCTTTTTAATGGTTATTTAGTAGTTGCTACCTCGTTGTTTAAATACCTTGTGTGTATTCTACACTCAACCGCACAATTGACCATGAGGAAATGTCTCCAGTGATCTTGTGTGTGTTTCAGCAATGTGATTGCTTCTCATGTGTCTTCATACAGAAATCTGTGATAACATGAATCGTACTACAGAGAAGACAATGAGACTACAAAGAGGTAAATCTCTACCAAACAAGGATCCTACCTCTTGCCTATAAGAAGTAAGTGCTTCTTTGCTTGGTGGAGATGGCCCCATATTACTCAGCATCAAGAATATGTCACCAAAATTGCCAGGAAAAGCACTGGGGGACCATTTGTTAAGCTGTTAATCATCCTGGAAAAATTGAAGCTCCTTTGTATACCACTAAGGTGGACAGAGCGAGGCCAAATGGGAAGAGCTACCAATGATTTGTAGATATGCAAAATCATAGTAATTTTAATGGTAAAACCATAGACGCTCCCTTCACCAGTACAGGACAGGACTAGGCTCAGGCGGAGCTTGTAGAGTTTCATTCTGCAGAATTCTGCAGAGGTACCGAAGAACTCCACCAAATTCCAAGGAGTTCTGCGAGCAGGCGGAGTATTGCTCCTCCACCCCTAATGAAGTCCCCTTGGATGCTGAGGGTCATTGGGGACCAAGAACTCCTACTGTTACCATCAGTCAGTCCCACACAGCAGTGTTGCTGAGATCTCATCAGAGGACCAAACTCCTTTCTCAACCACTTTTCAAACCTTCCTCCTAGCACACTTCTGGTTGGAGGATTAGGACCCCTTAGTTGCTGAGGGTTTTTGGGGGCCAAGAACCCCTATTGTTACCAGCAGTAAGACCCACACAGTGGGATTGCTGAGAGCTCATAGGAGGCTACACCCCCTTTTTCAACCACTGTTAAAATTAGCTTTCTGGTGCACTGCTCTTTTGGAGGAAGAAGTCCCCTTGGATGCTAAGGGTCTTGGGTGCCAAGAACCCCCTCCTCAATAAGTCCCACGGAGTGGATTGCTGACAGCTCGTCAGAGGCCCCACCCCTTTTACAACCACTCTGCCAACGCATCTCCTGGCACAACATTGGTTGGGGGATGAAGTCCCCTTGGCTGCTGGGGTCAATGGAGACTAAGGGGCCCCTTATGATGTCGGGCGGATTGCGCCCACCAGGCTGGCGGTGGCCACCGCCAGCCTGGCGGGGGCAATCCGCCCGACATCCACTCTTGATTTCCCCCGCCATATTAGTATGGCAGGGGACCTCGGTGGACGGAAAGACCGTCCGCCGCTTTTCCGCCCCGGTCACCTTGCGGCCAGGGCGGAAACGGTGTCTATCAGACGCCGCCAGCCATATTATGATAGGCATTTTTCAATGCCTTTCCGTGGCGGCAATGCCGCCACGTAAAGGCATGCAAACTTCACTCTGGGGGCCCCCTGTGGGCCCCCAGAGTGAAGGAGAGTAGGGGGTGCACACGGGGGGGTACCTGTGGTACCCCCCTGCATTTGCATAATCAAAGCGGCAGGCACCGCACAGTGCCTGCCGCTTTGATTATGCAAATGCAAAAGTTATTTTTAAACATTGTGGCGGGTGGTGCTGAGAGCACTGCCCGCCACAATGCTTAACATGCAGGATGTGCCCGGCACTGTGGCGGACACATCCTAACACCCCCACGGGACCCCCGCCCATATGGCGGGCAGTCCCTAATACCACGAGGATGGCGGGCGGGCAAAGTCCGCCTGCCATCCTAATGACCCCCTAAGACTCCTCCTGAGACTCCTCCTAATTCAGACACAGCAGGATTGCTTAGAGCTCATCAGAAGCCCTGCCCCACTCTGCTAATGCCCCTCCTAGCGCAATACTTTTTAGGGAAGAAGATCTCTTTGATGCTGAGGGTTGTTGGGGGCCAAGAATCCCTGCTATCACCTCCAGGAAGCCCCAAGTGGAGGATTGCTGAGATCTTGTCGGAGGCCCGCCCTATTTCCCAACCACTCTGAAAACGCACCTCCTGATACACTATTCATGGGGGGGTGAAGTCCCCTTGGAATCTGAAGGTTGTTAGGGACAGAGGATCCTTATTTTTACCACCAGTAATTTCCACACAGTGGAATTGCTGTGAGCTCATAGGAGGCCCCACCCTCTTTCCCAACCACTCAGAAAATGCACCTCCTGGTGCACTACTCTTTGGGGGATGAAGTCCCCTAGGGTGCTGAAGGTCGCTAGGGACAAGATCCCCTCCTGTTACCACCAGTAAGACACACACAACAGGATTGCTTAGAGCTCGTTAGAGGCCCTGACCCCTTCCTCCACCACTCTGCAAAGGTGCTTTCTGGCACACTACTCATTGGGGGATGAAGTGAGACATGAAACTCACTGTCCATTCATGGGGGAGGAAGGCTCAATTTGACCCCGGGGAACCCCATCCCCCCCAGGCCCGGTCTCTTGCTTAGGGCACCCAGTATACTACTTTGGGGACCGCAGGGAAAGTCTCAATGGCCCTGCAGTCCCTGCTGGTTCCCTGCCTCAAGCAAAAAATCCTGCTCCCTGCATGGGGAGCAGTTCTGTCAACTCTTTTCCTGCCTGCATGCCAACAGGCAGGGAAACAGATAGAAAACTCTGCTCACAGAAAACAGGATGCTGAGGGTCGTTGGGGGGCCAAGAACCCCTCCTGTTGCCACCAGTAAGTCCTATACAGTGGGATTGCTGAGTGCTCATCAGAGGCTCGCCCCATTTCTCAACCACTCTGCAAATTCGCCTCCTGGTGCACTACTACTGGAAGCTTCAATGCTCTGCATTCCCTGCCGACTCCCTGCCTCAAGCAAAAAATGCTACTTTCTACATGTGGGATGTGCATGTGCATTCAGTCATCTGTTTTCCTGCCTGCTTGACAGCGGGCAAGGAAACAGATGAAAACTCTGCTCCCCGTAAGCGGGAGCAGTTTTCCTGATTCTGCCTGCTCGGAGGGAGTTACTGTTTCCTATCGCTTGTCGGAAACTGTCAAAGCTCCCACCAAGCGAAAGCAAATTGCTATATCCTGAGGGTGGGCACCTTGGGAGATAGCAGGAGGCAGCCCCTGGGTGTGGCAGTCTCCGGGCCATTAGTGACTCAAAGAGGGTAGCCGCAAGGCCTATTCCTTTACTTATCATGGGTTGTCCCCTGGGAGGTGGTGGTCCCTGGAACCGTATATATGGCCTGGGAGGGGGCTGTGCAGCCCCCTCTCACTTTTATGTGGATTTTTGGCCCCAGGGAGGTTATGGTCCCGGGGCATGGGGAGTCCATGTAGCCCACTGTCATTTTAAGGAGGAGGTGATGGTCCCTGGGACTCAAATGATCCCATATAGGGAGGTCCATTTGGCTCCCCTCCAATATATTAAAAAGCCCCGGTGGTGGCCCTGGGGCTCAAAAGAGCCCTAGGAGGAGGGCTCTGTGTGTCCCCTCCTTGTCCTTTGTATTTTCACATGCCCCCTGGACCAGGCCCACCTGGGGCAGTACTGTAAACAAGCAACGTGCCAAAAATGTGTGAATCCACCACAATTTTCACCAAAAATGTTTTTTAATACATGATTTTTGGCCTTGGAGGGGTACATGGGGGAAACATAGCATCAAGCCTAGGGGCCAGGGTACTCCTAACAAAACTTGATCAAATGTTACTGGTCTAGCAGTCACAAATGGGCAAAGCAATAGTGAGCTGAATGTTAACCCCAAAATTTGTGTTCACAAAAAGGAAGAAATGAATCCCATCTGCCCACCCAATGGCAGAGCTTCATCATCTGGGAGGTGTTCAAAGATGGTCCAAGTTAGGGCAACACACCTTGTAATATCATGTGCTGCACTAGTCCAACAACCACCGGTGATGGATCATACCATAGAATATATAGTTTGTGGTGTGGGATGGGTGTTTTGCAGTGATGAAAAAGTGATAAAGAGAGTTAAATGTAAAATTGGCTACCATAATAAAGGACTACATTTTATTCAAGAAATATTATGGTGTCAAGATTTAACCCCTTCGACGCTGATGACGAGCTCAGCTCGTCATGAAGTACACCTCTCGTACGCTCATGACGAGCTGAGCTCGTCATGAACCGCGGGTTTTTCAAATCTTCAGCGCACAGCGGGAAAATGCGCCGCACCGATGGAGTTAAGAACAGAGTGTGGATAGCTCGAAAAAATAACTGTCGTCAAATGATTGTAAAAGGTCTACATCTTTCTGCCTTCGTAGGATAAGGTGACCTACCTGGCATTCATCAGGACCGGGACCGGGACTGCACTACTGAAAAAGAAGATATCAAATGTGAAAACAGAAAAAGAAAAAAAATACAATACATCCTACCATGCGTGGAATTCCGCCATGTGTGTTCAAAATCAAGGGGATTCTTTCCCAAAGTCTCATGGGAGTAAGCCTCGCCTCTCCTGGCCACTGCTCAGGGACGGAGGACCCGCTCTGTCCGTCGGTACCCCTGACTGATCCTACCCTACCCCCTTCTCTTTTATTTACATTATAGTTTGAGACTCGGCTGAGTACAAGTCACAAGATGTCTGCCAATACTCCCTGGTTGAAGTGTTGGCAGGCAATCAGATCTCAGTATAAGGTTGGGAGGATATGCAGAGTGTCTGCTTCTCTAGATATACACATGTGGTTTTCTTTTCATGTTGCAAAAACTACTGAACGGATTTACACCAAATCACACAATGAACTCTTATTGGAAAAAGAACTAGTTTTATACCAAAGTTGGTGTAATTCCAATCAGCGGTTTGGACTGTAGTTGTGTCAAAAATTCCTATAGAAATTAACATGGAAAATGCAAATTCTTTCACCCGCCCTCTTTCTCAGCCCCTGCCAGATGGATCACCCAGGAATTTCCCATGCACAAAATAACCCAATTTGAAATTTTTTGGGTAAAACTTGGTGAAGATTCGTCAAATTGTGCCAAAGATAGAGACAAGTTAAAAAAAAACGCTTTTCCTATGGAAACTACGTCCTACCTAGTATTCAAAGTGACACAAAAGAGGATGATGGACGGAGCATTTGAGCAAATCAAACACACACCCCCACTCCACTGATCTGGGTTTAATCCATCACCATTCTTTAGCTCACTCAGCCACCCCAGTTCAGACATGGTCAAATGCAAATCAGTCTGACCCTGTGCCTCATGGGAACAGTCCAGCCCGAACTGCCAAGCAATGACTTCCCTGGACCGGAAACAAGCATCCTGGGACCGGTTTCGGATTCATAATCCTCATCAGCCAGGCTATCTTGAATCCAGTGGCCAAGTGAGCAAGGGACTCACGTCTGAGCATACCCTGCCAACTTAGGGAGAACAAAGCGATACAAAAGGGGATGATGGACGGAGCGTTTGAGCAAATCAAACACTCACCCCCAGTCCACTGATCTGGGTTAAATACATCACCATTCTTTAGCTCACTCAGCCAACCCAGTTCATACATGGCCATATGAAATCAGTCTGACCCTGTGCCTCATGGGAACAGACCAGCCCGAACTGCCAAGCCACGTCTTCCCTGGACCAGAAACAAGCATCCTGGGACCGGTTTTGGATTCATAATCCTCATCAGCCAGGCTATCTTGAATCCAGTGGCCAAGTGAGCAGGGGACTCACGTCTGAGCATACCCTGCCAACTTAGGGCGAACAAAGCGAGAGAAAAGGGGATGATGGACGGAGCGTTTGAGCAAATCAAACACTCACCCCCAGTCCTCTGATCTGGGTTTAATCCATCACCATTCTTTAGCTCGCTCAGCCACCCCAGTTCAGACATGGCCATATGCAAATCAGTCTGACCCTGTGCCTCATGGGTACAGTCTAGCCCGAACTGCCAAGCCATGTCTTCCCTGGAGCGGAAACAAGCATTCTGGGACCGGATTTGGATTCATAATCCTCATCAGCCAGGCTATCTTGAATCCAGTGGCCAAGTGAGCAAGGGACTCACGTCTGAGCATACCCTGCCAACATAGGGCGAACAAAGTGATACAAAAGGGGATGATGGACGGAGCATTTGAGCAAATCAAACACTCACCCCCAGTCCACTAATCTGGGTTTAATCCATCACCATTCTTTAGCTCACTCAGCCACCCCAGTTCAGACATGGCCATATGCAAATCAGTCTGACCCTGTGCCTCATGGGAACAGTCCAGCCCGAACTGCAAGCCATGTCTTCCCTGGACCAGAAACAAGCATCCTGGGACCGGTTTCAGATTCATAATCCTCATCAGCCAGGCTATTTTGAATCCAGTGGCCAAGTGAGCAAGGGACTCACGTCTGAGCATACCCTGCCAGCTTAGGGCAAACAAAGCGATACAGAAGGGGATGATGGATGGAGGGTTTGAGCAAATCAAACACTCACCCGCAGTCCACTGATCTGGGTTTAATCTATCACCATTCTTTAGCTCACTCAGCCACCCCAGTTCAGACATGGCAATATGCAAATCAGTCTGACCCTGTGCCTCATGGGAACAGTCCAGCCCGAACTGCCAAGCCATGTCTTGCCTGGACCGGAAACAAGCATCCTCGGACCGGTTTCGGATTCATAATCCTCATCAGCCAGGCTATCTTGAATCCAGTGGCCAAGTGAGCAAGAGATTCACGTCTGAGCATACCCTGCCAACTTAGGGCGGACAAAGCAGTACAAAAGGGGATGATGGACAGAGCGTTTGAGCAAATCAAACACTCACCCCCAGTCCACTGATCTGGGTTTAATCCATCACCATTCTTTAGCTCACTCCGCCACCCCAGTTCAGACATGGCCATATGCAAATCAGTCTGACCCTGTGCCTCATCGGTACAGTCCAGCCCGTACTGCCAAGTCATGTCTTCCCTGGAGCGAAAACAAGCATTCTGGGACCGGTTTCGGATTCATAATCCTCATCAGCCAGGCTATCTTAAATCCAGTGGCCAAGTGAGCAAGGGACTCACGTCTGAGCATACCCTGCCAACTTTGGGTGAACAAAGCCATACAAAAGGGGATGATGGATGGAGCGTTTGAGCAAATAAAACACTCACCCCCAGTCCACTGATCTGGGTTTAATCCATCACTATTCTTTAGCTCACTCAGCCACCCCAGTTCAGACATGGCCATATGCAAATCAGTCTGACCCTGTGCCTCATGGGAACAGTCCAGCTCGAACTGCCAAGCCATGTCTTCCCTGGACAGGAAACAAGCATCCTGGGACCGGTTTCGGATTCATAATCCTCATCTGCCAGGCTATCTTGAATCCAGTGGCCTAGTGAGCAAGTGACTCACGTCTGAGCATACCCTGCCAACTTAGGGCGAACAAAGCGATACAAAACGGGATGATGGACGGAGCGTTTGAGCAAATCAAACACTCAGTGCCACTCCACTGATCTGGGTTTAATCCATCAACATTCTTTAGCTCACTAAGCCACCCCAGTTCAGACATGGCCATATGCTAGTCAGTCTGACCCTGTGCCTCATGGGAACAGTCCTGCCCGAACTGCCAAGCCATGTCTTCCCTGGACCGGAAACAAGCATCCTGGGACCGGTTTGGTATTCATAATCCTCATCCACCAGGCTATCTTGAATCCAGTGGCCAAGTGAGCAAGGGACTCACATCTGAGCATACCCTGCCAATTTAGGGCGAACAAAGCGATACAAAAGGGGATGATGGAAGGAGCGTTTGAGCAAATCAAACACTCACCCCCAGTCCACTAATCTGGGTTTAATCCATCACCATTCTTTAGCTCACTCAGCCACCCCAGTTCAGACATGGCCATATGCAAATCAGTCTGACTCTGTGCCTCATGGGAACAGTCCAGCCCGAACTGCCAAGCCATGTCTTCCCTGGTCCGGAAACAAGCATCCTGGGACCGGTTTCAGATTCATAATCCTCATCAGCCAGGCTATCTTGAATCCAGTGGCCAAGTAGGCAAGGGACTCACGTCTGAGCATACCCTGCCAACTTAGGGCAAACAAAGCGATACAGAAGGAGATGATGGACGGAGGGTTTGAGCAAATCAAACACTCACCCGCAGTCCACTGATCTGGGTTTAATCCAACACCATTCTTTAGCTCACTCAGCCAACCCAGTTCAGACATGGCCATATGCAAATCAGTCTGACCCTGTGCCTCATGGGAGCAGTCCAGCCCGAACTGCCAAGCCATGTCTTGCCTGGACCGGTAACAAGCATCCTGGGACCGGTTTCGGATTCATAATCCTCATCAGCCAGGCTATCTTGAATCCAGTGGCCAAGTGAGCAAGGGATTCACGTCTGAGCATACCCTGCCAACTTAGGGCGAACAAAGCGGTACAAAAGGGGATGATGTACAGAGCGTTTGAGCAAATCAAACAATCACCCCCAGTCCACTGATCTGGGTTTAATCCATCACCATTCTTTAGCTCACTCAGCCACCCCAGTTCAGACATAGCCATCTGCAAATCAGTCTGACCCTGTGCCTCATGGGAACAGTCCAGCCCGAACTGCCAAGCCATGTCTTCCCTGGTCCGGAAACAAGCATCCTGGGACCGGTTTCGGATTCATAATCCTCATTAGCCAGGCTATCTTGAATCCAGTGGCCAAGAGAGCAAGGGACTCACGTCTGAGCATACCCTGCCAACTTAGGGCGAACAAAGCGATACAAAAGGGGATGATGGACGGAGCGTTTGAGCAAATCAAACACTCACCCCCAGTCCACTGATCTGGGTTTAATCCATCACCATTCTTTAGCTCACTCAGCCACCCCAGTTCAGACATGGCCATATGCAAATCAGTCTGACCCTGTGCCTCATCGGTACAGTCCAACCCGAACTGCCAAGCCACGTCTTCACTGGACCCGAAACAAGCGTCCTGGGACCGGTTTCGGATTCATAATCCTCATCAGCCAGGCTATCTTGAATCCAGTTTCCAAGTGAGCAATGGACTCACGTCTGAGCATACCCTGCAAACTTAGGGCGAACAAAGCGATACAAAAGGGGATGATGGACGGAGCGTTTGAACAAATCAAACATACACCCCCAGTCCACTGATCTGGGTTTAATCCATCACCATTCGTTAGCTCACTCAGCCACCCCAGTTCAGACATGGCCATATGCAAATCATTCTGACCCTGTGCCTCATGGGAACAGTCCAGCCCGAACTGCTAAGCCATGTTTTCCCTGGATCGGAAACAAGCATCCTGGGACCGGTTTCGGATTCATAATCCTCATCAGCCAGGCTATCTTGAATCCAGTGGCCAAGTGAGCAAGGGACTCACGTCTGAGCATACCCTGCCAACTTAGGGCGAACTAAGCGATACAAAAGGGGATGATGGATGGAGCGTTTGAGCAAATCAAACACTCACCCCCAGTCCACTGATCTGGGTTTAATCCATCACCATTCTTTAGCTCACACAGCCACCCCAGTTCAGACATGGCCATATGCAAATCAGTCTGACCCTGTGCCTCATGGGAACAGTCCAGCACGAACTGCAAAGCCATGTCTTACCTGGACCGGAAACAAGCATCCTGGGACCGGTTTTGGATTCATAATCCTCATCAGCCAGGCTATCTTGAATCCAGTGGCCAAGTGAGCAAGGGACTCACGTCTGAGCATACCCTGCCAACTTACAGCGAAGAAAGCGATACAAAAGGTGATGATGGACGGAGCGTTTGAGCAAATCAAACACTCACCCCCAGTCCACTGATCTGGGTTTAATCCATCACCATTCTTTAGCTCACTTTATTTTTATTTTATTTTGCGTTTTTTAGTTCCGTAGCATGTTGTGGATTTATAGGGGAATAAGGTTGGAAATAATGTAATTATAATAACTTCATGTATATATTTGTATTTATTAATAATTACATAATTGAGATTTTATAGTGTTAAATGTGAGAAGTAATTTATTTGTAATTCATTGTTAATTGGTTGTTAATTAATATTAGTTATTTGATTGGTAATCCATTATGGTAATTTTGTAATTCTTGTTTTAGGTGCGGGTTGTGGGGTTAATAGGGGTAAAGGGAGGGAAGTAACTTAATTGTAATTAACTATTAATTATTTGTTAATAATAATTAATTAAGTAGTAATTAATTATGAAAATTGATTTTTTTTGTCCTCATCTCACCATTCAGCGTCTGCAATTCTAAAAAGAAGCCATCCTTCTGAACTTTGCACCCCACGGCTACTGCATTTGCTTTAGACCCGACCAGGCCAGCCCCTTTTTCGAAGCTTGGTGTAATCGTAGGACCAGGGGACATTCAACCAGTCTCATCTCTCTTCCCCAGGATATACAGGGCAGCCAGATATTCCTACCATGCTCACTTATATCCCCCTGATCCAAACCTGCCATTAACCCCCTAATTATGGAAATTGTGAATAATTTTAGGGGCAGGTTTTATAGGGGTAAAGGGTTGGAAGTACTTTATTTTTGATTAATTAATAATTAGTTGTTAATTTATATTAATTAATTGGTTGAAAATTAGTTATGGAAATGTATTTAATTTAGGTGCAGGCTGCAAGGTTTATAGGGGTAAAATGGTGGGAAGTAATTTATGTTTATTAAATGAATGCTTAGTTGTTAAATAATAATTCATTAATTGAAAATTAAATACAGACATGGTGTAAATAATTTTAGGTGTAGGTTGTGGGGTTCACAGGAGTAAAGGGTGGAAAGTAGTTTATATTTAGTTCATTAATAATTAGTTGATCATTAATATTATTAATTAACTTATATGCAATTAGGGTAATTGTTCATATTTTATTGTGTGGGGGGTTTCCTTTTTTAGGGGTAAAGGGTGGAGAGTAAATAAATGTACTTTATAATTAGTTGTTAAATACTATTAGTTGTTTTATTTGTAAATACGTTTTAATCATGTAATACATTTTTACAGTTTAATTTTAGCTGTGGGTTGTGGGGACTATAGGGGTAAAGTGTGGGAAGGCAATTCATTTTATTGAGTTTTAATTTGTTTTTTCATTAATAATTTGTTAATTAATTATTTTACCTATGGAAGTACATTTTTTAATTGGATGTGGGTTGTGAATTGTGTGTTGTTATATGGTAGGAAATAAAGCAAGTTCATTTATATAATAATTAATGTTTTTGTTTCTAAATAATTTCTAAATAAAATATTTATTTGTTTGAAAA
The DNA here is from genome assembly GCF_964263255.1 of Lissotriton vulgaris. NCBI lineage: Eukaryota > Metazoa > Chordata > Amphibia > Caudata > Salamandridae > Lissotriton > Lissotriton vulgaris. The sequence continues at coordinate 689,894,583 of NC_141699.1, forward strand.
ACATTTTTTTGTTCTCTTAATATAATATTTGTGGGTATTTCTCATATGAGTTTAACATTATAATATGTTTTTAAAATCTTTAATATTAAATATATGTGTATTTTAATTTTAAACATATTTATATGTTTTTTTTATTTATTTATTCATTTTTTATTATTTAAATGTAAATGTTGTTGCTAATAATTTGTTTGCTTTTTTATTTCGAACTGCCTTGAGTGAGAATATTAATTATTACCCCACTACAATCCAATACTTTCCCTACTGTTGTTGCAGTCATTGGAGTGGGAATAGCACATTTTATCCAGTCACTATCCAGCACTTTCCCTACTGTTGCACTCACTGGAGTGGGAATAGTAACTTTTACCCCTCCGCTATCCAACACTTTTCCTACTGTTACAATTATTTGAGTGGGAATAGTAATGTTTACCCCTCCGCTATCCAACACTTTCCCTACTATTGCACTGACTGGAGTGGGAATAGTAATTTGTGCCCCTCCGCTATCTAACACTTTCTCTACAGCTGCACTGACTGGAGTGGCAAAATTAAGTTTAAATATTTTTAAATAGTTTACTGTTTTAATTTATAATATAATGTTTTTTTTTATTACAATTTGTTATTGGTGTTTGTGTAAATATATATATATATCGTGTGATCAAGAGACCGGTGGGTCTCGAAACGCGTAGCGAGTATTGAAGAATGCATTTGGTGTTGCTGAGTGCGCATTCAATCCTTTTTTGGAACCTGTGAAATTTGCATACAAATTTCCCTGCGCAGGTTCGTATCCTGCCGACGTTTTTTTTTTTTTTACCGGCTTTGGGGTCCTGCCGGCACATGCGCCACCTGACTATGGGAACCGTCCAAGAAGGATCGCTTTTGGATTAAGGATATATATATATATATATATGTATATGTATATGTACATATTTATATAATTTTAAATTATAAAATATATTTAAATTAATAGAATATTATTGTTTTAAAGTAAATATATATATTAATTATTATGTATGTGTTTACATTTTTCTAATTCAGTTTATTTGTTATATTTGTTAAACTGTATATTAAATCTATTTTATTTTTTATATTAATTTAATGATTTAACTTATTTAATATGTATTTTATTTTATATATATAAAAAACAATATTTTGTACAACCATATTTTTTACATTGATATTTTTGTTTCAATATTTTTGTACTTACCAGTTTAAGTATAGGGAGTCAAGATTTTTGCATTCTATATTTTGTCATGAATATTTTTCACTTCTATATTTCTACATCAATATTCTGTCAGTGAACCGTCCTACCTATAACTAGGCCTGGGCAGAGTTTGCGGAGCTCCGCTATGCGGAACTCCACAAAGGGACCAAAAAACCCCACCGCGCTACACAGTGTTCTGCAAGCAGTTAGGTCGCACTGCCACACTGATTTTAAGCACCAGGTGTTTGTCCCATGCTGGAAAATCCGCTCAAACAGCACCATGCCCGCTCAATAGGGCGCTGCTTTTTTCTGCTGCTGGAGTAGAGTTTCTACTCGCGCAGCATCATCTTCAACGCAAATGGATAGTTTCTCAACGTGAGCAGTTGTGACTATCCAAGATCACCCGCATTGAGATTTCTCACTGGGAGGTGGTCTAGCATTGGATTTTCTCAACTTGACAATGGCGCGAGCGAGGAAAAAGTATGCTCCACTTAGCAGAGTGGAGTTCTTCAGAACTCTGCATGCACTATGAAGCATGGAGGGCAAAAAACTCTGTAAAACTCGCAAACAGAATGGGATTCACCACCCAGTCCTACCTATAACCACCTTGTGGGGACTGCCACTAGGTTATGTGTATTCACTGAAAGAACCAAAGGTCACAGGGATATTAGCAGCTATAGTTAGCTGAGCTAACTATAACTTATTCTCCAGCAATGCACTGCTGATTATCTCACATATTATATCACTGATGACATGGTCAGTGACATCACTAATGACTTCTCTGATGACATCGCAAATGACATCGCTAACATTCAAATGAAATCACTGATGACATCATCCGGTGATTGTGAGTGTTCTTTAAAATTACTGAGTGTTAATTATTAACACTAAGGTAAGTGGCTGTAGGAGTGCCTATATGGGTGAGTGCGTGAGTAGGTGTGTATGTGGTTTATAGAAGAGTGAGTGGGTATGTGAAGGACAGTATCCATGAGTGAGTGGGTGTGTGAGTTTTTGTATGGGTAAGCGAGTGGGTGGGTAAGTGGTTATATGAGTGAGGGCTGTTTGGGTATCTGTATGGGTGAGTGGGTATGTAAGTGGCTGTAATGGTTAATAAGGGGAAGAATTAGTATCTATACGGGTGAGTGTGTGTGTGTGTCAGTGGCTCTAAATGGTGCATAAGTGGCACAATGGGTGACTGAGCATGTTCATACATGTCTGTATGGGTGAGTGACAGAGTACATAAGTGGTTGTATGGGTGAACAAATGGGTGTCTAAGTGGGTCTATGGGTGAGTGAGTGGGTGTGTGAGTGGCTATATGGGTGTGTGAGTGTGAGAGAGGTTGTATGGGAGAGTATGTGCTTGCCTCAGTGACTGTATAGGTGAGTGAGAACATGCGTTAGTATATGTTTGTAAGTGAGTAGGTGTGTGAGTAACTATATGGGTGACTGATTCATTGTGTGAGGGAGTGTATGGGTGTATGAGCCAGTGTGTAAGTGTCTGTATGTCTGCATGACTGGATGCATGAGTGGCTGTATTGGTCGGTGAGTAGGTACATGAGTGGCTGTATATGTGAGCTAGTGGTTGCATTTGTGGCTGTATGGGTGAGTTGAATTGTGAGTAACTCTATGAATCAGTGAGCAGGGTTGTGAATGTTTGTATGGGTCTTTGAATGGGTCTGTCAGTGGTTGTGTGGGAGTGGGTGTATAAGATGTATGGGGGTGTAAGTGGGTGTGTAAGTGGTTAGGTGGATGATGTCATCAGTGATGTAATTTGAGATGTCATAAGTGATGTCATCAGTGATGTAACATGAGATGTGAACAGTGATGTCATCAGTGATGTCACTGACCAAGTCATGAGTGATGTAATATATGAGGTCATAAGCAATGCATTGCTGGGGGTACGTTATGGATAGCTCAGCTAACTATAATTGCTGAATTTATCCTTTGTTTTTTTTCAATTGATTCGTTTTTTAATTCTATTTCATAACTATAACACCCATTATATTAGTTTTGTCAGTGACCGTTCTAAGTTTTTTAAAATTCCTTTTCCTAACTATAAAATCCATGTACCCTTTGTTTTTTTTGTGAATTTCAATGTTTGTTTACATTTTATTTCCTAACTGTCACCGGTTGAGGTTCAATTTCTGTGAATTGAACATCGTGCCAAAATGAATCCTAACTGTTTATTTATCCAGAAGAGGCCAATGTTTTGTGCAACACCTCTACCCAAGAGGAGTACATTTTACTGGCTAATTAGTAAGTGTCAGCCCATTGGGTAAATGTATAGTGCATCTCCTACTCTACAGCAGTGTAAAGAATGCTGAGGAAATGTCTCTGGTGACCATGTGTGTCTGTCGCTTTGCCAAAGTGATTGTTGCTCGAGTGTCTTCAACAGATAACTTTACAAGGTGGAACTTCAGAGAAAACACACTTGGATGATTTGCACTTTACAGAAGTAAGCGCTTCTTTGTTTGGTGGATATGCAATCGTATTCCTAGACATCAATACCCTGTCTCCAAAATTGGTGGGACATGCACTTAGGGGGGCTTTAAGTAAGCTGTCCATCATCCTGGGAAAAGGGTGAAAAGACGTTGCTTACCGCTGATGTATATGGGGTGGGACCAATGGCTCAGAATTCTAGGCAAGTTTACATGCTTCTAGTTTTTAAAAGTTTAGAAAATGATTTCTGGTCTCAGCTGCAGATGACAAGAAATAATTTCCTCATCACACACACCACATGAGATATTGTGCTCATGAAAACAAAGGATGCAAACACCTCCATCACAGATTACAGATACATTTTCACACTGCAAATGCATGGAAAACACACTTGGATGATTTGTACTTATTGGAAGGATGTATGATGTTACAACCCATGCTATTACAACGCATGGCTTTACACCGCATTTTTTACAACGCGAATACTTTTACAACGCATGTTTTTACAACGAATACTGTTACAACGCGAGATAGTATTATCAATAGAAAAGTGCCATTACAACGAATTCGTTTACAACGCATACCTTTACAACGCATAAATAACGTTTTTTTTTTTTTGTTAAATAAAACCTGGCACGGGATGCAGGGAAAATATGGGTTTTGGGTGGGGAAGTGTTTTAAAATGTAGAGAAAAACTGAACGTTAAATGAACGAAATGCCAAGCATTTAATAAAATCAATACTCGAGTATTAAAATTAATACTCGAGTATTAAACAATACTCATTAATTCGTAAGTGTTGGATTTTTTACACAAATGATTTCTAAAATATATCACAGTAACTATTTCGTACCATTAAAGAAAATATTTATTCGTAAATACAAATATTATACATACACATAGGGGTCGATTCCGATTCGGGAAAAACTGCTCCGAATAGCCGCTCGGAGCGTTTTTCCCGTACGAATCGAACCCTGCAACGTCCCCCGTACGTACGACGAAGTACGATTCGTACCAGGAGCCGTACTCCGTACGAGTCGTACAAGACACTGTACGACTCTAATCTCCGTACGATTCTCCCTCCGAACCTGCTGTACGCGACATCTGTACTGTTCGCGGCTGGTTTTTACGACCCAGCAAGTACGATACGTGTCGGGTACGCACCGTACGACCCTTTTTCTACGGGAGCTGAAAACAGCGGTAAAAGCAGAGTTCGTGCCGAAACAGGTACGGAACGGCCCCCCCGGGTACGGTGTGTATCCCCCATGATCACAGGGGTACGCACCGTACCCCTGCGATCATGGGGTGTACGAGCTGTACCCCCATTGTACGATCTGTGTACGAGCCATACCCCATGTACGATCGGTGTACGATCGGTGTACGATCGGTGTACGAGCCCTACCCCATGTACGATCGGTGTACGATCGGTGTACGAGCCGTACCCCATGTACGATCGGTGTACGAGCCGTACCCCCATTGTACGATCGGTGTACGAGCCGTACCCCATGTACGATCGGTGTACGAGCCATACCCCATGTACGATCGGTGTACGAGCCCTACCCCCATTGTACAATCGGTGTAAGAGCCGTACCCCATGTACGATTGGTGTACGAGCCGTACCCCGTGTACAATGGGGGTACGGCTCGTACACCTATCGTACATGGGGTACGGCTCGTACACCGATCGTACACCGATCGTACACCGATCGTACATGGGGTACGGCTCGTACACCGATCGTACACCGATCGTACACTGATCGTACAATGGGGGTACGGCTCGTACACCCCATGATTGCAGGGGTACGTGCCGTACCCTTGCAATCATGGGGGGTACGCGCTGTACGGGGTGTATGTAATCGTGCGCTTTTCCGTACAAATCGCCCTTACCTGACGTGGACCGTATGAATCGCCTCCTGATTCCCCGGTCCGGATCGTACTTGTCGGGTCGTACGACTTGTGTACGAGTCGTACGGTTCACAGTCTCAGCCTTGCAATACGTACGGATCGCGACGATTCGGACGGATTCACGGAATGCGGATCGTACTACGCGACTCGGACGGACGGGTACGATTCGTACGGAAAGGGCTACGAATACGAATCGTACGGTGGATTTTTTTACCGGATCGGAATCGAGCCCATAGTCGCCATTTTAAACTGTGTAGTTCCTAAATATGTCCTACAACACTTTCCATGAAATTAATACCGCAACACTACTTTCAAAATGGATGCCAAAACGGAACGATAAAGTGAAAACAAAACATCTTTTCCTGATTTGAGTAAAACTTATATATACGAGCAAGACACCATTTTAAAATCAGTTGATTCTCAACTCCCAGAGTGACCAGACGCCAAAAGCTGACCCTCTGACCTCTTCATTAAGATAACACCAGATTCTTTCGAGGAAGCATTATTTTTCACAAGGCAGGTAAGTTTCTCAAATTAATAACAGAAATGTTTTCTCTAAACATTTAAAACGCTGCCCCTAATAATTTTTACTTTCAATAGATAAACAAAATATATAGCAACAATATATTGCTATATTTAAGGAAACATATTTCTTTTTTAAAAACCCACAACATATTTAAAACGGAGTATTTTGTAAAGAAAATAATTTATTAAATACATTTTGTTTCGATTTATAAAAAATATATTTGAATAGAAACATCACTAAATGTTACATTTTTTTCTATAGACGAATTTCTATAAAGTGTGACGAAAAGGCCTAGTTTACAAATATTCGAGTTTGCTACAGGAGCCACACTGCTCTTCAACAATACATTAAAGGTACTTTTCTAAATTATAGAAATTAAATTTCTAAATAAATTAAACTTAAAAACATTTACTAAACCACACATATTTATTCTGCTTTTTACACAGAAATCCGATAAGGAAAAAATAATTAACAATTTCCTCTTTGGAAATTCTAACGTTGAGTATTAAAGAAGGTAAATATTTCATTATTAACATAACAGCATTTGTTATACTGTGTTCATTAATGAAGAATAGATTATGAAAGAGCAAGAAAGTGTTGAGTTAAATTCATTTTAAATGACTCCATTAAAGTGCTGCATTATAGAAAATTTTAGAAAATGTAGACATATCAATAGCAATACGGAAACTGTAGGATAGAGTAGGAATATCATTTCCTATTCTAACTCCAGTAAGGTGCTGCAGTAGAAAAAGTGTGGGATGGTGTTGGGGTATCAAGTACTATTCTAACTCCAGAAAGGTGCAACAGTAGGGAAAGTATGGGATAGTGTAGGGGTATCAATTTCTATTCTAACTCCAGGAAGGAACAACAGTAGGTAAAGTGTAGGATGGTGTAGGGGTATCAATTACTATTATAACTTCTTGATGGTGCAGCAGTAGAGAAAGTGTAGGATGGTGTAGGGGTATCAATTACTATTCTAACACCAGAAAGATGCAGTGACAGGGAAAGGGTAGTATAGTATGTAGGTACAATAAAGTAAAAATGTTCTTATACACAGTAATGTTGACATTTTTGACTGTATCACAAATGTTTTAAATTAAAACAACATTTCCATATCCTTAATCATTTTTTAGGAAAATCACATTAATCTTCTCCTCACCAAATTACAAGGAGAATCCCAGACGTGCAAACAACCCAAAAGACCAGCAAGAAATGAAAAAGCAAAGCAGAAACAAGACCACAAAGAAAGAAACCAAAACAAAAGGTATTTAAAATGCATACTCCAAAGTAGGACAAATATATTGAACAAACATTTTTAAAAATTGCAGCAGAATGAAAAGTGTGGGTAGTTATAAGGTTAAAAATAACTATTCTAACTGGAGGAAGATGCAGCAGTATATAAAATGTGGGATGATGTAGGGAAATCAATTATTATTCAAACTCCAATAAGGTGCTACTGTAAATAAAAGTGTGGGATGGTGTTGGGGTATCCATTACTATTCTAACTCCAGGTAGATACAGCAGTAGGAAAAATGTTGGATGGTGTAGGGGTATCAAATACTATTCTAACTCCAGGTAGGTGTAGGAATACATAAAGTGTGGGATGGTGTAGGCATATCAATTAGTATTCTAACTCCAAAAAGGTGCTGCTTTAGATAAAATGTGGGATGGTGTTAGGGTATCAATTACTATTCTAACTCTAGTTACGTGCAGCAGTAGGGAAAGTGTTGGATTGTGAAGGGGAATCAATTACTATTCTAACACCAGGTAGCTGCAGCAGTAGGGAAAGTGTGGGATGGGTAAGGGTATCAAATACTATTCTAAATCCAGGTAGATGCAGCAGTAAGGAAATTGTTGGATGGTGTAGGGGAATAAAATACTATTCTAATACCAGAAAAATGCAGTGACAGGGAAAGGGTAGTATAGTATAAAAGGTACAGTAAAGTAAAATGTAAATTATACACAGTATTGTTGACATTTTTAACTGTATCACAAACATTTTACATTAAAACAACATTTCCATTTGCTTAATCATTTTTTTAGAAATTCACATTAATCTTCTCATCGCCAAATAACAAGGCAAATCCCAAACGTGCAAAAACCCAAAAGACCACCAAGAAACGAAAAAGCAGAGCAGAAACAAGACCACAAAGAAAGAAACCAAATCAAAAGGTATTTAAAATGCATATTCCAAGGGAAAGTGTTGGATGATGTTGAGGTATGATTTACTATTCTAACTCCAGGTAGATGCAGCAGTAGGGAAAGTGTGGGATGGTGTAGGGGTATCAATTACTATTCTAACTCCAGGTAGGTGCAACAGTAGGGAAAGTGATTGATGGTGTAGGGGTATCAAATAATATTTTAACTCAAGGTAGGTGCAGCAGTAGGGAAAGTGTAGGATGGTGTAGGAGTATTATTTACTATTCTAACTCCAGGTAGGTGCAGCAGTAGGGAAAGTGATTGATGGTGTAGGGGTATCAAATAATATTTTAACTCAAGGTAGGTGCAGCAGTAGGGAAAGTGTAGGGTGGTGTAGGAGTATTATTTACTATTCTAACTCCAGGTAGGTGCAGCAGTAGGGAAAGTGTGGGATAGTGTAGGGGTATCAAATACTATTCTAACTCCAGGTAGGTGCAGCAGTTGGGAAAGTGTAGGATGGTGTAGGAGTATTATTTACTAATCTAACTCCTGGTAGGTGCAGCAGTAGGGAAAGTGTAGGATGGAGTAGGGGTATAATTTACTATTCTAACTCCAGGTAGATGCAGCAGTAGGGAAATTGTTGGATGGTGTAGAGGAATAAAATACTATTCTAACACCAGAAAAATGCAGTGACAGGGAAAAGGGTAGCATAGTATAAAAGGTACAGTAAAGTAAAATGTAAATTATACAAAGTATTGTTGACTTTTTTTAACTGTATCACAAACATTTAACATTAAAACAACATTTCAATTTCCTTAATCATTTTTTTAGAAATTCAGAATAATCTTCTCATTACCAAATAACAAGGCAAACCCCAGACGTGCAACAACCCAAAAGACCACAAAGAAACGAAAAAGCAGAGCAGAAACAAGATCACAAAGAAAGAAACCAAATCAAAAGGTATTTAAAATGCATACTCCAAGGGAAAGTGTTGGATGATGTAGGGGTATTCTATACTATTTTAACTCCAGGTAGGTGCAGCAGTAGGGAAAGTGTGGGATGGTGTGGGGAGGGGTATCAAATACTATTCTAACTCCAGGTAGGTGCAGCAGTAGAGAAAGTGTAGGATGGTGTAGGGGTAATATTTACTATTCTTAATCCAGTTAGGTGCAGCAGTAGGGAAAGTGTGGGATGGTGTAGGGGTATCAATTACTATTCTAACTCCAGATAGATGCAGCAGTAGGGAAAGTATTGGATTGTGTAGGGGTATCAAATACTATTCTAACTCCAAGTAAGTGCAGCAGTAGGGAAAGTGTAGGATGGTGTAGGGGTATTATTTACTATTCTAACTCCAGGTAGGTGCAACAGTAGGGAGAGTGTAGGATGGTGTAGGGGTATTATTTACTATTGTAACTCCAGGTAGGTGCAGCAGTAGGGAAAGTGTAGGATGGTGTAGGGGTATAATTTACTATTCTAACTCCAGGTAGGTGCAGCAGTAGGGAAAGTGTTGGATTGTGTAGGGGTATCAAATACGATTCTAACTCCAGATAGATGAAGCAGTAGGGAAAGTATTGGATTGTGTAGGGGTATCAAATACTATTCTACCTCCAAGTAAGTGCAGCAGTAGGGAAAGTGTAGGATGGTGTAGGGGTATTATTTACTATTCTAACTCCAGGTAGGTGCAACAGTAGGGAAAGTGTAGGATGGTGTAGGGGTATTATTTACTATTGTAACTCCAGGTAGGTGCAGCAGTAGGGAAAGTGTAGGATGGTGTAGGGGTATTATTCACTATTCTAACTCCAGGTAGGTGCAACAGTAGAGAAAGTGTAGGATGGTGTAGGGGTATTATTTACTATTGTAACTCCAGGTAGGTGCAGCAGTAGGGAAAGTGTAGGATGGTGTAATGGTATTATTTACTTTTCTAACTCAAGGTAGGTGCAGCAGTAGGGAAACTGTAGGATGGTGTAGGGGTATAATTTACTATTCTAACTCCAGGTAGGTGCAACAGCAGGGAAAGTGTTGGATGGTGTAGGGGTATCAATTACTATTCTAACTCCAAGTAGGTGCAGCAGTAGGGAAAGTGTTGGATGGTGTAGGGGTATCAAATACTATTCTAACTCAAGGTAGATGCAGCAGTAGGGAAAGTGTTGGATGGTGTAGGGGTATTATTTACTATTCTAACTCCAGGTAGGTGCAGCAGTAGGGAAAGTGTAGGATGGTGTAAGGGTATTATTTACTATTCTAACTCCAGGTAGGTGCAGCAGTAGGGAAAGTGTAGCATGGTGTAGGGGTTTAATTTACTATTCTAACTCCTGGTAGGTGCAGCAGTAGGGAAAGTGTTGGATGGTGTAGGGGTATTAATTACTATTCTAACTCAAGGTAGGTGCAGCAGTATGGAAAGTGTTGGATGGTGTAGGGGTATTATTTACTATTCTAACTCCAGGTAGGTGCAGCAGTAGGGAAAGTGTAGGATGGTGTAAGGATATTATTTACTATTCTAACTCCAGGTAGGTGCAACAGTAGGGAAAGTGTAGGATGGTGTAGGGGTAACAGATACTAGTTCAACTCTAAAAAAATTGCAGCAGAAAGAGTAGTGTGCTAAACTGTAGAACAAAATTGACTGTTTGTACTGCAAAGAGGAGAAACATTAGGGAAAAAGTAGATTTATGTAACAGGAGGATTAACAATTATAATTACAGAAAAATGCAGAAGTAGAGAAACTGTAAGATATTGTTCTAACTTTTAATTTATTTTCAATCACATATTTAAAAAAAAAAGATTCCCCACAGATAATGTCTACTCAGGAAACAGCTTCGTACATCAAATCCAGAAAAGGAAACAAATTACTTAAGCATGCAGGATACATATATTGTAAAGAAAGGATAAGTTTTCCTAGAAATCATTGGAGGTGTGTGCAATACTACTCATCCCATTGCAGCGGCAGAGAGGTTACCCATGATGATATCATTATCAAAACTACTGATCACAACCACTCTGCCTCTGCAATGGAGATTGGTGTAAGGGAGACCTTAAACGAGATGAAAGAACTAGCAAGCACCTCCAATGATTCAACAGGATCCATTTTAAGAGATGTTGCACAACATGTCTCCTCTCGTGTTGCTAGTAATATGCCTATAATTCCTAATTTGAGGTGAATTATTCAAAGACAAAAGCAGGCAAGTAACACCCAAACCACAACACCTCATACCTTTTCTGACATTATAATTCCACATGAACTAACTATTTCTTTTGCTGATGAACCCTTCCTTCTCCATGACAACGAAAACCCTCAAAAATGTATTTTGATTTTTAGTACTCCCCGCAACCTTGTAAAGTTAGAAAATAGTGAAATTTGGATGATGGGTGGGACGTTTAAAAGTACACCCCATCCTTTCATGCAAATTTACACTATACACGCTAAAATTAACCATAATGTGATCCCCTTAGTATATAGTTTGCTGCCTGATAATACTTCTGCAACCTACACTGAACTTTTATCAGTTATTAAAAATACAACAACAAAAAGTCCAAGGAAAATAATAGTAGATTTTGAATTGAGCATGATCAATGTGATCAGTAAAACGTACACGGATACCCAAATTCAGGGGTGTTTTTTCCATTTTTCCCAGGCATTCTGGCGTAAATTACAGACAACATCCCTGGTTACAGGATACTCCACAGATAGCAAACTCCAAGTTGAATTAAAAAAATTAACTGCACTTTGTTTTGTTCCTCCCGAAAGTGTAGATGAGTACTACACTGCCATTACTGAATCTGATTATTACAATGAAAATGAAGACAAATTGGCACCCATCCTAAATTATTTTGAAGACACATGGATTGGGCACCTAAGCAGATCGGGTCGCAGGAGAAAGCCACGTTTTCATGTGGAGAGGTGGAACTGTTACACGAGCTGTTTAGAGGGAGAAGCTAAAACAAATAATGCCATTGAGGGATGGCATTACTCCTTCAAACATACAATTGGAAAACCTCACCCTAATTTCTACTCATTTTTGGAAACTTTGAAGAAGGAGCAAAGTTTCCAAGAAATGAGACTTTCCCAAACATTAAGTGGTAGTCTAAACCCACGAGTTACAAAAAAAACAAAGGAGATGTCTGAGAGACTATTGGGTATAATGCAACAGATTTTGTTGTGTGTGGCTCTAGACTACCTCGAAAATGTGGCTAACATTCTAAGGGCTCCATTAGGATGACGGGCGGTGGCACCACCGCGGTGGTGGTGGGGCGGAAAACCAGCAGTTACCGCCCGCGAACAACGGAAATGACGTCCGCAACATTAGGATAGGTAAACACAGGTCATTTCCCGTCCGCCGCTGAACGCCGCGCACCGCCATCAAAGTGCGCCCGCCAGAGCGGTGGAGGGAGCCAATCGAGACCCTCCACTGCGCCCGATGACGTCCGCCCCGCCCAACAAATTAGGATGGCGCAAACAAGCAGATACACCTCTGCGGACACACCGCACAGCTGAAGCAGTCGGAAAGTCGACAGTGGAGCACGAACGCCGAGACCCGACATGAACCCCATGGACCCAGCCCTCAACATGCACCCGGTAATGTACCTGCTGCAAATCTATCGCCAGATGGCCCGCCGCAGACGTCGCCGCAGGTACGTCATCACACATATGCACCACACAACACACATGTCGACACTGGCCCCAAGCAGCACACAGGCAACCTGCTGGGGGCCATAACACCCTCCTCATGGCCCCCCCACTTCACCCACCTCACAACACGGAACCCCACATCATCCGGAACACCCAACGACCGCCAACCAGCAGCGACGTCACAGTCACGTCACGTCACCGCCGTGGTCAAAACATGCGCACCATGCAGAAGGCAGGGCCACACCAAGGTATGGGCAGGGCACAAACACCACAGGCACAGACCACCCAAAACCAGACTGCACCCCACCTGAGCGACTCACAGGCCATGTGCTCATCCCGTGCACCCCCATGCACACCAAAAAGCACTCCAACAACAAGTCCAATAAACACACACAGTAACACACAACACACACCCCGGGACCGAGGCACCGCAGGACTGGCAGACAAGGAACACACAACAGTTGTGCACTCCCACAGCCCACACAATTGTATACAACCATCCACACAGGGAAAGACAAAACAAACAACAGGCATACAACTCCTGGCTGCCACATGTGTGTCTCACACTATACAGGGGCACACATGCATACACCACAAACTTACACCCTTCACACTGCACACCTCTGCTACACCCAACACCACACATGACATGTAAGCCATGCCATCATGACTAATGACCAACACAAGATGACTATACACATACACGCCTGGGCAGAAAGAAAGGAAAAGACACACAGCTCATGACAACACAGCCAGCAACAAACCCACTGAACCGTAGCCCACCCTGTGCTGCCAGTGTCCCCCAACATGACCTGTGAACAGTGTATGCAACATTAGCAAATCACCAACAATAGAACTGCAGTCCTTCAAAATGCCCAACACAGAGTACAACATCAGTAGTGGCAGAATGGACTGAAGACCCTGGCACCCCTGTTCACACATCAGATGGCTACAAAGAGCCTTGCAAGGTAGAAATGACCAATACAACATGTTACACAGTCAAGGCAATGCAAACAAGAAAATGACAGTAACCAGCAAGGAGACTGAGAAAACCACACACCAGAAGTAACTGTATTTATTCACAAATAGCACAGATGTAGCAATACATCATCAGTACTCAACAGCAAGCCACAAAAACAGGTACAAATGGCATAGACTAAGGACAAGCGAAACACAAACAAGAAGGACAGAGTCAATGGCAGGGGAGAGTACAGCATATCAGAGCAACAGGCCCAGAGTCCATGGCAGGGGAGACAGCAAGTACATGAGAGGCTGCACGGGGGGAGCACAGCATATCAGAGCAACAGGCCCAGATTCCATGGCAGGGGAGACAGCAAGTACATGAGAGGCTGCACAGGGGAGAGCACAACATATCAGAGCAACAGGCCCAGAGTCCATGGCAGGGGAGACAGCAAATACATGAGAGGCTGCACAGGGGAGAGCACAGCATATCAGAGCAACAGGCCCAGAGTCCATGGCAGGGGAGACAGCTAGTACATGAGAGGCTGCACAGGGGAGAGCACAGCATATCAGAGCAACAGGCCCAGAGTCCATGGCAGGAGAGAGTACAGCATATCAGAGCAACAGGCCCAGAGTCCATGGCAGGGGGGAGTACAGCATATCATAGCAACAGGCCCAGAGTCCATGGCAGGGGAGACAACAAGTACATGAGAGGCTGCACAGGGGAGAGCACAGCATATCAGAGCAACAGGCCCAGAGTCCATGGCAGGGAAGACAGCAAGTACATGAGAGGCTGCATAGGGGAGAGCACAGCATATCAGAGCAACGGGCCCAGAGTCCATGGCAGGGGAGAGTACAGCATATCAGAGCAACAGGCCCAGAGTCCATGGCAGGGGAGACAGCAAGTACATGAGGCTGCACAGGGGAGAGCACAGCATATCAGAGCAACAGGCCCAGAGTCCATGGCAGGGGAGAGTACAGCATATCAGAGCAACAGGCCCAGAGTCCATGGCAGGGGAGACAGCAAGTACATGAGGCTGCACAGGGGAGAGCACAGCATATCAGAGCAACAGGCCCAGAGTCCATGGCAGGGGAGAGTACAGCATATCAGAGCAACAGGCCCAGAGTCCATGGCAGGGGAGAGTACAGCATATCAGAGTAACAGGCCCATAGTCCATGGCAGGCCTCCTTTCCCTTTATCACTGTCCTGGACCCAACACTGGCCTCCTGTACCTTGATCACTGTCCTGGAACCAACACTGGCTTCCTTTCCCTTGATGACTGGCCTGGACCCAACCCTGGCCTCCTTTACCTTGATCCCTGTCCTGGAACCAACACTGGCCTCCTTTCCTTTGATCAGTGGCCTGGACACAACACTGGCGTCCTTTCCCTTCATTACTCGCCTGGACCCATCACTGGCCTCCTTTCCCTTAATCACTGGGCTGGTCACAACAGGGCTACCCTCTGCCTCAATGACTGGTCTGGTCACTACAGGGCTCTTCTCTGCCTCAATGACTGGGCTGGTCACAACTGGGCTCCCCTCTGCCTCAATGACTGGGCTGGTCACAACAGGGCTCCCCACCACCTTCATTGATGTACTGTGTCTTGGGGTTGATGTTGTGGGTGGTTGTGTCCTTGTGCTCCCCCCAGTAGTACTCGTAACATGCCACACATCCTCTGTGGGCATAGGACAGTCAATTACTGGAGATGCCTCAGCATCAAATGAGCCTGATGTGTGGCACAATGATCTTCTGGCATTGCTCTTCTGTGACTTTTCCTTGTCTGTGCATATTCGTGGGGCCCTGCTCTTCTTAGGGGATGGAGTCTGTGGACGTGATTGTTTTGTTTGCGACTGACGTGTGCTCCTAGTGTTGTATCTTGTAGGTGATGTAGTTGACAAGTGGGGACTGTGATCTGATGTGGCCACTGAATCGCTTGTCGTCGCAGGCACAGGAGCTGCAATGGGAGCATGTGCCTGTTGGAGGGCTGACGTGACTGTAGCTGACAATGCCTGGACTGTACGGTGTAGCCCACCCACGTCAGAGTGTATGCCCTCCATGAATGCAATCACCTGCCCTAATTTGTTGTCGCGTGCACTGAAGGCATTGAGCAGGGCGGTCTGGCCCACGCATATTTGGCGCAGTACCTCGACGCACTCTGCACTGAGGGCAGCAGGGGGGACAGGTGCAGGTGCAGCAGTGCCAGGTGTGATTGTTACTCTTCCCCTCCTAGTAACACGGACACGGTCAGCACCAGAGGAAGTGGATGGGAGGCTGGGCAGTGGCCGCTGGCTGTCAGATGCGGCAGCAGACTCCCCATCCCCTGTGCCTGCTAACATGGATGCCTCACAGCTGGCATCTGATGAAGTGGTACTCTGTCTCTCAGCCACGATTCCTCCTGCATACTCCTGTCACCCTCAGAAGCACTGTTTATCTCACTATCACTTGGCTCAGTCTCAGTAAGCTCTGCTGCCGATGTCGTGCTGGTTTCGCCGCCACTTGTCTCTGGATCATGTTCCGCCGTGGTGTCTTGCGAATCTGCATTAGTGAAAGTAACAGGGTCGTGTAAGTGTCATCATCTTGTTAGACGATTACAGATCAATGCAGCACTGTACAGGCCTTGGCCCACATGCTAATCATCACACCCTGCAATCGCTATTCTGCAACACACTATATAGTCCACAACAGTGCCTGTCATGCCCACAAACTGCATGGAGTGAGTCATGTCGAGCCACCGCCGGAGGAAGATCCTTCTCCTACCTGGCAGCCAAGACTTGGATCTCCCTCCCCACCCACCTTCGGCGAACCCAACACCATCTCTCCTTCAGGAAGCAGTACAAGACCTGGCTGTTCGAGCACTAACATACCCTTCTCCCCCAGCTCTTTGAGACCCTCCCGGGTGAGTAGCGCGCTTTACAAATGCGGTGATTGATTGATTGCTAGAAACAGCACAACACCCTGCCAGTGGATGGAGTGCCCCCACCCCACTTACACCTGCCCCATGGACATGATGTTGCCACTACACTCATCACCACTGATAGCCATACATTGCACCACAGGGTACCACACACACCTGTACTCACTTCACATGGCACAATGCCAACCAGGCTACAGCAAGCACCATGTGCCAATCTGTGTTCACATTGTCATCGGATGTGTGGTCCTCAAACAGGCCTCCCTCCCTCCCTCCACACCCTCTCAGTGAAGATGGCTACCTACCTGTAAGTCTGTTTGGTAAACGGTGCAATGGCTGACACTTGCTCCTGGGTGGGGGAGGCCTCCATGCTGATGGGGTGGGGGACAGGGGCTATGGTGTGAGTTGTTGTACAGACCTCCCTCCCCCATACAGGCCTCCTCAGCAGGATGGCTGGCTATATGTTGGGTGGGGATGGACAGTGTAATGGTGTTTGTGTATTGCAAGGTAGTAATTGGCATTGTGGTGGTTGTCATTTGTCTGTACTTGCCAGCCTCCACTCCCCCGGCTACTCCTGTGAGACTCTCAGGTAGCAGTATGGCAAGCACCTTCTCCTCCCATGGTGTGAAGGTCTTCGGTGGGATGGGAGGGCCACTGCCAATCTGGTGAGCCAGCGTCCAGTTCTTGCTCCTCCTCTCCTTGACAGCCCTCTTCAACTCACTGTCGGTGAATTTGGGCATTTTTGGTGCTGTCATGGTGTGTGGAGGTTGAGGTTGAGGTGTTTGTGGGTGCAGGGGTGTAGGGGTGTGTGGGTGCAGGGTTGTTGTGGGGATGTGTGAGGTGGGTTGTGTGATGGGGGTTTGTTTGTGATGGTGTGATGGTGGTGTTGATGGTGGTGGTGGTGGTGTGTGTGTGTGTGCTTAGCTCTATGGTCTCTCCTGTCAGGTGTGGTGTATGGCCTTCTGATCTGGAGTGATGCTAAGGATTGTGGTCAGGGAAGGGGGTGGCTTTGTACTCAGCTGTGTGGGTGTGTCCAATTGAAATTAGGTTGTCAGGTGTGTTGTAGGAGTAGTTCTGTGGTTTTGTCTTTGAGTTTACTACATCAATTTTATGTGTATGTGTGTGTGTAGTTTATTTTGGGGGCAGTGCTACTTTGTTAATGGGATTTCGGCACCACTGAGGTGTATTCACATCCACCGGCATATTTTTCATGTTTGTCCGCAGCGGTGGCTTTGCTGCTGCTTGTGCGCCATTTTTCCCATTCACTCCTGGGTGCGACCGCGCCGGTTGGTGTCGGCGTTTCCGATCGCGACGCCCTCGGGGATATCGTAATTTACCGTGCGGTGTGTCCGTTTTCCATGCGGTGGGATGTGCATTTTCTGCTGCTTCACCGTCCGCCGAGGTCCAGTTTTTGCCATCTCCGCCCGCCTCGGGCGGATTTGCTTGGCCCGCTGTCGCCGCGGTCGGTCTTTTGTGGCGGTTCATCCTAATTTTGCGGACGGTATTTCCGCTGTCCTGTAGGGCGGTGTTTTTCCGCCTCCATGGCGGTCGAGGTGGTTTTCCGCCTGCTATCCTAATGGGCCCCTAAGTTTCTAAATAAAATAATTCACCTTACTTTCCTGCTTTGCCCTAAATTTCATCAAACACTAATTACAATTGTCAAAAATATTTTTTTTAAACATTTTCCAAAAATATTAGTCGGGTCAGCCTTGTTTTTGTTGCATTTTTTTTTCTCCTTTTTCCTGCCATAAGTAATAATTTTTTTTGCAACATCGAATAACCCCAAACATGCCAAAGTGAAATGGAAAAAAAAAATAGTTACATTTTTTCCAAACTTTGAAAAACTATTCCAAGTTTGCTAACATCGTAAAGCATATTTTTGGGAAAAAAATGCATTTTTTAATAAAAACGATTATGTACTAATCTTTCTTCTATAGTAATATTTTTATAATGCTTCTTTAAATATACATATAATTTACAACATGATTTTGGTTAGAAGCACAAAATAATTTTGGAAAGTTAATTTTCTTTAAAATCCTAAAATATCTAAGCAGATATGTTTTAAATACATCCTTTAACTTTTTTTAAGAAATCCAATGCATAGTTTGCAAAAAAAAACTACCATGGGGGCGCTAGAGGGCGCACTGCGGGATGGCTGGCATCTGAGTCAGCTCCGCCGGACGGGTGCGGGAAAAACGATCCCTACATCCCCAAACTCGCCCCAAAAGGCGAAATAAACGGACCCATGGACGTCGGAAAGTGGTGACATTGTGCGGAGGCAGACTCTGCTCAGTGGCGGAGATCGCGACGGGAGAAATCGGCGAATACCCCGGTGCGGGTGAGAGACGGTCCAAAATGGCGGCGGCCGGTCACGAAGATGAAGGGCACAACCGAGCTAATTCACCCCCAGACGCCTGAATACCTGTGGAAAAAACACCCCACGCAAGCGGAGCCGCAACACCAGCGAGGCCGGTGAACTGGGCGCTCGCTATAAGCGACATTTACACTGCGGAGAGGTTGCGTTCCAGGGCCGTCAAAATGGCGGCGGCGGTGGAACGCACGGACGGCGAACCCGCGACTGGCACTGCCGCTACCCTAGTCCCTTGAGGCTGCTTCAGAACGGGCGTCAGCGGTAAGCGGGCAGGCAAAGCGGCACAGCGGAGGAGGCAGGGAGAGTGGCACAGCTGGTAGGGGAGCAGTGAGTGGAGCGCTAAGATAGAGACGCCACCACACGCCATCAGGGGGTGAGCGGCTGACGGCGCGAAAATGGCCCAGCGACTGCCTGAAATTGGCATGTGAGATGATCCACGTGCAGCTAGCAGCGAGGGAGACAAACCGAGAATCCTGAAGAAAAGCGGCATTACTGGCACTACCGGCGCAAATTTGCACACGACAGGCAAGCTTCAAGAAGGTCAGTGCGTTGCCCTGCGGTGCCGACCCGCCACGCGCCGCTGAGAAAAACAAAGCGAGGGCGCTTGTTCACACTGGGCCCTGCTGGTGCGCGCTAACAAGACACTGGCATGGAATGACTGAACAAACGTGAGACACCAAAGCACACATCAGTGTGCTACTGAACCAGACACAGCACTGGGCGAGTATGTTGCTAGGTGGATGGTCAAATGCATAGGCCCGCGGCACCGGGGACGGTAAGCACTCTACAGCGACGTAAACGAACAGCAGCAAAGCCCGCGGCCTCGGCGAGCCCACGTCTTAGTAGCCCAACAGCGTCTCCCAGTGAGATGGGGAAACCCGGCAAGCAGCAGACGAAACTGCCCTTCGAAACCAGGAAGCAGACGACCAAAACTAGGCCTGCTTCGGAAGCAGACGGGGAGCAAGAACTGGGAGACGGCACCAGCATGGAAATGGTACTACGGGCTATCCAGCAAAGCCTACAGGAAATGCACAATAAGATGGACAATGTCGTGTCGAGGGTGGATACTATGACAGCGAAATTGGAAAACCACGAGGAGAGACTGGTGGAAGCAGAGCAGAGGATCTCCACGGTAGAAGATCAGTCCAGGGACACAACGAAAACGTGCAGTAACATCGAAAAGACCCTAGAAACCATGAGAGCAAAGGTGGAGGACCAAGAAGCGAGGTCCCGCCGCAACAACGTGTGCATTTCGGGTCTGCCTGAGTCCACAAACACTGGCAAGATGGAGACCTATGTGGAGAACATGCTAAAAGACATATTTGGAGCCGGGAGCTTCTCAGAAGTGTTCTTGGTCGAGCGTGCACACCGCTCCCTAGCCCCCACCCCGAAACCAGGAGCCACACCTCGGATGATTATTGCCCGCATGCTGAATTATAGAGATAGGGACACTATACTCAGACTCGCTAGGGAAAGAGGCGCAATCAACTACCAGGGAAACACCTTGGAGTTCTATCCTGACCACACCATGGCGGTGCAAATGGCGCGGAAAGAGTTTGCTGCAGTCAAAAAGAAACTCCGGGAGTTGGAAGTTGGCTATGCGATGCTCTATCCAGCGAAACTCTAAATTCTAACAGAGGGCAAGCCGGTAATTCTCACGACAGTGCAAGCTGCACAGGACTACGTCAAAAAACTTGGAAAACGCCGTAAAGACCGGGAGAGAGAGGGCAGAATGAGCGATAACGATTGAAAACTTTGGAGGCGGATCCACATGGGACAGTAGGTTGCTACTGCACAGACAGCTGGGGCCTGAGGACATTATCTTTGGCACTGCACTGCAGACTGAACTCCGCTGTGGAACGAGAGTCACTACCTACTGGCATTACGAGGTGGACAAACATGGCTGTTGCGCAGTGAGTACACTTGGCGATCCTCGGTGTTGGGCAGCTGTACATGGCCCACGAGGTGAATGACTCAGAGTAAATGGGCGGCGAACTGTGGAAAATGTGCCACCACTCCCTTGAGCTGAGAAAGTATCTGTAAAGGTGGGTCAGCATGGGACTGAGGAGGCGCAGAGCCTGAAAGTGCCTGCATCGACGAAAGGTAGTGGGGGGGGGAGGGGATCTAATTAGCCACATAAAATAAGAGGAGAGGGGGAAGGGAAGAACCTGACGTTAATATTGTGGAGGTACGCACCCGTCCACATCCACTATGTGGATGGAGATGTGTGCTCCGGGCGACACCCCCAGGCGGGTGTACCCCAATTTCAGTTCTGACAGAGTTTTGAAGTTACGAGAGGAATGGCTTTGGCAAAGTTTGGGTGCTGAAGTGGGAGGAGGGGGGAAGGGGGAGTTGGGAATTGTTCAAATGAATGCACTCTGTCTGAGAGACATTGCGACCTCTTTCGTTGCCTGTACAGATGTTTTTATGATTGCACTCCTTAGCAGTAGACCACAGCACACACATGACCTAGGGCTGTCAGCCTACAGACTGGCTGCGATAGGCGGCGCAGCCACAGAGAAGCTACTACCAAACATACTGTAATGGCACGTCTTGACACACTAAACTTTCTAACATGGAACGTACGGGGACTAGGAAATCCAAAAAAGATGAGACAAATGTTTGCGTATTTTGACAGACTAAAGGTAGATGTGGCACTTCTACAAGAAACGCACTTGACGCCCACTAGCGCGACAAAGCTGGGGAATAAATGGGCAGAATCAATCACTGGCTCGAACTACTCGACATACTCAAGGGGTGTAAGTATACTGATAAAGAGAGGGACCCACTTTAAGATTTCAGAAACGCACACTGACACTGGGGGCAGGTACATCATAGTGGTGGGTAAGGTGAGACAGCAGCAAGTGGCTCTAGTGAATGTATATGGCCCGAACATAGACGATGCATCATTCTATGAAAGGTTATGGCACAAACTAGCGGACATACGGGCGGAAAATATCATCTGGGGAGGTTATTTTAACGTCACGCTACAAGACGGGCACGACAGAGCACTACATACACTGGAACTGCATGTAAAAGCGAGGGAGATGCTACTAGATGTGATGACCGACATGCATCTAAGCGACATGTGGAGGATATCGCACCCTGGGGAACACGTAGCGACACACGTTAATGCGGCTAATAGGAGTTGGTCCAGGTTGGACTATTGGTTAGGCACACAGGATATAATAACATGGGTAGAGACTATCACACACCTCCCTAGGACACTCTCTGACCACGGCCCGGTACTCCTACAATTACGCATCCCACACTATGTCTCACCGCCGTACGTGTGGCGGTTTAATGCACAAGCCTTGCGTGATCCGCTGTATGTTGACACCATCCTGAAAGCGATCACGGACTATTTTGAGCTGAATTCTCCCACGACGGAGGACCCATGCCTCCTGTGGGAAGCCTTCAAAGCAACAATACGAGGCGTATGCATCAGCACAACCTCGGGCATATTAAAGGACATACGTCAACAGTTAAAGAGGCGGGAGGAGGCGATACAAGAGCTTGAACAGCGATACACACACACTGGTGACACTGCGTTATTAAGTGACATTCGGGCTATACTGTCAGAGTATCACAAATTTGCTGAGGATGAACTAAAATACATATTTAAAAGGACAACTGCCAGAAGGTATGGAGAGGGGGGAAGGCCTGGTAGGGCCCTGGCAGAAAAGATATGTTCAGGCAGAGCACCGCAGCACATCACAGCAATAAAAACTAAGACAGGCGCACGCACGCATAATATCAAGACTATAATGGGAGAGTTCATGGACACGTATGGGGCACTATATGAGGCGGGGCACTAATACCACAAGAAGAACTGTTGGCCTACATGGCTGACGTGGTGCTCGCATGGTTGGCAGACGGTCACAGAGACTACCTGGCGCGACCTATTACACCACAAGAGGTCGTAGATACCATTAAACGACTCCCTAATGGCAAAGCTCCGGGGCCAGATGGTTTCGTGATAGAATTTTATAAAGCATTCGCGGACATACTAGCACCGCATCTAGTGAGCCTCTATGAGACCGCCCACGAAGCACAAACGCTGCCACCGTCAATGAGAGAGGCGCTAATCATTGCATTACTGAAACCGGGCAAGGACGATGAACAATGCGATTCCTACCGCCCTCTCTCGCTGATCAACGTAGACACTAAAATACTAACGAGCATACTAGCTGACAGACTGAAACCGCTCATGCCGCTGCTGATTAGGCCTGACCAGGCTGGTTTCATACCGGACAGGTCGACCACCCACAACACCCGAACTCTGTTTGCTCTGGCGCACTACTTGGCCCCGGACATAAAGGCGGTAGCTGTCCTACTGGACGCGGCCAAAGCGTTCGACACGATCGATTGGCCCTTTCTCCACGCAGTCCTGGTTCGGATGGGATTCCCGCCATTGTTCATAGGTTGGATAACGATGCTGTACATGGATTTGAAGGCACGCATCAGGATAAATAAACATCTTTCGGCCCGATAGAAATCAGACGCGGCACCAGGCAGGGATGTCCTTTATCGCCAATGCTGTTTGCCCTCATACTGGAACCATTGGCGTGTAAAATCAGGCAACACCACTACTCAGCCATTCAGCTCCCCACACGACCCATACACATAGCATTATACGCTGATGACATGGTCCTTTATGTTAAAAACCCAGAACAACATCTTAACCCGCTGCTGCGGGAATATATTAAATTTGGCCAATATTCAGGACTGCAGATTAACTGGACCAAATCCCTTGTACTTCCGTTGACGGACGGTACCCAGCCCTCTGCGCTGGACTACCCTCTGGAATGGCAGGATGAGCCTATGAGATACTTGGGAATATGGTTCCACAGGGACCCGGAACTGGTCATCCGCACCAACTACGGGAGAACTATATCAACATTAGAGGATAAGGTCAAGAGGTGGGTTGGGTTGCCGCTGTCCCTGGCTGATAGACTCGCCATAGTGAAAATGGTGCTGCTGCCTAAATTCCTATACTTGTTCAACAACATTCCTATCAAGCCCCCAGCAGAGGTGTTCCGCAACATTAAATCCCTTATGTTGTCCTTGATCTGGGCGGGAAAACAAGCCAGGTTGGATTTACAGACAATGACACTACCGTACGCTAAAGGAGGTTTTAAGGTACCAGATATCTACCTATATTATCTATGTGCCCAGGCGCAATTTGCGCATTACTGGTACCACAAGATACCTTTTCTAACACACGTGGCAGTGGAAAAAGGGGACGTGGACCCCATCCCACTGACGAGTATCTTGCCGCATAAACGACCCAGATTGCATGATCATGACATCAACCCGGTAAACACCACGATCGAGGCATGGAGGCTACTGAGCAAGATGGCACAAAGCACACCACTTTATACACCAGCACTCCCACTAGCCCACCACCCGGCTTTATCCGTCACACAAGAACAGGTCGGAATGGACCTCCTCAAAAACGCTGGCATAGATAGCCTAGGCGATCTATATAGAGACGGGAAATTCGTAACGCTAGACAAACTGACATACATCCGGAATCCAACCCTGCTGTTCAGTTTCAACTATTACAGATTGCAAAGGGCAATGAGAGAACATTTTCCGACATTCCCAGACGAGCCACAGACACTAGCCCCTTTACAGCTTGTACTCACCACACCCTCGGCGTCTCACTTGGTGTCCAGATTATACAACAGCGCACAAACAAACATGGGGGGAAACACTACAAGGGCCAGGGAGAAATGGTGAACAGCGCTGGCTGATACCCTCACAGAAGAGGAATGGGAGACTTCCTGTATACTAACGGGGATGCTGACACCGAATGGTAATCTCAGACTCATCCACTATAAATACTTGCATCACATGTATCACACGCCTCACAGACTGCATAGGTTTGGCTTAAGGGATAACTCCAACTGCACTAGATGCGGGCAGGAACATGCAGACTTTATGCATTTGGCATGGCATTGTAGTGTGGTGGCGCATACTGGGAACAAGTGATACAGACCATTATCATCATCTTGGGGGCTACTTTACACTGCACGGCCAAAATTTGCTTATTGGGAATAGTGCCGCAACTGAAAGCACGACGGCGGAAACTGTGTGTGATTGCACTACTAATGGCGAAGAGGAGAGTATCCTTGCACTGGAATAGTAAGTTGAAGCCCAGGGTGAAAAACTGGCTGGAGGACTTGACCTATTGTAGAGATACATTGGCCACATACGAGGAGGAACTGCCTGCAGGTTCACGTCCCATAGACTACTGGACACCCTTCAGACAGTATCTGCTAACGGTAGCTTCGGACAATGATACGTAATTGGTATAGAATTGAATCGGGTCTAATGCAGATAAGTGTGGTTAATTACAATGTGATGAAGGGGGGAGAATGTTGTGACACAGTGCTTTGAGTTTTAGGGGTTCTGTTAACTTGTTCCTCTAGGTTACAGAGGTTCCTGCTGTAATACATAAAAAAGTAAGACCGAGAGCGCGACTATACCATCCTGTAACATTGTCAACTGACGCACATGATGCTCATGTCACCAACTCGCCGCCGGACCTATGGTTGTCGGCTGATGGGCTGTGTATGAACAAACTTACAATTGTGGATACTAAAAACATGTCCAGCCGGCCTTATCAGGTTGTAGGCGATACAAATGTACCTTACCTCTGTGGCAATGTGAAATAAATGTCTTACACCAAAAAAAAAAATGAAGAAAAAAAAACTTACCATAATTAACAATAATTGTACTGTATTGAAAATTAAAAGATGTTCAATCTCCAGAATGATCAATAGGAACACTTTGAAAAAAGAAATCTAACTCTATTGCATTACATATTGATGCAATAAATACATTTTTTTCAAAATATGACAGTACTATAATAACATCCTAAATTATTTTCTACCTCCTACCAGAACATTTTCTCACTACACAACCCTAGCTATTGACAAATTTGATGCAGAAATAACCCGCCATTTTTAGTTTTTTCTCAAACGAAATAAGCAACCAAAGAAAACATATTCCCCAAACCTAAACAACTGCTAATTCTTTTTTTGCAGCCGAAAGAATTTTTTATAACCTACTGACCAACCAAGTGAAAATAAACAATGAATCCCTCCTACCTTAACATAATAGAAACGATGTCATCCATAACACTTTTTTAAAACAATGCATACAAACAAAATTATTTTTCGAGAGTGTTCCTAACCAAAATTACAGTAATAAATTAAAGAAGCATTTTTCATTATTTTAATAACCACATTAACAAATTTATAGTTGAAAGGAAACTGAAAGAATTATTTTTAAAAATGCATTTACAATTTCAAATTTTCATAAACAAAATCGTTATGTAAAACAATCATAAAACATTATTTTTTCATTTTTTTGCAACAAATCCTATTCCCTAATTAATTTTCTCCTTTACTTTTTGCGACCCAACATAGGCATACACTAGTAACACGATCGGCGACATGTTGTTTAACAAGTTTAACATTACATTCTAAAACAGCAACCTCTCCTTATCCTTTCTTTAGAATATATGTATTCTTTTTTAAGCTAAACATGTATATTTAAAGTTAGAAATGTTTCCTACCTGGACGTAGATCAGCTTCCAGCTCCTTCCTGCATCGATGCTCTTCAAAATGGTCGCTTACGTTTACGTGCATACGTCATAAAAAGCTGCAAAGATTGAAAAAGGATTATTTAATATTATAATTTATTGATTTAAGTATTAATTGTTTATAATTAGTATATTGCATTAAAAAAATGTAAAATATGTGAAAAAATCTAAATAAAAAAATGTGAATTTTCTATATTTTATTAATAAATAAATACCAAAAATGAAAGTATGTTATCTTTATTTTATTTATGTATTTAATTTAACATTACATATTCTTTATATTTATTTACTTGTAAATTAATGATATTTAATCCTTACCTTCATCCTTATTCCTTTTCCTTTCTAATCATCCCCTTTCTTCTTCTTTGACACCTTCCTTTTCTTTACCACGGGATGACCAGCTTCAACTATGGAAATAAATGAAGGACAATTGTTCCCATTGGAATCAATGCAAAACCGTGGGAACTGTTTTAAAAAAATTAATGTAAAATTATGTAACAACTAAATAAATATGTAAAAATTATACATATATATAATTTCACCTAAAATATTTATTAATAATTTTGGCTAATTTTTTAATTAATTTAAACAAATTCAAATATTAATAAAGTTACCAAAGTATAATAATAATATCTTTTCACTTATCTTTTGATTCCTCACAATATTAAAGATAATTTTCTAATTTGAAATACATTTTTTAAAGTGTTTTTCTAAATATTTGAATATTTTTTCCATTTATACATTTTTTAATTTTTAATAATTTAAATGAAAAAATTATTTAAAAAATTCAAATATAAATTAAATGTTTATCTTTTATTTAAGTCTAAAGTTATTTATATTTACTAATTCTAAAAATATTTAAAAAAAAATTCATTTTATATAGCAATATTAAACATAATTATAATTTATAAATACTAAAGTAATATTTCTAAATTAAAAAGTTTATTTTCAATTTTAAATTTTTGACAAATGTATAAATAAACTTCATAAAAGTTCTTTGTTTTAATTGATATATTTTAATTTTCATCAGTAAATATGTATAAACTTTTAAAATAAAAATTGTCAATAATATTTTTTTATTTTAATACTAGAGTATTAATTTCCATTTTTTTATATATGTAAATAGAAAAAATAATACTCTTAGTAAAAAATAATACTAAAGTATTATTACAAGAAACTCAAATTAATAAATCAACTTCCATAAATAAAAATATTTTTACAACAATTTTCAATATCATCTATAAATAGTAAAAATTAATACTCTTTTTAAAATAATAATAGTAAATTATTATTTCTAAATACTCAAATTAATAAATCTAATTAAAAAAATAAAAATATTATTACAACAATAAATAAATAACAACTACAATATAATATAATATTTTTAATGATAAATATACAAAAAAATAAAAAGAAACATAATACTTACGTTGTAAAGGTACTTGCATTGTAAAGGTACTTGCGTTGTAAAAGCATGCGTTGTAAAAGCATGCGTTGTAAATACACTTGCGTTGTAAAAGTTTCGTTGTAATGGTAGTCCGTTGTAAAAGTTGCGTTGTAAAGGTTGTTCACCTTTATAGAAGTAAGTGCTTCTTTGTTTTACTATGGGGAGGGGAGCCACACGGTTACCCTCACTGGGCTGAATTCAGCCCCAGTGACCCCATCTCTCAGGGTCTAGCCATTACCTGGGTGCACCTAGGGAACCCAGTGTGCAATGGGACTATAAGGGGAACCTCAAGGCCCCCGCGGTCCCAGATGGCTCCCTGCCTCCTGCAGCAGCAGACATTACTCTGACAGACAGGGGCTGCTGAAAGGCAGCTCCCTGTCTGTCAGAGCAATGTTTTTATCAGTTTTCCTACACACATGTTTGCATGCAGGGAAACAGATGAAAACTCTACTTTCTGCTAACCATAGTTGTTTGACAGCTCCCGCTTGCAGAAAGTGGATATATGTGAGCATTGACTTTGTGCAAGGCAAAGTAATCCGCTACCTCCCGAGGGTGGACACCTCAGGAGGTAGCAGGAGCCACCCTTGGGGTGGTGGTTCCCAGGGCCATCCATGACTCCATGATGGGGGCTACACGCCCCACCTCCATTGTAGTATTTATACCCAGGAAGGTGTTGATCCCCGGGGAACCTTGACAAACCCCTACATTCATTTATTTCAGCCCATAGGAGGTGGTGGTTCCTGCACCTATGGGGGGGCCACGTGGCCCCCTTATTTTAGACCAATTGCCCGAGGGTGGTGGCGGTCCCCAGGGCTGCGGGTCAGCTGAGCTAACTGTTACAAATGCTCCAGCAATGCCCTACTTATGACCATACATATTACATTACTCAGCACATGGTCAGTCACATCACTGATGACATCACTGATGACATCTCAAATGACTCCGTGGTTGCACCCCCATATGCTTGGGGTATGTCCCCCGGGCTCCAATTGATCCTCTCCTGTAGAGGTTTAATAAATTCGTACCATATTTTAGTTGTGAAACTTAGCGTTTTATTTCTTTATATATCCATCCCTTGGATGTCAAATTGATGTTTGTTCATTTTATTCATGAGCAGACATTTACATTTCCACTGTACATTTTAACTCTCCCAATGCATTTCGGCATGTGAAATGCCTTCTTCCAGGGGATATTTCTATGAATCAAAACAGAATAACGCAACATTTAATATCTTTTCCATAAATTAGATATACAGTATGCATCATAAATACAGCATGTTGATTCTGAACCTATACTGTCATTCCTTAACTCATGGCTTAGTATTTACAACACTACATCCTCTAACGTGAAACTAACTGAAAACGGCATCTGATGCGTATCGGGAGGTCTTCCTACTAACTCTCTGTGCGGTGTGTTGGGGTTGGATTTTGCTTTACAAAAATCGTTTAACTATGATCAATGGTGGTATGACTGTTGCAAGGGGTGCTCAGAGCAGTTGAATTCAACTAAATATCTCCGCATAAATAAACGAGGTTGGTCAAAGTACCGAGGCGGTTATGCATTTGAAAAATGGGATTACCTAGAAATGTGTTGTATTTCCCGCGTCTCTACTCCTGAACCGGAAGTGTTCGGTGTCGTGCTCCGGAAGCACACTCTATGTATGACGGCTGTTGCTAGGCAACGTTCGAGGAAATTCAAACAGGGATATTATGTGAAAAGTGTCTTATAAATGATACTCGAGAGTATGTTACATGCTTATGGATACTGTCTAGCGGTTAGCTGTGTGTAAAAAAATGTTATGAAAGATACGCTGTGAAAAAAAACGCGGTTACCGTATTGTGTGTCTCCATAAAGTTGGGTGCTAAAAAAACTGGACTGTGAGTTACGGTCTGGTTCCTGACAACTGACGTTTCTGTGGGGTTCTGTGCTAAATGCATAAGTTATTAGTATATCTAAACAGATTGTATTGATAGACACAATTCGGATTAAAGGAACAACATATAGGCTCATAAATAGCAGGTAAATTCCATACGATCATTAAGGCAGTATGGGGTCATACTAGTCAATAAGGAAATCCAATAATTTTCTCTTTGCAAAAGTCTTTTTTTATGATCTTGTCCCTCCATTTTCTGTACATTCTCGAGAACACAGAATCTCAATTGGCTGATATTGTGGTTCATTGCCACAAAGTGTTGAGCTACTGTTGATTTCAATTGTTTTGTCCTGATATTTGATTTGTGCTCATTTAGTCTTGTTTTTATTTTGCGATCAGTTTGTCCCACATATATCTTCCCGCAAGGACATTTCAACATATACACTACACTGGTTGAATCACACGTCGCTGTTGCTCTAATGTGGATTTTATTACCCTTCATTGGGTGGTTGATAGTTGTTCCTTTTATAACACTATTGCAGTGATTACAGTTCCAACAGGGGAGTGTCCCCTTGTGTGTCATTGGCTCAATGTGTGATTGTTTCAACCTTTCTCCTAGGTTTTTAGCTCTTGTGTAGGCGAAGATGGGATCCTCATCGAAAATGTGATGAAAGTCTTGTTCAATTCGTAGAATTTCCCAATGTTTCATGATGATGCCTCTGTATTTTTTACTTGCTGTTGAATATTTTGAGACTACCGTGATTGATTCTTTGGTCTTAGGTTGTGTTTTAGTCAATAATTCGGTTCTGGTTTTGGTCTTTACACGTTCTTGGGCCTGCTGGAGAATGTGATCATAATAATATGTCTTCAATGTTTGTTGATACTCAGATTCAAAAAGCGTGGGTACCCTGATCACATTCTCCAGCAGGCCCAAGAACATGTAAAGACCAAAACCAGAACCGAATTATTGACTAAAACACAACCTAAGACCAAAGAATCAATCACGGTAGTCTCAAAATATTCAACAGCAAGTAAAAAATACAGAGGCATCATCATGAAACATTGGGAAATTCTACGAATTGAACAAGACTTTCATCACATTTTCGATGAGGATCCCATCTTCGCCTACACAAGAGCTAAAAACCTAGGAGAAAGGTTGAAACAATCACACATTGAGCCAATGGCAATGACACACAAGGGGACACTCCCCTGTTGGAACTGTAATCACTGCAATAGTGTTATAAAAGGAGCAACTATCAACCACCCAATGAAGGGTAATAAAATCCACATTAGAGCGACAGCGACGTGTGATTCAACCAGTGTAGTGTATATGTTGAAATGTCCTTGCGGGAAGATATATGTGGGACAAACTGATCGCAAAATAAAAACAAGACTAAATGAGCACAAATCAAATATCAGGACAAAACAATTGAAATCAACAGTAGCTCAACACTTTGTGGCAATGAACCACAATATCAGCCAATTGAGATTCTGTGTTCTCGAGAATGTACAGAAAATGGAGGGACAAGATCATAAAAAAAGACTTTTGCAAAGAGAAAATTATTGGATTTCCTTATTGACTAGTATGACCCCATACGGCCTTAATGATCGTATGGAATTTACCTGCTATTTATGAGCCTATTTGTTGTTCCTTTAATCCAAATTGTGTCTATCAATACAATCTGTTTAGATATACTAATAACTTATGCATTTAGCACAGAACCCCACAGAAACGTCAGTTGTCAGGAACCAGACCGTAACTCACAGTCCAGTTTTTTTAGCACCCAACTTTATGGAGACACACAATACGGTAACCGCGTTTTTTTTAACAGCGTATCTTTCATAACATTTTTTCACACACAGCTAACCGCTAGACAGTATCCATAAGCATGTAACATACTCTCGAGTATCATTTATAAGACACTTTTCACATAATATCCCTGTTTGAATTTCCTCGAACGTTGCCTAGCAACAGCCGTCATACATAGAGTGTGCTTCCGGAGCACGACACCGAACACTTCCGGTTCAGGAGAAGAGCTGCGGGAAATACAACACATTTCTAGGTAAGCCCATTTTTCGAGTGCATAACCGCCTCGGTACTTTGACCAACCTTGTTTATTTATGCGGAGATATTTAGTTGAATTCAACTGCTCTGAGCACCCCTTGCAACAGTCATACCACCATTGATCATAGTTAAACGATTTTTGTAAAGCAAAATCCAACCCCAACACACCGCACAGAGAGTTAGTAGGAAGACCTCCCGATACGCATCAGATACCGTTTTCAGTTAGTTTCACGTTAGAGGATGTAGTGTTGTAAATACTAAGCCATGAGTTAAGGAATGACAGTATAGGTTCAGAATCAACATGCTGTATTTATGATGCAAACTGTATATCTAATTTATGGAAAAGATATTAAATGTTGCGTTATTCGGTTTTGATTCATAGAAATATCCCCGGGAAGAAGGCATTTCACATGCCGAAATGCATTGGGAGAGTTAAAATGTACAGTGGAAATGTAAATGTCTGCTCATGAATAAAATGAACAAACATCAATTTGACATCCAAGGGATGGATATATAAAGAAATAAAACGCTAAGTTTCACAACTCAAATATGGTACGAATTTATTAAACCTCTACAGGAGAGGATCATTTGGAGCCCAGGGGACATACCCCAAGCATATGGGGGTGCAACCACAGAATAATTCTTTCACACTGGCATCGGAGAGTGATACCTCGGAGCACCATACAACCACAAAGATTTTTTTCAAACACGTAGTGCGCCCTTTCACAACCCTGCTATGACATCTCAAATGACATCATCTGCAGAAGCCATCACACACCCACTCACAGCCCTATACAACCACTCATACACCCACTCACTCACTCACACAACCCCTCACAAACCATTCAGAGACCAATACAAGCACTCACATAACCACTCACTTACCCATACAGATACTCATTTAATCAGTTACTTTCCCGTACAGCCACCAACACACTAACCATTACAGCTACTCACACACCTACTTATTTACCTATACAGCCACTCACACTTCCACTCACTTACCCATACAGCCTCTCAACACAGCCACTCACTCATCCATACAAGCACTTGCGCACACATTCACTCACACAGCCACTTACATACCCATTCACACATCCATACAAGTACTCACAGAGCCACTCACTCACCCATAAAGCCAATCCCACAAAAACTCACTCTTCCATACAGCCACTCACACACTAACTCACTTAACACAACACTCACTCACCCAAACAGCCACTTACAAAGCCAGTCACTCACTCATACAGCCATTCAGACACCCACTCACTCACCCATACAGTCACTTACACTCACCCAGACAGCTACTCCCACAGCCACTCACACTTCAAAGGATGAAACTAAGGAGATGGGAGGCCCAAGCCTAATAGGAGGGTGATCAATGGCTTAAGAGTCTTAGGGTGCACTCTGAAGTTCACTAATCAAATACAAATTAACTGGGGGAGCTGTGACCATTTTTATCCAAAGCAGAACATGCCCACAAATTATTGGAACAGACCTGCTATTGTTTGCCACCAGCTTTGGAATTCTTCAAGTAACTTGTGTACCTAAATCAAGTTCTTAAACGTGTAATGCTTTGTTGTAGCTAAGTTAAACTGGTTTTCTTTTATAAATATAAATCACTGATTGGACAGTGAATAACTATGTGCTATTTGCATTTATTGGCTTCTGTCTTACTCTAAGCCACCACACCAGAGTCAGCCTTGGACTGCTCTGATTCCACCATTACCATGAGAGTCAACTGTTAAAAGTGTGTCTCGCTGATGAGTTATTAGTGCATTGTAGGTCACACCACAGAACAGTAGTACTAAAGAGATGCAGTTGAAGCAGTTGGTACCCAGTAGCCCAAGGTGGCTCTGTGGCTCTGAACATTTTCAAACAGAAGCCAAAAGACTTTTACTTCGCCATTTACATGCTCATAAAATGGCTGTGAGGAAGAGGAACAGGTACATCTAGCTTTGGCTTTATCCATGGATCTCTGTTTCTGTTTTAGTTTAGTGCCACAACAATGCAAAGTACGCCACTTTGAATGTTGTCAACAGACGAGGCTCTAGTTATAACTGAGGACCATATGTGCCCTCAGCCAAATACAATTACTAAAATAGACACCAACAAAGATGAATTTGATTTTAAGTTCTTTCGGAAGACTGTGTGTACGCTTGTGTCTTCCAAACTGCTGTCAAGAGAGTAAGAACGAGAATCACTCTTATGGCATGTCTGTCGTTGGGTTAATCGGCCAAAGATAGGTTCTAGAAGCAAAGGAAGCATGATCATAAATGGTAAATTTGTGCACTCCCCTATTTCTGTTCAGATTCACTCTTCTTTTTCACAACATATAAATGAAGATTCGTGCCCACTGCCACAGTGATAATATTAGGTTGGACATTATTTATATTTAATTCCTTATGTTTCTATAGACTTCACATTGAGGGGGAGATATCCTGAAAGATGTTTTGGTGCTGCATTTTTGATGTGATATCATTTACTGCGAATTAGCAATGGAGAAGAAGTCTCCTCCAACTTTTTAATATTATGACTTAACTTTTTTCGCACAGAAAAAAATATACACATTTGTAAAAAGTATATCATTTGACATTGGTGGCAAAAGTAACTGAGGGCCAGATGTAAGTGGCTAAATACCGGTCGGTAACGCCGAAATTCGGTAAATTTCAGTGTTACTGACTGGTATTTAGCCATTCCTAATGTAGGTAAGGAATCGGTAAATAAGGAAGCGGGAAATACTGATTCCTTGAATGCAATGTAGGAAGCACATTAAACAGTGCTTTTGAGCCTTAGGAAATCGGTATTTACAATCAACTTCAAGTTGGTGGTAATTACTGATTTCCTTTAAAAAAATCACTTTTTTGTTTTTTGTTAAGTGCCATGTGGCACACATTCATGCCCTTAGGGCATGTATGTGCTCCACATGTGCACACATGCACATTTCAGGGGTCCTTTTGACACCCTCGCCCCCATTGAAAGTGCTCCCGCTATTAGCGATTCGGTAATACCGAATCGCTAATAGTGAATGTCTTCACATTCGTTCCTATGGGCCTCCAAGCCCATATAAATGAATGGGTAGGTATTCTTATTACCGAATCTCACTTACCGATTCGGTAATAAGGAATATTAAGGATTCGGTATTTTTTACCGAATCTTTACCTACATGGGAAATACTGATTTCTTAATAGTGAATCGGTAAAAATCGCTATTAAGAAATCAGTGTTTCAGATTTACCTACATCTGGCCCTGAATCCATTATGTTGCATACCAACGCTTTGATGGAGGAAATTTCTCTAGTGCATTGATATGTTATGTTGTGTGATGTTGGTGTCCATTCCTAAAGCGCACGTTCACCAGGCGGTCTCTTGGGGCTTCTCCTCTTTATTTAGCACTCTCTCAACAAATCAGATGATTTAATAGTTATGGGACAGTAAAGCCTTGAGGCATTTGATAAACAGTAAAAAACAATGAGGTTTCCTCGCAAAAGGGGCCATCTAAGCAGGTTATAACCACATTCCAATAGCTTTATATACATTTCTAAGGCAGAGAAAAGGATTTCCGAAAATGTCCAGGCAATGGTCAAAGAGGGATAAACACTCATTCACTATAGATATCAGGGCCACATCCTTCATGGTCTGTGTAGGAAATACGTCACTCCAGTATATTTCACAGTGGCCTGCATTTGTTGTTGATGGAGGTCAGAGGAGAATCACAACGATTGTGCATTTTGTTTTTAGATGCAACCATCTCATGAAAATTGCGAACTGATGTTTTTGCAAATATTGTAGAATTTTGCTAGTACGAAATTTCAAGCGATTTTCACCCACAGATGACAAGTTCTGCCTGAAAATGTCTTGCGGGAACACTAAATCTGCAGCCGAGACACACATTTGCCTCTTACCTGTCTCCTGCCAGTGTCTTGCATGACATCTGAATGCGAGGTGTGGCCTCACGATCAGTTTTCACAGAAGTTACTGACAAGCATTTTTCATGAAATTTCACGATTTCGCCCAATCCTAGGTATCAACTTGGCATAGTTGAAAAGTCAATTTACAGTATTGGAAAGAGATTTAATATTATGGGGCTCAAAGAAGATTGCCTGGACTTTTTTTTAAATCAAATTAAAGCTGATATCTAACTTATTAGTAATTGTTGAAAAGGTGTTGTGAGTCAACGAGTCAAGAAAGGACTGATCACCTTGGGCTGCTCACAATCAGGAAGCACCGGAAAACAAATAAATACATAAATAAGTAAAGACACAAATAAATAAATAAATAGTCTCAATGCTAATTATGAAATGGCGAAATGTATCCCCCGATTATTGTTTAAAAATGTGAACTCTACTCCCTGCCCCTACACGCAGCACAGGATAGACAAAACCTATTCACCAAAAATGCAACACAGAAATCACACAGTTAGAGCCAGAAATGCAAAGTGCTGTCTGCTTTAAGATACCAAAGGCCTATTAGTTTCGTGAAAAATAAAGAGCTGTCAAAAATCAATGCGGAAATTGGATCAAGGAGGGAAGATCAATAGCGGTGCAGCATGTGATGGAGAGGAAAGGCACAATAAAGAGAGCCGGGATTGATTTTAAGGGGAGGAGAGTTTTGAAACAAGACTAAATGGAAAGTAAATTAGGATCATTACATTATAACAAGCGTGCTAGGCATTTATGCTTTGGCGGAACTGGAAACTTCTGGAAAGTTAAATGCTGTGAACTGATGACATGTCAGGCTTTAGAAAAATATGCTATTATATTTCCCTGAAATCATCACCTTTCCTTTGTTGCTGTGGTGTGCCAAGTGGATCATTAGGAGCAGCAATTTCAATGCATTGTGTGAGAATTCGAGCTACAACAGAACTGAGGAAATCCTAAAAAGCTGACTTAATTTAGTTATTAAATGTATTTGTAAATGAGTTACTGCCAGAGAGAAACCACTTCCAAGCACTTGCAATCATTGTCAACTGAGTCCAAGGAAAAAGGTGCAACCCGAGAAACAGAAGTACAGAACATACAATAAGAGCAGCAGTCCAGGGGGTTTTGAGGAGGAGAGTTGCAAGAGATCGCCCAAGAGCCAGATGTACCTTTGCTGTCTGTGGAGCGCGAGGCAATGGATGCCACCAAGATAACCGAAGGATCTTCCTGCTTGATGTATTGTACAACAAAAAAGTCTGTTGAGATGCGGGTTGAAAGATGGTGGATGTTCATCAAACTTTCAGCACTTTCTGAGGAGCCATCACTGCGCAACTCTCTTGAAGGCACGGAGATGTCTACCAGGCCAGAGGAGATCTCTAAATGTGGTTGGTTATAGTCCTCAGTCATTACCGCCATCAGCCTCGCAGACAGGGGCTACCTATCAAACTCTAAATGAGAGACTAACTCTGTTATTGGTGAAATATATCCTAATTCTTGTGAAGGCATCTCGATTCTTTGAATAGGACACCCTTGTCTATTGAGCATCACATCCTCAACCTCTATGACACACATACATGATCTCCAGAAAATTGCTCTTTGATACTCACATGCATGCGCACTGCAATACGCACCAGCCACAGTCAACTCCATGAACTGTCTCATCATTGCATTCAAGCCCAGGAACCATCTTAGAATAATGGACTCCTCAGCATGTCATGCCATGTTATTTTAGTGCTGTTGCTGACACATAAACGTTGACATGCAATTGCTGCTCTTTCATCAGCGACCGACTTTGCAGCAATTGCAGTTTGTGTTGCCACAGCAGAGGTCGCTGCAGGAGATGGAAAGTAGTAGGGCTTGCATTGTATTAGATAGTGGCCAATAACAATGGATCTCGGTTGCAGTTTATATGGGAATGTGGAATCTGGTGGGTGTGGACTCAGGGCAATCAGTGACAATTGGAGTCTTTAACATCAGATATACTGGGGCCAGCTTACTATTGAAGCCACACCAAGCACAGAGTACATTACTTGGAACTTGACCCTTAATTTACGCACAACTAAATAATAAGCATAAACATAGAAATATACTCAACCAAAACCAGGCTTCTCTAGACCCTTCTGCACTCGAGAAGTGTTTAGGAAGGTCTCTGCATTAACACACACACATGCAAAATACCTTCCTTTGGTGTTTGTCATGCAGGTCACAAAGTTAAAAAAAACATTTATATCATATTTGCACAGAGTTCTCATTGTAATCACACCTCCTTCCTATCATATATTAAGAGAGGTCACAAAGTAAAACCCGTTTTTACTGTATTTGTCACAGAGGGGCACCAGGCAAATACAATTCATATTATATTTGACAGTGTCCGCATTAACATTGTCACCATCTGTTGTGAGCAATCATAGTGCTTTTTAGTCCGGCTGACACAACTGTTGCCCAATCAGATCAACAATAGTATGTGGTGAAAGCCAGTGGAGCCAGTAAACTTACTGTTGGATCCAAACTAGACACCCAAGAGACTAGTTTAGTCCTTTTCCCTCTCGGAAATGTGGGATCACAGTCTATGGGTTACTCGTGCAGGCAGTGTTTTTTAGAAACTCTGAACTTCTCCAAGCAGACAATACAACATAGAAAATCAATGTCGAGTCAGTGCTTTTACTCGTAAAAAGAAAAAGTGTTTTAATTCGCATACTATTAAATATGCAGGATGAAACCCAGACCTCTAAAGCCCCTTCTGAACTAGAAATCTATGCAAGAAGGTTTCTCAGAGTTAAACAATATAACACCCTATCTGCTGGTATTTTTCGGGGAGATTACAATATGAAACACGTTTGTAATGTATAATTCACAATGTAATACCCCTTCCAGTTGCATTTGTCAGAGAGTTCACAATGTAATACGTCTTCCTCTTGTAATTGTCACAAGGTTGCACCATACAAAGCTCCATTTTTTTATATTTGGCAAAGGGACTATATTAGCAATTTCTTTATTAGTAATGAGCAATAACAATGAACAAGCCTACTTTATAGGTTGGCTCATTCAACTGTAGCCCAAATTAAATGCCCATAAAGAATCTCAACGTAGGGCTTTTTTTTTACTTCAATCTGGTTATTAGTGAACTTCACAATGAACCACAAGCAGAAATCACCTGGTCTGACACTTTTGCAATCTCTGAATGCCCAGTTCAAATATGTGCACAGCAGCTCACCTCAGAAAGTTACAATAAAATCAACCCTGTAAAATGGACCACTGGGGAAAAAAAACATTTATGAGCCCCATAAGGTCTCTAAAAGGCAAATGATAGCAGAATGACATCAGAAGAAAGGAAACAACAGCAATATCTAGAATGACTCGGCCACACTCCCCCAGAGGTGCATCCGAGCCCCCATGCAAGAAATCACATCCAACTTCACCCATGTGACCATCACTATAATATACGCCATTGCTCTTCACAACAGCAATCATCTAATACCTTTCAAGAAATTATTTTGTAGTGTGAACCTGAGAAAACGTGAAATGCGTCCCTTCTCTTTTTGAACTTCAGTTGATCTGGCAGCCCAGAGATGCCTTCAGACCGATCACCAGCAGCAATTGTTTAATCTCCAACGATTGCCTCTTTTTGGCAAGCAAAGCTAGATGCAGGAATGTGAGGAAACAAGAAGACGTCTCTCCCCATCAGCACTGTTTTCTTACAGACTGACAGACCTAGAAAGGAATATATGACTTTACCACAAACACAAATACCCCGCATGGCATTACCACGCGAATTTTTCTTCGCAAGTGGCTGTACCACGCAGCTTTTTAGAACGCAAGTTCTTACCTCGCATTTCAAAAACGTTACGTTCACCAGCTCTTACTTCCATCCTCCATCGAAATATGCGTTAAAACACGTCCACAAAAACTAAAAAAGGACTTCAATTATGACGTACTCGCCACGTCTTCGGTGCGGCTCTTTTTTTTTTTTTTTATTTACACTTTAGTGCGTTTTTTTACTGTATGTAGCCTGCTCGTTTTTTTTTTTTAATGGGGGGGAGACCCCCCCCAACCCCCCAAGGCCACGCAGAACTTACATGCTGGACGACCAAAAGGAATACCACTTGCGTGGTGAAGACGGTCGTTGAAGGCTCCCTCGTTGAAGAGACGTTTGCGGGGTAAGTGGATCGTTAAAAACGTCAAGCGTGGAAAAGACATCGTTGTAAATGATGTTTCCCCCTAGAAAGCAGTCTCAAAGCACTCTCAAAGCAGTGGGTTACACCAAAAAAGTGCCATCAGGTTCAGTTGTGTGTATTCCATTATGTAGGAGAGAGTCTATATGAATTGTGTACCAGTCAATCACTCACTTGTTGTCTCAGCAGATCCGCTAGAATTACTTCCCTGTTGTCCACTAATGGTTCAACTGGAATCTCAGCTAGAAAACCTAGCACACTGATTCGAGTGCCTCTTCTCAGGCTATAAAGGGCCTCGATTTCCTCATCTGTTTGCCCAATGGCTTCTACCAGAAACCTACTGAAGACTTTGATATCTTGGACCACCTTCACAATGCATGAAGCGTGCCCATTAAGCTTACCCACCCTACATTCTAGCTCCTCCATTTTCTACAATACATGTAAAACATTTCTAGTGATGCCCACTAGCTTCTCCTCAATGCCCTTCACAGCTGTTTCTGTTGTCCAAGTCTTTTTACTTATGCATGCATGAAGGGCATTATTATAATTAAGAAGTATGTGCTCACCACTGGTCACTCAGGATTCTCAAGAGCACATCAGTAGTCTGCATTTTGCTGGTTATAGAGATGCCTTGGGAAGTGAAAAGGACATCCTTACCCCTTCTATTCCCACCGTTTCATTATGCTTACTTATGTCGTAGAGGCAGAGAATGCATGATGAAGTCACCACATTAGCAGAAAAACAATAGTCACCATGAATCCAATCTGGAAGGTAATAGCACCGCCAGCAGTATTACCGTGAACCACTTATGATGAGGTGGTATGGCGATAAGTAGGCTGCAGGCATTTTGGGCGCAGAGGAAACAGAAGTCTCATCCACCAATGTTGGGGTTTCCGACCTTCCACAGCTCATTTCCATTCCTTTTGCTTCATGGACATATGTCAAAAGCTATTGTGCTGGGTACAAACACCAGGATTATAGCCTTCTCAGTGGTACTTCCATCCTCCAGTGTCCACAATGTGTCCCAGTCTTGCCTCCGACCCTCCTTCAGGGCAGTGGCTGCACTGCAATGGCCACCATCACTTCTCTCATCATCTGTGACCCAGCACAGCTCTTAAAATAATCCCAGAAAGATCTGCGAGGCCACTGGAGGTCCTCCCATCATAGCAGCACCACAAAACCATGGTTGAAAAGAGGAGCACTAACCCCATCCTCTTTTTCCCCCTGAGATGGTCACTGGATACGTGAGGAAGCCATACCTGAAGGAAATTATTAGCCAAGTCAGAAGGACCATTAAACCACAGACATCTTGGGACCTATGGTCCTGCCCTTACGCTGCTTTTTTTTTTTTACTTGTGTTCTGGCAGATAGATAAGTCACTCTTAAGACAAATCTAAAACATGCTCAGAAGACTATCATGCATGTGGCAATATCATGTCTTGAAGAGACAGTGGAAATTCTTGCATTCACAGCTGTGGTGACAGAGTCGAACTTAGGGCCTGATTTAGATCTTGACAGATGGGCTACCCTGTCACAACGGTGATGGATATCCCATCTGCTGAAATATAAATACCATTATATCCAATGAGATTTATATTTCGTTGAGCTGGATATCAGTCACTGTTGTGATGGAGTAACCCGTC
Organism: Lissotriton vulgaris; assembly: GCF_964263255.1. Lineage (NCBI taxonomy): Eukaryota > Metazoa > Chordata > Amphibia > Caudata > Salamandridae > Lissotriton > Lissotriton vulgaris. The sequence continues at coordinate 689,936,387 of NC_141699.1, forward strand.
CCCCAAGATCTAAATCAGGCCCATAGTCTCACAATATAACTTAATATTTCTCAGGCATCAGATAGAAGGCTTATTCACAAACTCTGTTTTCTATTGTATTCAGTAGAACTACACAAGTACTACTAACACACTACAAAATGTTATTCACATGCCTAGATGCAGAGGTCTAAGCCACTGCCTCTCCTATCTTTTTTGAGTGGAGTTTTCCACTCTGTCTGCAAAGCTGTCCACATACTTTATTACATGTTTTGTAACAAATGTGGGAGAAGCAGAGAGGAGTGGCTGGAAATGGAGAATACTTTTGACTAAAGCAGAGGGGTTCAGGAAGAGTAGGAAGGGGGTAGAGGAAGGTAGGAAGGGGGTTAGTGAGAGACAAACACCTACCCACAAAAGAGCAAGGCCATTGCTATTTGCACATTATCCTTCTGTCGTTTCTACAACCAGAAACTGAAGCAGCACACATCAAACATTTACCCCCAGTCAAGAGATCTGGGTTAAATCCATCATTCTTTTGCTCACCATGCCACCCCAGTTTAGACCCAGTCATATGCAAATCAGTCTTGACTAACGCTGGGCAAAGCACTACACTATGCTCGCGTAGTTTGCGAAGTTTGAGCAGCTTTGCTCTACCCAAACTGCACATAGCACAGTGCAAACAAGCTTAGCATAGTGCAGCAGTCATTTTTTACTTGCTCGCGGTCCTCAACATAAAGTTGGCAACCGCGAGCAAGCAAAATGACATCCTCGCGAGACTTTTTCCTTGTTCGCGATCAGTAACATCAAAAGCATGAAAAATAAACCTCCTGACGAGATTCTCAACGCAGGGAGGTCAGGTTTCTCATTGCGAGTGGTCGCGCATGCTCCCGACCGCTCGCGATGAGAAACTACCAGTCCACGTTGAGAAAGCTGCAGCTCGAGTAAAAATCTTCTCGAGCAGCAGAAAAGTACAGCTCGCACTGTGCAAGATGCCGTTTTCAATGATTGCCCAGTGCCGGATGCTTGTCCTCACTGTGCAATCATTGAAAACGACATTTTGCACAGTGCGAACATGCTACTACACCGTTCGTGTAGTGATACGCGTAGCTCGTGTAGTGCAAATTGCACTTTGCATAGCTACGCGTAGCGATACTTCGCGAACTACGCCCACCCCTAGTCTTGACCCTGTGCCTCATGGGAACAATCCAGCCAAAACTGCCAAGCCAGGTCCTCCCTGGTCAGAAACAAGCATCCTAGACCGGTTTCAGGACATCACCCCTCATCAGCCTCGCTAGCTTGTATCCAGTGGCACAGGGAGCCACGTGTGGGTATACGAGGCACACTTAGGGCGAGAAGGCAAAAGACACACAGATGATGCACAGAATGCAGAGCAAATCAAACATTCACCTCCAGTCAAGAAAACTGGGTTAAATCCCTTGTTCTTTTGATCCCCGTGCCACCCCAGTTTAGACCCGGCCATATGAAAATCAGTCTTGACCTTGTGTCTCATGGGAAGAGTACAGCTCGAACTGCCAAGCCAGTCGCTATGCCACCGGAGTGTGAAAAAAAGAGATGCTCCAAGGGCTATAGAGGCTTGTAAATATCCCCCCTGATTGTTGAACAGTGCACGGATTTCTGGATTTTGAGACACAGGATTAAGACATGGTAGACAGAAAGGCTCCATTCATTTCCGGGGTACCACAATCTCACTATTACCAGATTTTACAATAGTAGTGCCGGAGTCAGAACAATGTTCTTCAGAGGTGAAAGAGCTTCTGAGAGCTCACAACAGCAAATATTCTATGTAATACCCAGATCACCTTCAAATCCAGTACAGAGACCTCTTGCTTAGCTTCAATTCCACGAAAGATGCCAAGAAATTTGCTATAGATGTGCTCAAGAAAACGAAGCAGGGAGATAGACTGGGTTACCCTACTCGTCCAGACTCTGGTCAGACTAGGACTGAATATGGTAGTGGGTGGTAACAGGATGACATGTTATGTGGAAGTCACAACCCTTCCCCATATTTGGAACGTTTGTTAAATGCTTCATTATTGTTGACTTTGTTTATCTTTTCAATCAAAGGTGGCATACGTTCTTCTTCCAGCTGTTTTATTTTTACTGTATATCAGGTTCCCACATTACTGTTGATCTTCAGCCTTCCCGACCATGCACAACCCTTGGACTGGTCAGCTACACAGATTTGGCCATTTAATGGTCACTGTTCTGAGACATTATAGACTTTAAAGACCACTGGATGAGATGGCGATGGCCAGCCTCTGGGCGCATTCACACCTGTGGGACTGATGTTGGACTTGCCCCTTTCTACAGGCCATCTCCAAACTTTTTGCCTTTGCACTTCTGTTTCCTGAACCCATTTTTGGTGGCTTTTAGGACTATGTGCACTTTAGCACTGCTAACCAGAGCTAAGATACTTGTGCTATCTTCTTTAAAAATTGTGAAATTGATGTATACCCACTGGCACATTTATTTTACTTGTAAGTCCCAAGAAAAGTGATATTACACGTACCCAGGGGAAATAATTAAATGCTACCGGTGGGCCGGCAGTACTTAGTGTACAATCTGCTTAAGTAGCCTTTAAACATGTCTAAAGCCTACCATTGCAGCCTGTGAGTGCAGTTTTACACTACCATTTCATAGACCTCGCAATATGAACCTTTAGCCAGGCCCAAACCTTCCTTTTGAATACATATACGTCACTCTAGGGTAAGCCCTATATGGGTCCATAACGATGGGTGAATCACACAGGGATACTTTGATTGTGGATAAGACAGAAAGGTTTGAGAACATTCTGACAGAGTTAGAGGTAAAATACGAAACAATCCATAGTTCAAGGACGCTCACAGAACTAGACGAATCCCAAAAGTCCTATAAGGAAATGGCTGATAGGGAAACTAAATTCTTGGGGAAATAAGTGCTGGCGCTCAGATAATGGAAGGTGGATAGGCCTAGCAAGTTGCTCAGGTGACTGATAAATTATGTCTCTAGGAGAGAAGGATCTGCTTCGTATGTTTACCCCCACTTTTTGCTGGTGTTTCACTGTTTTTTAGTCTACGCAGCCTAGCCGCTTCCTCTCTAAATTGATTACAAGTACTTTAGGTACACTCCAGTTTGGTTGCTGGGGGTACCCTTATGAGTTCCTAGTATATGCTACCTTAGGTAGCTAGGGCATAGGTACCCCAGCGGCCTACCAGGGGCTGAAGCATGAACTATGCCACCCCTGGGAAGCCTTCCAAAATGACACCACAGGTCTGCTACTGCAGCCTGTGTAAAGTAGTGTATGCACCCCTTACTTATGTATAGGTTCCCTATATCTACCTTATGTCACTAAACATACAAACCGTTCAGTCACCCCTACGGCAGGCCTTATCAATCCTGAAGGCAGAGTGCTGGGTTTTGTGTGAAAGGGTGCCCATGCACGAGAAGGGCCCCTCTGCAGCCTTCGGAACCTATTCTTTGGGGCTGTTCTGTGATGCAGCCAGACCATATACTCTTAAGTGCATTATAACCTCACGGTAAATGCTAACTTTGGAATGGCTGCAAGGAAACATGTCCTGTTTGGTGTCAAACACTTTGGAATCCTACACCCCTGCCAGTTCTGGCTGCGGGGGCAGAATTCCACCCTTCTAGAAGGTATATCCAGTACCAGTTTAAAAAAGCCCTGGCATCACAAAATGGATGCTGCCGCCACAGACCTCTTGCTGCTGGACAAAACTCCAGCAGGGGAGGCGTGGACAATAGGTTTCCTGTCCCAGGGAGGTTTCACCACCTCCCAGACAGGCTTTAGTGTATTGGGGCTGGGTGGCTGCCCTCCAAGTGTGCTTTGAAGTCTGCACTGGGGGCCCATTCAGTGTCCCTGTGCATAGCCCAGTTCAAACCGGTTGCAGGGGCTACCAGCCCCTGCTCTGGCACGAAACTGAACAAAAGAAATGGGTGTAGCCACCCCTCTTTCCAAACCCTTCCATAGGTGGGTCCTCAGAGTATGTCCAACCCATTCCTTGGGTATAAAAAAGGAACCCCTGACTACAGGACTTTAGAACACTCCTGGATGAAACTCTGATACTGAATACTGGGACTTCGACAATCTGCATAACGCTGGATGACTGAAGAATCTCCCTTGGAGTAAAGTAGTTACTCTCCTGCTTGGCAGGCACCAAAGATGCATCTGACCAGTTTGCATATCTGAAGCTCCCGCAAGACTCCAAAGTATTTGCATCACAGGAGGTGGGTTTCCAGACTTCTTTGAGGCCGCCTTGAGTCCCCAGCAAAGCTGAGACCCACAGCCCTCGTGGGTACCGTGGATCCAGGACCCCTGGACACGGTGCACATTTGCAAGTGCATCAGCTTCTCGACGTTCCTTGAGGCTGTGCATTGGGTTACTTGTAGCCCAGAGCTCGAGCTCCTTTTCCACCAAAGATTGCTTGCCTACACTCCATGAGTGTTCCGTGAGCCTGCCCTTTGTGTTTTCGCTTGAGGTACCTTTGCAATTCATAATCTATTGATTGGTGGGTCCCTGAGAAGGAAACTTTGACTTTCCTTGGGCTTCCCTGGTTGCTCCAGACGTGCCCTGACTCTCCACCACTTGGTGAGTCCCCTGGACCTTGCTGGTCCACACCAAAGCATCTTTTCTGTTTCTATGCGGGTTGCTGTTGCCAAGGCTTGTTGGGTCCAATCCGGTCACCGATGCCACAGCACTCGACATCCTTTGTGGGACAGCTCAAAACCAGCTCCTGGTCATCGTCGATGCCTCTTGGTCTTTGTGGCTGCAGAGACAAGCTTCTCCTCTTCAACCTGAAATCACCCAACATCGGTTGGCATTTGTCTATCGTGCCCCTGGTCACTGGCAAGTGACCCGGGCTCTGTCCTACTCTGCTTTCAGATTCTTCTAATCTTTTATCCAGGCTTGGATCACACCGTACACTTTCCACTTCGACTGCGGCAGCACTTTGCAGCAGATTGCCATTGAAATCAACGACAATTCCCGACACCATAAGACACCTGTACACCAGGCTTCCCTGGGTGAGGTAACTCGAGTACTCCGGTGCTCCCTTTGGAGTTGTCACTAGAACCCCTTAAGTCTAAAGGGGTTTGCTCAAAGTCCTCCCCTTAGTGTCCTTAATCTTTACATTTCCAACCACGACTTTACCCATAGAAGCCAACAGCGTCTCGCGGCTGTGTTCTCACACTGCACGCGTCCCCCTTGGGTGTTTCCTTGTGGTCCCAGTGGTTCTACAGGCTCCAGACCTTGTGTCTAGTCAAGCCGTGGTTCTTATACCACTTTCTTAATATATGGTTTGGGATGCCCCTAGGGCTCAACATATATTGTGGTATTTACTGAAGTTCTATTGCATTGAAATTGTGTACTTTGCTCTGAAAACTCATAAAGCGATTACTAGAGAGTGTTTAGTGATAAATACATATATTTTATGAATATACCTTGCGTGGTTCTCCCTTCATTTAGACATTCAAGAGGTTCTAATCTGGTAAACCAAGCTGCTTTACACTCCTTCAAGACTTAGCCTGAAGGCTGCTCTCCATAGCTACAACTAGGATAGCTTTCAATAAAGGTTGTCTTTAAACCTATCATCAATAAGGGTTGTTTGGACTGATGCAAGGTGCCCACTAGAATAGTGGACAGCTTATGCCAGGCCAACTTCTCACAATGTCCATAAACCAACCGTCATCTACTCCCTGAGAACGACCACCGGCGGGCTGATTGGAGGAATTAAAGTCAAACTGCAGGAATGCATGTCTCAAAATGAGGATTTATATGCTCCGAAGACAACAGTGAAACCCAGCTCCATTGATTAATACCTAGGTGAGCTAACTTTTGCCTAGCTGAAGAGGAACACCCCATCCCATCTTTAGGAGTCCATTGTGGTACAGGAAATAATTGATGCCATTGAGGGAAAGCCTGAAGGAAGGCCCCTGGCTCCGACAGACTCACTGCTGAGTTCTATAAAAAATTTAAGACAATATTCTTCCTGCGACTTGCTGAACTATACTAGGAAGCCCTTGAAATTAGTGGATTACTGCCCTCAACCAAAAGAGCTATCACCGCAATCCTGTAATGTAGATCCTATAGACCCCTGTCTCTAATGAAATTAGATAACAAAGTTCTTGCGCTGGTGGTTTCCAACTAAATTAAATGCACTTTCGAAAAGCCTTGTTGGGCTAGAGCAATCTGGATTTATAACTGGGAGAACAACCACTAACAACTTCTAAAAGTTCTTTGCACTCATGCCTCAGATCCAACTTGATAACAGGACCCGCTCTGTGATCCTGGATGCAGAGAGGGAATGTGACTTCTTTGAATTGCCCTTTCAGTCTTCAGTGCAGCAAAGGATGGGGGTTAGCTGTAATATCATAGGACTTCTTGAGTTACTGTATCTGGAGCCCACGGTTGGAGTACACATTAATGAATATACCTCGCAGCCATTTCCAGTCTATAGAGGCACATGTCTGGGTGCCCTGTTTCCCCCTTCTCTTTGCTATTGCATTGGACCCACGGGGTACCTGCCTTAGAGACCGACACTCACACCTTTCGAACAAAGCTTATAATATTGTCACCATACGCTGATGAGATTATGCTTTTTGTGATAAGCCCAGAGAGCAATATAGCATTGGTCATCAGAGAGAAAATTAGATAGGATATCTCTCAGGAATTATAATTTTATCAGCTGTATAGCGCTCTGCTTCCCATCAGGTTTCCCTGTGGTAAGCATAGAAAGGAGGGACTGACTAGAAATTTTAAAAGCCAGGTTTTAAGATTCTTACAAAATAGCAGCAGAGACGTGCAGTGTCTTAAGGAATCTGGAGAGGTATTCCAAAGTTTTGGGCCTTCTGTGCGTGTCAGATGGACTCTGGGCACACTGCATGAAGCCTGATTTCCTGATCTCAGCCGTCGGCTGGGCTGGTAGGAAATAATCAGATCCTGAATGGGCTTAGTCTGGCCCTAGCCTTAAAAATAAAGCATAAGGCTTTGAACTAACTACAAATACAAATTGACTCGTGAAAGCTAGAGGTCTTCCTACTCACAGACATGAGAAGTAGACTAACCATTGAGGGGCTTATTTACAACCCACTTGGCCACTGGAAAATCACTTTTTCCCATATTAAAATTGACGCACCTGTGGTGCAAAAGGCTTGTAAATAAGCCCCTGAATACCCACTTACAGGGTGTGAGGAATCTGTTATCTGGGTATTTACATAAACAGAGATAGGCAATTTCTGATTTGCGATAACTATGTTTCCGCAATGGAAAAGGTCACCAGACAGATCGAAAAATTGATAATGCCACTGTTATCCATGGCAGGCAGAATAGCCCTAAATAAAATGAGGTATTACCCACATTTTCTTATCTGCTTTATATTATCCCTACCCGACTAACTAAATATTTCTTGGGTCAACTGAGATCTATCTTTACTAGACTGGTGTGGGATGGCAAGAATCCTAGTTTTGCAGTCCCAGATCTAGAAAAATATTTCCACTTCCACAGTCGCACTATGCTACATACTAGCTTAACTCACAATGCGATAGAAAAAGACTAGTCAGACACGGTAGAGTTAATCGCAATCAACCTGCCCAAGCCTGTTCAACTCATATAAACTATCGGCTGCACAAACTGGTCAATAGGGACCATGGCTATTGCTGTTGACATAGAGCAGCTCGTCTACTTTTCACTTAAAATTCTCAACAATCCAGTCAGCACACTCTTTATTAGAGAAGGGAGTAAAGAATAGCATTGAAAAAGTGGACCTCCAGCAAACAGTTGTTTGTGGGTGCTAAGTATCTAATGTTAGAGCAATTCGAGGGAAATAGGTTATCAACGTTTTGAATATATTGGCTTTTTTAGGGCTGTACATGTTTGTATCGGTTAAATGGCCCTCATTCCGAAATGAGCTGGCAGGGTTTCCCCCTCACGCATGTCTGATAGGGGTCCTCGAATCACGAGAATGGGTCTCTGGACTATACAGGATGGACATTGCATGTGTGATGTCCACTAATAGTAATGGTTTGCAAAAATGGGAGCGGGAGCTAGATGAGAAGACTGAAGTTTACTTTGGAAATACAGCGGTGGTCAAACTCAGTCTATCTATACATTGCAGGCATAAACCATTAAAGCCATTCTTAATTAAACGAAAAGACTGGTTGCGCTGCTGATACTTTTGGCAAAGCGTAAAATGCTTTGTTCTTGGACAGCCGTGGCACATGCAGGTAAGAGCAGTGAGGTGGTAGGGCCGGGTGGGAGGGGGATTTTGACACACTAGCATGAGGGAAAATAATTATTTATTTAAATTGGGGCGCTAGAGGGCGCACAGCGAAATGGCTGCGCTGTAGTGCAGCTCCGTCTGGATGGAGTTTAATCCGCTAAAAATCCTACTCTCCCCGCTTCCATATAACGCTCAAAACTATGAGAATTGATTGCATTACACCAGCAGCTCCAGGAGGTGAGTGTATATCGACGGCAGCTTACAGACTGGGATTGAAATCTGCAGTTTTGACGTGCGCGTAAAGATGGTAAATCATGGAGCCCACAACTTAGATTCTTCTTCTTACTTTATTCTCACGGAGCGCCCGGAAACACAACCATGCAGTTTAACGGTCGGCGCCAATAATCACAAAATGGCCGCCTTCCGTTTCCGTTACTCCCCTTCCTGTTCCATCTATCGGAACACCTGAACGCTACCACATATCTCCCCCTTTTATGCATATATCACAATAGAATAAAGTTCTTACTTCCAGTCCATGTTAAAGTCTTTGTATTTCTCTGGCACTTTTATTTCTCTTCCAACTCTGGTCTTCACCTTCGCCACTCCTACACTGCTGTTCAGTTCTTTCTCTTCCATGGGCCTCCCTGCGCTTCCATACTCATTGTTCGTCACTTCCTCATTACCTTCTTCCTTGCACCAGCCCCTCACTCCTTCGCTCACACCTGCTTCGCCTCCGTCATATTCCACTTGCGGCATTCCATCTTCTACATTCTCACTTCGCCTTCGACTACTTCCTTCTTCTCCGTCTTCCACAACGTTCTCTGCTCCATCTTCCACTTCACGTTCCCATTTAATGATTCTGCTGCACCTGGCCATCCGGTCCTGCGACCATACCTTCCCATCGCTGAGTAGGGCTGACCGGGCGTACGGCTCAATGACTTGCAAGGGTGGTGAGAACTTGCTTTCTCCCTTCTTCTTGAGGACGGCCAGCTTGACTCTCACCCAGTCCCCCTTTTCCAGTTCTGTTTCCTTCACGTTGTGACTTCTATTGAAATGTGTCGTGTACACTTCTTGTGCTCTCTCCAAGTTTCTTTTTACCACTGCTGGAGACCACTTGCTCTGTATCACTAACTTCCTCCATGCCACATTGTCCTTGGTGAATGCTTCTCTCCCTCTCAGGACCTTAAAGGGGCTGTATCCAGTGCTTCCCGGTGTGATTCGATAAGCCTAGATCATCTTTTCCAGTTCCTTCTCCCAATCTAGCCCAACATTGATGGCTGCCTGGATGGTACCCATAATAACGCGATTAAATCGCTCCACTTGGCCGTTACCTGCTGGATGATAGATTGGCGTGTGCTTTACCTCTATTCCATTTCTCTCGGTGAAGGCAATCCATTTGGCCGAGGTAAACTGCGGCCCATTGTCGCTGATGATGACTTTCGGGATTCCTTCTCTGATGAAGATGGTTCGCAGGAAGTTTATAACCGCTTCCGTATCCATATTCTCCCTCACCTCTATTTCCGGCCATTTGGAGTATTTGTCAATGAGAGCCACTACATACTTCTGTGTCCCTTCTTTGTTTAGGACGGGCCCCAATATGTCCACTGACAGCATCTCCCAGGGTCCATCTGGTATCGGGAACTTTCCTAGAGGAGGTCTGATCAAGCTTTGTGATTTGTCTGCTTTGGCACATGACTCACACTGTCTCACGTGGCGTTCGACCTGTGCATCAATGACCGGCCACCAGTATGCTTGCCTGGCGAGGGCTTTGGTCTTGGTGATGCCCTGGTGCCCTTCGTGTAGTAAAGTCATTAAGTGTTCTTGTACGCCTTGGGGTGGCACTACCATGTCTCCTCTCAGCAAGAAAGTGGGATTCTCTGCTAGGGACAGTTCCTCCCTCACTTCCCAGTACCTTCGGAATTCCTCCTTGAGGTGTCTTTTCTCTGGCCATCCATGAATGACATATCCCTTGATGGCTTCCAGGTCACTATCCTCTTTGTATGCTTCTTCCCACTCTTGCGCACTTATCACTCTTTCGGTGTCTTGAATGGTGGCTACCACATAGCCTTCCCAGTTGGGTTCCTCTTGGCAGCTGGCATCTTCCATGGCTGCCGCCCTGCTAAGGAAGTCCGCTATCTTATTTTGTGGCCCTGGGATGTGCTCCACATCATATACAAAGTCTAACCGTCGTAGAGTCATCTTCGCGATCCTGGGGGTGGCGTGGGCATGGCCACTCGAGGTTAACACCCGGACTAGGGGCTTGTGGTCCGTTCTCACCAAGAACTTAGCTCCCCACAGGTATTGTCGGAATTTTTCCAGGCCCACACGACCGCCAACATCTCCTTCTCAATCACGCTAAATTTTTCCTCGTTGGGCGCTAAGGACCTGGATGCGAAGCTGACTGTCACTGTTTCGCCGTTCTCTGAACGTTGCATCAAAACTGCCCCAAGGCCTTTGTCACTTGCGTCAGTCGTGAGGATTGACTCTGCACTGGGGTCGAATCCTTTGAGTGGAATGGTGGCGCTCATCTCCCTCTTCAGTGATTCGAATTCGGCCTGTTCTTCCTGGCCCCATTGAAACTTGTTCTTTTCCTTGAGCAGCTGGCGTAGGTGATGCGTTTTTGCTGCAAAGTGGGGAACAAATTTACTGTAATATTCGGCCATTCCAAGGAACGACTGAACGTCTTCTTTCTTGCTCGGGGCGGGGGCATCTTGAATCGCCTTCATGTTAGATGTTTTAGGTTTTATCCCTTCTTCGCTCACCTCATGACCCAAGTACGTGACTGACTGTACTCCTAATTTGCACTTTGCCCACTCTGCAGTTAGTCCATTGTCCTGCAAGGTTTTGAACACTTTGTGAAGTTTTTCATTGTGGTTGTGCATAGACTTTCCCATCACCAAAATATCATCTTGGAAAAACTGTACGTCATCTACGCCCTTGAGTAGTCTGTGCATCATCTTCTGAAAAACGGCAGCCGCCGAGGCTAGGCCAAACGGCATCCGTACAAATTCGTGGCAGCCGAACGGTGTAATGAATGATGTGAGGTGGCTGCACGATGGGTGTAGTTTCACTTGGTGGTAGGCCGACGATAGGTCCACTGTGGAGAACCATTTGATGTTTTTCGTCTTCGCTAGCATCTCGTTTATTCGAGGCAGGGGAAATTTGTCAATGATGATATTTTTGTTAAGTTCTCTAAGGTCCACGCACAGCCGGACCTTTCCGTTCGGTTTTTGGGCTACCACCAGGGGAGAAAGCCATTCAGCACTTTCTATGGCTCTGATTACACCTTCCTTTTCGAGTCTGTCCAGTTCTTGTTGTACCGCTTCCCTGCTCCGGAAAGGGATATTCCTCACCTTGTGCACCACCGGGGTTGCCCCCTCTCTCAGTTTTATCAGGTGTTTGTACTTCGCTAGTTCCCCAATCTGGCCGTTGAAGACTTTGGGGTATGCTCGTTTCCACGATTCGGCATCATCTTTCCTGTCCATATCCATCAACAGGATCTTCTCGACACCTCCGGGGTTGAGTTGTATACCTAAGGCACCTTGATCTTTCCAACTCAGGACCGAGGGGCCCTTCTCCGCAATGTATAATTTGCATATGGCCTGTCGGCCCCTGAACTCAAACGACAAGGGACAATACCCCAACATCGGGATCTTCTGTCCTGTGTAGGTGATGGGTCGCAAGTCCATGGGGTGCAGATTCTCACCATGCTTTGATACGAACCTCTCTTCCCATACCTTCCTTTGTATGATGGAGATGGGGGCACCGCTGTCCGCTATCATCTCCAAAGGTATGCCTCCGATGTGCATGTCCAACCTGGGTTTGTCTGTGCCCGACCCATCTAACTCCAGCACTTGGACGTCTATGTACAGGATTTCCTCCAAGTCTTCTGTTTCCTCTGATCCGGTTGTTTCTTCCTGCTGTTCTTGGTCCACATATTTGACTGATGTTCCCTTGGGTTTGCGGCGGCAAACCTTTTCGTAGTGCCCGAACACTCCACAATACGAACATTTTGCTCGGAACGCAGGGCACCCTTTGTCATTCCCTAAGTGCGCCATACTTCCACATCTGTAGCAGCTTTGACGTTCCCCTTTGTGCGTTCTTAGATCTGTCGGATTGGAATGTTTAGGACGTCTTCCTTCTTGATGTCTCTGCGGTTCTCTTTGCCTGGGACGCTCTCCCTTGCCTTGCGTCGTTCTCTTGCATACTGTTTGCGTCCCTCCCATTTCCTTCTTGGCCGCCTGGGCACAGCGTTTGGACAGTTCAACCTTTTTAACCATTGCCCAGATTTCCTTGAGGGGGGCATCTCCATTAACCCATAGCTTCTCTTGGACATGGGTGCTCGACGTGTGCATGATTATTTGGTCTCTAATCAGGTCGTCATGTAGTGCGCCGAACTTGCATGTGAGTGCCAGTTTCTGCAGGGCTACCACATATTCATCCACCGTCTCATTGCTCTTCTGTTTTCTCTGGAAAAAGTTGTAGCGGTCAATCGCTACACACACGACTGGTCTGAAATGTGCGTCCAGATCGGCAATTGCGTGACTAAACACGTCAGTGTCTGTGGCATCTCTCTCTATTTTGACAATGGTGTCATAGACCCTAATCCCTTCTGGGCCCAGATTATGCAACAGAATTTTCTTTCTTCTCTTGCTGGAGTACGGCGCACCCGCCTCCTCTTCCAACGCGTCGAGGTAGTTGAGGAAATACCTCTTCCAGTCTTCCCATAGTCTCTCCGGTTCACCCGAATTGGTCAGGAAAGGTACCAGTTGCGTGAGGGACGACGACTGTACCGCCATGTTGTCGGTTCTTCGCCTGGCTGGCTGGACGGGGATTGCCCTTCCCGGGGGACTACCTGGCGCGGGCTGTACTGCTGCGTTTCCCGCTTCCAAGTCACCGTCACTGTCCTCTTCTAGCGGGGCATGCGCAGGTGCAGGCAGCGCCAGCGAGTCCTCTTCTCCCCCAGGGTGAGTTGTGTCCGGCTCCCCTTCGCCGTCACGCCGTTCCGCCAGTTTGGCAGGCGCCGCTTCACTCCTCGGTTTAGATGCCCACCCAGGCACGTGTCCAGGCTCCAACCGGCGTGGGCCTTATGCTCACTCCAACACTTCGTGGTGCCCTGTGGGCGAGCGGACGTGCTCAGTGACTTCGAGGACTTCGTGGGGGCCTGCAGGCCTACCTCCTCTCGTAGCGCTCCTGCTCCGCATGTGAGTCCTGGGTTCCGCGCCTTTCTGCGCCCGCTGTGGCCCTCTGCCACGCTCCGTGGATCGGCTGGGCTGAAGAGTAAGCCCACGGTGCTGTGCACGCAGTACATGTGGGTTGGGCTCTAAGCCTGAATCCTCGTCGCCATTGTAAAGATGGTAAATCATGGAGACCACAACTTAGATTCTTCTTCTTACTTTATTCTCACGGAGCGCCGGGAAACACAACCATGCAGTTTAACGGTCGGCGCCAATAATCACAAAATGGCCGCCTTCTGTTTCCGTTACTCCCCTTCCTGTTCCATCTATCGGAACACTAGAACGCTACCTCAGTGTGGGCCTGAGCTCACAAAATGGTGGCCTAGCGCTCACACTGAGTACCGGTGCACGGAGGGTGGAGGAACGTTGCATCTGACACTGGCGGCTGACTACGGGAGATTGCGCCCTCTCCCAGTGCTTTCCTGGAGGCGTTAGCGGCCGGTGAGTGAACAGAAAACAAGCATGGTGAATGCCATTGATTTGCCGACGCGGCCGCTACACTGCTGGGTCCGGGCGGCCGTGAGGAAGAAATCATCCAGAGTGTGCGGGACCCTGCTGCAGACATCGGAGTGAAGTTTGGACGGACGGGCTGCCTCCCGGGTATCGCAGCCTCTGTGGGAGTTAATGGGCGGATTGTGTACAATCTCAAACTTCTTAAGGGCATATGCGTTTAAACCATAGCCCTTGATAATCACCAACATTAATTTTGTGCACCAGGTAAACTTAAAATGAAGAATGTATGTTACCCACAGAAATTTAAAGGGCAGCCCATTTCACATTTCTTCTCTAGGCTTTTCTGGGTGGGGTTCACATCGGTTTCTGCCGGACCAGCACTCATACCAGGTGTTTCTTATTCAGGGTTACAGGTTTAGGATGTTATGTTTCCAAGTGATTATAATAATTTTAAAAAGGTATTTTACTAGAGTTGAGTTATCTCCCTGATATTTGAAGGGACAGCTGTACAATTGTACAATATTTTGATGTCTCAAAGCACACAATGCATCTTATATTTTTTTATTATTGAGTTATTATACTTAAAGAAATAGTTGAGAATGTGTGAAAATGTGTCATTTTAAAGGTCCTTCAATCAATTTCTTTGCACAACATGATGAAATTCAAATACAACTTTACAGAGGTTTGGAGTACATCTGGGGAATTTTAGTGACACATTTTTTGTTTAAGCCCATTATGGGGCCAATTACGATGTAGGTGAGACCAACACCGATGGCATGTTGGTGTCGGTCCCACCGATATCTTTTGCCGCAGCCTGAATGCCGCATTATGATGCATTCAGTCGGATCGCATTGCCTCAGGCACCGACCAACAGCTTCGACAGACTCAAGGTGAAGTACCAAAAAATATATTACAACCCAAATAGAGCCATACTTACAAATAGCCCCAATACCAATTACCAATAATCAGTCAGTTGACAGTGTAGAAGGTCCAATCGTTTATTATAACAAACAAACTCTGCCAGAGGAGCTCCTTGCGACCTAACCCCACGAGGTCCGCCAAGAAGACTGCTGGCACATTATCAACAGATCACATATATACTGTTACATTTCGAAACCGTTACCTAAGAAGGAAAAATACAGGTTGGTACAGGTTGGTGCAGGGGAAAGCCCATATATGGGAGACAAAGCTTTCTTAGTTTAGCCCAGCTCGTTATAGCAAGGTCGTGAGGGTAACTCCCTTCTGCTAACTCCGAGAGAGTCCGCACAGCGCCCCTTGGAATGTGCTTATCCAGCCTACCCCCACCTACAACCTTGACAGGCCTAACGTGCAGAAGCAGCGGTTTGCTATAGTTGTACTATTTCTCAGGAGAACGGCTTGAGCTAAATGCAATGATAGGTTTTCACTAATGCTGTAAGTGGACCAGGCCACAAAATGGCGCCGGTCGAGTCAAGCGGTACTGCCTATGATTAGATGCAAAAACGTGTAATATGACGTATACTAATCCCTAAGTTATTACATATTGTGTGCGTATTAGTGTTGTGTCCCTCCATTAGCCTACTAGGTACATCACGCTAATTACTAAAAGTAACTACATGTTTTACTAGGCCTAAATCAAATTCTGGTTCCTCAAGCCCTCCTTTTAGCGTGATGTAGCTAACTAAACGGAAGCACTAATGCTGTAAAACTTCCTCATCAATGGCAATTAACTCACGAATCTCTTGTTGGAGCATCTGAATCTTAGAAGGAAATTGTTGCAGAGAGGTGTCCATCTGATCAACCTCAGTCATTTCGAGCTGTCTTCGCTGTCTATTGGAAACTACTTTTGTGCGATGGAGTTGCTGTGTTCTATGATAGTCTGATGGGGCTATGTACACAGGGGGGTACAAGAAGGACAGATAACACCGCCCTGCCCATCCTCGCGGTAACCAAGTGTAAGCATTTTCCCCACAAACGAAATACACATTTGGTGGAGTCAACAGTGGAGGGCTACTGAAGATTTTCATTCTATAAGTATAATTGCAGATACTGTTTCCAACTTGCACATGCCCCATTCCCTGTACACAGAAATCGGGGGAGGTATTCAAAATGGGGACGGGCATAATGCGCTCACTAGTGACATTCCTAGCGACAAAATTTTGAAAATACTGAGAATGATTAAAATTAGCAAAATCATAAAGTTCATCTTTCAGCCAAGTACTATTCTCATTAACTGTATACAAATTCATACAAGCATCTGGGTCCAATGATCCCTCCCCCCCATTTCCTGCTGGATCGAATCCCTGGTGTGTCTCAATGTAAGCTAAAATCATGCTGTAATCTTTTTCTGTATATTGTTTGGGGTTTTCCACATAATGGTTATATATAGCAGAGAACATTTGAAACCAAGCTTCACAGCTACCTAAATAGGACAAGGGTAGAGAGAGAAACAAGTCGTGTTTATGCATGACTGATGGCAAGAGCCCACAAACCCAACAATCGGTCATATTAGTAATACTATGGGTTTGGTGGAGCATTTCCAGGAATACATGCTTTGCATAAGTCTGGCGGTGTCTTCCTTTATGGGGTGCTAAGGTGAACATTAAGTGTTCAGGCGGGGCAATGGTAGAGGGAAACATAGCTTGCATAGGATACTTATACTCTAAATATATGAATATACTCATGAAAACAGCTAATATAACTGCTATTACTAACACAAAGGCTACTTTTACACGCATGGTCCAAGCAGAAAACATTGGCTCATAAAATGGCAAATATTGTGGTGCAATGGGACGCTCTTCTTCAGGTACAATACGACCAAAAGGGTACATTTCTTACTCAAAGTCCAAACCTAAACTCGGGCACAGCAGTCCATCCTGCCAGAGGGTTCTTCTCCCTGTGTCCGTCAGAGTCTCACAGACAGACTCGTTCATCTCAAGAAAACAAAACGTTGTTGTCAAAGGAATCCGATGTACACCTGGCTGTTCACATGTGTCAATCTTTCTTTCTGAACAAAGCACAACAACAAAGTTCCATTTTTCAACGGGTTCAGTCCAGTGTCTCGCTCAGTACCGCAGACTCGAAATCTAGCAAACCCTTTCTACTCAAGTCTTTCCTTATTTCCTGACAGTAGTGTCTGAGGCACCGTGATGTTTTCTTGGCCGCAGGTTGTATCGCACATGACCCGGAACTTCCTGATCAGAAAATAGCACAGAAGGTACCTTTCCTTCATCGGAGCCTCTGCTCACTGGAATATCAATGACAGGATTAAGGGCAATTGCGGATTCAGATGAGAACGGGTCGCCTGATCCCGTCACTCCTTCTTCTTGCCTTTGCTCTGCTTTGCAGGTGTCCGAAATAGGGACAAACGCAGTGGCTCTCTCGGTTTCCTGGGTCAAAATTCCACCAGATTGCTACTGATCATATGGAAGCGGGAGTGGTAGCCGTTTCAGATCGGAGGCATGAATCCAATGCTTCCTCCCATCCACCTTTACAGCCGTCCGCGTTGCAAGCAGGACTTGGTGTGGTTCGGACCACCTCGGGGCCAAGCTGGTATCCCGCTCGTACTTCTTGACCAGTATCCACTGGCCAGGTTCCAATCGATGTCCGGGGCCCTCTGGCGGAGGCTGCAGTACAGATGCTACCTGCTGATGAATAGAACGGAGGTCTTTAGTCAAAGTATACAGGTAATCGATCAACATAGGGTATTCAACATCCGAAAAGGACCGTGGCCTAGGTACCCCCCATTATGTTAGCTGGTCGCCCAAAGATAATCTCATAGGGAGAGAGACCAGAGCGTGAATGAGGGGTAACTCTTAATAACATGAGGGCCAAGTGTTGTGAACGTATCTAGGACCCTAATTAAATATTCCATATTCATGCCCTTATGTGGTTATAACAAATCATGTCCTTATAAAGGCATTAGAATCATATCCATATTTAGTAATAGCCAATGCAATCCAAATACGGCAAGGCTACTTCCTTAGACTCCTAGAAAGTACATTGAGTTCTTTAAACAAACCAAACCTCCAGCAACCTGGGAATTCCCCATGCTTTTGTTTTGATTTGTCCTAGAACTCCTGCGAGCACTGAAAGAACGGCAAGTTCTTAGTGACACCTTTTATTGACGTCTCATGTCCAACCTTACGTCAAACACAGCACCTTCCAGGTATAAATATACCAGCGTTTGCCTTAAGCAACACACGGTGGTTTGGAGCACAGCGGCTATCTACTTATCCGAAGCCCAGCTGATGCGAATTCCGAAGGAAGCCGTCCCTCCCATTTGATGCACTGAGAAAGACGCTGTATTTTTCTCCTGCTGAGAAAATCCAGCTCCAGTGTTTCCAGTCACCCTTGCGGGTTACTGGGAGATCGAGTCCTGAGAGCGAGATACAAGACCTCCTTCATTCTAAAACCAAGGTACGGAGCTGATTATATCCTTAGAGAATTCTTGAGTCAGATTCTTGGCAAAACTAACTTAACTTAAAAACTCCTTTACTCCTTCCCAAGTACTAGGCCTAGGTTAGGTACACTGGGGTAGGCGTATTTAGAAACATCAGTTGAGTACGTTTAGGCAACTTTTATCATTGTTTGTAATTGTATATATTTTATACTCATTTTACTGTACTCACTTTACTTTATGACAAGTATTGCAATTATAGCAATTCACTTCTCTTGCATGAGAAAGAAGACTGCTCAATAAATAACACCTTTTATTGAAAACGCCCGTCTCTCTATTTCTCTGCACTCTGGTGAAACTAAGTATGCACGATTGACTGAGCGAAATAGCTATCTATTGTTTTCACACGACTCTGGAGATATACTCCTTATTCTGGGGGAGAAAAGTTGTCATGTTTATGCGGTTGTCAGAAGCTAATCCCTTCTTGTCTAATCAGGGAAGTTAACTCCTCCCTGTTCATTTGAGAAAGTTTCTAGTGACCTCTGAGCTAGCTGGCAAACCTAATTAAGTCTAACATATTCAATAGAGACCTAGTTGACCTCAGTCCTACGTCTAAACTATCGTTTATGTTATTCCAATGCGCAGAGCCTATTGGGAAAATAGGAACTACACTACATGGCGCCCAACGTTTGGTAAGGCGATAATCTAACGCAAGATACTAGAGTAACTCAGTCGTTCTTTTTCACACAGACCCCTTTTTCCCGTCAAAACTTCAATAGACGTCTGGAGTGGGTGAAAGAATAATATCCGCCAGATCTTAGTAGGATGAGAATCCTATGTATTCGTTTTTGGTTTAGTCAACGTTGAAGGATACAGTGTTCCAAAATATTGTGCACCTAATCTTTGTTTCCTCAAAGCTTGCTCTGCAAGAAACTTTCATTAAACAATGTCAAATCACGGCGACAACAACGAAACCGGTGAAGCCGCAGTAAATGCGAACCAACCGGGTGCAGACGTTACAGGGCTTAATGAAGACGACCATGATGCAATAATCATCCTGGTCAATATAAGAAAAACCATAACTATAAAACTTATAGAAAATGGAGTAACATCAAGAGGTGGTACAGTCGTCTTTGTGGTAGAGGCACATGAATTTCAGCAGACTGAGGTATTCTATTCCTGGATAAATTTTCCAGCAGCACATGCTGTAACACATGAGTTCCACTACTACAAAATAGCGGAAGCTCCAGATGAATACTCTCCTTTCGAGGAAGTTGAAATTCCACTAACATACCAAGAGCACCTGCTCTGGTTTAATGGCGCCCTAAAACATCAAAATCACATTACCAGGCTCGGTCAACTAGGTAGACCAGGAGACACATGGCTGGTTCTAGCCAGCTACACACCACATCCGGACATTGAAACAATGTCAGACAGAGAACTTTTAGTTCAGTTAAAACAACTAATTAAAATACATAGACAATTGGTCCAATATGTCATGCGGACTTCAACAGTCCAACCTATAATTAAACTTCCACAAAACACCCCTCACCAGGGGAACTCAAATAAAATTACACCACAGAATATACAATCATGTCTTGGTAAAACACCCGCAAAACGGGAACAAATTCCATTTTGGTTAGCTCAAAAAATCACTCAGATAGAGGCAGTACTTCCTGATACTACCCCTCACGAAAAACACAGAATTCTGACTGTCTGACTCCCAATGGGGGTAGCACCACATGTGGAGGACTGTGACACTTGGGGCACAGTTTTTGCTTCTATCTACACAAAAACACATGGTGTTCCGTCCATGGCGGTTATACCAGATGTACTAAGACAGATTCAAAATGAATACGGTCCAGAACCTGCTTTAACTCTGGGTATGACATTACTGAAAGACTTTAAGCAGGTCTCGGCTATATTATTAGCCAACATAAAAGGAGAAGCAGCATGTGTGGCGATCCGCCAAAAATTGAAAGAGACGGATATAGCAGACCAACCCTTTGAACTTGCTAAAATAATTGAAAAATCCTATGAAGAATTAGGCAGAGATAGTTTGGGAGGTAAACCAGTAAACAGACCCCCCAGGATATCGCGATTTCGCGATTTGCCGCGAAATCGGCACTTTTTTAAAAATGCAGCCATTTTTACAAAAATGCCAGCAAAATCGGCATTTTTTGTAGAAATCACGGCATTTTTCGCTATATCCTGGGGGGTCTGCTTTATGTGGCTATCGCCTGTGATACTCAGCAGCATTGGAGAGTTGGAGAGGCACAGCGGGGTGGCAACCCTCACACCTCCAGCCCTTGATGACCTGTTAAGAGGTGCTTCGAAGGTGACTGAGAGGAGGGGGGGGCAGCCCTGACACCTCCAGCCCTTGCTGACCAGTTAAGAGGCGCTGCGAAGGTGACTGAGAGGGAGGGGCTGCAGGCTCAGGAGCAGCGACATCTATTCACATGCACACAGCCCTGAATGCATCATGTCTCTGCTATTTGGAGGGGGCTCGCACATTCCATTTCTACCCAGGGGCCCAAACATCCGAGACTCGGCCAGATTACACCCCTGATTACACCGAGGCAGCACGTGGTTCTCTTCACAGAGCGTAATTACTGTCACTAAATTGTAAGCAAACCTCGGTTCTTCAACATGCAGTCTATAATGTAAGAAAATAAAGAAATGGCACAATCGCACCCACACTGATTAACAAAGTATGCTGGACAATCAGTTCAATCAGTTCTCTTAGAGTATCTCCTGTAAGTACTGTACATCACAGTGGGGGATGGCATTTTGGACAGAGAGCCTGTCTTCTCGTTGTCTTGTGCAGGAGGGGGCGAGGAGCCCAAGATGATACTAGAATACTGCATGCCCACCCCTATGCCCACCCTGGTGGATCCTGTTCCCTCTCCTGTGATGGCTCCTGCCCTCCCCTCAGTGATGGCTCCTGTCCCCCCATGTGGTGGCTCCAGTCCATCCCCCGCCTGTGATGGCTCCTGTCCCCCCATGTTGTGGCTCCAGTCCACCTACACCTGTGATGGCTCTTGTCCCCCCCTGTGGTGGATCCTGTCTCCGCCCTGGGTGGCTTCTGTCCCAGTCCTGGAACGGCCCCTGCAGCGAGGGTGAAATTCTTGATGGGCCTCTTCTCAAAAGGGCTCAGCTCAAGATTAATATGGAAAGGTCGGTGAGTAAGTAAGTGAAGGGATGGGTGAATGGCTGGATGAATTAGTGAAAGGGTGAATGGATGAATGAAAGATTGAATAAATGGATAATGAGAGAGGATGGATGGATTGATGAGAGGGGACAGATGGAGAGAAAATGTAAATAGCTGGATGTATGGGTGGAAGGGTAGCAGGATGATGGATGAGGGGAAAGATGGATGAGGGGAAGGATGATGGATGAGGAGAAGGATGGATGGATGGAGGGGAAGGATGGATGGATGAGGGGAAGGATGGATGGATGATGAGGGGATGGATGGATGGTTGATGAGGGGGTGGGTGAAAGGATGGATGATGAGGGGAAGGGTGGATGGATGGATGAAGAGGGGAAGGGCGGATGGATGGATGATGAGGGGGTGGGTGAAAGGATGGATGGATGATGAGGGAATGGATGATGAGGGGGTGGGTGAAAGGATGGATGGATCGATGAATGATGAGGGGAAGGATGGATGGATGATGAGGGGAAGGATGGATGGATGATGAGGGGAAGGATGGATGGATGAAGAGTGGGTGGGTAGAAGGATGGATGGATGATGAGGGAAAAGGATGGATGTATGATGAGGGAAAAGGATGGATGGGTGATAAGGGGAAGGATGAATGATGAGGGGAAGGACAGATGGATGGATGGATGATGGGTGGGTGAAAGGATGGATGGAAGGAAGGATGGCTAAGTGAAAGGGTCGATGGAGAGAGAAAGGGAGGATGGATGGATGACTAAAATAGTGGATGGGTGGAAGGATTAGTAAGTGAAAGGATGGCTGGATTGGTGAAAGGGTAAATGGCTGAATGGAGGAGTGAATGGATGGATGGGATGAGGAGTGGATGGATAAGTGTACAGATGGATAGGGTAAAAGGGTGGATGGATAATGGAGATGAGTGAAAGGATGGATGAGGGGATGGATGAAGGGATGGATGAGTGAAATGATAGATGGAAGGATACATGATGGATAGGTTTGCAAACGGTTGAATATGTTTGGAAATGGCTGGGCTTACTTATATACTATTGGGCGACCTCTGATGTGTTAAAACGTACCTATTGTCCTGAAGTTTTGTCCTGAATTTTGACCCCCTGTCCTGAATTTGTGTCCTGAATTTTGACCCTTTGTCCTAAATTTGTACACTCACCGTCCTGAATTTGCACCAATGCCAGTTGGTCACCCTATTTGCGGGCTTGGAGACGGAGCGCCGTGCAGAGATGTCTGTCCCTCAAGATAAACAGACAGAACCACTCAGCCGAGAGAGCTGAGGCGCACACGGGACGGGGTATCTGCAGAGGCGCGCTGGACAAGGGATGAAGTCAGAGGGTTGAGCTCACCTATTGCAGACCATTTCCCCCTTGGAGTGAGCCATGGGAAAAATCCTAGAGGCGAGAAATTTAACATGGGCGTCAAGTGGCCACATGTCATGGGTGTCAACTTCAACCAGACCCCGCTTTTAAATCGGAGACGATTTGCAGGCTGACATTTTGCAACGAAACTACAAGTACCAACATGCAGTTCGCTACTGTTTAACAAGTGACCACTTGGCGGTTTTGACTGCTCTTTCTCTAGTGTTTAGATCTGTCGAACGGGCATCCGGTGGGATATCAGGTCGTGTTCAAAATACACTGTAAAGGGGCGATAGGTATAGCCATCATTAGTGCAGCAGGTACAGTTGCACCAAGCTCTAAAGCTATTGCAAGACACAAACTGACCTGCAATGGTACGCCTCTTATGGCGCAGGGCTTTGCAACGTGACGCATCTGGGAGATGCGTCACGTTGTAAATACCCCGCACCATGGTGCATCTTTTGTGCCGCTGCTGCGTCACAAAAGTGACGCAACAGCGGCATAAAAGCAGCGCAAGGGGCTTGTAAATCTGCCCCAAAGTGTCTACATTGTAAAGAAACCAAATATACATAGCTGCATGTTGTTAAATAACTAAAAAAACTAAGATATCTGTGTTTGTTGTAGGAAAAATGGCCACATAAAATGCCGCAAAATTGCCGCTAAATTTCCATATTTGTGCCGCTAAATTTCCTTTTTTTTGCCGCTAAATTTGCTAATCCATGCCGCTATATCCTGGGGGGTCTGAGTAAAGCCCCAACTAATTGAAAATCCTGAAAAAACTTTTATTACAAATAATCTCATTTCTCAAAAGAAGAAGTGGGAGGGTAATAAACAAACCACTCCCAGAGAAAAACAGTTTCAGTCCAGAGGAAGGTCTCCCCAACGAAGAAATAGATCTCCAGAAGGGGGGCAAGTCTCCCCAAAGGGATCCCTCTGAAAAAAGATACAACCTTAGAAATAGGGACAATTTGAGAAAACCTGACAGATATCAAGATATTAATACACGTCCCTCTCGATCTTTTCAGACTTCATCAAAGAAATCGGAAAGAAGAGGACGGTCAGAACATAAAGAAGAGCACGTCAAGTCCAAAGACAAGGAACCTGCTCATCAAAGTAAAAAATTACACTTTCCCAGAAAGAAGGTAGCCAGTATTAAAATAAAACATGCCGAGAATTCTGAGGACACAACTGAAAAACGGAGAGTGGGCCCAGACAATGCTAGACAGCGCAGCAGAAGTAAGCATAGCTCGCAAGATCCTGATGAATCTTCTGGAGACAGTGGACACGAATGAATACATTCAAGTGGAAACTGCAGACACCCGAGTGAGCGTTCCACCAAAAACCATATGGAATAACATTACGTATAGAGGGAGATAAAACTAGGAAAATAAAAGGTCTCTTTTGGGAGAACCTATCTAAAGGCTATGATATCCTTCTAGCAGAAAAGGACTGGCCACCAGGGTTTGTCAGGGAGTGCCCACATGGCGAAGAAATGATTATGCCTGCCTTCTCAAATCACATTCCAATTCATAAAAAATACACACTTGCTAGAAAATGGGCAGTGGCCCAAGCCCCTGCATTATATAAAAATCATGTAGGATGGGATGAGGATTCTCCTCACCATAAAATCCAGTTAAAATATCAACCTACTGCACAGAGGCAGTATCCTGTTAAGCAAGAAGCTAAAAAACAAGTAAAAGAAATTTTAGATCAACTTGAATATCAGGGGGTGATTGAAACATGCACCTCACAAATGAACAATCCTTTGTTTCCTGTCTCCAAGCCAGACAATTCATATCGTCTAGTTTTGGACTACAGACATCTAAACTCCTGCTGTAAAACTTTTGCAGTACAAAACTCACACAGTGCAGCACTAAAGAATAACATCGTGCACAAGAAATATAAAACAACATTAGATATTTCAAATGGTTTCTTCTGACAAAACATAGCACCTGAAAGCAGATATTTGACCGCTTTCTCCAGCATGGGGACCCAACAACTATTTTGTTGTCGCCCACAGGGATTAAGGATAGCCCAGGATTATTTTCAGCCAGGGTAACAGAGTTACTACAAATGTATGATGATTAGGCATTATCCTATGTCGATGACATCTATCTTACAGACGAGGACCTGGAGACTCACTTTAAAAGAGTAAACACCATAATACTTGGGTTCGCAGCTGAAGGGTACAAATTTAACTTTAAAAAATCACGAATAGCCCATCTAACTGTCCTATTTTTAGGATATGAATTATCAAGTGAAGGCAAAAGCCTAGCAGACAACTTCTTAGAGAAGTGTGCAGTACGCCAAGCTTCAAAAACGCTGAAGAACTTACAATCAATACTAGGTTTCCTGAATTTCGGAAGAACATACATTCTAAATTATGCAGAGAGGGTTAAACCTCTCTACGAACTGATAAAACCTGATTTTAAACCAATTAATTGGACTCAAAAACACACAGAAATTTTAAGATCATTACAGACAGACATGTTAACTAAAACATAACTGCAAACACGCTCAAATGAACGCAATCTTGTAATCCGAGTCATCCCAGGAAGATGCGGATTCATATACCTGACCTCTAATGAGGGAGAAACGGTACCAATAGCTTACAAATCACACTTGTACACACAAGCTGAAATGAAATTCAGTTCTACTGAAAAAAATCTAAATGTGGTTCAAACTGCTGTAGCAAAAGAAAGAGCCCTAGCCCAAGGGAAAAGGATATCTGTTTTAACAGCAGTATCAGCCCTTGAAGCGGTAACAATACCAGGCAATCTTAATGCTAAAGCTCTAGATCCAAAATGGATAGAATGGGAAAATTCTCTTGCTACAGAAGACGTGACACATGCATTTGATCCGAAAATGAAAAAACTAGAATATCTGGAATATGAAAATGAATGTCCTGTGCCGATCGAAATTCTGCCTCTCGAACAATAGACCTGTGTAATCTACACGGACAGATTTGCACAACACTACTTTGTGAAAAAATAGATTTACAATGCAGCGTGCGCGATTGTTAAAGGTCGCTGGCGCCTAGGTAAATTCAGACCGATGGTCACTAAAACTGAATCTCTCAGAAACTGTACAGCTCAGTGAGCTGAAATAAGATCTTTAAAGATGGCGCTTGAAAATACCGATCGTGAATTCCCCACACTAATATTGTGCGATTCGCATTACGGCGTCCGATCTTACAATAATTCCATGCAGACCTGGATAAAAAATGGTTACAAAGATGAGACAGGTGCCATAATAAAGCATAAAAAACTTTGGTAACAAGTAGTTCTTTTGCAGAAAGAACTACAAAAGACTCACGTGGTACATACGTAGAGTCTTCAACGTGATGGCGTTCACGTTGCAGGGAATTCATTGGCTGACAAAGCCATAGCGGCAGCTGATCACTCGGCTTCCGTAGCTGCCATTACTCGGTCAAAAACAAAAATAGACAGCGAGATAATACAGGCTGTCAGTGCTTCAGTAAAAGACAGCGGTAAGACACTCCCAAAAGGCTTTCCAGTAAAGTACTCATACAAAACTGATACAAACAACGTTCCATTTGCTCTAATCCCTGGAGTGGGGGATAGAGTAA
Source organism: Lissotriton vulgaris (assembly GCF_964263255.1). Taxonomy (NCBI): domain Eukaryota; kingdom Metazoa; phylum Chordata; class Amphibia; order Caudata; family Salamandridae; genus Lissotriton; species Lissotriton vulgaris. Next base: position 689,962,796 of record NC_141699.1, read on the forward strand.
TTCCAAACACGGAGCACAGATTAGGACTAATTTTAGCGGCACACGAAGGTCTCGCCTCTGCACAAGCTGGTGTTTCCGCCACAGTATCATTATTAAAACAGAGATATTGGTGGCCACGAATGAGAAAACAGACTAGGAACTATGTTCTAGAATGTGAAATATGTCAGAAAATGAAAGTATCAACAGTGAAACTACCTGCGCAGACGCCCCTTCTAATCTCGGACAAACCATTAGCATGTGTTTACCTGGACCGCTGTGGTCCCTTACAAAGGGACGGCAACTATAAATATATCATGGCGCAGTGGATTCCTGTACAAGATGTATTTGGATGTGGCCCCAGCGCTCGGCTGACGCCAGAACTGTTGTAAAAGATTTGCGAGTCTTTATCGGCACATACGCAATTGGCATGCTACATTCTGACCAGGGTCCTGTGTTTAGCTCTCGGGCTTACAAGGAGGCCATGGCCAGCATGGGCATTGCATTGCAGTATTCTAGTCCATTCCATCCCGAGGGAAATGCAGTAGTGGAGAGAAAAAACCGGGACATAAAGCAATCTATAACAGCGAGGGTATTAGGTTCGGGTGACGGGTGGGTCAAACATCTAATAAGTGTCCAACGTAGCCTGAATAATATGCCAAGAAATTCTCTAGGAGGTTTCAGTCCGTATGAACTTTTATTTGGTACTAGAATGATTATCCAGGACTTGGGTTGTCAGACTTCAGTGGTGCAACAAAAAGCCTTTGATATCAAATATGGTTTGGCTGTTTTACAGGACTTAAATGAAACAAGGAAAAGTCTGGGTAACGAAAAGATAAAGCCAACTACCACTGAAGAAAAACCACCTGTCCCAGCAAGACCTGTCTGGATTCCAAAGATTGGGGATCTGGTCAGAGAAAAGATCGCAGTGAAGAAGGAATTTGGGCCTTCTTACAGAAAAGCAGTACCTGTTTTAGCTGTCAGCGGAAGAAGATCAGTTGTACTACCGCCCCTACTGGTAAAAAGGAGAACCGAGTTGTATCAATCGACCTGGTGAAACCACAATCATGTGGCCGATAATAAGTAGTAGGCCCAGTGGACTCCCAAGAAATAGCAGAAGACCAAATCTTGCTACAATCCAAGAGGTTCAATCTGAGAGACTAATCACATTTGACAAACCTGCAGTGATTAAAAAGGACTATGCAACAAAGCCATGAAACTTGTGCCTCTTGAAACCCAAATTGCAACAGTTCATCAAGAAACTCCAGTCTACAACGATGTAGCCTCGGACTATACAAATGTAACAAAAGAAAATGCAAAGATCAATGGAAATCCGGAAACAATCCCACCAATTGACAGAACTGCATCTGGCGACTTTATCAACTTTGATGACTTTTCCGATGATCCAAGTGAACTTGGAGACAAGCCAGCAACAAAAACTTTCAAAAATAAAATCACAGAGCTCTTTCATCAACTGAGAGAAACATATCTAACTTCACCATGGATTAAATTATGGATTGAGTTAGGTGTACTTTTCCTCCTTCTATGGCTCATCTTGGTTTTAAGTTTGGGTAGATTTATTGATGGAAAATATAGTACAATGGACACAGCAAGTCAGAACATCAACTTGGTCCTGAAACCACACAGATCCTCTCACATTGAAAAAAGAGAACTATCATCAGTGAACATCACAGCAAAGCCAATACCTGCTGGTATAGAATGGGACAAAACTGATTATTAATGTCGAGCGAGTGTGGGAGATTCCCACACTGGTTCCTGTGGGAGCTCCTATGAGGGCAGGTGTAGCCTCTGGTTTTTGTCTTTAGTAATCAAGTTCAAAAATCCAATCAGTTCATCATATATTTATTCATGAAAGTCATATATTACGATCATAATGACTCATATGATGTTATCCAAGGTTTAATCGGTGAAAACACTTCTAAATGCAAAAATCCCTATGCATTTCCGGACAAAAGTCCCTTCATCAGGGGACTCGAGATAATCTGTAAGGAAACAAACACTACTTCAGGAAATGGACGTGACCCTGGATTCAAACATAAAAGAATGGAATGTGAGGCCCAATACCATAGAAAAAGGCGGAAGAAGAACGGGATAAAAAAACAAATGTTATGCGACCAAAACACGGTGCTAAGTGAACAAAACAAAGTAATAATAGAGTGGAGACATAGTGTAGGGATAGTGGCCTTACGAGGTTCACACTTAAATACATGCGAAACTCAGTTGGTGTGAAATATACAGATTCCGAGTCAAAAACACCCAAATAAAACACCAGAGTGTGCGCGGGTTAAATTATCAATGATATACTTAAACAGAGGTCAAGCTGAAATCGAATGGGGGTTCTCACCAGGTTAGTAGAGTAACCGCGTTCTGTAGCGGGTTTCGGAAGAGTCAGGAAGTGAGAAAGTGTGCCTTGAAGACGTCAGATGGACATAGAAAGAAGACTGTGAGGTATACGGTACATGAGCGTTTATGATGGTGAACAGTGGTGAAACACCATAAAAAAATCGGGATCAGTGACAAATGTGTAAAAGAACAAGTTAGAACGCTCAGGGGAAATTAAATAAATGGACAGATGGACATTGGATGCATATAAAAAAAAATTCGTCAATCGATAGGACACCGAAGTGTCGGCCATCTTAAGTAGGGAACACACAATTGGATAGATGGTGAGAAACCGACAAGAGGGTAAATGCAGAATATAGAAAGGGAAAAAGGGGAGAATAAAATGAGATCAAATAGAAATAATAGGTAGACAAACATGAACTGAAAAGTATAAACTGTAGATGGATACTAAAAAATAAACAACAATACATCACTTGGTATTGCATGGGAATCCTCATCACAGGGTATGTAAAAAATGAAAGTGTAAGATAAGGAAAAGTGAAGAATGATGCTAAAGAAAGAATGAAAGAGTGATAGAAAAGGTTCAATGAATTAACAATAGAAGATAAACCAGACAGGATATCAGAAGCATGTTTAAAGAAAGCAACTATATTCAATCCGTTCATTGAGTCCTTTAGGTTGGCACGAGTCCAACCACTTTATCCAGAAGAGTTCACGTTGTAGAAGCTTTTTGCGATTGTCAATGCCAGGTCTCATCGGGACAACCTCCAGTACAAGGAACCTTAACTGGCTGATGTTGTGTTGAGATGAGGTAAAGTGAGCAGCTAGGGGAGATTTCAAGGTCTTGTTCCTTATAGTGCTTTTGTGCTCAGTGAGGCGAATTTTGATTTTTCTTTCGGTTTTGCCGACGTAAGGTAAGCCACATGGGCACTTAAGTAAGTAAACCAAGTTCATGGAATCACGTTAGTTCTTAGTTTGATCTGTTTGCCAGACAGAGGATGGTTGATGAAATTGCCTCTGGTGATGTTGTTGCAGTGACTGCAGTTGTGGCATGGTTTAGTCCCTGAAAAAACTGCGTCCGGTAATTTGGGTTTGCATTCCAACAAATCTTTCAAATTGTTCGCTCTTTGTTAAGCGAACAGCGGAGCACAACTAAATATTCCACGAAAGTCTGGTTCGAATTGGATCATCGGCCAATTGCTTAAGATGATGTTCTTGATTGACAAACTTCTAAAAGAGTATCTGGACACATATACTGGTCTTTCACTGTTAGCGGTATTGGTGCGGGGGTCAAAAGATAATTTCTATTCTTAGGCGTAATGCGGTCTCGAGCAGCTTGCAAAGTAAATTCAGGGTATTTTCTCTCCCTGTATTTTTGCAGAATGTTCTTTTCAGTTTGACGGTATTCTTCGGGTTCTGAACAAATCCTTTTGGACCTCATTAGTTGAGATCGTAATATATGACTTTCATGAATAAATATATGATGAACTGATTGGATTTTTGAACTTGATTACTAAAGACAAAAACCAGAGGCTACACCTGCCCTCATAGGAGCTCCCACAGGAACCAGTGTGGGAATTTCCCACACTCGCTCAACATTAGTATTCTATAAGAGTCCCTACCAGCCAGAAGGGACGATTCCTGAGGCGCCCAGAAACGAGTTTAACCGCTCCCCTGCTGATGATGGAACCGCTCCGTCATCAGCCGCGGTCGCGCTGTGCTGATGACGGAGCGGTTCCGTCATGGCCCGGACGCCGCACCTGCGTGGCGCGTTCTATTGAGCGGGCGGGGCTGTGACGGAACCGCTCCGTCATCAGCACAGCTCAACTGACGCTGGTGACGGAGCGGTTCCGTCACCAGCATGCGCCCGCCGCTCGGTCGCCCTCCCCCCTTAGCACTGCGGCGGAATAACCGCCGCAGTGAAGGGGTTAATCTCCTGTTAGAGATTACCCATTTGAACCTTTACTACACCCGAGGTGCGCCACACCATCTCTATTTTTTCTAAAAAACTGATTATGAAATCTATGAGCTCTTAAAATATCCACACCAATTTAAGATTTCCCTAAGTGACTTTGTATCATCTAGTACCTTCTCTGATGATTGGGACTTTGAAAATATTAATAATATGATGTCAGATTTAGAAATGTCAGCAAAATTTACAGAACATGAATATTTACAGGGTTCGTCGAATTATGAGGAAATGTATTGTTACAATCACTTTGGGCATCATTATCTGCATAAATCTGCAAATCCTAGAAATGTTTTCAGTTATAATCAATGGGAACATTGTCCAACTCCGCCAAAAGGCAGTTCAAAAACATTTTATGAGAAATTCCCATACTTCCCAGGGTTTAATGTCACTGATCCTGAAACATTCTATTTCAAAGTGTTAAATAAGACAGGAATGAAAAACATGCTGACAAATACTAAACTGATTTATTCTGAAAAATGTTATGAAAAAATGTCAACATTTGGTTTTGAATTTTGGAAAAACAACATTGAGACAAAAACCACTTGGGGTACAAAAGAATGGCAGGTACAAGGTTTAGAAGCATTGTTTAGAGCCTGCATGATCCCAGAACAAATAATGTTCCTGAATGACACAATTCAGCAAACAACCTGTCTTGGTTTAGCCAAGATAAAAGATTTAAACAACCTGTCTATATCAAAGCCGATGCCTGATAGAAACACCACTACAGATGAGGGGTTAGAAGTTTCCTATATTTAAAAAAAAAACAGAACAATTCCTGATTGGAACAAATGGTTGATCTGGCCCACAGACACTAATAACTGTCAAGATAGATTCCTGAATAAAGTACAGGGTTTCAAACAGAATAGGCCAGACCCAAGATATTCCCAAAGACAACATCCAGGGATAGTTACAACATACAGTGTAGGAAAACTATGCCTAGACTGGCTACAGAAATCCACACTTCCCGAAATTAAGCAACACTTAACTTTACTTAAAGAAGGTGCTGACTTACGAGATTTCGTACTGGGACCTCGCAAACAGCGTTAAAAACGTTTCATATACGCCGGTATATACACAGCTTACAATGAAGCTTGGAAATTAAATCAAATTGAAACTGCAGAAAAAATACGAGAAATTGATCGTATTCATTTGGAAAAAACACTTTCTGTAGTGGACAATGGGTTAACGACTCTGTCCTCCAGAATCTATTCACTGGACAGCATTGTATCATCTGCTATTGATATAATAGAACAGGATATGATAATGTTACAACATGGTCAGTCCCAATTGCGTTCTATTGTACAGCTAGGCTTGACGTTACAAAACCTGCGTTCAGGTCACGTGCCATGGCGTCTAATCAACATAACGTCATTATTTTCTATCTTTATCCTTACTGATAGAAAAATCTCGTTGGCACAAAAAGGAGCAGACTATACGGTGCTGAGCATTGAAAAACTTGAGAGATTACCACTGACAATGTCAGAAAGACCTGTCATTGAATGGATAATACATGGCACCATTACAATCCTGATAACAACTTTTCAGTTTCAATACTGCCAAAAGTATATACCAGCAGATCTATATGAAAGGTTGGGTAAAGGATACATCAAATCAACCTGGAATTTACCTTATACATATAGATGTTGGAGTGGGGGCAAGAAAGAGGTATTAGTGGTAATAAATGTAAAACATCACTGAACGGTACACTTCTATGTCAAGGTATAAACTTGGATGGAGCCTGCGAAGGTTCATCAAACAACCTTTCATGTCATCTGCACGGCACCCCAGCTACACAGATAGATCCCTTTTTCAGACAACTTTCCAACGGTAGCTATGTTATATTAAGTGACCACAGCTGTTGTGGCATGATGCCAGGAAAACCCTATCTCGTGAGCGTCACTTCCAGGGTCATTTGTTGTATGCATGTATTGTATCCAAACAGCAATCCAGACATGGAGGCAGCATTATGGCCTTCTGTGAATATCCCTTCTATTCGAATTGATACTTTAAGCAGAATGAAGTCTATTCTTTTACAGACAACTGTGCCTTTAACCTCGTCCAAAGAGACGTATGACCTGCAAGCTGCAAGGACAGCAGCAGAGATACATACCCTATTATCGAGAAATTGCCCCGTGCATTTCGTAGAAATGTTAAGCCAAATTTTAAACATGTCAGATACCAGTGGCATCGCACATGTATTTAAGACAATTTTTTCGGGACTGTTAGCACCCTTTGAAACAGTTCTGGTCATCTCCCCGAACTTTGTGCATTCGCTATTCAGCGGCCTGCCTCTTATTTTGGGACTCGTAGCAGGAATTTTATTTTTGTTCCTTCTGCTCTGATATGGCAAGCCAAGTCACAGACAAAACTCAGGCTATGATGGAAGAAACGATCCTAGCAATACGATATCGAGACCGTATCACTAAGGTCCTCGGATTGGCCCGGCTAAGAGATCTGAATACTACCTGGTTTCTTTTATTCAGACCGATCTGGCAAAATTGCATCTTACCTGTGCTTCGATGTCTGCTATGCGGAGAAGAATGCGTGTTGGACGTCTGTCTTACACTACCATCAGCAGTACCAATGGATATCGACGCTTTGCTTTGTCCGGTAACGACTCATGCAACTTGTTGTCCCAAGCGGCTACCGATTCTGATGACGGCATTCGTTGAGACTTCACCATTACGATTAGGTGGCGGTGCAGTACAAGATGAAAGCGGCACCACACAGGTACATCCTTCTGTGAACATTGCTGATCTGAACACCGATGATGGCAATGCATCGCATATATGCACTATTTCAGATTTTTCAGCGTTGGCCCAACTTTCACCTACTGTTGTAGACAAATTTTTTGCCGTTCTAGCTGAGGTAATGTTTTCTCCTAACAACGAGAATAACAATTGAAATAGCGAGCACAGAGCGTTCCCTGAACTTTGTATTTGGCCTTCAGTTTTTATAAACAACACTACTGAAAACATTTGGACTATTTGTCCCATGAAAGCGAAATAATTTTTCCCCAATTTCCAAAATATTTACTTTTTTTTTGGCACATGGTACTCTGCTTAAAGTAGAACTATTCTTAAAGAACAGAACTTCTATTTTTAGAGACTGTAGAGACAATATTTTGAATCAAACTCTAGCACATGTACAATCTTGTATAAATATGTGATGAAATGGTCTCGACCTTCTCTTCTGTATTAAGACCCATTTCATAAATGTAATTTTCGCAATTCATTCAGCTAATATTTATATTTGCATTATCTGAATGATACCACTGCTTGAAAGCGTACAGTATAATACTTATTTTCGTATATCTATACCATTTCAAATGCATTTGATGTATTTTGGGGTGGGCTGGAAAACACATGCATATCTATATGTTTATATATTGCTTAGTATTTAGTAATGATGGACATTATACGTGGAGTGGGTGTTTTGAACATATCTAGGACCCTAATTAAATATTCTCGATTCATGCCCTTATGTGGTTATAACAAATCATATCCATATAAAGACATTAGAATCATATCCATATTTAGTAATAGCCAATGCAATCCAAATACGGCAAGGCTACTTCCTTAGACTCCTAGAAAGTACAACGAGTGCTTTAAACAAACTAAACCTCCAGCAACCTGGGAATTCCCCATGCTTTTGTTTTGATTTGTCCTAGAACTCCTGCGAGCACTAAAAAAACGGCCAGTTCTTAGTGACAACTTTTATTGACGTCTTATGTCCAACCTTACGTCAAACACGGCACCTTCCAGGTATAAATATACCACCGTTTGCCTTAAGCACCACTCGGTGGTTTCGAGCAGAGCAGCTATCTACTTATCCGAATCCCAGCTGATGCGAGTGCTGAAGGAAGGCGTCCCTCCCATTTGAAGCACTGAGAAAGACGCTGTCTTTTTCTCCTGCCGAGAAAATCCAGCTCCAGTGTTTCCAGTCACCCTTGCGGGTTACTGGGAGATCGAGTCCTGAGAGCGAGATACAAGACCTCCTTCATTCTAAAACCAAGGTACGGAGCTGATTAGATCCGTAGAGAATTCTTGAGTCAGATTCTTGGCAAAACTAACTTAACTTAAAAACTCCTTTACTCCTTCCCACGTACTAGGCCTAGGTTAGGTACACTGGGGTAGGCGTATTTAGAAACATCAGTTGAGTACGTTTAGTCAACTTTCATCATTGTATGTAATTGTATATATTTTATACCTTTTAAGTATCATATGGCTCAGAAACCATATCAATGCTTTTACAGTATTATTTCATAATACTCCTTTTACTGTATGCACTTTACTTTATGACAAGTATTGCAGGTATAGCAATTTACTTCTCTTGCATGAGAAAGAAGACTGCTCAATAAATAACACCTTTTATTGAAAACGCCCGTCTCTCTATTTCTCTGCACTCTGGTGAAACTAAGTATGCACGATTGACTGAGTGAAATAGCTATCTATTGATTTTGCACGACTCTGGAGATATACTCCTTATTCTGGTGGAGCAAAGTTGTCATGTTTATGCGGTTGTCAGAAGCTAATCCCTTCTTGTCTAATCAGGGAAGTTAACTCCTCCCTGTTCATTCGAGAAAGTTTCTAGTGACCTATGAGCTAGCTGGCAAACCTAATTAGGTCTAACATATTCAATAGAGACCTAGTCAACCTCAGTCCTACTTCTAAACTATCGTTTATGTTATTCCAATGTGCAGAGCCTATTGGGAAAATAGGAACTACACTACACAAGGGTAGGGTGTCAGGCCACTTTAAACCAGTACTCTCTTGAATTTTAGCCATCTTAAGCTTCAAGATCCCATTATATTTTTCCACTAGCCCAGCTGACTGAGGGTGTCGGGCTGCATGGAATTTCTGTTGTATTTGCAATCCATTACAGATGTATCTAACAAGGGCCCCATGAAAGTGTCCCCTGTTGTCTGACCAAATCAAACGGGGTAAACCAAATCTTGGTATACATTCTTTGATAAGAGCCTTTGCTGTAGCCAAAGCAGTGTTCTCTTTAGTTGTGTATGCCTCAACCCATTTACTGAAGGCACAAACCACTACTAAAACATATTTTAAGTTGTTTACGCGCTCCAAGTGGATATAATCCATCTGGAGTACTTCAAATATTAAGGTTGGGGGTGCAAAACTTCCACTCAAAAGACTCTCTGCCTTCCCCGGATTGTGTTGCAAACAGACCATACAGTATTGGACCAAACGGACAGCCGTCCTTTGTATGTTAGGGTTATTCCATAATGGGTCTAGCAAAGCACAAATTCCTTTAGCTCCAACGTGGGCTGGACCGTGGCCATAGTTACAACGGCTTGCACCAACGCATTGGGTAACAGCCATCTTTGCTTTTCCGTCAAATCAACCCAACAGTTATTCTCATCCAATCTCCCCACTTCCTTCTCCCATCGCTCTAATTCGACTAGAGTGGCTTCCTTCTGTAGTTCTTTTACGCTTTCTATGGTATTATCAAACAAGTCAGATTCCTCCACCCATCTTGCAGAAGACATTACAAACATAGTCAATATTGTAGACTGAGCCGTTTGCTTGGCAATCTGACCTGCAAAAGCATTCCCCTCGCCCACTTCGTACACCACTGCCTTATGGGCACTACATTTTATTATGGCTAGCTTTTTGGGCAAGGTTAGGGCATCCAGTAATCGTAACACCAGGGGACCATTCTGTATTTTCTGACCATGGGAGGTGAGGAAACCCCGCTCCCTCCACAGCCACCCAAAGCTATGGGCTACGCCCAAGGCGTATTGGCTGGCTGTGTAGATGTTAACCTCGAGTCCTTCACTTAATTCACAGGCTCGTAATAATGCCACCAATTCAGCAGCCTGGGCTGATCGATGGGGAAGTCGAGATGTTTCAACTACCGTTTTCAAGGTGGTAATTGCATATGCAGCTGTTGTTGTTCCATCTGCTAACTTGAAGCAGGACCCATCCACATATAACTTCCCCTGAGGGTCAGATAGAGGAATGTCTGTGAGGTCAATCTTACCCTTCATTTCTTCCTCAGTTCGGAATATGCAATCATGTACATCATTTGCAATTTCACTCAAAGGGAGTGGTAGCAATGTGGCAGGGTTTAACGTGGCACAGCGCGTAATCGTAATATGTGGAGCAAATAGTGTCAATTCATATCCAGTGAGGCGTGCACTCGTAAGATGCTGTGTCTTAGTTGTATTTAGCAATGCATCCACAGCATTTGGCACCATCACTGTTAGACTAGAATTTAGAACGAGTCCTTCTGACTGCCGGATGGCCACCGTGACAGATGCTGTGGCCCTCAGACAGCTAGGAAGTGCTCTGGCGACATTATCCAATGTGGCCGACAAATAAGCACAAGGTCTTTGCTCACCACCAAATCCTTGCGTTAACACTGAAAGCGAGCAACCGTCGACCTCATGCACGTATAGTACAAAGGGTTTACGGTAATCAGGAGTACCCGAGACGTGTGCAGAACAAAGAGCAGATTTCAAAGAGTGAAAAGAATGCTGACATTCATCCGTCCAAGGGAGGGGTTCATGCACATCTTTAGTGGTTAAATGCAACAAAGGTTTAGCAAGAAGAGAAAAATTAGGTATCCATTGGCGACAGTAAGAGGTGATGCTAAGAAAAGCACGAAGTTCACGTTGGGTGCAAGGGACACACATGTTAGAGATGGTAGTAATACGCTAAGGAGTCAAACGCCTACCCTCCTTCGACAGTAGATGACCTAAGTAGGTCACCTCCTGTTGACAGTATTGAAACTTAGACAGGGACACCTTATTACCTTTCGCTGCCAGATGGTGCAGTAATTTAACAGTAGCATCCTTACAGCCTTCCTCAGTGTCGGATGCTATTGTAGTGTAGTTCCTATTTTCCCAATAGGCCCTGCGCATTGCAATAACATAAACAGTAGTATGGACGTAGAAGTGTGGATCTTCCAGGTCTCCACTGACTATGCTAAACTTAATTGGGTTTGTTACCAACTAGCTCAGAGGTCACTGGAAACTTTCTTGACTGAATAGGAAGTGATCAGCTTCGCTGGCACAGCCAAGAAGGGATTCAGTTTTCCAACAACCGTGCAACATGACAACTTTGCTCCTCAGATAAGAGTCAATCTCTAGAGTTGTGTGAAACAATAGACAGTTATTTTACTCAGTCAGTTGTTGTGCAGATTACTTTCACAATATGTAGAGAATAGAGAGACGGGCGTTTTCAATAAAAGGTATTATTTATTGAACAGTCTTTCTTCTCATACAAGAGAAATGAATTGCCACAATTGCAAGACTTGTTATTATAAAAATTGCGTACAGTAAGATGAGTATTGCGAAATAATACTGTAAAAGCATTGATATGGTTTCTTAGCCATACAATGGTTTAAAAAAATAAAACATATATACATTCATATATTCATTTGACTAACGTACTTAACTGGTGCTTCTAACTATGCCTACCCCAATGTACCTGACCTAAGCCTAATACTTGGGAGGGAGTAAGTAAGTAGCAGTTTAAGTTAAGTTGGTTTTGCCAAGGTTTGCTTGAAGGATTCTCTCTAAGGGTTTAGTCAACACCATACCTCTGGAATAGAATGTTGGAGGTCTGGTATCTCCTTCCAGGGACTCGATATCCCAGTACCTCGCAAGAGTGGGCTGGAAATGCCGGAGCTGGATTTCTCAGCAGGAGAAAAGACAGCGTCTCTCTCAGGGCGTCAAAGAGGAGGAGGAGGGGCAGCGTCCGCAGGCAGCTTGCATCTGCTGGGCTCTTGCAGGGGACAGCTGTTCAGCTCCTGTGTTCACCACACCATCGTTCGCTCGTTCGCAGCGATAGCATCAGCAGCGAAAACGGCAGCGATGTCTATGAGGCAGCTAGCCAGCTTAAGGCAACGTTTGTAATATTTATACCTGAAAGGTGCCTGATTTGACGTAAGTTTTTGGAGATAAGACGTCAATAAAGATTTCACTAGGAAGTGATCGTCTCTCAGTGCTCATTAGAGTTCTATTACTAATCAAAACATAGCAAGCGGGGCTTTCCCAGGTTGCTGAGTTTTATCTTGTTGAAGAACTCGGAGTGTTAATCTTGGAATCTTAGATAGTGGCTTCTGCTGTGTCATTTGCACTAATGAGCTGCAAAGGAAGTTGCAGAGGAAGCGATTCTGAAATGTGGCTCTGTTCGTGTGAGGCCAGAGACGAGTTTCTGAATATTGCATTTGATCGGTTATGCCAATATAGGGGTACAAAGGGATTATAGCCGTATAGGGGCATAAGGTCACAGTATCGATCAGGGTCCTAGATTAGAACGTGACACCCACTACACGAATTTATGTCCATCAAATTACTAAAACTATAGCAAAAGATGCATGTGTAACATTGCCCACCCCAAAATACATATTTGCATTTGAAATAGGCGTAATTGAAATACGTGAAAATATAGGTACTGTACGTCTTTAAGCATAGAAACCATTCAAAATTATAGCATATGGAATCAATGAACGATTTTGCGAAAAAATTACACATGAAATATCTCTTAATACAGAAAAGAAGGGCGAGATAATTTCATCACATAGAAATGCATTGCAGTAAAATGTGCTAGAGGCTGATGTAAAGTTATTATGTCTCTAGATTTACCTAAATAGAAGTAGAAGCTTCTGTTCTTTATGAATAGGTCTAGTTTAAGCAAAGAATTTTCGTGCCAGAAAAAGGTGAATATCTTTTAAAAAGTGTTCAATTCAAAAAAATTCTTGTTGAACGGGGGAATAGAGTTCCAACGCTTTTCAGCAGTTTTTGTTGTTCAAAACTGAAGGCCGAATTCAGAGTTCATGGGAACGCTGTGTGTCGGACTGCTTTTTCAAAAGTTATTGTTTCTGTTCGGGTGAGAACATCATATCAGACAGGTTCTGAAAAAATTGGTCTACAAAATCAGGTGACAGTTCGACCAAATTCGATAGTGCTGTAACTTGGCAGGTGTGAGAATGATTGCTATCATCAAAGTCTGGATCAGCAATGCTCACAGAATGTCGTACCTGGGTGATGTTGCTTTCGTCACTCGCTCCACTGTTACCACCTAGTCGTAGTACAGGAGTCTCAACGAATGCCGTCATCAGGATTGGTAGCCGCTGGGGACAACACAATGCGTGAGCCATTATAGGACTGAGCAAAGTATCGATATCCATTGGTACTGCTGATGGAAGTGCAAGACAGATGTCCAACACGCACTCATCTCCACATAGCATACATCATAGCACAGGTAAGATGCAGTTTTGCCATATAGGTCTGAATGAAAGGAACCAGGTCATGTTTAGATCTCTCAGCCTGGCCAATCCAAGGACTCTAGTTATTCTGTCCCGGTAGCCCACTGCTAGGATTGTTTCTTCCATCCTCGTAGGAGTCATGTCTGAGCTTTGGCTTGCCATATCGGAGCAGGAGGGTCAAAAATAAAATGCCTGCTACAAGTCCCAAAAATAGGGGTATGCCGCCAAAGACTAAATGGACAAAATTGGGAATGATTCCCAGAATTACTTGAAATGGTGTTAGCAGTCCCGTAAAAATCGTCTTAAATATGCCTGGGATGCCTATGGCACTAGACATGTTAAGAATTTGGCTAAGCATTTCTGTGAAATGCACGGGGCAATTTGTTGAGAAAAGGTCATGTATCTCCGTAGCCGTCCTTGCAACTAGGAGATCATACGTCTCTTTTGATGACGTGATGGGCACTGTTGTCTGCAAAAGCACAGACTTCATTTTGCTTAAAGTATCAATTCGTATACAAGAAAAATTCAAACGAGGCCAAATGGGAGTCTCTATGTCTCCAGGGCCGCTCGGAAACAATGCTTGCATACAGCATTTGACCATGGAAGTTACGCTTACGAGATAGGCTTTTCCTGGCAAAAGGCCACAACAGCTGTGATCCGTTATTAAAATGTAACTCTCATTTGCGAGTTGCATAAAGAAAGGCTCTATCTGCGTTGCAGGTGTGACATGCTGGTGGCATGAAAGGTTGTTAGAATTTCCTTCACAGGCTCCATGTAAATTAATACCCTGGCACAAAAGTATACCGCTTAGTGAACGTTTACAGTTTTAACCACTGAGAAATACATTTTTGTTGCTGTCACTATAGCATGAATGTGTGTATGGTAATTTCCATGTTGACTTAACGTATCCTTTACCCAATCGTTCATACTGGCCAGTAGGTATGTATTCAAGGCAATTTTTAAATTGGAAAGTTGTTATCGGAATTGTGATAATCCCGTGTATTATCCATTCAATGACAGGACTTTCTGACATTGTCAAAGGTAATCTCTCAAGTTTTTCGATGCTCAGGATTGTATAGTCTGCTCCTTTCTGTGCCAAGCTGATTTGTTTATCAGTAAGGTTAAAGATGGAAAACAATGACGTTGTGTTGATTAAACGCCAAGGCACATAGCCTGAACGAAGATTTTGCAGCATCCAGCCTAACTATACAATAGAACGTAATTGCGACTGGCCATGCTGTAACATTAGCAAGTCTTTGTCTATTATATCAAAGGCAGATGATACAATATTGTCCAACGAATATATTCTGGAAGACAGAGTCATTAACCCATTGTCCACTACAGAAAGTAATTTTTCCAAATTAATACGATCAATTTCTCGTATTTTTTCAGCTGTTTCAATTTGTGTGACTTTCCAAGCCTCGTTGTATACTGCATAGATACTGGTCGCTATGAAACGCCTTTGACGCTGTTTGCGTGGTCCCATAATAAAATCGCGCCAATCAACACCATCTTTAAGTAAAGATAAGTGTTGCTTAATTTTAGCCAGTGTGGAAGATCCTAGCCATTCGAGGCACAGTTTCCCTACACTGTATGTTGTTAGTATCCCTGGATGTTGTCTCTGGGAGTATCTAGGGTCTTGTCTGGTCATTTTTAACCCCTGTGTTTTATTCAGGAATCTATCTTGACAGTTGTTTGTGTCAGTAGGCCAGATTAACCACTTTTTCCAATCAGGATGTGTTCTGTTTAAATGTAAAATTTTAGATATGTCTATCTCAATATCTGTTGTTGCATTGTCAGGTATTGGCTTTGGAATAGATGGTTTGTTAAGGTCTTTAATCTTAGCTAGGCCAAGACAGGATGTTTGGTGAATTGTTTCATTTAAAAACATTATTTGCTCTGGGATCATGCAGGCTCGGAATAGTGCTTCTAGGCCTTGTACCTGCCACTCTTTTGTACCCCAGATGGTTTTTGTTTCAATGTTATTTTTCCAATAATCAAAACCAAATGTCATCATTTTTTCATAAAATGCTTCTGAATATATCAATTTAGTATTTGTCAGCATTGTTTTTAATCCTGTTTCATCTAACAGTTTGTAATAAAACCTTTCTGCATCACTGGTGTTAAACCCTGAGAAGTACTGACATTTCTCATAGAATGTTTTAGAACTGCTTTTAGGTGGTGTAGCACAATGTTCCCATTGGTTATACTTAAAAACATTTCTAGGCTGTGCAGATGTATGCAAGTAATGATCACCATAATGTGTGAAGCAGAACATCTGTTCATAACTAGACAAACCTTGTAAATAATCATGATCTGTGAATCTAGCTGACATTACCAAATCAGACATCATGTTATTAATACTTTCAAAGTCCCAATCATCAGAGAATGTACTAGGTTTTACAAAGTCACTTAAGGAAACCTTGAATTGATGAGGATACTTCAGGATTTCGACCGGACCATAGATTTCATAGTCAGTTTTCTCCCATACTACCCCACCGGGTATTGGAATGGCTGTGACATTTACTGTTGACAGTTCTCTTTTCTTCACGTGGGATGATCTGTGTGGTTTGAGGACTAAGTTGATGTTCTGACTTGCTGTGTCCATTGTATTGTAATAAACCTTCCTAAAATTAAAACTAAAATTAGGCATAGTAGGAGTATGAATACCCCTGAAATAATCCAATGCTCAATCAACGGTGCATCCAGATATACTTCTTTGATTCGTTGAAAGAGTTCTGTTGCTTTTTCTTTAAAAGTCTTTTTTGTTTCTGGCATTACTTCGGGGTTGCTTTGATCCTCGGAAAAGTTGTCGAAGTTGATGAAGTAGCCAGAGGCAGTTCTGTCAATTGTTGGAATTGTTCTTTCAATTTGTCTTTCGGTAGCACATTCAGATGCCACATCATTGTAGACTGGTGTTTCTTGACGAACTGTTTCAATCTGTGTTTCAAGAGGCACGAGTTCCATGGCATTATTGCATAGTCCTTCTCTGTGCACTGCAGGCTGATCAAATGTGATTAGTCTTTCAGTTTGAACCTCTTGGATTGTTGCAAGTTTGGGTATTCCGTTGTTTCTCGGGAGTCCACTGGGCCTACTGTTGATGATAGGCCACATGCTTGTGGTTTTACCAGGTCGATTGATACAACTCTGTTCTCCTTTTTACCAGCAAGGGGCGGTAGTACTACTGATCTTGTTCCGTTGATTGCTAAGACAGGTACTGCTTTTCTGTAAGAAGGCCCAAATTCCTTCTTCACCGCTATTTTTTCTCTGACTAGATCCCCAATCTTTGGAATCCAGACAGGCCATCTGGGGCTGGTGCTGGTGGTGCCTCGTCAGTGGTAGTTGGCTGTTGCTTTAACTTTATGTTGCTTAAGGATTTTCTTGTTTCATTCAAGTCCTGTAAAACAGCCAAACGGTCTTTGATGTCAAAGTCTGTTTTCTTATCTTGTACCACTGATACCTGACTATCTAAGTCCTTAATTCGCATTCTAGTTCTGAACAATAGTTCCTATGGGCTGAAAACTTTTAGAGAATTTCTTGGCAAGTTATTTAGGCTTATCTGGACACTTATTAAATGTTTGACCCACCCAGCACCCAAACCTAATACCTTCGCTGTTATGGATTGCTTTATGTCCCGTTTTTTCATTTCTACCACACTGTTCCCTTCGGGGTGTGACGGAAAAGAATACCGCAACCCAACTCCCATGCTGGCCATGGCCTCCTTATAAGCTTGAGAGCTGAAAGCAGGACCCTGGTCAGAATGGAACATGGCAATTGCGTATGTGCCGATAAAGACTCGCAGATCTTTTATAACCGTTCTGGCGTCAGCCGAGCGCTGGGGCCACATCCATATGAATCTCGTACAGGAATCCACTGCGACCATGATATATCTATAGTTGCCGTCCATTTGTAGGGGACCACAGTGGTCCAGGTATACACATGCAAATGGTTTATCTGAGATGGGAAGGGGTGTCTGTGCTGGTCATTTTACTGTTGATACTTTCATTCTTTGGCATATTTCACATTCTAATACATACTTCTTAGTTTGTATTCTCATGCGAGGCCACCAATATCTCTGTTTTAATAGTGATATTGTTGCGGAAACGCCAGCGTGTGCAGAAGCAAGCCCTTCGTGTGCCGCTTTTATTAATCCTAACCTGTGTTCCATGTTTGGAATTACTCTATCCCCCACTCCAGGGATTCGAGCAAAAGGAACATTATTCGTATCTGTTGAATATAAGTACTTTTCTGGAAAGCCTTTTGGGAGTGTTTTCTTATCATCTTTTACTGACGCACTGACAGCTTGTAGAATGTCACTGTCTATTTTTGTTTGTGACCGAGTAATCGCAGCTACGGAAGCCGTTTGCACAGTTGCCTTCGCGGCTTCATCAGCCAATGAATTCCCTGCAACGTGAACGCCATCACGTTGATGACTCAGAGTGTGTATCACGTGAGTCTTATGTAGTTCTTTCTGTAAAAGAACTACTTGTTCCCAAAGCATTTTATGCTTGATTGTGCCACCTTTCGCATCTTTGTAACCATTTTCCACCCAATTCTGCAAGTATTCATTATAAGATTGTACGCAATAATAAGAATCGCACACTATTAGTGTGGGGAATTTGCGATCGGTATTTTCTAGCGCCATCTTAAATGCTACCAATTCAGCTCGTTGAGCTGAGCAATCTCCTAGAGATTGTGTTTTAGTGACCATTGGTCTAAATTTTCCTTTGTGCCAACGACCTTTAACAATCACGCATGCAGCACTGTAAGCTTGTTTGCCCCCAACTGCGGGTAGTGCTGATCCGTCAGTATATATAATACTTCCATATTCTTCTAGAGGCAGTATTTCAATTGGCAGAGGACATTCATATTCATATTGTAAAAATTCCTGTGTCTTTAAGTTAGGATAAAATTCGTAAACTACGTCTGTTGCAGCAAGAGAATTAACCCACTGGATCCATCTCGGATGCAAAGCTTTAGCATTAGGAATGCTTGCTTTAGTTACCGTTTCTAAAGCCGGTATAGGTGTAACGATTATTATTCGTTTACCTTGTGCTAGGGCCCTTTCTTTTGCTACAGCCGTCTGAACCGCAGTTAGAATTTTCTCCATTGAACTGAATTTTATTTCAGCCTTTGTGTACAAATGTGATTTGTAAGCTATTGGTACCTTTTCTCCCTCATTAGAGGTTAGGTACGTGAATCCGCATCTTCCTGGGATGACTCGGATTACAAGATCGCGTGTGTTGTCACGTGTATCTAATTTTGTTTTTGCTAACATGTCTGTTTGCAGTGATCTCAAAATTTCTGTGTGTTTTTGAGTCCAATTGATTTGTTTAAAATCAGGTTTAATTAGTTCGTAGAGAGGTTTAACCCTCTCTGCGTAATTTAGAATGTAAGTTCTACCGAAATTCAGGAAACCTAGAATCGATTGTAAATTCTTCAGCGTTTTTGGTGCTTGGAGTATAGCGCACTTCTCTAAGAAGTTGTCCGCTAGGCTTTTCCCTTCACTTGATAATTCGTATCCTAAAAATAATACTGTCAGATGGGCAAATCGGGACTTTTTAAAGTTGAATTTGTAACCCGCTGCTGCAAACCCAAGTATAATGGTGTTCACTCTTTTCAAGTGAGTCTCCAAGTCGTCGTCTGTGAGATAGATATCATCTACGTAAGATAATGCCTCATCATCATATATTTGTAGTAACTCTGTTACTCTAGCTGAGAATAGTCCTGGGCTGTTCTTGAATCCCTGTGGGAGCCTACAGAAATTTTTCTGTGACCCCATTACTAAGAAAGCGGTCAAGTATCTGCTTTCTGGTGCAATGTTTTGACAAAAGAAACCATTAGATATGTTTAATGTCGTTTTATATTTTTTCCTAACTATGTTATTCATTAGTGCAGCACTATGCGAATTTTGTACTGCAAACGTTTTGCAACATGCATTGAGGTGTCTGTAGTCCAAAACGAGACGATATGAATTGTCTGGCTTGGAGACAGGAAACAAAGGATTGTTCATTTGAGAGGTGCATGTTTCAATCACCCCCTGGTATTCAAGTTGATCTAAAATCTCCCTGACTTATTTCTTTAGCTTCTTGCTTAATGGGATACTGCCTTTTTGCAGTTGGTTGATTTTTTAACTGGATTTTGTGAGGAGGAGAGTCCTCATCCCATCCTACATGATTTTTATATAATGCTGGTGCCTGGGCTACTGCCCATTTCCTTGCATAAGTATATTTTTTGTGAATCGGAATGTGATTCGAGAAGGCAGGCATAATCATCTCTTCGCCACGAGGGCACTCCCTGACAAACTCTGGGGGCCAATCTTTTTCAGCTAACAGAATATCATAGCCTTTTGAGAGTTTATCCCAAAATAGACCCCTTATTTTCCTAGTCTTATCACCCTCTATACGCAATGTTATTTCGTATATTTTATGGGGCTCGCTAAGTCTGGTGTCGGCAGTTTCAACCTGAATGTATTTATTCGTGTCCACTGTTCCAGATGACTCATCAGGATCTTGCGGGCTATACTGATTTCTGCTGCACTGTCTAGCATTGTCTGTGCCCAGTCCCCGTTTTTCAACTGTGTCCTCAGTATTCTCGGCATCGTTGATTACTCTAATACTGGCTACCTTCTTTTTCGGAAATTGAGATTTTTTACTTTGAGCAGGTTCCTTGTCTTTGGACTTGGTGTGCTCTCCTGGGTTTGACCGTCCTCTTCTTTCCGATTTCTGCGAAAAAGATCGAGAGGGACGTGTATCAATACTTTGATATCTATCAGGCTTCTTCAAATTATCCCTATTTCTAAGGTTATATCTTTTCTCAGAGGACTCCCTCTGGGGAGACTGGTGTTCTCGAGTCGGAGTTCTTTCCCTCCGTCGAGGAGACCTTCCTCTGGACTGGAAAACTTTTTCCTTGGGAGTGGATTGTTTATTTCCATCCCAGCTCTTTTTAGGAGTGTTTGAATTATTTTTAATAAATAATTTTTCAGGATTTTTGAGCAGTTGGGGCTTTACTGGTTTTCCACCCAAGCTGTCTCTACCTAGTTCTTCATAGCATTTTTCTATGATTCTGGCAAGCTCAATTGGTTGATCTGTTATATCTGTTTCCTTCAACTTCTGGCGGATCACCACAGATGCTGCTTCTCCTTTTATATTGGCTAGTAATATAGCCGAGACCTGCTTGAAGTCTTTCAGTAATTTCATACCAAGAGTTAAAGCAGGTTCTGGACCGTATTCATTTTGAATCTGTTTTAGCACTTCTGGTATTACCGCCATTGACGGGACACCATGCGTTTTTGTGTAAATGGAAGCAAAGACTGTACCCCAAGTGTCACAGTCCTCCATATGTGGTGCGACCCCCATAGGAAGGCAGATGGTCAGGATCCTATGTTTCTCAATAGGGGTAGTATTCGGAAATACTGCCTCTATTTGAGTGATTTTCTGCGCTAACCAGAAAGGAATTTGTTCCCGTTTTACGGGTGTTTTACCAAGACATGATTGTATGTTCTGTGGTGTAATTTTATTGGTGTTCCCCTGATGAGGGGTCAGCTGTGGTACATTAACAGCTGATTGGACTGTAGCAGTCCGCATTACATATTGGACTAATTGCCTATGTATTTTAATTAATGTTTTTAGCTGTGCTAACAGCTCTTCTTTAGACATTTTTGCAATGTCCGAATGTGGTGTGCAGCTGGCTAGAACCGGCCACGTTGCTCCTGGTCTACCTAGTGAACCGAGCCTAGTTATATGATCATTATGTTTTAGGGCGCCTTTAAACCAGAGCAGGCGCTCTTGGAATTTTAATGGTATTTCAGTCTCCTCGAAAGGAGCGTACTCTTCCGGTGGATCCCCTATTTTGTAATAGTGGAACTCGTGTGTTGCGGCGTTTGCCGCTGGAAATTTTATCCATGAATAGAATACCTCTGTCTGCCGATATTCGTGTGCCTCTATCACGAAGACGACTGTGCCACCTTGTGTGGTCAGTCCATTTTCTATAAGTTTTAACGTTATAGATTTTCTTAAATGTGCCGGGATGATTATTGCACCCGGTTCAGTAGTCCCGTCGGGACCCTGCTGAGTCGCATCTACTGCGGCATCAGTTCCGTTGTTTTCTACTGACATTTTATAAATGCAGGTTTTACAGAGCAGGTCTCCAAGGAGACAAAGATTAGGTGCACAGTATTTTGGAACACTGTATCCTTCAACGTTGAATAAACCAGAGCTTTACATAGGAATCTCTTCCTACTAAGGTCGGGCGGATTTTAACCTTTCACCCACCCCAGACCTCTATTGGAGTATTTATGGGAGAAAGGGGTCTGTGTGAAAAATGCACGTCTTGCGTTAGTTTATTTCCTTACCAAACGTTTGGACGCCATGTAGTGTAGTTCCTATTTTCCCAATAGGCCCTGCGCATTGGAATAACATAAACAGTAGTATGGACGTAGAAGTGCGGATCTTCCAGGTCTCCACTGACTATGCTAAACTTAATTGGGTTTGTTACCAACTAGCTCAGAGGTCACTGGAAACTTTCTTGACTGAATAGGAAGTGATCAGCTTCCCTGGCACAGCCAAGAAGGGATTCAGTTTTCCAACAACCGTGCAACATGACAACTTTGCTCCTCAGATAAGAGTCAATCTCTATAGTCGTGTGAAACAATAGACAGTTATTTTACTCAGTCAGTTGTTGTGCGGATTACTTTCACAATATGTAGAGAATAGAGAGACGGGCGTTTTCAATAAAAGGTATTATTTATTGAACAGTCTTTCTTCTCATACAAGAGAAATGAATTGCCACAATTGCAAGACTTGTTATTATAAAAAGTGCGTACAGTAAGATGAGTATTGCGAATTAATACTGTAAAAGCATTGATATGGTTTCTTAGCCATACAATGGTTTAAAATGAATAAAACATATATACATTCATATATACATTTGACTAACGTACTCAACTGGTGCTTCTAACTACGCCTACCCCAGTGTACCTGACCTAAGCCTAATACTTGGGAGGGAGTAAGTAAGTAGCAGCTTAAGTTCAGTTGGTTTTGCCAAGGTTTGCTTCAAGAATTCTCTCTAAGGGTTTAGTCAACACCATACCTCTGGAATAGAATGTTGGAGGTCTGGTATCTCCTTCCAGGGACTCGATATCCCAGTCACTCGCAAGAGTGGGCTGGAAACGCCGGAGCTGGATTTCTCGGCAGGAGAAAAGACAGCGTCTCTCCCAGTGCGTCAAAGAGGAGGAGGAGGGGCAGCGTCCGCGGGCAGCTTGCATCTGCTGGGCTCTTGCAGGGGGACAGCTGTTCAGCTCCTGTGTTCACCACACCATCGTTCGCTCGTTCGCAGTGATAGCATCAGCAGCGATAACGGCAGCGATGTCTATGAGGCAGCTAGCCAGCTTAAGGAAACGTTGGTAATATTTATACCTGAAAGGTGCCTGGTTTGACGTAAGTTTTTGGACATAAGACGTCAATAAAGATGTCACTAGGAAGTGATCGTCTCTCAGTGCTCATTAGAGTTCTATTACTAATCAAAACATAGCAAGCGGGGCTTTCCCAGGTTGCTGAGTTTTATCTTGTTGAAGAACTCGGAGTGTTAATCTAGGAATCTTAGATAGTGGCTTCTGCTGTGTCATTTGCACTAATGAGCTGCAAAGGAAGTTGCAGAGGAAGCGATTCTGAAATGTGGCTCTGTTCGTGTGAGGCCAGAGACGAGTTTCTGAATATTGCATTTGATCGGTTATGCCAATATAGGGGTACAAAGGGATTATAGCCGTATAGGGGCATAAGGTCACAGTATCGATCAGGGTCCTAGATTAGAACGCGACACTATCAACAAGCCGTCCACGTACTGCAAGAGCATGTTGCCTTTGGGCAAGACTAGATCATCCAACAGAGCCTTAAGGGCCTGACTATAGATGCTCGGACTCTCAGTATAGCCTTGAGGTGCACAACAGAATCTGAAGCTTTGGCCTGATAACAAGAAGCCAAAGATCTGCCTGTTTTCAGGATGGATAGGGATACTGAAGAAGGCATTCTTCAGATCAATGACCGAAAAATATTGGGCAGTAGATGATATCATCGTGAGTATAGTGGTGATATCGGTCACTACAGGGTACTGCGGTATTACAATCTTCATAACTTTCCGCAGGTCTATCACAGAACGATAGGCATCAATATTCCCCTGTGGTCCAGAATCAGGAGATTTCTTAAAAATCGGAAGAATCGGGCTGTTACAAATATTGGCAGCTGTCTCCTCAACCACCCCTTTATCAATTAAGTCCTGAATAATTGCTAGCAAAGCCCGCTCGCCAGCCGGCGAAATTTTGTACTGTGGTATGCGCGGTAACTTTATACCATGTTTCAGCGTGATATGGACTGGTGGGATGTCTAATTTTCCAACATCCGCATCCCCTGTTGCCCATAACGCATTAGGGATACTATCGAACTCGGGGGGAAGAGGTTCATTTTTAGCAAAACATTGTTTCATTTTGTCAGGGTGGGGTTGTATCGTTAAATAAACCCCGTCTGGAGAACAGTATATTTTTGCATTCAACTTTTTCAACATATCCAAACCCAATAAATTCTTACCACAATGTGAAGTCAACAGAAAAGGTGATTCAACAGTAGCAGTACCGATCGTAAAGGGGAGAGGTTTAGAGATGGGGCTTACCACCGGAACTCCTGAAAATCCCACAAATACATTATTTTGCCCGGACAAAGCCGCCCCTGGAACCAATGATCGAGCAACTGAACTATTCATTGCTCCTGTGTCAATCACAAAATTCTCAGAAGTCCCCATCAATTCCCCTCTCACATAAGGTCCTTGTTGATTGACTGGGATCGACACTTGGCCCCTACTCTGTCCCTGGCTGTCCTATGGGTGAACATACCCATCCTGGTCTTAGAATGCGTAATCCTCATTATAATATTGTCTACCTTGGGGGTTATCAAAATGGTTCAGTTTAGACTTGCCTTGAGCCGCCTCTTCCCTAAGCATATCACTCCGGTCTGGGCCACCTCGTCCCCGTCCTCGTCCTCGAACTGCTCCGTTCTGTGCAAGCAATAACGGACACTGTGCTTTCCAATGTCCTTCCTGCTTACAATAAGCACACTGATTTAACCCTAACGACTGGACCGCGCCTCCGCCTCTCCCTGTTCCCGCCCCTCTAGATACGGGCCCTCTGACTCCTCTCCCCCCTCCTTGTCCTCGAATGACTTGCTGTAACAACACTAGGGTTTTAAGATCCTTGGCCTTTTTCTCCACTTTATCCTTGCTCTCATTTTCCCTATGCTCATAATATTTGGCCATGCTTAATATCACGGAGGGGGTAGAGGTAGTCCAGGTACACTCGGCAGCCTGTAACCGCGCAGAAATTTCAGGTGCCAAATTGGTTACAAATCGATTTACAAACAACCATACCCCGCCCTCTGTGGCCAGGTCCTCTCCACTAAAATCAATAAAAACTCCTTCAAACCGAGTGAAGAAGTCAGAGACACTCTCGTCTTTCTTCTGTCTACAAGCTGTCAATTTATCCCAGTCAACTTTTCGGGGGGGAATCAGTGTGTGCACGTAAGCTATTATTTTTGCTGGTAAAGTGGTGATTTCATTTCTAGACTTATCTCCGGGTTTGCGGTCTCGGTCCCAGTCTTTCAATTCGTTTCAGGTCCCCCCTAGCTCTGCAGCATGATCAGTGTCATGAACCTGTCGCCATATGTCGACCGGGACCAATAACCCAAAGAACAGTTCAACATCTGCTAACGTCATTACAGCCGAGGCTGCAGCTTCAGTTAATTCTTTGTAGTAAGCGGTGGGGTTCTTGCGGGGATCAGGCAACTGTGAATTTACAGCAAGAACCTCACTTCGTTTCCACGGAGTGTACACCCATTATTCCTGAAACCGGACCTCTACATGAGCTCTTATAACCTGATTTGCACCATCACGAGTTTCATGGATTTCTGGATGAAAAATAGGGTGCACTTCCCTCATGGTATGCTGGGAATCCCAATTGCGACTTTTAACAAACATTCGGCCTCGATGTTTTACTAAGGTTTCTACATTTTTGTACACCTCCACCGGATTCATGTCAAACTTATGAGTCCAGTCTCGGATGTTATACAGTATTTGGGGTGCCATCCCATCCTGGAAGCATTGTTCCCAGGCATCGATAAGATAGCAAGACATTTGATGCAAAGCATGTTGCTGCATAACCGGTTCGAGATCCTTTATAGTACTCCACAAGTCAGCTACTGTATATACATCCTTCCGCATCCATTTAACTGCCAGATCTGTTATAGCTTCTTTCTCACCATAGCCTAAAGAGGCTCTCATAAACAACCGTCTCACATCCATACCACCGGGTTCCCCCAGCGGTGTGCGCTCCCTATCTCCAGGGGTCGTACTAGCTGATTGGGAGGTCCATATGGGGCTCTGGGCTGCCAACATCATATGGGAAGTTCCCGGGGGTTGCCGTGTGTCAAGGATAAGGGTAGCCGTGTCTCTCTTTGAGGTAGGTGTGGTACGCGTAGTACCTAGGGAAATGAGAGGCACGTCTGCCTCCGGGGCGGAGGCTAGGGAAGCGGTAGCCGACTGAAGAGGCACGGCTGGATATATGCGTTGAGGCGCATACGGTGGGGGAGGCTGTTTATTCAATAAATCCTCTATCTCATCTTCCGCTTCATTTTGAGTCACATAACTTTTATATACTTGTAACCTAAACTGCCTATCTGCATATTTGATGTTTTGCTCGGTCTGATTTTTATCATGAGCTATGGTTTCCTGGGTTACAGTCTGCCCTTGCTGTATCTTCATTAATTTCTCGGACCGTATGCATCTCTGCTTTGCCTCTTTCTGCCATTTGTTAAGAGTTTCAAACATAGATTGTCTGCTGTGTTTGGCGAACAGACGAATGTGCAGATACTGGATCTTTTTGTCATCAAAAGATCCCGTCTTTGACCACTGGAGTTCTACATTAACTTTAGTGTATTTATTCCACAATGTATTAAATAGGAGGGGTCCAATGTAAAGGTTACAATACATATCATGGCTAGGGTCCCCTCTGGAGGCTCTGGTTGGCTTTCATCCAGTCTTGTACCTCCTCGGTCAATACAACAAAAGCATAACTTACTGAAGCACGGCATTGCCCCTTTTCTAGAATTGAACTACTTGCAGCTGAAAAGGAAAATAATTATTTACAACACTCTCATACACATGGCCATGTTTGCACTCAAATTCAATCTAACAATCTTGCACGAATAAAGTGGCTACAGTTTCACATTAACATGAAACAACAAAATAAACATATTTTCAAACAAGAGGTGGAGCCCATCGACTCCCACCTATGGAGAACTCTTTCCAAATCTCAAAGACCCAAAAACAAAAATCAAACAGTCTTGTCTTTAGACTGCCTAGAGATAGCCACACAGGTTCCTCTAAACAACTTGACCGACCTACGGACCATCCGACAGCATTCATGGTTCACCTCCTGAACTATTCTGGCTAAGCCCGCTTTTTCAAGCACCGCTCCAGAATTGTCCGAGTGCTACCTAATCTCAGCCACCGGCGTTTCCGATAGCAGTCCGGCCGGGTGCAAACTTATTCTACAAGTTACACCGAGGCGTCTGGTCTTAATCTCTAGTTATTTCCAAAATCCAAAATAGGGGCGTCCGCCCGTGCAGTCTCAATACTGCCCTGTCAGACCCCCTTTTCGAGTTCTCCGTGACCGAGGTCACCAAATTCCAAGTTCCAAATTCAAATCCGAAGGATATCCAACACAAAACAAGACAAATCACTCACCTGGTGCACTCAGGTCCGATTGTGCGTTCTTCACTGCCAATTCCTGTTAGACCAATGTGGTCCGTTCTCTGGTTACACCCGAAGGACTCCAGTGTGGGGTCACTAGCAGCTGGGGCTCTCTCGATCGGGAGAGCGGAGCGGACCCCAAATTCTTCGGTCGATCCTCCCCCCCGATCAAGATCACCCTTTCCAATGTCCCGTTCCTTTCTGATTACAGAGGGACGACCCCAACGCGGAGTCCAGGCGGAGTCGCCAACTGAAGTACCGAAAAATATATTACAACCCAAATAGAGCCATACTTACAAATAGCCCCAATACCAATTACCAATAATCAGTTAGTTGGCAGTGTAGAAGGTACAATCGTTTATTATAACAAACAAACTCTGCCAGAGGAGCACCATGCGACCTAATCCCACGAGGTCCGCCAAGAAGACTGCTGGCACATTATCAACAGATCACATATATACTGTTACATTTCGAAACTGTTACCTAAGAAGGAAAAATACAAGTTGGTACAGGTTGGTGCAGGGGAAAGACCATATATGGGAGACAAAGCTCTCTTAGTTTAGCCCACACATTATAGCAAGGTCGTGAGGGTAACTCCCTTCTGCTAACTCCAAGAGAGTCCGCACAGCGCCTCTTGGAATGTGCTTATTTAGCCTACCCCCATCTACAACCTTGGCAAACCTAACGTGCAGAAGCAGCAGTTTGCTACAGTTGTACTATTTTTCCGGAGAACGGCTTGAGCTAGATGCAATGATAGGTTTTCACTAATGCTGTAAGTGGACCAGGCCACAAAATGGCGCTGGTCGAGTCAAGTGGTACTGCCTATGATTAGATGCAAAAACGTGTAATATGACGTATACTAATCCCTAAGTTATTACATATTGTGTGCGTATTAGTGTTTGCGCCCCTCCATTAGCCTACTAGGTACATCACGCTAATTACTAAAAGTAACTACATGTTTTACTAGGCCTAAATCGAATTCTGGTTCCTCAAAGGAGCCTGTCGGTTGGGCGGCCGTATCACATTCCCAAAAATGGAGGCTGTGCCTTCTTATGCAATGCTGTGGGTATTACGATCCACCTTTCCACCAGCCATTTTCACACTGGATCTACTGACATGAAAGGGCTTGTGGAAAGGCTTTTTGGGGCCCCTAGCATGGCCCTTGTCCCCAGTGGTCCTCCGCTGTGGGCCATGGAGGGCACCTGTGGTGCTCCCTAAACATCCCTGCATCGTGTGGCAGGCACCTTCCTTTATCCTTTCTTTTCCACTCTATCTTCCACTCATTATTTGTTCTTCTACATCTCTATATTCTTTCTTGCTCTTTCCTGCTGCAATCCCAATCCTCCCCTGCAGTTCCCTTTTCCTTGCCCCCCTAAGTTCCATTTACAAACATCTTAACTCCCTCTTCAAATATTGGCTTCCATTTTGTATTTACTCTCCCACTAGCCTGTTCTCAGGGGTGTAGCTTCAGGGGGGGGGGCGGGGGACGGATTAGGGGGAGGGGTTGGCGGGATTTCATTCCTTTAAACATGTATTCTGTAGTAAATAGTTGGGGACAGGTGCTTTCAGTCGAGTATGGTGAGGTGTCTATCGGATTTCACCCTGGATTTTACATGCCAACATTGATAAAAACACATGCACTCTCTCTCATCTGTGCCTTATAACTTGGTTAGTTTTAAAACAATTGTGTTTTTTAGCACTCCTAACAGTCAGTCCACACTTCTCTCTCTTCCAGTGCCTGTTAAGCTCCCCTCATGTCCTGCTTCTGATATAATGTATTTTAACAGGCTATGCCAGCGTGACTTTTGCTAGAAGTTTACTCCTCTGCCAGTCTTACTGCTCAAGCTACACCCTTTCCTGTTCTCTTAGTCTACTCTAATCATTACACTATCTCTAGGACACTTTTTTATCTGATTCTGTCACAGTTTCCCGCTTTTGCTTTCTCTCTCACATCCTTCTTCTCCCTACTGCTCTCATCCTCCAACTTTTGTTTTTTTCCTACTGCTCATTCTTTCTCCTCCAGCTAATTGCAATTACATTCTCTTTATATGTCTGTCACTTTGTATTGTTCTTTCTAAAGAGAGCTTTAGCTCTAACATTTTGGAGTCAATAATTGTAGTAAATTCCCTCAATCATATTAGTTTCACGAAACCAATCTGTGGCACAACATAGTATTTCATGTGCCATCTCCTGAGCAGTCCTGCTCACTGAATTATAACACAGGCGTGTCAGGTGAAAGTAGTCTGTTGAGATTGGAAAGGAACTCATAAATAAGTGATTTTTCTCTATTCTAAGAGTACACAAACATGACACCTGTGGGAATACAGCCTGTATTGGTCCTATAATAATGCAGACGAGCTATGTATCTCCAGCTTTTCTGAAAAACAACACAATGTGTCTGGTAGAGACAAATCCAGCTATGTAGATCTTGGGTATCATCAGTAACTGTCTGGGAAATAAAAAACAATGCAGCAAATCTTTATCTTGGAAAGGGTTCAAAGCATCATCAGTACCAAAACTGATTTTACTGTGCAGCTCCTCTAGGGCCAGGAAACATTGTTCGTGCAGCGGCAGATTCAACTCTGAAGCCGATGCATATATCCCCGCCCGCCGTATGTTTCTCTGCCACCTCCTCACAGCTTTCTCCTAGTTTACCATGTCATGATCCTGTTGTGCATTTTCACTATCTAATTATGACTATTTTATTGTTTGTTCATCTACCTTATGTCTTACTGCTTTTTTTACAAGTTGATTCGTTTATTTAATTTTTAATTGCTATTTTCACCAAACCCCTAAACAGAATCCACCTTTAAACTCTCACCCCTAAACCCTGCGTTCTTCACCCCTAAATCTTCACTATAAACCTTTCTACATTTGCCTATAAACCTTTACACTTCAGTCTTCTCCCTATAACCGTCCACCCTTGAACCCGCTACCTTGAGATATGAGTCTGCAAATGCACTTATTAAAAAGTTGTAATTATATTACAATCATGCAAAGTTCTCTCCAGCAGTTGTCAAGAAGTGGAGCTCCTTGAAGGTAGGCAAAGCACACATGTATAGCTATAACTGGACATTTTCAGACCAGGCTATCATGACCTTGCATTTTTGTTATTCTAGGCAGATGCTTTGAATAAGATTCTGAGAAACTGTGAATCTAGGAGCAAGCAACTCTGTATCTAATCATGGAGCTGAATGCTTCATTAGTTTACACACGCAACAGTTTTTTAAATACATCTCCCAGGTGGCAAGAACAACCCGCTTCTGCTGTAAAGTAGGGACTTCTGGTTAGTACTTTGATACAGCCTAATAAAGGATAGCTGTTTCAGGTTGCATTATTCGGCTCCGCTTGATTAGACTTTAATATAGCATTAGAGAGGTACAGCAGTTTCCTACAAGTAGCCCTTGAAAGAGTTTGAGGATTCTGTGTATTGAAAGTGTTTCAGCACTAATTGTGGAATTATAGATGTTTTTGCAACTCAGACAGGAGGGTTCTTGTTCTGTCTTTCCTGTCCTATCTTTGAAGCCTATTTTCAAATTACGAATTTAATTTCAGTCTTTGCACCAGTAGAAACCTATTGTGCTGACATACAATAGGGCACAGTAAGAAATGTGTGATTGAGGTAAGTTTCAATTAAACCAACAGATCTTCCAGGAAATGATTTTCACCAGTGTTAGAAATGACGGTCTTTAGTTGGCAGTGGTATGCGCCCTTTGCAAGTAGGGACCCTTCCTTCTAGTCAGGGTAAGAGGTTTACACAGCTAAGATAACCCCTGGTCACCCCCTTGGTAGCCTGGCACGAGCTGTCAGGGTTCCCAGAGCCAATGTGTAAAGTATTTGTACGTAAGACACAGTGACAAGGCGAAAACACAAAAAAATGGACACCACACCAGTTTTGAAAAATTGCCAATATTTATCTAATCAAAACAAGTCCAAAACCACAAACGTCCAACATACATATAGCAATATATGAATTTAAAAGGTTAAAAACTGGCCAGTTCATATAAAACTATGAATGTGTCACTTTTTGTGTAAAGTACCTGCGATGAGGCAAAATTACAATCCAGAAACAGGCACAGGGGAGTTGAGGCGCCAGAAAGTAAAGCGATGCGTTGGTCCCTGACTCTCAGAAAAGGTGATGCATTGGTTCTTTGCTCCCAGGGGAGGTGATTTGTTGGTTCCTTACTGCTACACAAGGGAGGTGATGTGTCAGTTCCTTACTGTGAGAGGAGGTGATGCGTAATTTCTCTGGACACCTGGCCTCGGTTCCATACTGAAGCCCATCATCGAAGTAGACTTGGTGCACTGGAGCGAATTGCGGAAATCTGGTTGTGCTGGAGGGAGATGCGGCGACGGCAAGCAGGCACTGCATTGATTTCTTCAGCTGCGGTCTACGGTGCAACAATCTTCTCGCCGTACAGCAGAGCCTGCATCAGAGTCAGTCTGATGGTCTCAGACTTCGGAGATACTGTGTGCTGAACTTGGACTGTGCCAGTTTCTTTGGCTGCTGGCAAATGCAGTGTTGATTTCTTCAGCCGCACGGCGGTGGTGCATGGCAATTTCTCCCACAAAGTGGCGCTGCATTGGATAAACAGGCCCTCGAATGGCAAAGCATCGATTTTGCAGGGTTTTGCAGCTTTTGTAGCAGGAAACACCTCCAAGGGCCCAGAACTGGAATTGGCACCACTTGGCAGGTCGGAAGTGGAGTTCAGGGAAGTTGCAGATTAAGTTTTTTGATGGCTTTGAGACCTCTTAACAAGAGGCAAGCACACACAAGCCCTTGGAGAAACTTCACACGCAGAGTAAAATGCAAAGTCCAGTTCTTTTCAGATAAAAAGCAGAAACAGCAACTGCAGGCCAACCCAGCAATGCAACACACAGCAAAGTGGCAGTACTCCTTGTTACAGCTCTTCTCCTTAGCAGAGTCTCTTCTTGGTACAGAAGTGTTCTAAATTCTGGGGTTTTAGGTCCAATACTTATACCCCTTTTGGCATTTGAGGTAGGCCTTCTTCCAAGGATTTTCTTTGCAGTAGACAAGTTCTTGTCCTGCCTCGTCTTTGCTCCAGACACACTCCAGGGAGGTGAAGAAAGCATTGTGAGAGGAAAGGCACAACCCTATTCAGGTGCAGGTGACAGCCCCTCCCACCACTCTAGCCTAGGAAGACCCATCAGCATGGTGATGGGCCATCAGGATATGCAGGTCGCACCTCAACTCTCTTTGTGTGACTGTCTAGAGTGAATGCACAAACAGGCCCCTGTCAGCCTAAACACAGACTTGATTCCACGGACAGGAAGAGGCACTTGAGCCCCGATTCACAAAAGTAATCTGAGACAAAATCCTAACTTTATGACTTTCGGTATGCACAAAAGGCATTTAGGAGTAGTAAAGTTTGGATTTTGTCGTAAGTTTGTCATAAGTTTTGGTCTTAAGACAAATTCTTAACTTAAGTTTAAGTTACGATTTTGTCTTAAGACCAAACTTAGGACAAACTTAAGACAAAATCCAAACTTTACTACTCCTAAATGCCTTTTGTGCATACCGAAAGTCGTAAAGTTAGGATTTTGTCTTAGATTATTTTTGTGAAGCGTGCCCAGGATGCTTAAACAAGAAAATATCCACTTCCTCAAAATTGCATTTTTAAACACACAACTAAAAAACCATCTTTACTAAATGATGTTTTTTTAAAATTCTGAACTCAGAGAGCCCAAGCTCGAAATCTCTAGCTGTTCCCAATTGAAAGTTACACTTGTA
Source organism: Lissotriton vulgaris (assembly GCF_964263255.1). Lineage (NCBI taxonomy): Eukaryota > Metazoa > Chordata > Amphibia > Caudata > Salamandridae > Lissotriton > Lissotriton vulgaris. The sequence continues at coordinate 689,995,888 of NC_141699.1, forward strand.
AGATGTTTCAAGGCAGCTCCAATGATAACCTATGAGAAGGCTAGTCCTTGCAATAGTGAAAACCTAAATTGGCAGTCTTTCACTATCAGGGCACAAAAAACAACACCAGTACATACCCTACCTTTCACATACATTGCACCCTGCCCATGGGGCTATCTTGGGCCTACCTTAGTGGTGCGTTACGTGAAGGAAAAGGGAAGGTTTGGCTCTGACAAGTGGGTACACTTGCCAGGTTGACATGTCAGTTTAAAACTGCTCTCATAGATACTGCAAGGGCAGGCCTGAGACAAGTTTACAGGGATACTCATGTGGGTGGCACAACAAGTGCTGCAGGACCACTGGTAGCATTTGATTTACATGCCCTGTGTACACATAGTGCACTTTACAAGGGACTTACCAGTAAATCTTAAACGCCAATCATAGATAAGCAATCATAATCACAATTTACACAGGGAGCATTGGCACTTTAGCACTGAGCAGCAGTGGTAAAGTGTGCAGAGTTCTAATACTAGCAAAAACAAAATGCAGCACACGGGCAAAAAAACAGGAGGCCAGAAGAAAAAAAAACAGGGGAAAAATATGCCAAAGAATCCAGGTCTAATGACCAGCATTTCAAAGCTTTACCTAAAGCTCTACCAATAATTTGACATATTTTAAAGCTGTTGCACATAATGCAGCCCTAAATCTGTTGCTCTTACGGATGTGGACTGGTGCTTAAAAGGGTAAAAAATAAGAGCTGGTGCTCAAAGTTTTTCTAAGGAGGCCACGCTCCACTTCTGTCATGGGCATGGCCCACCTCATCACAGGTGCCTCGGCAAAGTCATCATCCAAATTTTTCAGTGCTCTTAACGGAGGCACATTTAGGGAAACTCATGATGTCAAAATGTTACAGACTTCTTGAACAACATTTAAACTCACAGAATATTTACTGTGACCAAATCTCAAAGTATAAAAAATTATAAAATATAGAGTCACTATGTTTTGTGCTAATACTTGATTGTGTTGTTGTGCTTGCTTGCTGGCCTAACTTTCTATCATGCTTTTTTGATGTAAGAAACAAAAGGACTGAATGTGTAGGGAATAATCAATTGTTGAAGTTGCTTTTACTAAGAAGTTGTTGTTCTCTGTATGTTATCATCAAGACAAACTCCTAACACCACATAAGCATACAGTGACTCATAAAACGGTAATAAGGAGATGCATTCAAGATCACCTCAATATTCATGTTCTTCAGATCATAAGATGGTCCTCTTGGTGACTAGGCTGGTTGTGTCGAATGCAGCTTTCTGTGATCCCTTGTCTAAACGGCTCCTGGACTCACCACAGTAAAGTCAAGAGGATAAAACTCCAGGACTTCAGGTGGGGAGAGTCTGCTCTTTGGTGAGCAGAGAGTATGTTCATGTCTAGCTCATCTAGCACCAAGTTCATTAGCTTTTGTTGTCCTCTTCAACTATTATACAAGCAGACAGCTGAACTAGTCTGCCATCTGGACCCTTTGAGGGGCTACCTCAAAGGGTCCAGCTAGCCACTTTGGTGCTATATGCAGAGTTTGATGTGGCTAGCCACATTGGTGTTATATGCAGAGTTTTATGTGCCTATCCAAGTTGGTGTTATATGCGGAGTTTGAAGTGACTAGCCACATTGATGTTATATGCGTAGTTTGATGTGGCTAGCCACATTCGTGTTAAATGCGTAGTTTGATGTGGCTAGTCACATTGGTGTTATATGGCACATGTCCAGTCCTTATCACGTTGCTCACAACTCTCACAGCTCTATACTCTCAAAAGTTAGGACTAGGCAGTAGTAGTTGCCAGGAATTCATTCCTAGCCTGCATACTAGTAATAGCAACAGGGCATGAGAGGGAAGATGGCTACAGGGCAGGTAGAAGCAGTGGTGGCACTTGCAGCAGGGGTGAGGGACAGGCCTACTGAGTTGCAAAACCTAATTTGATAATGCCATACTGTGCATATCATAGCCCATAGTGCTCTAGAGAACTTTCACTGACAGCAGAGAATGACAGTAAAATATGATGAATGCTGGAAACTCATAGTGGTGCATCGTATGATGATAAAGCCCAGCCCACCCAATCACCATCACTGCCAAGCGGTGAGGCACAAGCCTGTTAATTTATGCATGTGCCTTATTATAGGTCTGGACTAATTGGAAGAGAAAAGACAGCTGCAGTCAATGAAGCAAGGTGGCTTAAGAGTCCTCTTAAGTGGGAGCTGTGACCATTGGCTTAAAAGAACCTCTGTTATGGTCAAATTGTGAGCACACAGTGTACCAAGAAGCTTTATAGGACATATTATGCTTTGAAGGTGTGGGTCTGTTGTGACTTAGCTGTTGCCATTCCTTTTCCTTAGCTACAACTTCCCTACTGCTCATCCAGAATGAGTGCTAGAGTGCTTGGTGATGTGTGACATGCTGAATGCTTGGTGATGTCATAGAATGCACGGGTGCCTGGGGATGTGCTGGATGTCAGTTGGAGTGTGCAGGCTGAGCAGCAGGGAGGCTGCTCCTGGCGGGGCTATCAGCTACCTACATCTAATTAATTACCTTCTTACATGGAACTTACTTTGTACCTAAGTTTAAATACAACATCTATACATTATACACCTCGGCTAATGGACTTTGTATTAAAACACGGTCTCCTTTAAGTAACTCAGTTATACTTTTTGTTATCTGGTCACAAATGATTTAAATGACATTTGTTAGAAAACTGAAAAGTTCCACAGATCTATAGCAAACACTGTAAAATGAGACCATGCAGAAAATGACCACTTCAGATGCCTGTCAACAAGCATCTTACATAGTCGGTATACAAATTAGAAGAATTACTTGATCATTGCAGGCTACCTGTAATAGGTTGCCACTTTCTGTGGTAACATATACATCACATTTAGACTATGTGTTCTATCATGAACACTCAGATATATACCAGGTAAATGGAAAAAGGACATTAACAACCTTTGTAAATATGATTCTTCAACAGAACATCACACCCTTGTTTTAGCCATATTCCCATTTTTATGTCTGACTGAACTGTATATCTCTGGCTAGTTCCCACTCTGAAAAATTGAACTGGATTTCAAGTAAGGGGTCCAGACTTCATCCTATAGAATAATAAGCAAACATTTGTGGTTCTCATTATTGATTGTTGACTGAGCTTTTGTATTGATAACCATACAATATTTTATACCATTGCTAGAATCTGTATGTTTCTTAATTGATACATAACCTGAGATTGGAAATGTTGTAGTGTTTACACCTAAAATAGGGAACTAACCTCTTATTGAGTTTTCTTTACACCACTACTATGATTCAAGGAGAACTTGACAACGACTCCATATTTAATTGGTCTTAGGTATTGTTTCCTTTACCCTTATATTTATAGGTGCATATCTGAGCAGAATGTTAGTTCCTTGGATATGACTGAATTAGGAAATGTTATTAATTTGTATGATTTTTGGTGTATTTTCAATATTAGTTATTTGCATTTTATCTAGTTTGTGTCTTCTTTTTTGCACTGCCAAGATTTACTCTTATTGTAATTATTTTATTAAATCTTAAAAAATTAAACAAGATTAAGATAAAAAAGGAAAGCTTTCGCTCTCATGTCTTGGATGAATACCGTCAAGTGTTACACTCATGGCAAAGAATGTTCATTTGATATCTACAAGGGGAAATAACTGCAAATAACTTAAATATAGAAAGCTTTAGGGATTAGACAGTTTATTGCTAAATCATTTGCGGAAAACATGAGAGACAGTCCCTTAGTGCTTTGCAGTCTGAACCCCCACCATCTATGCTTCTGGAAGGCTCAATGCCTGGACTCAAGGTGGTGAGTTGTCATTTAGTTTGTTTATAGATATATCTGTCAATGTATTGTGTAATTAACGTTCATGATAGATAGATAGATAGATAGATAGATAGATAGATAGATAGATAGATAGATAGATAGATAGATAGATAGATAGATAGATAGATAGATAGATAGATAGATAGATAGATAGATAGATGGATGGATGGATGGATGGATGGATGGATGAACGGGAGGATGGACAGACAAACATATTAATATACCTGGCCCTGGAAACAGTAGACATGCACAGCTGTTGGTATTTTACAGTAAAAGGTTGTTTATTATTTACTTCAATTGTCAGCATAGAAATCCTATGTATCATTATATAATGCAAAATGAACATTAGAAAAGCCCTACTTCCCCTATTTCATTGGTCTAATCCCAATACAGCCATATATTTGCTGCCAGCTTCATAGATATTGTATTGGCTGAGCTATTCATAATCTCTCTGTCTCATGTCAAGCGATAAAACTATCCCTGTATACCTCAGAAAGCTGTCAGGCCCACAATCAGATAATGACATGCTGAAATGTCCCCTGCAACAATCAGTCTCCTTGTCTGTCTGTTGGAACTGGAACTTTTTGGTTGGCTGAGGTGAAGCCCTTGCCAGACAAAACATACTACTCCCGTCAGGGCCGGGTGATTTCACTCACTCTATGACCTGCGCTCACCATTGGGTAGCTTGGCACTGAACAGTCAGGCTTATCACAGAGGAAATGTGTAAAGCATTGGCATAGCACACCCTCATGATAACTCAACTGAGTGTCACAAAACAACACACACAATAATCAACACAATATAAACATCATGTATTTCTGGGCATAAATCACACTTGGAATTATTGCTCTCAGTACTAGGCCCAACCGGGTTAAAATGACATCATTAATATGCATACTTGGGAAAGATACTATCCTATTCTACACCCCCATCGGCCTTATGCAGTGCAACACGTTGTAATACCCAGGCTCACCCTAGCAATTCTTATACTTTTTTTTTCTTTTTGAATTTTTTTTATTGGTATCATGGTTCACATAAATCCATATGAGCAGTAAAACATTTAAACAATAAATATCTCTATCTGTAGTTGAATCGTACATAGCACATTCCATGGCACACATAACAAATAATGCACAGCGTATAAACTTGCACTACATAAGGTGACACTACTTTCTTAGCATCCCTCCCACATTCTACTTCCAGAATTCCTATCCGTAGATCAACCTATCCAGTCCTTCTTGTATTCATGGGCTAACCTCAGGGGTTGAGTGCGCCTGAGGGGGCTCACATATATTTCCCCAGAATTCGTTCCATTTCCCCCATATTCTGGACCATTTTTGGGGACATCCCCTGTGGGTGTGAACCACCCTTTCAGCCACCATTGCAACATCCATGTCTCTTTCCCACTGGTGACGCGTGGGTAACACTCCAGAGCCCCAGTTCTTGGCTATGTTCCGCTTTGCAATCTTCGACCCAAGCGTGGCCCAATTCTGTAGTGCCAAATTTAAGTCAGTAGGTTACCAAATATTTAGGAGGCAGCATCTGGGATCCAGCGGGACCTCTGTCCCTCCCACCTCCGAAATTTCACTCATTACCCGTTCCCAATAGGATTGTATGGCCCGACAGTCCCATATTACATGATAAAATGTTCCTGTGTGTCCACAACTTCTGAGGCAGAGTGGGTCGGGTGTGCCCCAGCTTATATAGTGTGGTGCGTGGGTAATAAATACGGTGTAGCACTTTAAGTTGTATGAGTTTTAGCCTAGAGGGGATCGCTGCCTCTCGGGCCAATGCTAATGCGTCCATCCAGTCTGACTCCCCCAAGTCTGCTTGCCACCTGTCCTTTAGCGTCTTAATGGGGTCTGGTTGATTATTAACTAACTTACGATACTTCTACGAGATGGCTTTTTTGTCCATATAGTCCATGAGGAGTCTGTCCTCTAAAGGCGAAGATTCCGCTAGTTGGGTATCTGGAGGGATAGCGCCCCGGAGTGCATGTCTAATTGGGATATAGCGATAGAGTTCCGTCTCCGCCATCCCATACTCTTCCTGCAATGTAGCGAAGGGGATGATCTTGCCTTTCACCCAGAGGTCACCTATTTTACTAATACTGATAAGATCCCATTGCCGAAATCCCTTAGTGTTGGCCAGGGTGCCTAAACGTCGGGTCTCCCAGAGGGGGTGGCTAGTGTCAGTACTCCTTCCCAACCCAGCGCCCTTTGTGCTGTGTGCCATATTTTAACTGTGTGTGCCGTCGGTCCTGTAAGTGTGTTTCGCTTCTTATTTGTGTAGAGGCTTTCATCAGATGTTCTGCGGGTAGGAGGCTTCTATCTATTCGGAATGCCGGTTCGTCCTGCGGGACGTGCAGCCACTGGTTTATCACTATTAGTTGCGAGGCCCAATACTATAATTTAATATTTGGCAATGCGATTCCCCCATCGTCCCAGCTACGCACTAATTTGTGTTGTGCTATGCGGGCCGGTTTCCTGTCCCACAGCAGTGTGGATACTTCAGCTTCAATTGCTTTAAAGTAAGAGGGGGGGGTCGGGAATGGGGTATTCTGAAGGGCGTAGAGGGACCTAGGCAACTCCAGCATTTTGAAGAGTGCAGCCCTCCCCAGTAATGTCAATGGAAGGGATCTCCAGTGTTTGACATCAGCTTCATCAGGTTTTCCTCCATAAAAATTGTTTCCTGCGGGTAACATATATTCCTAAATATTTAAATCCTCTAGTAGTAATTTGCAACTCACAATCTTGAGGGAGTGCGGGAGTAGGACCATGCAACACATAGAGCAGTGATTTTGTCTAGTTAATAGTGTACCCTGATACCTTCTCATATATCGTAAAAATGGTCAGCAGGGATACCAGGGAGCTTGGCGGGGATGTTAAGTGTATTAAAACGTCATCTGCGCAAAGCGAGATCCGGTCCACCCAACCCGCCTCCCATATCATTCCATGGATCGATGAGTCCTGTCTTATCCATGCCGCAAGTGGTTCCAGCACTAGGGTGAACAGGAGCGGAGACAGCGGGCAACCTTGTCTTGTCCCCCTTCCCAATGCGAACTCTCGCGATATACGCCCATTTGCTACCACTTGTGCTAGGGGTGCTGTGTATAATAAGTGAATCCACTTGCAGACCTTTGGGCCAAATCCCAACTTTCGGAGTACTTTGAACAGAAACAGCCATTCCCTGAGGTCAAACGCCATTGTGGCGTCTAATGAAAGAATAACTGTGTCTTCTTGGATCAGCGGTGCCCGAGTCAGCACTCCATGTAGGCATCTTAAGTTGAGGGAGGTGTTACGTCCCAGCATAAAGCCAGACTGGTCAGGGTGAATTAACTTCTTTAGGTGTGGCTGCAGTCTTATTGCCAATGCGTTGGCCAGTACCTTGGCTTCTGCGTTTAGTAGGGATATTGGGTGGTAGGAAGAGGCAGATTCCGCTGGTTTACCTGGTTTGTGTATTGCCACAATCGTAGCTAATCTTTAGTCTCGGGATAATACCCCCTGCTCTAGGCTTTCATTGTACATATTGAGTAAATGGGGCGTGATCTTGCCTGTCACCTTTTTATATAGCTCTACCGGTAGACCATTCAGTCCCATTTCCTTCCCCGTGTGAAGCGCTGTCAGTGCTACTCCTAATTCCTCTGCAGTAAATCGTGCATGTCCTCCAGTGGTAGTGTAGGCATTTCTATTTCTCGGAGGAACTGTACGTTCTCTTCCATTGTGGGCTCAGCGCGCGGTGTATAAACCTTTTCATAGCATGTTGCTAGTTCTTCCACTATGAGTAGGGGATCGTCGTGGTACCGCCACCTAACGTTAGACGGGCAATCCACTTATTCGCCTTTTCCCTCCTCTCCAACCATGCAAGCATTCTCCCCATCTTATCACCCAGTTCATATATCCTATGTAGGGTATCAGAGTGTCTGACTTTCGCTGTTTCCCATGCATAGGCTCTAAATTCTTGGGTCGCTAGGGTCAGGGTTTGCGCTGTGGCGTCAGTGGGATTTGCGGCATGTGCTTTTTCTGCCTTCTGTACTGCTTCTTCTAGAATATCTAAGTTCTGCCTAAGGTACCGTTTGTGTCTTTCAATGACCGAGATGGCGTGACCCCTTATCACTGACTTGTATGCCTCCCATAAAGTGCCCGGCGATTCGACGGACTGTGTGTTTTCCGTGAAGTATTGATCGGTGGATTTCGCGAGGGCCTTAGCAATCTTAGGATCCTTCAAATATTCCAGGTAGAGCTGAAAAATTATTTTTCTCCCAGGAATCTGTGCGGTATATAGGAATTGAATATGCGAGTGATCTGAAATGCCTCTTGGTAAGTGTGCCACTTCGCTCACCCTTTCCAGGATTATTGCTAATGTCAGTATATAGTCTATTCAGGAAAGACTGTTGTGTACTTCGGAGTGAAAGGTGTAGTGGTGTTCAGTAGGATGCTTAACCCTCCAGACATACATCAGTCCCATTGCATCTACAAATTCTCTGAGGGTCTGATTGGGCCTATTCGTGTCTCTGAGCGGTCTTCTGTCCATAGTGGTGTCCATTACTGCATTAAAATCCCCACCCATGACCAGTTTCCCATCAGGAAGATCCAGTAGGAACCTCCAGAGATCCTGGAAGGCCGTCTGATGAAGCCCCGTGGGGATATAGACCGATACCATGTTGTACATCCGTCCCTCCCATTGACAGGACACTGCGGCAAATCTACCCTGGTCGTCAGTCTGGGTCTCCTTTACCACCAAGGGAGAGCTTCTATGCACCAGAATACCTACCCCCGGGACCCTGATGTGAACTCTGCGTGGGCTACCATTTTGAACACCTAACAGTTCAGTGCCTTACAGGCCGTACCCATTAGATGTGTCTCCTGGAGCACTGCTACCGTAGGTCCCCTCTGTTTTAGATATTGGAGAACCAACCCCCTTTTCCTCTTGTGCCCTAGTCCATTTACGTTCCACGATATTACTGACAGGAGAGGGCCTAGTAAGCGTAGTGGCTGAGAGCCCGCATCCAGACCTTCATGTTGTGGCATAGTGTGTGTAATATGGGTTGACAGAGTTAATGGTGCACCTAGCAGTGTCAAAGCTCAAGCGCATATCATGTGCATGAATACATCGTACAACTACCAATGATTTCTTTCGGAGAGATACATTAATAAGAAAAACATAACATATCCAATCAAGTCCCCAAACTCCCACACCCTGAACCCCCACCCTGCTTCCCTGCCTGGAGGTTCTAAAACTGCCCGCCCCCCCAACTGAGCAGAGCGCTTCAAGTCCCAAACGAACCACATCATTCGTGGGGTTGAGTCTTCTACGTTCAGAACAAAGCCCTCCCTTCATGGACTGTCTATTCAGTGTTGCCCCCATCTGTTAGATCCTACCTGTGGAGTTCGTGAATCGAATGTCCTTGTCCCCGTTCATCCATGAGCGACGCCTCACCTCTTGTAGCAGTATCAACAGAGGGTTCTGTTTCAGAAAAATAGGTGTCTCACAGTAGTTCTTTATCTAATGCTACCTGTGTCGTGTTTATCTTGTATGGGGTCCATGTTCCCACCCCTGCGGTGGCACACTCCTTCCTCGAGGTCTGTCCGTATATTTCTCAGTGGCCAGCGCGTGCGTTCTCCCTGGTCTTGGTTCCTCGGGCCGGCCTCCATCCCTCTAGCCAGTCTCGTGCCTCTCCCGGCGTTTCAAAAAACAATGTTTTTCCATCAGATTCAACCCGGAGCTTCGCCGGAAAAAGCATAGAGTATTTCTATTCTCTGGCACGCAATTCTTTCTTAACCTCCGTGTAACTGCTTCTTTGTTGTGTGACGGCTGCTGTATAGTCAGGGTAGAAAGTGATTTCCGAGTTATCTATCTTTATTGGCGGCGCAATGCGTGCGGCCTGCAGGATTGCGTCACGATCTCGGAAGTTGAAAATTCGCGCCAATATGGGCCGTGGCGGTGTCACCGGACGTTTGCCTACAGGTACTCTGTGTGCTCTTTCCACTGAACAGAATTTGGAGAGCCCCCGTGGCTGTAGTTGTTTCTGAATCAATTCTTCTACAAAGAGATCCAAGGCTGGCCCCCTGCAGTTTCCGGCACGCCTATAAGGCGTACATTATTCCGCCACGAGCGACCTTCCTGGTCGTCTAGTTTAGCCTTCATCATTTTGTTTTCTTCTTCTAACTTCTGCACTTGCTGTTGCAATGTGGCCGTATCCATCACGAGTCCCGCAGTTGTCTTCTCAACCTCCACCAGTCGGTCCGACATTTTTACAAAGTCCGCCCGTATTAGGGCGACATCCGTGGAGATTGTGCCCATCGAGGATTGCATCGTCCGTAGGGCCGCCATCACATCTTGAAGGGTCACCTCTTCTGTAACTTCTGGTGTGTCTGGAGGTCCACCTTTGTGTAGCCAAGGGGTCTGTTGTACCTTGGGCCCTCTTCCACTCATCTCTGCGGTCAATTTGGATCTGGTGTAGGTCTACCGCCCAGTGTCCTTGGGCATATCCTAGCCAAGGGGTATGAGTCTGCCGTCTATGACAAAGCGCAGTCGCGCCCTCCCCGGCACTATGTTGCAGCGGTGGGACCTGTGTACCCCACAGTCTATTCTTCCAGGTTCTTGCTTCCTTACTAGAGTTGAAATTTGAGAGATGTAGCACTTCTGTTCCTGTGCTCAAACTTTGTGCTTCTATTTCCCCACCCCGGTGCTGGCAGTCTCCTCCCGTGTCTTATTCTTCCAACCTGAGGGGTGTAGAGGTAGTCCCACTGGTGGAGTATGTCCCGGTTGTGCAGGGTCCGGTTTGTTTCTGGTGGCTGTCCCGCTGATGGGTACCCTATTGTCTGTTTCTCCCGTTTGCGGGGTCGGCAGCTGACCACGTCCGGTAGTTGCACGGCGGGGGCAGCACCCTCAAAGTCCTGTGCCCAGCAATATCCCGGATAACGCCGACCTCCACTGTCCAGCACTGGTCCTGTCAAGCTCAGGGCCGGCCCTCACTCTAGGACCCGGCTTCATCGCGGTCCTAGGCCATGAAGCTCATGGTGGTATCTCCGAAAAAACCCTCTGACATTGGGGGCCTAGGTCGAATATTGCTACACTTACAATAGTCCTCTCTGCCCCCGGTTTCACCCGCGGGGCTCAGGCCTTCCCAATGGTTTCAGCGAGTCTTTGTGCATGGGCCCTCTACGAGCACTGCCAGTTGTTCTCGTTTGTTTGCGCTCGGTTATTTGTGTTGCCAGCCGAGGGAAGAGTCTGTAGATGCAGTCCAGCGCCGTACAGCAGAATCGGCATGCCTCCGACATCCGCGCCTGGTGTCTCTACCGCAGCGTCATTTACCTCCTGCCGGGGTGGGCGTCTAATTGAAGTCCCGGCGGCAACGTGGGTCTAGGCCGCAACTTTCTCGGCCGCAGATCTCCACAATGCCGCGCGCTCTGGGGGTCTGGATTAGCACAGTCGGCGTCGGAAGTTCCCAAACACAAGAATATTGATGCAACACTGAATGTTGTGCAGGATTAGTGATCGGATTTTATGGGAAGGTCCCGTCTCGCACGGAGCTCAGTTATTCTGCGGCCATCTTGCCCGGTCGCAGGCCACGCCCCCAATTCTTATAATTTAATACCACACAGTTATAGGGGGCATCCCTAGTCACAAGGATATCAGAAATATGTACATACAAGGAATTACAACACTTTTTAGCAGCACCGCAGGCCAAGGCTGCACGGAAAAAAACAATGTCAAATGTAATACTCTTCTGGCACGATATCAACATGAGGCAACACTGCAGCCAGTGTTGTGAATCACAGGTGGTCCATAGATTGTCACTCCCACACACACACTCACTCCATTCCGATACATGATGCAATGAATATCAGGCAGGTCCATACGAAACGCATTTGTACTCATATGCACTCAGCTCCCTAATGCGATGTACTGATACCCAGAAGGTCAATTGATTGTACAGTGCAGAATATGCAGAACCACTACACTCACAGATTAGAGATAACCAGTGCTCCCCTGGACACTAGGCCGTACAAGGCTGAAGTCACACTTAGTCAGGGTCTCAGGCAAGCAGTTGGGGGTAGGAAGGAGGACTAATTAGGAGGCAGCCGTCAAACAGGGGTTTGGCAGTCACTCAAGAAGTTCCACCACAGGATGCAGAGCAAAGCAGGCTGAGGGCACACAAAAGGGTTCCATAAGGGCATTCTGGTTCCAACCGAGTTCTGTGAAGTACAGAGAGTGTCACAAAGTCTCTCAAATCACTTTCGATCATTCTTGGAAGCGCTCCTCCAGCCCAGTCAATAACTCACCACCAGGTTCGAGTCAGGCAATACTACTTGGCACACAGGTTTGTCAGGGGTCCGGGTGAGGAAAGGGCAGATGATCTGGTCTGCTGAGGGCCAACCAGGGAACAGTTGATGAGTAGAGAATGGAGCAGGAAATCCACTTGGAAGAAAGAGGCACTCCGTCATGTGCACATCAATCAAAGTCGCACCTAGGCAATCCAGGCACAGCCTCTGCTGTGTGATGATATGGGTCACACCAGACCATTCGTTTTGCACACAACGAAGAGTTGAAAATTCCGTACCTGATGGGAAATGAGACACAATATCCAGTGTGTGTTGATATGGGTCACACCAGACAACTTTGGTCACACATAGAAAACTGTTGCAAATTCCATAATTCCATGGCAATGAGGCATAGCGTCTGGTGCGCATTGATATGAGTTGCACCAGATAACTCTGGTCACACACACAGGCGCAAGTTCAGCAATGCCTCATGAGGTAGAATAGGGCACTATTACGGTTATTCTCCAACCTCCAAGGGTAACAACATGTAAATCAGACACTGCACGCAATGAGCATGCAGTTGGTGTGTCACACAAACACTAGAAAAAATGGTTAGGGGTTCTGCCCACCTCACCCTCCCTTACCTGAGCAGGAGACATCCAAGGATGAAAAAGTAAACACAAATGGTACTGAAGGGATCAATCTACTTTTAATTATCAAACAAGAAACAATCAATTGTCTTGTGATTTGCGAATTATGCGCAGCGTAAGTATATATTAATTCATATACACATATATGAGAAAACAGCCATAGAGGCACAATATAAACAGATAACACAATCTATATACAACACATCACATGTACATTATATACAAATACACAAAACACTATACAATACCAAAAACACTCCTCTGTACCCTTGAGACAAAAGAATAAATATATACACCAATTTACATATGTGCCTCCTCTCAATTTGGGATGGAGTACACAACAGAATGGTAGTCCCAAAAACAAAAACACCAGGGGGTTAACTTATCAACCCAGCCTACATTTGTGTTGGTGTGCCTAGGAAAAAAATCCAATCTTCCTTAAATTTTTACAGGGGACTCCGTTCAAAGCATAAGGTGTCGACGCAGTCGCGGTCGCGTTTCAGCCAGATGATATAGGCTTCATCAGGACATGGGTACTCTATTCTTCTCGGCCCTGGCTCAACACAACCACCAAAGTGGGTGGGGTAGGAGCCACCGTCTAGACTCTATTCCCGTGGACTCTTTCTATCTTCGTAATGTCCGCCCAGGTAGAAAATAATCTCTGAAGTGGATCAAGTCACGCAGTCTTCCTTACGGTTCAAACAAGGTCTGCGGCACGTTAACTCGATGCTCGCTCCAACGCCTCTCCAGCCAAACCACCAGAGAGATGCAGCAAGATTGATGAAGCGGGCAATGCTGGATCCCACAACTGATGAATCTGCTCACCACCAACAAGACGCTTATGGTGGTGCCGAGACGCCGAAACTGACGACGGTCACTACAGCACTGTACCCACCTAGAACAAATACAACCAGGGACGGGTAACTTTTTGAAACACCAGAACTACTCTTGCGGACAAGACCTACAAAGTCCATGATAAAAAGAAAAGATAAGGGAAGAGAGATACTCCAAAAGGTTTTTTTAAAGAAATAGGCTGGAATAAAGAAACGACCGAAAAAATACCAGTGCGATCACAGAGGGATCTTATAAAAGACAACTTACCGAAAATATTCGCAGGGCCCTGAAGAAACTCCTTGGTAGGGAGTGAAACGCGTTGGCTGATCTCACTACATATTTTATTGATGTGCGCTTTTTTGCTGAACAAAGATAAATAAAGAACATTTCTCTACTTATTCTATTTGGACTCTCATTTTGGTGCGCCCCCTTGAGTATCTAAAAACTGTCTAACTGATCTGGAGAGCACAGCGACGCCAAACAGCAGCTGGTGTCGGGGTTGGCAGCACAATATCAAACTGACTTGATCATAGACCCAGTGGTACTGGAGTTTAGGTGCGGCATTTTAAGGTCCGCTGCTGCTTTTTCGTACAAAAGACGCTTATGTGTGTCAAGGTCCCCTACAATACGCCTTAGATGCGGGCAAGAAATTGGAGCGCCACACAAGGCAAGCTGGTTTCCATGCACAATTCTTGGTTCCATGCTCATGCTGTGCTATCAGTTGGGATCCAGCAGATGATGTGGGCTCTTGAGAGGACACCGCTCTGCAGGTGTCATAAGTAAACACTGTAGGTCCCTCATAGGAGATCTTTGAAGTCCATAAGACCTCTGAAAGAACAGGGGGCAAGCCAACAAGCTCCAAGCTCTTGGAGAGCACACTTCAGGGTGCCACACAGCAACAGGTAGTTGGCCCAGGATAGCCACCGTTCAGTGGCAGAACTCCTCCTTGGCAAACACAAGGAGATGATGGACGGAGCACTGAAACTTTTCAGGCGGCTTTTTTGCAGTCGCAAACGGCACGAATATGCGAATTGGGCCTTTTGCGACAGGCAAAAAGCTCTGTACATGTGGTCCCTAATCTTTTTCCAATAGGGTGCACATTGTCTCTTGGTCTGCCAGAGGAGGATGCTGTACTGTTGAGAGGCACCATTTAAACGTGTATGACTTTGATGCAATGTTGTGTGCATGCATATGCATTTTAAGTTTACTTGCTCTGCATCCTTTAGAGATGTAGCTATGATAGAGTATATGGATTAAGGGAAACTAAATTTGAGGTCACTGCATATTTTTGGAGCCATGCAAAGTGGCTTTGTATGACTTCAAAAATATGAATTAAGGTTTGCGCAGTGCAAGAGCGAACCAAACTGGGTTATGAATATGACCCTCTATGTATAGTTCAAAGAATTGCAAAAAATAAGACCGTTAAGCCCGGCATAGAAAGCAAAGCTTGGAAGCACAGCACTAGTGCGATGAATGTGACTATTTGGCAAATAGGGAAAATGTGAAATGTCGCTATGAAAGTGGCGGGAATCCATCGCTACCTCTGACATATAGTTAACGTTATCGATGGCAGTGGCGGTTTGTACATAGGGGCGTTTGGGCGCCGCCCCCCTGCTTTCTCGCCGTGCGAGAAGGCAGAAACAAATGGTAGTTATTGCCGTAATATAACTACCATTTGTGATTTGTTTCTGCCTTCTCGCACGGCGAGAGGGCAGAACTTCTGTGGTTTAGAGTCAGAGTGGGCGGTGTGTTACGCGAGGGCAGGGGGAGTGGCTTGGGGGAGTGGCTTTCTCACTGTAGTTAATACTGTCTGTTCGGGCGGCCTCAGGCTGCCCGAATAGACAGTATTAACTACAGTGAGAAAGCCACTCCCCCAAGCCACTCCCCCCTGCCCTCGTGTAACACCACACACTCACTCTCCCTTTTCTCTCTGTATGCTGCTGCTGCAGCAGCATACAGAGAGAAAATGACGTAGCCTGGGGCAGCCGGCCGCACCAATGAAAAACGCGGCGGTGGAGGGGAGGGAGGCTGCCTGCCGCCTTCCTGTGATGACGTGCTGCAGGACTTCAAAAGTAGGAAGGCGGGAGTCGGAGTCTCCGGATGGTGAGTTTATTTTTTTTTTATTTGATATATATTTTTGTGGCCTGTTTCTATGTATTTCCTTTTTTAAAACTCTTTGTGTTGAACGTGCATGCTGCGCAGCTGAGAAGGTATGCGTCCAGTAATGTTGCCACTTTGCTTTAAACAATATGCTAAGAATTCTCACACTCGTTAAAATAATGCGCACATGTTCAGGTCGGATTGAGTGGAGCGGTGGACCTCTGGAAAACGTTGTCGCTTTAAAAAATGGGAAGAATATCAGTGGTAAGGATGGTCTTCCTGCCTTAGCTGCGAACTTCTTTGTACCCTATCCCTAACCAGTGCAGTTCTGTTCCTGCTGAGACCGCTTGTTGAGCTTCCGTTCGGACAAAATAAAGGTCTTCGTAAAAGAAGAGAGTTCGCAAAGGTATATAAGTGTGTTGTGCGTTTCTGAAGTGCATTGGTACAGCTCGAGATGCATCAACTAAAGAGAGACAGGGCAGAGAGAGACAGGGCAGAGAGAGACAGGGTTGGTTTTTCTGGGTTTCAGGAAGTACTCGGGTGTAGTTTGTCAGCCACAGAAGATACGATGTTTGTTTGAAGACATGGCCTAAAGCCACATTCTTTCGATTGAAATGTGCGTGCTGCTTTGTGCGTGGCTGTGAAGCCTGGTCAAATGGGATACACTAAAACTTTAGTGGGTCAATGCTTTAACTAGGTATGTACTGTCCGGTACAGAGTGCCTTCAATTGAATTTGAAAGGGAAAGTACCTGCACTTCGCAGCACTGTTGCTGTCTGTCTGTCTCCTAGCAGTTTGAGTAATCTGTAGGGTCTGTGGAAGAAACAACATGCGGGTGACGGGTCTCTAAAAGTGGGCAATTCCCTTCCATGCAGACACCTGTGGTCAGTGGTATTAGATTTTCTGTATCTTCACTTTCCCTTCTTTTAACCCCCTTCTTCTATTACTTCTTCCTTTTCCCTGTCCTTGGCCTGTCGAAAGTTTAAAATATAACGGAAAGGGCATACAGTCCTAGCATGAATGCAGCTGGTAGAGAGAAAAGTGCAGAGTGCGTTAAAAAAGTATGCAATCAATACTACTTATAATAAGCTGCTCTGGCTTACATTTAAATATTTGAATAGCGAAAGTGCGAGGGTCCTTAAGAGCCAGGACGGTTGATTCCAATAGTTTAATAAATGCTGAAACAACTGAGGTGTAAATAGTCAATGATGCAATGCTTTCCGTGAAGAGTCATCTTGCTATATTTTCACTTTTTGGTTTAATGCAATGTTTCATCCTGGCGGCATCCAGTTGTGTTACCACTGTGCTCTGTATTTACTCTAAGCATGCAGCAAACAGATCATTCATAGTAATAGGTCAGCCGCATGACTAATAAAGCAAAAACTGCCGGAATAAGCTTCCATTGAAAGCATATTCTCTAATCTCTAGTAGTTACGCTTGGCACTTACTCCTGGTCAGTTATAGGGCACTCAGCTTTGTGCAGTGGTTGTTTATCATTTCAAAGATTTGTTTTTTCCAGCTACGAGATTAGTTATCCAATAGTTACAGAATATTTTGTATTGTTTTGATTTTTAGCCACACCTTTTGAAAAACTGATATTCTGAACTCACATATTTAAAAGTACTTTTATACATGATAAGGAAGAAAATTGAGTTTTGGTGAAATAAAATATTTGCCTAAGTGTGGTAGCCATGATTTATACATATTTTTTGGTTTCACTTTGTACAAATTAACCACTAAATTGGTATCTATTTGTCTTTCACTATGTTAAGGCTTTGTTTTTAACCTCTTCGTTCAGTTTTTGTACAGTGCAAACTTGACCTAAAGTAATTTAGTGCTCTCATGGGTACTAATTACATTACACAAGGTCACATTAATTTTTTTATAGGCACATGTGAGATTAAGTGATTTCCCCAGAAACACAGGATAGTCATCCTGAGTATTAAACCTAGTTCCCCAGTTCCTAAGATGGCAACTCTGACCATAACACTACATCCTGGGTAGAGGAAGGATGACAGGCTGAATCTAGTATAAGAGCTCTATTTGTTCTGTCCATTTATGACAGTAATATTGCTGAAACTAGCACCAAAATACACCTATTTTCAAGATTTTTCTCAGGGTGAGCCCCCGAACCCTACCCTCATAAACATTGGCCTCACTCGCACAATAAATAATTCACTGGTTTTACGCCCCTCCACTTTCAAATTCCACCAGCCGCCACTGATCGATGGTGTCTGTCGCGGCGCCTCTCAAATCTCGAATTTGTTTTCCATTGCAATAATACTGAAAAAATGGGGCCCTTCAAAGGCAGATTCCATCTCATACTCTTACGCGCCTCTTACTGAAGGAAGTTTAAGGCTGTGGTACAGATTCCAGACTGTGTTTGGTTGTTAAAATATTTGCTCTGCAGCAAGCCAGAGCCCAACATTTTGTATGTGAAAATTCATGCGGAACGGTAACGCATTTTCACAGCTCGCGGCTTCTAAAAATCTGCATCTTATGAAAAACACAGAAAGCGGGCACACCGCAGCCCCCTTGGCCACATTATTAACTAGTTCGAGTTCAGGTCTGCTTGCCAACTAACATTTTCGGCCCCAGAGGTAGAGGGCCGATGCATGCTGGGAAGCCAACAATATTAAGGAAATAAAAATGCTGCGAGTGCCTCAGGAACAATATTCGTAACTGCAAATATTTCGACAGAGCTCAGTTCATATCCAATACTGGCAATTGTATTTCACTTAACCTATACAGTCCACTGGTAGTACACAGAGGAGATAACACACTGTTTAGTGTAGCTATATCTCCCCCTGCTGCTTTATTATTTAGGAATCTCTGAGTGGCGAAATATTCTGATGGGATATTTAGTTTATTTCAGGATACCAAACAGATAGTTCTTAATGTTTTAAACATTCTGCCTACACAGTCACCGACATGATCTGTACCAGTTATGTTTTATTTTGAGTGTAAGAATGTCAAGGGAATTATGCATCCTGAATGAACTACATAAGACTGACAGACAGGAGTGTTATGGTATTAGTATTTGTATGGGGCAGGAGGGCTGTATATTGTATTGTAATAGGACTTAGGTGGGATCTTTAGTTAGAGGTGGGACTTGGAAGGAGGTGTGTGAATTAATGGAAACGGTTGGCAGCATTAATTGATACATTACAGGAGATTCCGTATTGTTGGGCTACAGAGTATGACTTCAAAATGAGAAGTTCTTTTGTTTGAGATTAAGTGTGGGCAATTTGCAGAACTACAATATTAAGTGTAAGTGAGACATTCAGGTTACTTAGCGTAGGCTGCATGTGTTCAGAGAGAGCAAGTATGCAGAGGATGACAAGTAAGGAGTGGCTCATTTGAAAGAAAAGGCAACAATTTGAAGTTTTAATTAAGGTCAATTTTCATTGGAATACAGAGCAGTCTTCGTTGATAACAACCACGACCTGGGATGAAGCAGACCCTGGAGTAGAATAATTTCGGTACCAGCCTTTTACGATTTGGCTAGGCCATATATAAATTTACCTTTGGCCTTATGTACCCCTGTGACGCAATAATACTAGTGTGATATGGTGCACCAAGGTATAGGAAGTGCATTTGTGTGTTTTGATATATGTGTGTGCATATTAAGTTTTGCCATTGCAGAAACATCTTGTTTGGTGATATTAATCTGCTATAGGTTTAGGTTGTAAGGAGGTTCGCTAAAATGCATTCAATGCAGTGCATTACCATGGGATTAGGGAGGACTAATCATGTGTGTCCGATGCCTTCTTCATAAATTGTGACCAGTTGTTGTTTTTGTCTAATAATACATGTATTAGTTTATTGTGCCACATATAAAAGTACATTATTAAATAGCTTGATTCCTTTAAGATTTCTTTTATTTGATTATATGTAGGTTGTAGAACAAATATGCATTTAAAGAAAACTGTTAAGTTAGCATGATTGGGGGGGGGGGGGGGCGCGGCCTGGCACGCAACATGGCGGACGTGCTCTAAGAGTGCTCACGGACCCCTCCGAAATCTGTCCAAGATTCGCCTGTCACTGCAGCCATCCAGTCGTGAATCCTGGTGCTGCTTCATCGCCGCAGCTCCTGCTGCACATTTTCGGCTACGGGACCCTCGGTGAGCTGCAGTTCGGAGTTAGCTGCACTGGTGAGTTGTCCTCGCCCCCATGATGGGGGCTTCCATGCCCTGACTTGTGGCTGGCCTCCAGACTTGGTGGCCCGTCGCCGTTCCCTTCCTGTGCAGCTCTTGGCGTGGGGCTGGCCTTCCTGGTGTGGGCTTCAGGCTGGGACTGTTGCAGTTGGGAGGAAGCAGGTCCGGGATGCTGGTGGGCTGAATGTCCATTGCTGTCACTGGGGTCCTACCACAGCATGCTGCACTCGCCAGGGGGTGGTGGAATTGGCCGCAGACAGCGAGCGGCAGGGGGCCCTGGGAGAGGGCCTCCTCCACCGGCCACCAGTATTGACTTACTCCTGGGGCTCCCAGAGGTCTAGTGTTGGCCCTTCCGCACCGGGGCCCCACTACTGACCTCAAGAACAGAGATTTTATGGCGCTCCTGCTGCAGTGGGCCGCTGAGGACAGAGGGGGATTGCCTGAGCCCTCAACTGTTGTGGGCCGTGGGCCGTGGGCCGTGGACCATGCTGCGGTGGCCCCTGGATTAGGCGGGTGGGGACTGGTGGCCTGACCCCCCTCTCCTGAGGCTACTACAGGCCGGGTGGCATATGTTGAGGGCATCCTCCCACACACGTGCCTCTTGGGGAGATTCGACCATTGTATCGAGCGGCAGGGGGGGCATGTGTCCTGCCTCTCTTCTGGTCGTAGCGGCTGCCCTTCACCCTTCATCCTGTTGTGAGCCACCTGGGGAGCCTCTGTGCATGGACTCTCGTGCGGTGGCTCTGGGGGCCCTACTTGAGGTGGGGTTTGGCCGTCGGTTGGGCGGCAGGGGTCTGGATTGCTACTCCCCCCTCTCCACATCCTCCCCTGCCTCTCCTTCCACCTGCCTGGCCGCTGGGGGGCCATCTGGACCTCCGGTGCCACCGGATATTGGCCATGGGCAGAGACCGAGTCCCCAAAACTCCTGCCATGCAGACCAAGATGGATAGGTTCACAACTACGGACCCTGTAGTGAACGGAGGAACTGCAGACTAAGTCAGCCCCCCTTCTGCAGGCCTGCCCCCATCTTCCAAGCCATACACACCTTGCAATCCTCGTTGGAGAGCAAGATTGCGGAAGTCCGGGTTGACATGACTCTTATCTAGCAAGACCTACGCAATGCTACGCCCCAGATTAAGGAAGCAGAATCCGGTCTCCCTTACGTAGAGGATGATGCCCACCAGATTAAGGACCTGGATGCTAGCCTCGGCACTCATACTCAGGAGCTTCACCGATGGGCTGAGGATGCTGAAAACCAGTCCTGGTGCAACAACCTCCACTTGGTGGGATTTTTCGGAGGGGGCACAGCAGGACCAGTCAGCGGACTGTACTGAACATTGGAAATGCTCATGGATGCCTGTAGGCTCCCGCTCCCAGGGGTTGACAATTGAACGGGCGCATCGCTCTCTTGCACCCAAACTGCAGTTGGGTGCACCCCATAGACTGACAATAGTGCAGATCCTCAACTTTAGGGACCGGGACTCCATTCTGACTGAAGCCCTCCAGCAGCGACACCTCCAATGTGAAGGTCAGATGATCATGGTCTTCCCGGACTATTCCCATAAGGTCCAAGGTCAAAGTTGTCCCTTTGGTGAGGTCAAACAAAAGATGCGTGCCCTCAACCTTCAATATAGGCTCCACTTCCTGGCCTGCCTCTGGGTTGTGTTTCACAACAGGACTCTCTTCTGTGATTACCCTGAGTTGGCCTGGACATGGGTACTGGAGGAGCGCCTGTCTGCATGTAATGCTGGTAGGGCAGAATCAAGACCATTAATATATAATGTAAACAGGAACCGCGCAAAAAAAACAACCCTGTCTTACCCCACTAGATCAGAGAAAATGATCTGTGGTCTTCCCCTTCAGTGTGTATCTAACTACGGCAGTAGTATTTGAGTGTAGGGCCATTAGGGTGTTAATTATGGCCGTGCCCACCCCAAGCTCTCCCATAAGATTCGACAGTTAGCAGCGATTCACTCGGTGGAAAGCTGCAGTGAGGTCCATAAAAGCTAAATACAACGTCCTGATTTGGCTATTGTGTACCTAGCAGTCACAAGATAAAGATTGAGGCGTTGATCTGCTATGGATTTACCGGGTCGGAACCCATATTGTACATCAATTATTATTTGATTGGCCTCTGCCCAGTCCACCAAACTGTTTAGTACCACCCGCCCCAGAACATTTGCTGTCACATCAATAAGGGATATCGGGTGATAAAAATGTCGACTGTCTCTATCTCCCTTCTTAAATATCTGGACAATGGTGGCAGTAGATCATGATAATGGTATTACTGTTGCAACTGCCGTGCTTAAAACCCTCACTAGGAGAGGCGCCCATACCTCTGTGTTGCATCGTAAGAGATCTGGCGGGATCCCATCTAGTCCCGGTGCCTTGATCCGCTAGAGACCCTCGATACCTAATCTCACCTCATCCAAAGTGAAGGTAATAGCATCAATACTCTGATCAGGAATCAGTGCTTGTAATTCCTCCTCTCTGTGGGGCTGATTATACAGTCCCTTAAGTGAGCCTGCCATTGCTCTGGTAAAATATTGTGAGTTAGCCCTGGGTTATTCGAGTCTTTAAAACATGGATTGTTAATGACCCTCCAGAAACAGGTAGAGCCCTTTAACTCAGAAGCCTCTGTTAACTCCTTCCAGGCCTTCGGTGGCAGTTGGCACTTCTGCCCTCGGACTGCTTGCTTATACATTTTACGCAGGCTGCCATCTGACCCCTGTCTCTCTGTGTCTGTTTAAGAGCAGTCTTTAGAGGTCTAAGTGTCCAAGAACATTGCCTGTCAAACCATCTTGGGGCGTCCGTGCTGGGGGAGTATCCTCTAGTTGCGTGATGGGGTAAATGCCTTGACTAATTCAGCCCCTGTACTGGGTCTAAACATTCCATGATCTCTTGCTTGCCTGTATTAAAAAGTGACTTATTAAAAACAACAGTGTCAACCTGCGCCCAACGTAGCCATCTGCCTTGGTCAGTTGCGAAGATCGTTCCCCCAATTATTCTGTGAGATGCTAGGTGATACCGAGGGGCAGCAAGTGACATGGTCACCGGATTATGATCGCTGAATATACTGTGGTTAATATTAAAAAAGGTTATACACCTCTTCAATGTATGAGATGCAAATATACAATCAATAAAGGATGAGCAGCCTCTACCTTTATAGATCAGGGGCACAGCTGTATCAGGGAGAGTGACAATCCGGTCCAATATGAGTTAGACCATAGATGTTTAGGAGGACACTCAAATTCTGCCCTTCCTGAGTGTGTTCCATATGTGGGCCCTCTCTTAATGTACAGGTTGACCAGTCACAATGGATTACCCTCAAGTTAGGACACAGGTGGTAATTAAAGTTTCCAGCTAAAATTAGTTGAGACTGTGACAGACCTTCACTCTGTATTTGCTCCAACCATCTACTTAGTTTATCGAGGCTGGCTGATCCCAGTGAGTGTGACTTCGTGTTATAAAAATTATTTATAGATAACCGGTAAGTGTTGTTTGAGAATGTAAGTCCTTGTGCGACATCCGAGTCCCATGACATGGTCTTCCACCTACCGCGAATCCTAATGTCTATAAACATAACTACCCCCACCCCCCTTGCTCTCCCTGCACTCAACCTTAATGCTGGGCAGAAAAACGTTTTGTAACCTTCAAAGAAGAGGTTATTAGCTAGCTCCCACATTTCCTGGATGAATATTATCTTGAAATCACTAATGTAAGGGAGCCACTGTTCGTCTAAAAACTTACTGGCTAAACCTGCACGTTCCACATGAATATTTTTAAATAGCCCCAAATATGCTCCTCCTGAGAGCAAGAAGGTACGATAGTAGCCCTATCTACACTGACCATTCCCAACTGACATTGATCCCTGTATTCGTAATAAGTTCCTGTTATTAACCCTGAGTTAGTCTCCACATCACACATGGTTCGTCAAGGCGTTAAACCAGGTTGTCAGTAGCTCTACCTGTACCCTCCCCTTCATGTAGTCAATCTATGTCATTCAGGTTCCTCAACAGTGCAAATGCATTTCTTAATGTCAGGGGTCCCCAGCCCAGAATACAGCCATGTTCATGCACAACAAGACTTTTAGATGATTTAGGGCTAGATGGTGGCATATAAAAGAAACCCAGTGGTAGTGTTTTATTTACTGATTCTGCTGAAAATAATTTTAAGGAGGGCGATAGGATCTAATGGACCAGTTCAGGGTACCTCAGCATGATAATCACAGTGTCTCCTGAGTATGTTTCCTTGGTCCTGCCAATCCATGCTACCCTCCTGGCCATCAGGTTTTGTGTGTGTCAGCGATATTAAACCCCCCGGGTTCACATAACCAGTGGGTCACTTTGTTTATCAACTGGACGGTGGACTGCTCATGTGCACTATCTAGTCCTGGAACACCTACCAGGATCACTGTATAAGGACAGCTTGCTGGTGGGAGGTCTATGATTGGCAGATTTCAGGTATTAGGGGCAAACTGAGTAACACTGCTAACTGACAGACGATGTAATAGGTAACCCCTGTGGAGGTCCCTTTGATTCAGCTCGCTGTTAGAGGAAGCCACCGGTCCAGGCATGGTTGACCCCGAGATTGCGGCCTGTATCACAAACCCTAGTACAGCAGGAGCTACTTGAGGGATTGTGGTCTCAATATGTGTTGCTACAGGAAATGTTACAGTGGGAGTTTACTGTTGGGCATCCTTATTTTTGGAAGCTACGCTCTGCTCGAACTGAATAAAGGGAGGCAATACTTTATCAATTTTAACAAGAGTTGCCCTTGTATCAACCAAAACCTTTGAGAATTCATTAAAAAAGTTATTAAGTAGATAGGCCAGTTACTGTTTCCACAATGAATTGCTTCAGGGGCCCCCACAAGTCTTGAAAATGCTTGGTGACCATAACATCTGAGCCTACAGTGCCACCCCCTGTCTTCGTGGGAATTATTTTCTTATGTACTTTCAGTTGTTTCTTCGGGATAAAATAAAATTGGATCTGCCATGTAAACTCTGTGGAAGAGCCAACAGATGTGGCCCACAGTCCACATTATTGAATAAAGATTTGTCTGACCAAAACCTCCCCTCCCTTTCACACTGTATAGAAGTCACGATTCTATCACTGCACTATATATCACTGAGCACTTGAACTTCACTGTTCTCACAACTAATGCGCCGTTCAAAGTATTTAAACTGTTTTTTCAATGCAAAGAAGGGTATTTGTGAATGCAAGTAATTCATATAAAATAACCTGAGATACCCGATATGGTTTGGATTTGTTTAATTAATTTTTTGGCTTTGTGGCTCGGATTGACAGGTTGAAAAGAAATGAAGTAAGTTACTCTTTGTAAGACTGATCATGCCTGCTCACATAAAGTACTGGCATGATCCTAAAGGGGCTTTCCCTCATTTGCTTGTTGGCATGGCCCCATGGAAATGCAAGAAACTCTTTGCACTTCTGTCCACACCTCATTATGGATGCTGGCGCAGAAGCAAAAAGGCTGTTAGGACGCACAATGGCTCTGAGCAACAAAAAGGTGGTGCATTTTCACTGAGCTCTTTTGATGATGACCTCTGAAAGGTGAGAAATGATGTTCCTTGGACCCCCATACATCCCCCTGCAGGCAGGTGTATCCACTCATGCAACCGTCTGCTGAGTGATCTCTGTCCCCCTTTGCAAAGCAGGCCTGCTTTCTTGCTATTCTCAAGCATGGAGCAGCTGCTTCAAAAAGGGATCACTGACATAATATCGTCGACCACAATATCGAGTTACTAAAATATCGGCGATAAAATATCGACTACAATTATATCGTCATCCAATACTTAATTAAGAAACTACAAAAATATCGACTACAAATTATCGACTATAATAATTATCGAATTCAACAATATTGAAAGACAAAATATAGAGTAAACAAATATCGAGTATTAAAAATGTAAACAGTTCAAAACAAAAATATCGAAAGCAAATATATAGATAACACTAATATCGAAAATAATGGTATATCGACACTATAAAAAATACCTAAAACATTTTCAATACAATACAACTATATAATTTACATATATAACCCACTCCAAAAGATATATAATACAGATAATATACATTTTTTAAATACATACAAAAAAAGAAACATTTTTACCACATATCATCCGAACATTGCAGTGAATTTAAAAATAAACAAAATACTTTTAACATATAGTTGCTAAATATCTTTACATATATTTAAAATAGAACAAAGAACAAACCAGGTTTACTGCAGAAGTCTTAAGTCAATAAAATTTCAACAACACCTAACAAAGCTATTAAATTGAAAAAAATTCAAACCAACCAATAAAAATCTCCCTTTCTTAAATCATCCAATCAAATGAAGCAACTAATCAAATACACAGTATAAAAGGATTGTTTTCCTACTGCTATTTCCTGCTTCTAACTCTACAAAAAGAAGAAGGTGACACTGACCAACTGTTTCCTGAGAAAACTACTTTTCCAAACAAGACTCCTACAGAAATAATTCAAGTAAGTTAAACTAATTTGTAAATGAAACAAAAGTATTAGGCTAAAAGTTAAACTATTTCGCTAAACAGTTTAAATAACATTTCTTTTTTACCTTTTACATTTCTTCTACAGACATCTCCAAAACATGGCAATAAACCTTTAACAGATTATTTACTACTAAATTCTAATTGTAAGTACATTTAAATGTTTTCTAACACACCAACTGCATTAATGAAACCCAATTTTCTAATACATATTTTATCTTTATTCTACCTTCTTAACAGAAATGTTGAAGATATCCAAATTTTACTCCATCAAAGCTAAAGACTCCACAAATTAAAAAAGTAAGTATATATTTTAAAGTATTTAAGAACCCTAAATGCTAACTACAAGACAGCTTCCCCCTACAAACCTCTCAAAATGTTTTAAAATAATAGAATAACCAAGTTTTTTTAATTTCTACCAACAGAAATAAAACAACGAAATAGAAGAAAAAGCTTGAAAACACCTTCTGAAAATTTCAAATTACAACAATAAAAAATGTAAGTATACTCATTGAAATATGAATGCATGTAAATTAATAATAATAAATAATAGTATATATATATTATTAATAATTGTATCTATGTTTGTAAATAATTTAAAAATACAAATCAAACATTGTACCTCACTGTACAAATTATTCTCTTTTTTCTATTGTATTAAAAATTCATTTTTAATTAAATAACCTTAGTATATACTTAATAATAATTAATTACAAATAATATTTTATTAAGACCATTGTATTTTATATGTATAAATGTTATTAAAAATATATTTTTCATGTCAAAATAGCAAATATGTACTTATCTATTTATTAATTTTTGTTCATGTAAAAATTCTAAACATTTATTTAATAAAATTAATATATTATATATTAACATTATTAATTAAATATTTTAAAAAACACTTTGTAAAAATCTTCATAAACGTTAAAATGTGTTTACAATGTTTATAAAAATCCTGAAACAGAACTGTATACATTTTTTGAGAAATACTGTTAAAAATATATATATTTTGAAATGTAAAATATTTATGAATATAAATAAATGTAATGTCATACATTTTATTTACCTAACAATGTAACACAAATAATATTTTTTTTTATTCTGTACTGCACATATTATAAATACAATCTGTTAATAAAAACTTTGAAACACTGCATCTCTACTTATTTTGCTAATAATAATAACATGTTATTTTTAAAGTGTGATTATTATAATATATTTATATGTTATATCTATCTTTTTCCATTAAAAATATTGAATCTATAAATATAATATAAAATCATATCTTTTGTAAAATTACTTTTATAATTAAATGATAAAACATATATAACTTACTATTCCCACTCCATTCAAATAACAGTTAAGGAATGTGCTGGACACTAACCCCATTTAATTTACTATTCCCCACTCCAATTAGCTAAAATCAGGGAAGGTGCTGGACACAGACTCATTATAAATTACTATTCCAACTCCAGTCATATACAACTCAGGGAAGGTGCTGGACACGAACCCAATTTATTTTACAATTCCCACTCCAGTCAGATAAAAGTCAGGGAAGGTGCTGGACACTAACCCAATTTTATTTACTATTCCCACTCAAATGAGGTGAAAATCAGGGAAGGTGCTGGACACAGACCCATTATAAACTACTATTCCCACTCCAGTCAGATAAAAGTCAGGGAAGGACTGGACAGTAACCCAATTTAATTTACTATTCCCACTCCAATCAGATAAAAATCAGGGAAGGTGCTGGACACTAACCCAATTTAATTTACTATTCCCACACCAATGAGGTGAAAATCAGGGAAGTTGCTGGACACAGACCCATTATAAATTACTATTCCCACTCCAGTCAAATAAAACTCAGGGAAGGTGCTGGACACTAACACAATTGAATTTACTATTCCCACTTCAATAAGGTGAAAATCAGGGAAGGTGCTGGACACATACCCATTATAAATTACTATTCCCACTCCAGTCAAATAAAACTCAGGGAAGGTGCTGGACACTAACCCAATAAATTTACTATTCCCACTCCAGTCAGATAAAAGTCAGGGAAGGTGCTGTACACTAACCCAATTTTATTTACTATTCCCACTCCAATGAGGTGAAAATCAGGGAAGATGCTGGACACAGTCCAATTATAAATTACTATTCCCACTCCAATCAGATAAAAGTCAGGGAAGGTGCTGGACACTAACCCAATTTAATTTACTATTCCCACTCCAATCAGATAAAAGTCAGGGAAGGTGCTGGACACTAACCCAATTGTATTTACTATTCCCACTCCAATGATGTGAAAAAATCAGGGAATGTGCTTGACACAGACCCATTATATATTACTATTCCCACTCCAGTCAGATAAAATTCAGAGAAGGTGCTGGACAGTAACCCAATTGAATTCACTATTCCCACTCCAATAAGTTGAAAATCAGGGAAGGTGCTGGTCACATACCCATTATAAATTACTATTCCCACTCCAGTCAGATAAAACTCAGGGAAGGTGCTGGAAACTAACCCAATTTTAATTACTATTCCCACTCCAGTCAGATAAAACTAAGGGAAGGTGCTGGACACTAACACAATTGAATTTACTATTCCCACTCCAATAAGGTTTAAATCAGGGAAGGTGCTGGACACAAACCCATTATAAATTACTATTCCCACTCCAGTCAGATAAAACTCAGTGAAGGTGCTGGACAGTAACCCAATTTAATTTACTATTCCCACTCCAGTCAGATAAAAGTCAGGGAGGGTGCTGGACACTAACCCAATTTAATTTACTATTCCCACTCCAGTCAGATAAAAGTCAGGGAAGGTGCTGGAAAATAACCCATTTTAATTTACTATTCCCACTCCAATGAGGTGAAAATCAGAGAATTTGCTGGACACAGACCCATTATAAATTACTATTCCCACTCCAGTCAGATAAAACTCAGGGAAGGTGCTGGACACTAACCAAAAATAATTTACTATTACAACTCCTTTCACATAAAAGTCAGGCAAGTTGCTGGATAATAATCATATCAAATGTACTATTCCTACTCCAAAATATTTCAAATATAAAACAATCCATTTAATTTAAACAATATAGCCCATATCCCCTATTAAATAAACCTCCCATTAATAATGTATATATTTAATTTTTTAACATTTTTTATTTTTTTATATACAAATTATCATTAAATTAATTAATTTATTTATTAAAATATATGAAAACATTTAATTTATTTCCAATTTACGATTTTAAGTTAATATTTTATTTAAAATATCAATACCCACCACAAAACACTATTAACCCAAATTTAGGTTAATAATATATATTTTTTTAATTTTCAAAATTTTAGATTAAATGTTTAAATTTGCATAAAATTAACTAAAATATAATTTGCATAATATATATTTTTTTACCATACTTTCAAACACTCCCACCCTTATCCCCTATTAACCCAACATCCCACTCCTAAAATTACATTGAAAAATCTGTAATTTTGATAAGTAATTTTGATAAATAATTTCAAATATTTAATTTAATTCAAATATTTTAAAATTGTTTTTAATTTCTTTTTTTTAAAACACTCCCCACCCTTATTCCCTAATAACCCAACATCCCACGCCTAAATTTACATAAATTAATTTGCAATTTACATTTTTTTAAAATTTTATGTGCATAACTATAAAATTAATAAATGAAAAATTAAAGCAATCCCCACCCTTATCCCCAAATAACCCAACATCCTGCTCATAAGTTTACATAAAGATTTTTTAAATGTACTTTTTTTTATTTAAAATTTTAATTTTTTAGTTTGCATACTTATAAAAATAATAAAAAATATTTTAAAACACTCCCCACCCTTATCCCCTAATAACCCAACATCCCACTCCTAAAATTTCTAAAATATATTTGAATTTTACAATTTTTTTTCTAAAATGTTTTCAAATTTTAATTTGCATATTTCTGAAATTTTAATATACATTTTTTAAAACACTCCCCACCCTTATCCCCTAATAACCCAACATCCCGCTCCTAAAAGTTAAAATACAATATTTAAATTTATTGTAAACATTTTTTTTTATTAATTTCTATTATTTTAACAAAATGTACATTATTTTTAAATGTAAACCTAATTATTTTAAAACACTCCCCATCCTTATCCCCTAATAACCCAACATCCTGTCCCTAAAAAAGTTAACATAAAATACACTATTTTAACATTAATTACATTTTATATATTTCCAAATCAGAAAGAAATCAACAATATTAACACATGTTTTATATTTATATTATTAACATAATATAATTTTTTTTCGATATTTCAGACTATATTTTTTTCGATATTTTTTTCATTCTATACATGTTAAAACGATATTTTTCACAACACTAACATATCGATAATTACATTACACAATATTTTTGATTCAATATTATTCACTTCGATATTTACTTAAGTAAAACTAAAACGATATTTTGATCATCGATATAATTACATTCAATATTTCACTACACTCGATATTTTTGACTCAATATTATGCCCATTCGATATTTTGTAGTCAATATTATGCCCAGTTACCTTCAAAAAGTCAGTCCGCCTTTCAGTAATGTGCTGCACCTTGGATATCTTGGGTGCCCTGGAACAGCAAATTATCTGTATTAGGGTGTTGTCTCCATGTTTTCCATGTTTGTGACCAGGGCACATGGTAAAGCCCCTGGTTGCAAACCTAAACTCATGTAGACATTCCATTACAGCTGTGATAAATGTGTGCAAGAAGTTTGACAGGCTATTCACCAAACTGCGAATCAGAGCCTAAGCGTTCATGGTATTGTGTGCATGGTGAATCTATCTCACAAATAATTATCAGTTCTCACAAATAATTATCAGTTATGAATAGGCTGGTGCACTTCCTGCAGACCCATATGTTCAGGCTCTAGGGTCCCAAGAAACCAGTGAAGGCTATTTGAAACCTTTCTCATGCTTCCCACTGTGTTATTGTCGATAGAAATATTAAATCTCATGTTTAGGTCTGCCATTAGCCAAGACCTTTTGATTTTACTAAAATTATATATACTTAGCTATAGGGATTTTCAGCCAGGGCTTTTCATCTATTGGCTTGTTGTGTTATTCTCATTTTTTACATTCACTACAGAATGGGATAATGGGTCAGTCTACGCCAGATTTTGGCTAGCTTGACTAAGCAATGGCATCCTGATTGTTCACAAGGAGCACATTCATGCACACAATGGATCCCTTTAGTGCTGGGGACTACTAAGGCAACGTGCTTTTAACGCCTTAACCGCGGCGGCAATTCCGCTGTGGTGCGGGCGTTCTAATGAGTGGGCAGGGCTCTGTCGGCCATTGGCTGTGCAGCATTGGGGAGGGAGTGCTCCCATCGGCCAACGGGAGCACGGAATGGGACCAATACATATTTTTGCTTTTAGCCAAGGTTATTTTTGTATATAGGAAATGGCCCACAGCTCCACCAACAATAACGTTTTACAAAAACCATGACGAAGCCAAACAAGCATTTACAAAATAAAAGGATGACAGCCAGCTGTATACTCTGATTCAGTGCTTTCTCCACTGAATATAAACTTCAATAGATAGTCCAGATATTCAATGACTGAGAGAGCATTGATTCCTGTCTCTGTTGAATCATCTGACCTTTAAAAAGGTCGGCCCCCCTGGCCGATGGTTCGCTTTTGTCCTTTTAAAGACAGGTTTCATGTTCTGCATAACGAAGAACAACACTGCTAAGGACCTTGGGAGTGAGACATCGGTGCCCAGCTGCAGGCTGGACTTAGGACAGCAGCGGGCAAATATTGACAGGGCCATTAGCGCTGGAGCAGCACAGCGTACTCGGCAGAAAGAAAATCGTCACTAGGGATTTTTTTTTTAAAGATTGATCGGTAAGAGGGGAAAAACAAACTGAATCAGTGAAACAATTTTGTTAAGGACAAGAGACCATAAATAAAATGTTGCTTTCAGATATCTACGGTCTAAAAGAAAAATACCACACAGGTCTAGGGTGTGAGTCTGGTCAGCAGATTGGCCCCTTATATTGTGGCACCGTCGTTACTGATCACAGAGAAAATCAGCTTTTTGTCTAATGGAGAACAACGGTGGGCGAGCCAACAAATTAACAGGGAGAGCCGAGCCGGACCCGAGCCGAGAGTCTGGCTTACCATTTAGAGCCCCTTTGCACGAGCCGAGCCCCTAAAATGTTTCCTATTTAAATCATACGAAAAACATCACATAAAAGATTATGAAGTCTATTCACGATTCAAAAAAAGTTTATTTCCTTAACATGTTGGAAGCTTTGACATTAATACATCACATTACAGCACTGCTTTCAGAAGTGCTTATTAAGAGTGCATGAATAATTAGTGAACTTAAAAGGCAAGAAGACAGTTTTCATGTAAATCCTGTACCGGCCCAGATTATTATAAAGCAACATTATTGTCTATTAAATAAAAAACAATAGGCTTTTGTTCAACTGGGATTCTGAAATCATATATATGATAGAGCTTTCATACCCTAATATGAAGCAAAATGAGTTTTGGTGAAATAAAATTCCTGCCTAAAATCACACAGTTTAAGTGGGAAGTAGCGATTCAACCAGGTGTCTGGTTCCACTTTGTACAAATCAGCCACTAAATGGGTACCCTCATGCTAATGTTTTGTTTTTACCTCTTTGTGCATTTGTCTGTAGTGTTGATGTAGCTCAAACTCGAGATCACATTCATTGTTTATATGCACTGGGAAATTAAGAGATTTTCCAGCATCACAGGATGTTGAGAGGATGCTGAAACTCAAACCTGGTTCTCCAGTTCGACAGTCAGCAGGTCGGACTGTAACCCCACATCCTGGATAAAGTGAGGGTGGCAGTCAGAAGCCACATGAACGTTTTGACTCTTTTTCGATTCGACGTTCCAACAGGACCTTAAGCTGAGCTAGCCTGGCTTGAGCTTTCAGTGGCTCGAACACCTCTAATGGGGAATAACGTGATGCTGCAGCCATTTTCAGACCACAGTGCCTTCTGATCTTTCACAGTCCACCCACAAAACTAACAGGCAGAGCACCATTGTGGGAGGGGCTCCATTGATCAACTCTTTCCTGCTCTTGTTTTATTTACATCTTAGGGCAGATGGGAAGCCATGAGTTGCCAATATGTTTCCATGATGTATTGCTGATGTGGGTCCACTTGCCAACGTTGACCTAAACTGTAATGGCGCAGCACAAGCATACTTGGACCGCTTTTATCATGTGTTTTTTCATTTTAACTTTTCCTACTGCTCTGAGTACCAGGTGGCCAACTGGAAGGACCATCATGTGTTGAAGCAGAAGGGAGGAAAGAGAGGCGTGAACATTAGCCTGACCCAAATGAAAGGTTTGAGGGTGTGAAGCTAAAGACGCAGAATGATGACCGAGGTCTTGAGATAACATAGGGGCAATCAAAAAAGCCTAGGAGCACCTAAGCTGGGAAGCCTCAGATGATGCAACAAAAGGCGAACAGCAAGGCCTCCCGAAGAAACAATGACTCAACAAAACATGGAATGGGAGGGGACAAATGGCACTAAGCAAATGGAGGAAGGGGAATAAAATAAAAACCAAGTGGTTTGCTGGAAGGATTTATACTATTAGCCACACCTCAGCTTGTGCAGAGCAAATAATACTGAGAAAATTGTATGGGCTGCCGCTCTCTCAATCAGAAACTCGTACGAGCACTAATTTTGGACAGGCGCAACTAATGTGTTATGTTGGGATGGTACAACCCATTTTGTAATTTGAGGGAGAGGACATGGTATAGCACCCTGTCACGTATGGCTAAAATGGTATCAGCCATTACGTGTGGGGAAGGGTAGAAATAGGACCGGGGTCCTGACTTCATGGTCCACAAGTAAAGCAAACATTGTCTGCTTATTACTTGAGCCAGTCCGTTGGGCAACTCAACACAATGATCAATGCCAGGATAAAAGAGCAGCTTTAAAAATGGATGTACTCGTTCTTGTGTAAGTGAAATACTGCAGACAGGCTCTCTTCAGGAGTGTTGGAAATGGGATTTCTGGTTGGCTAAGGGACGCCCCTAAGCCAGGCTGAAACCACCACTCTAGTCAGGGCAAGGGAGTTAAACGCTGAAGATAACCCGTGATCACCCCCTTGGTAGCTTGGCCTGAGCAGTCAGGCTTATACCAGAGGCAATGTGTAAAGCATTTGTGCAACGCACACAGCAGCAACATACTAGGCACACCAACAAGGACTCCACACAAGGTTATATAAAAAAAACCTTTGTATTACTCATAAACACATTAGATCATATTCACAAATGTACACTGTGCCACCTGGCACTAGACAGTACTTCACAGGGGATTATATACATGACAGGGCCAATCAGGCCACTGTCAGAACCATTAGAACAGGTAATAACACAACCTGTAACTACTGGTAAAATACTGTACTGAGTGGAAACATATTCTGCATAAACACACACATTAGGCATAACTCACATTTAGGAGTGCACCATAGTAACACTCCCTATGTGCATACATCACCTCAGGCATAAACACATTATGCATCCTTTATAGGGCCTTGCGCACTACCAACACCACAAAAATGACCCCAGGCCAAGTGGCCATCCTTTGCCCGCACTCTTGCGGTGCAGCTAAGAAAATCAGCCTTGGCACAACTGTGCCTTTGAAGCCCCACTCCGGGACTTCTAAAACAATGCTCCCTTTTTGCAGCTACCCGCGCACTTGCAGTGCAGCTGTAGGAGAAAAAGCACTGGCACCAACAAGGCCTTGAGAGCCCCCTTTACTGGGCTCCTCCTAGTGCCCTCGATTGGCACCATAAAAATGCTCACAAGCTTCAGCCCCACTCACGAGGGCTGTCCGGCACCAGATCCAGTCACCGACAGTGTGCCTCGGCAGGCCCCCACTCACGGGGGCTGCCCTCACTTCGCCCGCTCTCTTTCCGGGGATGAAGGACTTCTTCAGGGAGCCTGCAAGGCTCTAGTCCCTCTCAGGGTGGGATCACTGAAATATTATCGACGGACACATTATCGACTTACCAAAATATCGTTGACAAATTATCGACGACAAAAATATCGACTTACTATACCTATTACACAAACTACAAAAATATCGAGTAAAAAATATCGAGTACTAACTATATCGAATACATAAATATCGCTTAAAAAAATATCGACTACAATTATATCGTTGGACATGAAATTAGCCCTAACACTACAAAAATATCGACTACAAAAATATAGACTACCACAATATCGTTAAAAAAAAAATATCGAGTTCATGTTTGCACACTTTTCTTTCTAAAATACCATCTTTATCATCAATAAAAGTCATTTCTCACTAAAAAAAACGTTTCACATATAATACCTGTTTCTTACATAAAATTACTATTAAACCACATTTACTATACATTCTATTACATGCATTTTATCATTTTCTATTATTCTTTGCATTTAACTAACATTTTCATTACTTATTTTGACATATAAATATATTTCATTTAAACACGAACCTGCTTTAATGCGGGAACAACCACATACCACCATTCTCACATCAACAAACACTCCAATTAACTTAAAAAAATTCAAACTAGCCTATACTATGCTTCCTTACATCCTACAACCAATCAAATCAAAGCACACATAACACATATACTATAAAAGGGCTACATGCATTCTACCATTTGTTGCTGCTACCTCTCTGGAAAGTAGATGCCAACACTTTGAAGATTTTGTTGCAGAATAAACATCTTTAAAGATCCAGCTTACTAGCTAATTAATCAAGTAAGTAACACAGCATTTTTGTAGAAAACTAAATTAGAAGTGCACTATTTTCCTTACATCTCTTAAGTCTTACACTTATTTTATTTTCATGTCTTCCTACTTTTCTGATAGAAACTACTCCAACACAATTCCTATTACATGGTCATATTTCTTCATGTGCAAAATCAGATAGTAAGTATATAATAATTCTCTGTTACACAGCAACTGCTTTTTTTAAACACTAATTTACAAAAGTATTTATTTTTCATTAACATTATATTTACAGATATACAGAAATTGTGCTATTTCTACAGCAAAAACGATAAAACTACACTAATTACACATGTAAGTATAGATGTGTTTGTTATAAAACGGCAAATTTCATTAATGCACATTTTTAAACAACATATCTTGCTTTTTACATCTTCCCTATAGATCATTTGAAAGATCCAAGATCAACTATAGCAAAACACAAGAATACCCTTCAGAAAAATGTAAGTATAATTGTTATTTGCTAAAATGTGGGCACAAAAAACGCTAACTATATTCTTAACACCATGTTATTTATTTTGAATTGCCTCTACAGATATTCAGAAAACATCATACATCTATTCTACATATCATATGAAAACATCCTACACAAAATATACCAATATAGAAGAATAGCCTTGTAAAAAATGTAAGTATATTTATCATTTCTCTAAAACTGCCGAAAATAACACAGTCTATGTTCTTAACAACATCTTATCTATTTTATATTTCCTCTACAGATATTCTGAATACATCATACAGCTATTCTACCTACAACAAATAAAACGACATATGTAGAAGTTAGTATACGTTTAAATCTGTTACATTTCCAAACGGTTCAGTATTAAAATTATAATATTTTGCTTTTATTTCTTCTATCTACTCTACAGATCATACCTGTACTAAATTGATGAACTCCACCAATTACTACTATTCTACTATTTAAACAAGTAAGTATATGTAATGCTTACATCAAATGCACTAGTAGACAAAAATGACAACTGCTTTTGAGTAGGAAATATGTTTGTTATATATAAACATTAACGTTGTTTTTCTATATTTTCATACCAACAGCAAATAAAGACATACATACAAGACCATCATTCAAAAGACATTTCTGCTTCTGTGACTACTACTTTGATTAACTGTAAGTATAAATGCATCACTAATGATGTTAGCACCACATAAGTAAAAAAATGTGTACTGATTTTGTTTCTTTCTACTCTTTCCTAGAACAAGTAAATCAAAATGACTGAAGGTGCAGAATTTGTCATGTCTCAGAAAAATAAATTGCTATTATGCTACATGGGTTATGTGTATAATCAGGAGAGACAAAGTGGTAGAAAGGTTTTTTGGAAGTGTACAAAATACTACTCCAACAAATGTTATGGGAGGGCCACTACCGAGGAAACTAATGTGCTATTTACTAGAGAACATAATCATCCCCCAAATGTCACCGAAATTGAAATTAGAGATGCCTTAGAAAGTATTAAAAGTGCTAGCACACAAAGTGACAAACCCACCACCCAAATACTTAAAGAAGAACTGGTAAAAATCCCTGCCCATGCTTCAGGGCAACTACCCTCTATTGACTCCCTGAAACGCACTATTGCACGCACCAAACGACTCACTAGCACAACCCAACCCAACCCAACTTGTTTTGAAGAAATTATTATTTCCCCCGAAATGGCCATCACACACAATAAAGATAAATTTATTCTTTTTGATAATGAAAGCAGTACAAACAGAATAATTATGTTTGCAACTGCAAGTAATTTACGAAAAATCCAACAGTGTCCCCAATGGATGATGGATGGAACATTTAAACCCTGCCCAAAACCTTTTTACCAACTGTATTCCATCCACGGTTTATACCATCATTCTAACATACCTTTCATTTACTGTTTGCTACCCAACAAACAGCAAACAACCTACACCGAAATTTTAAATGTTCTCAAAACGGAAATCAATAATTATTTTCCCGAAAAAATAATTATTGATTTCGAATTAGCTATGATAAATAGCATTTTGAGAACATTTCCACACACAGCAATCCAGGGTTGCTATTATCATTTTAATCAGAGTATATGGAGGCATCTCCAAAAATCTACTTTAAGTGTACTATACTCTACAGATAGCACCTTTGCCTATCAAGTTAAAAAGTTAATAGCCCTGGCCTACGTCCCTGTTACAGATGTTGCTGAACATTACAATTTATTAATTGACAGCGCATATTATAAGAGGAATGAGGATAAGCTAACACCATTGCTAGACTATTTTGAAGACACTTGGGTGGGAAGGTTGCACAGATCAGGACATCGACGCCAGCCCAAATTCCAAATCCCTTGGTGGAATGTCTATCTCAGTACTTTAAACCAAGAGGCGAAAACCAACAATAGTGTTGAAGGGTGGCATAATGCTTTCCAAGCAACTACAAACAGAGGCAAACCCACTTTCCACAACCTTCTTGAAGCTTTGAAAAAAGAACAAAGCTATCAGGAACTAAGAATGGAACAATCAGTGTCACAAATAGGGCCCAAACTCACTAAACAAACCCAACAAATGTTCCGACTACTTCAAAGTCAAGTCACATTATACCCTACAACTAGAGGTTTAGAATACCTGGCAATAATAGCAAAAAGTCTTCTATAAAAATGTCAAGTAAATATACGAATGTCTTCTTACAATACTAATAAAATTCACATCTCATAAACATATATAATGAATTATAAATAAAACATATTTGTTTGACAAACTTTTAAAAGTTATGTAAAAAAATTTGTAACAAATATGCAATGTTTATAATTTTTTATAACATACACATAACATTAGAAATCGACATTTCCCACCCAATCAAAATTGTAAAATAAATACTTACAATTTTTGGACTTGAGAGACGCAATCAAGGAAAAATCAATCCATACAATCCAATCCAATATCTTACTATTCCAATATGGGATAACCCTCAAAAACCCGAAAATAAATTGTAAAACGTAAAAAAACGCTCCAGGAAATCCCGAAAACAGTAGTGTGTACACGTTAGGATTTAAAGTTATATACACACTATTTAAAAAAAACGGTCACGCATATCAATGTATCAATCCGATTCGAAACCCTCCAAAAAACCCGAAAAAGGTTTAAAAAGTTAAAAAACCGGTCCTGGCAAACCCGAAAAATAGGAGATAAAATTCAAAATATAAGCATAATAACTTAAACATTTGTTTCTCCGTTACAAAACACGCTTCCTTCCATGTAGTTTTCATGCGAGGAACCGAAACCTGTAAAATAACATACATAACGAAAGCCACCCACAAATACCCCCTTCACATTTGTAAATATACTAACAATTAACATTAACCATGTAAGAAGACATTTCCGAACACTTAAAATTAGACTTGAAGGAAAAAAAGCACGACACATCTATAACGGAGACTTTTCACCCAAACGCTACTTAAACTAATAATACATACACCAAAAAACACTACAGAGTTTGATTACACCCTCAAACATGACCACTTACTTATAATTTGTAGTTAAAAATAACCTTACCTCTCTCCACGCGAAGCAACTCCCAACCGCGAGCTTCTCCAGTCCTGAATGGAGCGCAATAACCTTACGCGGTAAAAAAGTAGTCCCCTTAACCCATTTGTGTAAAGGGATAATAGAATAAACAATGTGAAATATAAAATATATAATACATACACATGTATAATGTAACAAATTAATACACTATACTCATGACAATTTTCCTTTATTTAAAAAAAATAATATATTTAATATAAATTAATATATAATATGTATTATATATTAATAATATTAAATAATTATGTAAAACTTTGAATAAAAGATGTAAATATTTAGTTATTCTGTATATTTATATGAATAATTTTGTGTATAATTTTAATAAAACATTATAAATGTTTATGGGAATAATTAATAATGATAAATAATATAACTTATTTATTGTTATTAATATAACAAGTAGAACCATTTAGTATATAAAGAATGGCCTGAAAAAAGTCTCTATTTTATCTGTGAATGTATATATTTTTGTTAATAATAAATGAATGTTTATGTTTATTAATTAATAATAATAATAATTAATAAAATAATTATTATTTTTATTAATTAGTAAAAAAAGATTATATAATTATTTCTAATTATAACAAAATTATATAATTGCTTTACTACAATTTGATAAATACAAGATATTATAATTAAACATATTGTTTCCCTATACAATTATAAACTTTACAACCAAAGCGATTTATATGTTTTATGTAAAAACAACATTGTGTGAATTATACACCAAGAAAATTTATTTTTGTATTTCAATTTATCCTAAGAAATGTAATAATAGTCATGTTACTTGTTAAAAAGAAATATGTATTATATATTTTATTATATTAATATTTAATATTAACATTATTAAATATTAATGTAAGAAATATATAACAAATCATTGTTTAATGTATTTCTATATAAATACTTTAAATTGTAAATGACTGATGGGAATATGTAAAATTTACTGAAAGAATCTAGTAATCCAAATAATTTTTTACATTGACCACATGTATATAAATGTAAAGATGTTATTGTGTGAATAATAAAAGTTAAAAAAAATGTGATGTTATATTTGTTTTTGATGTTATTGTAGTACACAATAAAAAAATTAAAAATTGTTTAATAAACTAATTTGAAAACATCTATGTTGCATTATTTTTTATTTTTAAAATACAGTAATGAACAAATGTATACAAATGTGCTGCACACTGACCAATTTTATATGTATTGTTACTACTCCAGTCAATCTAAAATGATAGAAGCTGCAGGACAGTAGCAAAAATTATTTTACTATTCCTACTACACTCAAGGTAATACCATAAAATGTGGTGGAGACTAACCAATGTATTTTTATTAATCCAACTCCAGTGTTGATAATATTACTGATGGTGCTGGACACCAACCAATTAATAATTAGAATTCCAACTCCACTATAGCTACTGTCTGGAAACATGCTAATACATAAATTGTTTTTATCTAAATAAATGGTACTAATGTAAAGTTATAATAATAGCTATTTTCGTGTAATAAATTTAATGTATCACTGTTAAGTTAAACTATACATCAGCACTCTAAAATACCCAAAACTGTCCCAAAACACTAAAAAGACCCCTTCACCCTAAAGGCCAAAACTGACCCAGAACCCTACAAATACCCCTTTATCAACAAACTGAAAACTGACCCTGAACCCTACAAATACCCCTTACCCACAAACTGAAAACTGACCCTGAACCCTACAAATACCCCTTTACCCACAAACTGAAAACTGACCCTGAACCCTACAAATACCCCTTTACCCACAAACTGAAAACTGACCCTGAACCCTACAAATACCCCTTTACCCACAAACTAAAAACTGACCCAGAACCCTACAAATACTCCTTTACCCACAAACTGAAAACTGACCCTGAACCCTACAAATACCCCTTTACCCACAAACTGAAAACTGACCCTGAACCCTACAAATACTCCTTTCCCAACAAACTGAAAACTGACCCTGAACCTTACAAATACTCCTTTCCCAACAAACTAAAAACTGACCCTGAACCCTACAAATACCCCTTTACCCACAAACTGAAAACTGACCCTTAACCCTACAAATACCCCTACACCCACAAACTGAAAACTGACCCTGAACCCTACAAATACTCCTTTCCCAACAACAGAAAACTGACCCTGAACCCTACAAATACCCCTTTACCCACAAACTGAAAACTGACCCTGAACCCTACAAATACCCCTACACCCACAACCTGAAAACTGACCCTGAACCCTACAAATACTCCTTTCCCAACAAACTGAAAACTGACCCTGAACCCTACAAATACCCCTACACCCACAAACTGAAAACTGACCCTGAACCCTACAAATACTCCTTTCCCAACAAACTGAAAACTGACCCTGAACTCTACAAATACCCCTTTACCCACAAACTGAAAACTGACCCTGAACCCTACAAATACCCCTTTACCCACAAACTGAAAACTGACCCTGAACCCT
Source organism: Lissotriton vulgaris (assembly GCF_964263255.1). Lineage (NCBI taxonomy): Eukaryota > Metazoa > Chordata > Amphibia > Caudata > Salamandridae > Lissotriton > Lissotriton vulgaris. The sequence goes on from NC_141699.1 coordinate 690,038,172, forward strand.
ACAAATAGCCCTTCACCCACAAACTGAAAACTGACCCTGAACCCTACAAATACTCCTTTTCCCACAAACTGAAAACTGACCCTGAACCCTACAAATACCCCTTTACCCACAAACTGAAAACTGACCCTGAACCCTACAAATACCCCTACACCCACAACCTGAAAACTAACCCTGAACCTCCCAAAAACTCCTTTACCCACAAACTGAAAACTGACCCTGACCCCTACAAATACCCCTTTACCCACAAACTGAAAACTGACCCTGAACTCTACAAATAGCCCTTTACACAAGAACTGAAAACTGACCCTCAACCTAAAAAATACCCATTTACCCACAAACGTAAAAATTTTCCAAATCCCACTAAATACACCTTTACTCACGACTAGAAAAATGACCCAGAACCCTAAAAAATTAACCTATAACAAAAACTATGAAACAAAGCCAGAACACTATAAATAATAATGAACAAAACATTAAACATAAATATATAAAAAAAACAAATATTTTTAAAAAAACTATTATAAAATATATTATCACATTAGCTATAATAATAATTTAGATTAATTAATATTGTTTAATTCCAATTAATTAATTAACATCAACATTAATTAACACATTACATTTAAATGTATACAATTAATGTAATTAAGTCATTATTATAAATTAATTACCAATTAATTTATTTAAATGATATGCAATATATTAATTACATCATTAACTAATTATAATTAATGTGTTAGCAATTAATAAATGTAAATAATATACTAATTCTTAATACAATAAATCACTAATTATTATTAATTAATAACCAATGTATCAATTAAAATCATATACAAATTAATTTTTAAAAATATTGATTATTAATAATCAATTAATCAATTAAATTATATTCTAATTAATCAATTAAACAATTAACTAATTAATATTAATTAATTACCAATTAAAATCTAATTAAAACAATTACCAAACATATATTAACTAATTAATTATTATTAAATTACTTCCCACCCTATTCCCCTATAAACCCACAACCCGCTCCTAAACATTAGGTACTATTTATTTATATAATATATATATATTATTTTATAAAATTAATATTTTCTAACATTTTCTCGATATTTTTTACTTTCACTATATTTCGATATTTTGTCTAGTCGATATTTTTGAGTCGATATTTTTGTATTCGATATTTTTGGGTCATTTTTGCAGTCGATATTTTTTTCAACGATATTCCTATAGTCGATATTTTGTTAATGTCGATATTTTTCCGTCGATATTTTGTCCATTCGATATTATGTAGTCGATATTATGTCCAGTTACCCTCAGGGTGCTCACAAGTATGGGGTAAGCTCCCGCCCATCATCAGGCTTCTCTCCTACCTGACTTCAAACGGCGACATCCGCATGGGTTGGTTCACGGCTCACTAATGCGGCCCGCCTACAACCAGGCAGCTTGCCTGCCTTCTGGGATGCTGCTCGTAGTGCGGCGCTTCTGCGGACACTGAAAATGCAGGGTGGGCTCCCCCTCCACCTTCCTGCAGCACAGGGGAGTCCCCATGCTGGGGTCCCCCTTGGGAGAGTGCGCGGCACAACTCTTTGGAGCCCACAAGCTTCTGAGGTGCTCCTTACGCCACCTGTGGCCCCAGCAGCATTCAGCCGGTCCACGACAGCAGGACCAAGCAGCGTTCTCCCTAAGGCAAAGGGGTGAATCTCGCAAGGACCCCAAGCTGGGTCCAAGGGCACACCAAGCAAAGTTGTCAAAAGCTGGGCCCAGGCAGGCCTGCTCACATGGCCCTCCAGCAAAGGGGCAATCCCTTGTGGCGGTGCCTCCTGGGGCCATCAGGTACAAAATAAGCACCCAAAATAGCAAACCTTTCCTGGCGTCACATCCCCAATATATATACCATGTTGGTCTTTGTTCTGCCCAGGCACAGGACATGGGGAACAAGTCTCAACTGGTTCTGGGGAGTACTGAAGCATTTTCGTTTACAGTGCTCACACCCTCCTTTGTCAGGTTGGGCTCCGTCCCCAGATATACCACAGGGGTGGGGATCCAGCATTTAACAAGACAGGCACAGGCCTATTCAGGGTCAGGGGCTACTCCCTCCACTACTCCAAATGCAGATCTGCCCATTCAGCCTAGCGCTGACTCGCCCTGACCCTCTGGAGCCACACACCTCACCAGCCCATGTCACTCCAGAGTCAAGCATGCAATACACATTAGGCAGGCAAAAACACATAGTACACAGAAATGCCAACTTCTAAAAGTGAAGGGGTCCACCATGGGGTGTCCTTATGCTCCAGAGATGGCGGTCCTCTTCATGGCCCTGTATGAGGAGAGGTTCATCTATCAAAACAACCCGTACAGCAAACATATCCTATAATGGTATCGCTACATTGATGATGTCTGGTGCCAGTGGAATGGTACTGAAGAACATTTGATCCATTTCCACGAATGGCCTAACAACAGGCACCCAGACATCAAATTTAGTATGACACACAGTAAGACACGCCTGACATTTCTGGATGTTGAGGTCTTTCCCCAAAACAATGAGTTGGTCACCACATTACACCGTAAACAGACTGACAAAAATACCATTCTCCATTACCGGAGTTTTCACCCACAGAGTTTTAAAGAAAATTTGCCATACAGCCAGTTGTTGAGAATTAGACGCAATTGCTCCAGAAAAGAAGATTATTTTATACATGCAAAAGCATTCTGCGAGCAGCTAAAAACAAGAGGTTATCCTAAAAAAATGCTAAAACATGCAACTAAACGCACATGGTTTACCCGTAGAGAAACACTACTAACTAAAAAAGAAAAAAAAAACACTTGAACAACTTGTCTGTGTTTCAACTTATGGCCCACATACAAACAGATTCAAATCAATTGTTTTGAAAAATTGGCATTCATTGTCAAATCTCGAAATCCCTTTTGCTAAACCTATGTTCGCACTTAAGAAAAACAAAAACATAGGACAACAAATAATCAGGGCAGACCTAGGTAACTCCAAAGTCAAAAGTGATTTACGCACCTTATGGAACCTGAACCCAGTGCAAGGCCATCACAAATGTGGCACCTGTGTATCATTCGCAAGTACCATTGAGGGTACAATGTTTGAACACAATATCATTAAATGGACCCACAATGAATTTACCAACTGCAAAAGCAAAAATATTGTTTATGCAATACTTTGCCCATGCGATAAACTTTACATTGGAAAAATCAACCAACAGATCACACAGAGATTGGCACAACATCGCTCGAGGATCAAACAAAAAGTGTTGAATGCACCTATGGTGCAACACTTTATTGATCACAACCACACAGAAAAAGATTTAAGATGGTCTGTACTCCCAGGAATGAAAACTCTGCTGCGTGGAGGGAATGTGGAAACTCTGCTACTTCAGAGAGAAGCATATTTATTAATTAAATACGACTGTGTGAGTGCAGGGCTAAACGAATAGTCTGAATGTTACATTTAAATCTGTGTCCCCTGTAAATGACCGCATAAGATATAAACATCAGAATCATAAATTTATGTCCCATTGATTTGATCGCACAAAAAATGAGCAATGGATCTACAAACTCCTGACTGTGTTCTCTGTAAAATGACCGCAATGGAAATGATCATTAGGACTACAATTCCCACAACTGCCTAATCACATTACACGCGTGTTTTTTTAATTAATCATGTGACCAGAACACCAAACACTCACTCGAGACGGGAGCAGGCAGGAACAACCGGAACCACAAAGATTCTGAAGGTAAAGATTTACACAGGGGGAGAATTAAGTTTTTCAACTTCTTTCTTGGAGAAATAAACCCTTAAAACCCATTAACCTTGATCTTGCAGTGAATGCGGTCAAACTAAAAAGACAGAAAAGGTGAAGTCCCCAAAAAACGAAAGTTCCGTATTCTGCCTCCGTGCTGAAATCCCAAGTAAGCAACAACAGGCAATGGAAAAACTCCCCGTAGCTTTTCTTAAACGATCGTGTAAATTCACTGAAACCCTTCCTGTTTTAACTTTCCAGAGTTCTGGCAGCCGCTCCCCCATAAAATTGTGCATTAAAGGACAAAGGCAATTAGAGACAACATCTATGACCAAGGAAAACCTATAAACGTAAGTCCTGATGAGGTTACAGTCACAAGAACTTAGTGATACAATGTCACCCATAGGAAATAGATACATTATCTGCTCTTTCCTCTGCAGAACAACCCAATCGTCAGCCAAGAGTCTGAATCAACCTGAACAGACGTGCACATGCACTCAGGAAGGTAACAAACGAGTGTGAAGGACTCGTATTATTTTTGACGATATACTCGAAGGTCCCAAACTGAATTATGTTCTCCAATATTCTACACAGGTACCCAACTAAAAGCCCTGAAGAAAAGCCCGATGAATGAAAAACGGGCTTGGAAACGCGTCGGCTTAGTTTTGCTCGTCGCATTCATGAACGCCCACCCCGCAAAGGGCCACTAGAACGTTGTACACTCAGCAAATGAAATAATGTTTATTAAATTCTATGCCCTCGCGTGCCCAGCCAAGATTTGACATAAACAACACAACGTAGGTCTGGTGTTGAAATTAGTTAGAAGGGTACAGCCTAGAATAGGTTTGTAAAAAGTGTATTTAGGAATTGTCATGTAAAATGTGTAATTGTATCCCAATTGTGTTGTGAAGTATGAGAAGTGTTTATATTATATGTATGTAGTAAGTTTATGTTTTTGTACGGCAACTAGTGAAACCTCCGACTACTTGAGAAGTTCACAAAGTGATGTAACTTGTACTGTATAAAAATACATATAATACCCAAGGATTAAAACCTTAGGGTGTATAATCTGCTCAAAATAAAAAAGTTGCAGAATTCAATAGCGACCGGGTTCCTTTATTTGTTAAATATTGTTACGCTGTCCGACCCGGCCCTAGTAAGGACACAACCCCACTCTTTTCATATCTTCTAAAAGTGGCATTTCTAAAATAGTGATCATAAATCTGCGCACAATGCAACAGGAAGGGGACCCCCTCTAACGGAGCAAGTAATGGTCAAGGAGAAGAGGGGAAAAATGTCAAACCAGAAAAAAGTCTTCCTCATGACCAGAATTATTTTACGATGAAGTTAATCCAAATGCAAACTGTGAGCACCCACACCAAATTATAAACCCACAAGACGAAATATCCCAACAATTCTACAAAATATAATTTTTTTTATTTTCATTTCTTTTATCAAATAGTATTTTCATAAATATACATATCTTTAATTACTTTAAAAAAAAATATCAACATATATAATATATTCGTAGATAATCACAAATAAAGAAAACAATACATTTAATCAAATCAAAGAACCCGGAAGAGAAGAACACAACAGCATCACAACAAACCATTCAAACCCAACTCACACATATAGAGACAAACTTTCACATTCATAACATATCTGGGGAACACAACTACAGAATAACAAAGTAATTTGGATCACCAAAGACAAGAACTGCACAGAAGCAGGATGTTCTCAGGGCAGTGGTCGATGTGTTTTGGTGGCTGCAAGCTGATGGAATGCCACCTTCATCAGGACCTGCCGGATATAATGCCCTAAACAGGGACACTCCACCCGGGGAAGAAAGAATACACACAAAAACAATTGATAAAAAGACCTTCTATATTGATACTGGTTTGCGTGTCTAAGTATAGTATCCAGGTATCCAACACTTCTCAGCCAGGTGCTGACACCAATCTCAGCATCTCAAGCAATTAAAACCCATGAATCATCATTTGGATTGCCTGTAGAAAGTTTAGCAAACTCTAATCCTTGCAAATGATCTTTTAGAGGAAACGTATGTAGCGCTGGTCCATCATTTCGAAGAGGTAATAATGCACGGGACACCAATGAACACTGAGCGCTTCAATGGCTGAAAGGTTGTCCAATATGCCTCCTGCTCCTAAGTTGTCAAGATTTGTCTGCTTCAATCTAAGATATGCTTCACATATAGCCCGAAGTCCACATAGATAGCAGAACGTAACGTCCTCGCGTTGGCCCGATCTGCGCACACCATTACGCAGCATTTATTATCACTATTCCAAACATACCAAACTTGACCACGTTGCTCCTCTTATATCAGTAATTACCACTGAAACACTCATCAAGGGATCCCCAATGCATTCCTATGGGAGGCCAACCTCAAAGCAGTGAGAAACCAAAATGGCTGTTTGTCACTACCAGGACATGTCACGGATGTAAGGTACATGTCCTACCTTTTACTTACAAGGCACCCTGCCCACAGGGCTAGCTAGGGCCTACCTTGGGGCGACTGACAAGTAGTAAAAGGGGTGTCACAGACGTAGCAACCACTTTGTGTGCAACGTCACAGCAGCAGTAAACCGTGCGCACAGACCCTGCAATGGCAGAGGCCTGGGACAGGTTTGAAAAGCTACTGTGGTGGGTGGCGCAATCAGCGCTGCAAGCCCACCGGTAGCATTTAATTTACTGGCCCTGGGTATCTGAGATACCACTTTACAAGGGACTGACAGTTAAATTAAATACGCCAATCAGGTGTAGACCAATCTTACAATGTTTACCACAGAGAGCACACACACTTTACACTGGACAGCAGTGCTAAAGTGCCCAGAGTCCTAAAACCACCAACACCAGGTCAGAAAAATAGACTAGTAGGAAGTTAAAAATTTCAGAGATGACCCTGAAAAAAGGGCCAAGTCCAACAAGGAGATAGACCGATGACTTTATCTATTGGGTGGAATAACTTTGATTTATTAATTTATTTGTTTATTTATTTGAAAAGGGTTATATAGCGCTGGTTAGACCCGAAGGTATCAGAGCGCTTTACATAAGAACAAAGTTGCACAAAGTTACATCCGTTACCATATCATAAAATAAAAACGTATTTGAGTAATCTGGAGCATGAAATAGGGTGGGGGTGAGGGTTTCGAGACAGGGGTGAAAGAGAGAAACAAACAAGGGGGCATATTACCAAGCAATAGCGATAATTATCGCTATTGCCTGGTTAGCGGGAAAAAAATATCGCCGAGCACCGAGGATTTTTACCACTGAGATACCTTGATATTATCAAGGTTTATCTCAAAAGCGGTAAAAATCCTGCGAATTGCATGAATATCGCTGAAAAATCAGCGATATTCATGCATTATCGTGACAATGCTCTTAGCCATGTTATCCACCTTCCATTGGATAACATGGCTAAGAACTGCTTTTAGCAGGCGTTAGCTTTTGGAGATATTCGCGCTTAGTGTGAATATTGCCAAAAGTTGTTAATAGGAGTTAGAGATTTTAGCGACTGTTTTCAGTCACTAACATCTTGGCACGCCCACTTTGCATGTCATTAGCGATAATTATCGCTGACATGCAAAGTGGGCCCCTAAATGCCCGCTATCGCCTACAAGCTGTCGCTAACTAGTGTTAGCGACAGCTTGGTAATAGGGCGATAAAATTATCGCCGCATTAGCGGGAAAAAGTCCCGCTAATGCGGCGATAATGCCCTTGGTAATATGCCCCATGGTTATGTAGGGCTGGAAAGGGGAGTCAGCCACAGGATCACAGAGGGAGAAGGCGGGGGAGGGAAAGAAAGCACAGCGGAGAGACGAGGAAAAACAATGTCCAATGAACGGCTGGGTAGGTGAAGGCTAAGGGGGTGAAACCAAAGTCAATCTCCTCTAAATCTACCAAAACATGTCCACCGGGCACCGGCCATGTTGCTCGGGCACCACAGACAGTATAACATATACGTTTTTTGCCAGAGGGCATCTTCAAAGTTCCATCGACCACAGCTGCTCCCTCCCAAGATAATTCCCATAAGGATCAAGGCAGATGTAGTGGCACAGACTGAGGGGTATACCCACCCCCTCCAGGCAATCGCACATTTTCCCTTGGATTAAGCCACTGATATGCTTCGGGCTGAGGGGCCTAATGTTTCTCCGCACCGCCGGGTGCCTTCTTGGGGTCAGGCAGTCTCGTGGAATTCCATGGGGGCCCCCTTTCACCACCATACCATGTGGGCTTAATGGCGATGCCTCAAAACTAATTCCGGAGGGGGGCTTACTCCACCTCCCCAAGCCCCAGTGCGTACTCCCACCTATTGGTATTGAGGAGCTGTGTGATAGACTTCGTCACAGCCTCAAGAATGCAGGGCCGACTGTGGGTTTCGCTCTGAGCTCGTTTGTAGCCAAAGTCGATCTCCTCCTCTAGGGCCAACGCAGGTGAGAGCTAATTCCACACGGTGGGATGGACTCGTGAGGCTACACTCCCTCGCCTCTGGGGAGCTTCAGCCCAGTTGGGACGTTCAGCGAGTGGAGGCTCCAGCGCCATTATCTCAAAACTCAGCATCCTCTCAGCGTGGATCCTTATTCCATGCTCAAATAGCAGGCGCCCACCGTGGATAAAGAGGGGACAACTCTGGGTCTCGCCACTCTTCTGACGCAGTCTCCCGGGCCTGCTCCTGATTATGGGTACAGTGATCTGGAGTACAAAGTGAGGGACTACCGTCCTGAAGTAAACAAGGTCTGCATAGGCTGTGCACAGACGTCAATGAGGCCACAAAGGAGTTGGTTTGATCAATGGATGGAGTCAATCATTGGAACTCTTTTTTTTTTATAAAGATTTTTTTGAGCAGAGCACATAGGAAAGACAATTCATGGTTAAATAATACAGTAAAGAAAACGAATAAAAAGAATGACCAGATTAAACTCGTGGAATACATTTCGAAAGAAATCATCCTTAGATATACATCATTATTCAGTTTGTTAAGCATAATACAAAAAGTTCATGAACCTGAATCCTAATATTTAACTAATCTTAACCAATCAATAATGCTTATATCATCCATAAAAAATGTCAATAAACTTAAGTTCCGCAGTCCGCAAAATATTTCCAAATCGCAGGAAATATTTTAGTTGCCCCCATACATTTAGCATAAGCTTCTTCAAACTTTTTAGTACGCCTCATTTTGTTAAACCCTTTTTCATAAAACAGAGCTTCCGGCAATTTCTAATTTTGTAAAATTAAGAGAGAGCCACCAACATTGAAATAGCTAAAAAGTACCCCTCAAATTTAGACAGCGTAACCCCTTGACTTGTTATACCAAAGAGGGCGGCCTCCGCTAATGGAGCAAACGGTTTCTGAATTGCCCGACTAAAGTTGCCAAAAATTCTTTCACAAATCAACCCTAGTTTAAGAAGAAGGTAGAGGCTGTTTAAATCCGCACTCAACAAATGAATAATTTGTCTAAGTGCCAAATAGTGCACAAAACCAGGGAGCACTCCCCTCTATGCTCCCCAAAATAGGAACAAGTCCTACAACAACATTCAATGCAATAAGTTTGAGCACTATATAAGATGATGTAAGCGTGTCACATCAAAGTTCAAGAACAATTGGCTTATAAAGAAATGTCCAGATCCAAGATGTGTATTTTCTTGACAAGGTTTCCCTTTATTTTTCATAAAAGGATTTTTCTTTAATGTTCCATAAATAAATGATCATAGCCAACGCGTTTCGTTTCCCAAGAGACTTCTTCAGGGCTTATCATTATGGCATACAATATGTTCTTTAGATGGTCGTACAATTTCAACAGTTTAAGAATCCAGTATTCAGAAAACTTCTATAAATGTCAAATTCTCAACAGTGGCATAGTAACCAACAGCATATGTGGTCAGCGTTAACTTTCCTTGAAAAAAGTTAACGCTGACCACATATGCTGTTGGTTACTATGCCATTGTTGAGTCTTTGACACTGTTGAAATTGTACGACCATCTAAAGAACATATTGTATGCCATACTGCGAAGCCCTGAAGAAGTCTATTAGGAGACAAAACCCATTGGCTATGATCATTTATTTATGGAACATCAAAGAAAAATCCTTTTATGAAAAATAAAGAGAAACCTCCTCAAGAAAATACACATCTTGGATCTGGACATTTCTTTATGTGCCAATTGTTCTTGAACTTTGATGTGACATACTTATATCATCTTATATAGTGCTGAAACTTATAGCATTGTAAATTCTATTTATGGCCTTTGGAGTATAATAGGCCATCCAATGAGAAAGAAAGTCCATTCTTTTAAAATTGGTGGCTCTCAAAGCCCCATTTCCTGTGATGGATATTGTTTGTCATTCTTGCCTGGAAAAAGAGCATTGGGTTTCTAAAGCAACTTTCTTTAGAAACATACCCACCAAAGTAGATTCGTTTTGGACTCGTAGCAGGTGATACCAGTTACCTACCCCGTTAACATTTATGAAAAATATGACTATAGCTGCCTTAGAAGAAGGACAACTTAATATTAAATTATATTTATTTAGAAAAAAAACTATTTGTAAGTATTCAAAAAGCAGTAGCTTGTTCCGATCAAGACATCTAGTCTGGACTTCTTCTCAAGTGATCATCCTATCCTGAATAAAAAACTGACTCACTACCCCAAGCCCAGAATCCTGCAGGTTCTTAGATAAGTCGAGTGAATATGAAGACCCAGGTCTTTGCACTCACTTAGTGTTAGAATATGGAGGCCAGAAAACCCGCTCTGTTTAAAAGAAAAACTGCAATCTACTTGACAAATCTAGAAGCGTTTTGTACCTAGTTTTTTGGGGGAGTTTAGAGCTTTTAAGAAAAGAGGGCATCTGAGTTCCCGCTTCTTGAATCATCTTTTTAACAACAAAGTTATCTAAACGTCCTGTATTGGACAGTAAACGAGCTGCCAAGTCCAAAAATGCTGACTCGTAATAAGTACGAATATGAGGTAGTGCTAAACCACCTAAATTTGTATCCATTTGTAAAACCAAGAGTTTAACTCTTGAAACCTTTTTATTCCAAAGAAATGATTTTATCATAGAATCAAGCCCTTTAAAATAACTAGCATTAATCTTGATAGTAATGTTAGAGAAAGATAACAAAAAGGGGTAATATGGACATCTTAATAAGCGACACTCGACCTATCAAAGGTAACGGAAGGCGTGCCCATTTTTCCAACAATTTCAAGATTTTATTACTAGTTGCCTCATAGTTCAATTTAACGAGCTGGCCATGGTATGTAACAAATATCCCAAGGTAACGTACAGGATCAGTATTAAGAGCCTGCTGTTTCAAATTCTCTGGCAAAAACTCAGCTCCCGTATAGACTATTATAATCTCTGTTTTAGTTGGATTAATTTTGTATCCCCCAATTAGTTCAAATTCTCCGAACTCGGCCAGAATTCAATCTATGTTGGGCTTTTTGGGACAGAGATATACAATGGTGTCATCTGCAAAGAGCTTTAGTTTTGCCATGCCTGCAATCGGGGCTTGAATATTCATATTAGCTCATATTTTAATTGCTAGGGGTTTCATGAAAAAAGTGAATAATAAAGGAGATAAGGGGCACCCTTGCCTGGTCCCCCCGTTAATATTCACTCACCATATTTGATTGCCATTGATGACAAGCTGCACCTGAGCCACCTGATAGATGTTTTGTAGCATGGAGATAACTTGAATCGGGAAACCAAAACTTTGAAGCCCCAAAAATAAAGCATCCCAATTAACCAAATCAAAAGCTTTTTCTGCATCAACCATCATGATACAGGCTGGTGTTTTATTGACATTAAAGTAATCAAGTGCTTTAATCAGAAACCCTGTATTCGAAGCCATTGTTCGTCCTGCGACAATGCCTGTTTGGTCAACATGGATTACTTGCTGAGCAACAGGAGTAAACCGCTGTGCCCATACCTTCATCAAGATCTTATAATCAGTGTTTAAGAGGCTGATCGGTCTGCATGAGTTCACATTAATGGGATCCTTACCCTTTTTCATAAAACTGACCACAATCGCCCTGTTAAATTCCAAAGGAACCGCTCGACCAGTTTTTATATAGTTAAATCATTTCTTAAGAAAAGGAGTCAGATGGCGGCGGCTCACTAGTCCGCTGTGAGACACTCTCCCGTGCCTGAATCAATGAATGGGCTAGTGGAGGGGCTAGAATCCCGTGATACCCATGAAGACACCGTGTGAAATGCGATGTACAACTGCGATGAACCGCGATGAACAACTGGAGCAGTAGAGGACAAGCTAACAATAATTTCTTACCCTGCAAGATGAATAATGAGTGGCGCCTGTCTTAAACCACCCGGAGACTCATCGCACTTACCTGAGCAGCCGCGCTCACAACTTCATTTCATTGCGTCAGCGATCGGTCTCACGGTGCTCAGACTCTATTTTCGGCTCCACCAACAGTCTTGCTGCACCTCTGGCATTGACTACTCCCATACGAAGACGCTGATGGCTCCGAAAAATGCAGCGGCGGCGGCAACAGCTGCCTCGAAGACCCGTGCAGCCAAACAAGCGCTTCGAGACCAGAAACTCGCTGCCAGACGCGCCGGGTCACTAACGGACGAAGCTGCCGGATCGGATGGGGGACAAGCCCAGCTTCAACTTCACCCAAAACAGCAGAGAACTGTAAAGAATACTAATACTCCAGGGCCGGGTCCTTCAGTGGTAGACTTGCTCCGTAAAACGCCGGTCGGAGCTGCTCCCTCCCCCTCCAAACAACACGCAACAAGCGGAACGCTGATTGCAGCTCCGCCAGTAACTCCAACAGCGCTTCCCGGCTCGGATTTGTCAACAGTGGCAATAGTGTATGTGGCAGCAGCGTCTGAATTACCAGCGGATCTAAACTCTTTAGCAAGCTCTACACAGTTAGCTACTCCCGTAGCTACAGCTGATCCACTATCACCGCCTTCACCGTCACTCCCGCTGCAGTGCTCAAATGTAACAGCAGATACGTCAGGCGGTTCCATGGTAGAGGTAGCTACAACAGAAAAAAACACAATAATTATTGCGCAACCACAACCTCAAGCACCAGAAACAATACGTGCTACAGCTGAGCCTACAGCAACTACCTCTAACACAGCAGCATCTGTAAATGTTATAAGCGATGTAAGTGGCGCAACAAATATATCCACTGCTCCTCAGCCTGAAATACATTTGACATTGCTAAATCCTGTCAGTGAGGAGGATAAATTAATATCACCCGCATCAACGCAGATATTTGCTGAAACCCAAGGCATCTCTGCACCAGTTGGGGAAGGAAATGTTGAAGACCTAACACTGCCTGGGCCTGACTACGAAGGTGGAGCAGGAATCACGTCTGATACAGATGTGGAACCTCTTGAATTTTACACTATTTCTGAAGGCCGTGAGGACCCAGGGTGGCACCATGACTTAGACTCTGATTTAGATTCTCTATCTGACCTGCATACCGGCTCCAGTTCCAGCACTCAAGATAGCGATGTGGATGAGCTATTGGGAGAAGCCACAGCCGGAAAGCACACAGTGATCAAAAAAAAGAGAAGCCACCATATTCCAGCAGGCCCTCACCGAGAAGGCACCCCCGCACTAGCTTCTAGCTCTCATGGAGCTTCTTCCTCTTCAAAAGAACAAAACACAACCTTAACTGCGGTAATGGACACTGTGTTGCAGGCAATCGCATCACACAGAGAGCAAACATCAAAGGATGGACGGAAAGCACAACAAGCTCTACAAAAGGTACAAGGAGTGGTACGCAAACTTTCAAAAACAGTGGCAGCATCCAATGCAAGAATGTCGGACATGGAAGATCGAATTGTGGTTATTGAGGCGGAAGCAACTGTAGTGAAAGAGCAGGTTGATGCACACGACGACGAGATGACTGACGTAAGGTGGAAGCTTGAACAGATGGAAAATCGTATGCGTCGCAACAATCTTCGAGTACTGGGAATACCGGAAAAAAGTGAAGGTGATGATGTACGCGTCTTTATGATTCAACTCTTTAAAGACACCTTTCCTGAGCTATCTTCATGGAACTGGGAGCTGGAAGTTCAACGGGTGCACAGAACCCCTTCTACATTGCGGCCTACCAACTCGCAAAGCAAATATCCTAGGGCGATCCTCGTCTACTTTGGTAACTTTTTGCTACGCCAAATCATTGCAGAGAAAGCGAGACCTGAGGCCCATCGGATCCGAGGCGACATCTCATACTTTGTCAGGCAGGACTTCTGCCACACAACTGTGGAGCGGAGATGGCGCCTCCGTCAGCTAATCAAACCTTTTTTGGACAAAAAAGCTAAGGTCTATTTGAACAATCCCGCCATACTCAAGGTGTTGTATAATGGTCAGGTAAAAATTTTTTCCTCCGAGATCAAAGCAAAGGCTTTTTTAGATAGCTTGACCTAGTTTTTTTCTTGAGTAAATATGTTTTTTCTTTAAGAGCCCTAAAATGCACCAGTCATCTTGGTTACAGTAAAGCCACCGGATGGTGAGCTTTGTTTTGCAATTCCTAAGTTAACACCAACTCCAATGCTTTTCGGATAAATCGCTTAGAATAGGACTAGAATATGCTGTATAATCTATTATCGGTATAATGAATTTCTCTCCTAGCATTTAAGGTTTTTTTTTGCATGGCTCATTGGGAATTGCGTGGCTCTAGGATGCTTATTCTTTCATAGCTTTGCATGTTTTCCTTTTTTTTTACATACCCTTTCACTAGCCTACACATGTGTTATTTGAAGTATACAGAATTAATGATAAGGCACGGTCACAGGGTGTCTCTCCATCATTATAGACTCTAGTGAGAGTCTGTTATGCCTCATAGGGTGGAGTTCGTGGGGAGGTGGGGGGGGTAAGGCCTCGGGGAAGGCCTTGGGGAGGGGGTCGAGGAGGGGGGGAGGGAAGGGGGGAAACCAAAAAAGAAAAATTGGCAAATTCGGTCATAGACTATGTTGTATTAAGAGTAAAAGCTACAGAAATGTTAAAGAAAAGCAAAACCGTGTTATATATTTTAAGGAGAATGGATGTTTAAAGCTTTTCAGGCTAGCCTTTCAAATTAATTTATGGGGAGAATAAGTCTCTGTACGTGGAATGTGGCAGGCCTCAATCATAAAGATAAAAGGGCCCAGTTATTTCAATTAATACAACAAAACCCTGTTGATATACTATGTCTCCAAGAGACACATATTGCATATTCTGATAGGAATTTACTTAAACTACCTGGTTATAACTTAATGGCAGCTACATCTCAAACATCCAAAACTAGAGGGGTAGCCATTTTCGCTAAACCTATAATAGGCCCCCCAATTCGTAAACCAGCTGATAAATATGGCAGATGGGTTATAATTCAGCTTCAGCTGGATATCACCATCTGTGCAATCTATGGTCCAAATTTAGACGACCCTGCTGTTTTTCGAGAGCTCGAAATTGAATTGGCCTCTTGGTCAGGTCCCCTGATCTTTTGTGGAGATTTTAACATCGACATAGGGTTGTCTTCTGGGAACTCTTTATCTCAAAATTATAAAGGGCGCAAACCAAAGGTATATACAGCATTGGATCAGATGATGAAAAGTCACAACCTGGTTGACGTCTGGGGTCTACTCCGGGGGCCAAATTTGGATGGCTATACATATTTCTCTTTCCCCCATAACAAATATGTTAGAATCGATTATATTATGTCAAGCATTAACCGTAAGGATATTATAAAAGTAATTAAATCACCGAAAACTTTATCTGATCACAATGCATTAACCTTTACCTTTGATACGGTTAATTTAGTTAAACCAATAACACAATGGTCTTTTGATAGGAGGCTACTGGTTAATCCAGAATACATAGCGTATATTAAATCATGGACCCAGTCTTTTTTTGACTGTAATCAGTTTAGTGCTCCCCGTATTATAGTATGGGACTGTTTTAAAGCAGCATTGAGAGGAGAGACCATTTCATTTGTTGCTAATAAGCGAAAACTAGAAAAACAATCCAATTTGGAAATGATGCAGGAGTTGTCCAATCTTGAGGCCCATCACGCTTCCCAGCTAAATTTGTCTCGTAGAGGCCAAGCCGATCCTACCGCCGATCCTGGGAAAATCTTAAAAAAAATAATGATCTTAAAAAATGAGATTAATAGTACGTTAATTCAAAAAGCCGCGGAAACCTATCAAGCCAATAAGGATAGATTATATGAATCAGGGGAAAATGTGGGGAAGCAGTTAGCACTACGCACACGACAAAAGCAATCATTGAGCAATATTAAAAAGATTGAATTTGAGGGAAACGAGTATACTACCTCCAAAGATATTGTTAAAGCATTTCAAAAATACTATCAAAAACTCTATAGTAGTGATATCTCACATCCTGATAATGAAATTACAACATTCCTAAATAATTGGCTCCCAGACCATATTAATCATCAAAATATCGATGAAGAAAATAAGATTCATTTGGACAGAGAGATTACGATCATTGAGGTGGAGATTGCATTAGCCGAGATGGCCAACGGCAAAGCGGCTGGACCAGATAAAATTCCACTGGATTTATATAAAATCCTTGGTAACCAGATAACTCCCTTTCTGCTTGATTTGTTTCTAGGAGTCCAATATCACACAATTCCCCCTGAATCTTGGAAACAAACAAATATAATAATTTTCCATAAGAAGGGTAAACCACTCCACCTGCCTTCCTCATATAGGCCTATATCTCTGATCAACTCCGACTCAAAGCTATACGCTAAAATATTTGCAAACCGTCTGAGTGGAGTCATCGAACGGCTTGTATCCCCGTGGCAACACAGCTTTATACCCGGCAAAGGCACTACAGACCATACTCGTAGAGCCATAACCCTACTTGACATCATGGGCACCACGGGGGGCGAGATGTCGATGATCTTCCTCGACGCCGAAAAGGCATTCGATCGAGTATCTTGGCAATTTCTCTGGAACATCCTGGAAAGTAAAAATTTCGGAAATGCCTTTATCAGAGCCATTAAAGCCATTTATGCCAACCCCACCGCAAAAATTTGTATAGCAGGAAATGAGTCGGAGGTCATTACGATTCAGAGGGGTACAAGGCAGGGCTGCCCATGCTCTCCGGTTCTATTTGCACTCTATATAGATCCCCTTATTCAAAAATTACTAACCTCAACATCCATACATCCATTACTTACAGGGTCCTTTTCTACCAAAGTTATGGCATATGCAGATGACATTGCCGTAATAACCACTAAACCGTCTGAAGCAGTCTATGAAATTGAGACAATTACCCAAGCTTTTGGGAAGTACTCAGGGTACTCTTTGAATAGAGATAAGACTATGGTATTGGCTACTAGTAACACTCAGTATGAAAGTACTCTCAGGGTTAATCAGGCCACTTATTTAGGTGTAATACTTTCGACAGAGATAAGTAACATTAGCGATATTAATTATTCTCCCCTTATTGATAAAATTAAAAGCGATCTAAGAAGGGTAGACAGTCTACACCTCTCCATTATAGGTAGGGCCAACTACATTAAAATGAATGTATTTCCGCGTGTTCTATATTTGTTTAGAGCAATCCCTCTGTTACCTGCAGCACACTCTATAAAGATTATAGACTCCCTCATAGCAAAGTTCATGTGGAGTTACGGTAAAATAAGGCGGGCCCTCCCCCTTCTATCACTTCCCCAAAGAAGAGGCGGCTTAGCTTTACCAAATTTAAGATTATATTTTTGGGCATCATTATTGCAATATATGGATCCTCTTTTGACCGCAAAACCAGGAGGCCCAACCTTTATAATTCCCTATATACCATCAATATATGAGCTTAGCCTAGGTAAAAAACATAAGGGACTTTTTTTAAGGCAGGTTGAAACATCTTATTACAAAAAAATTAAATTAAATACTGTTTTAGATGCTCTTTCAGTCTGGAAAGCTATTGGCAAACATCTAGGGCTTCCCACATATACAAAATATACACCGCTATGGCAATGTAAAATTTTTCCTAATATCCTTAATGATAGTAGATCTCAGAGCTGGGAGCTCCTAGGTATTAAAACAATTGGAGATTTCTTTAGTAATAACCTCCCACTTTCTTTTGAGCTCTTTCAAGCGAGATATAATGTCCCCGCGAACGACTTTTTAAAATTCTATCAAATATCAGCTAGTATCTACAATACTAAACCAAAAATCCTTCCAGATAATATCCCATTATTTGACATTATAGGGAAAAAATCTACCAGAATTGGGGTCCTATATCAGTTACTTTTGGCCAATACCCCAGATGATCTAGAGCGCACGGAACAATCTTGGGCCTTAAAATTAGCTAATCCTAATGTAGATATATATTTCTCATTAGCTCTCTCAACAAGATATTTTATAGCCTCTAACTTAAAGGCTCAATATTATAGAATCATTTATAATTTATATTATACGCCAGCTAAATTGTTTGCATGGGGGCTTAGGAATGACGATAACTGTCCTAGATGCAAACAACCACTAGCAAATCTCCTACACATGTTTGCTGAATGCCCCACATTGGTCACAATCAAAACTATGATGTTGGAATTTTGGACCCAAATTTTTGGGCACCGAATACATGATTCTATAACATTGCTCCTATTGGGTCATGATGACTCTTTGAAA
The DNA here is from genome assembly GCF_964263255.1 of Lissotriton vulgaris. Taxonomy (NCBI): domain Eukaryota; kingdom Metazoa; phylum Chordata; class Amphibia; order Caudata; family Salamandridae; genus Lissotriton; species Lissotriton vulgaris. The sequence continues at coordinate 690,056,582 of NC_141699.1, forward strand.
CACAATAGAGAAGAACAGGCTGTACTATTTCTGGGATACGCCGTGTTACGGATAATTCTAGCAGCTAGGTGGAAAGATACAGAGCCCCCTTCCTTTAATATGTGGCTTAGTCGTTTTATAGCAATATATAAACAAGAAACTTCAATATATGCCACAAGAGGTAGAAAAATGAGAGCAATAGGAACACAGATTTGGGAACCTATTACTAGATGGTATAATCAAGAAAGGGGAAACCAGATATAGGGCCTCTAAGTGATTTTGAGCCCACTTTCTCTCTCTTTTTAGTATTCTTTTTCTCAATAGTTATATCTTTCCTTGTGGTAGAACTTTGTTTATATATATTTATGTATGTACCTTGTAACCCATGTATACCACATCATCTCATATTACTTATCCTGTATATTTTTGTTTTATGGTTTGAATTTGCCAACAATAAAAAAAAAAAGAAAAAAAAAGAAAAGGAGTCAGATCTTTAGCAAAGATTTTATAAAATTCTATAGGTAATCCGTCTTCCCCACAGGATTTTTGCCCCAGCATTGGATTTGATAACTGCCAAAATCTCTGATGCTGCTATTACGTTTTGTACCTGGGCAATCAAATTCATAGATATCCTGTGAAATTCTACTTCTGTGAAATATTCCTGAATTGCTTCCAGGCTGACAATATATTTAGTAGTGTATAGTTTTTGATAGTGTTCAGCAAAGATCCGAGTAATTTCTGCTCTGTCAGTTACTGCTATATTAGACTTAGCTTGAATTTTTGAGGTAATAGACACTAACTCCTGTGCTTTTGTCGACCAAGCCAACATTTTCCCCGCCATTTGACTCTCTTCATACACCTGTTGTAAATAAGTTTGGGAGCTATTTATTTCCTCCAGAATGAAATAATCTCTTAATGTCTTCTTTGCTACTTCCCACTGGCCTCGAGAAGGGGAATTACGTAATCCAGAGGTGATTTCAAGAGATAAATGGAGTTCTGCAATTTCTTCTGAATGTTTTCTCGCCTTTCCAGCAGACGCAGCAATCATTTGATCCTGGGCCGCGGCTTTAAACCCATCCCAGACTGTAAACATTTCGGCTGTTCCTTCATTAGTATTAAAGACCTCTGATATCCATTCCTTGAATCTCTCGACTCACAATGAATCTTGGAGAAGGAGTCGTTCCATCTGCCACCTGGACCTCCTCCTCCTCGCTACACCAATTTCTAATTCCGCTTGGACATAGGAATGATCCGAGAAAGTATTCACCCCATTTCTGCAGCTGTAAGTGCAAGAGATCATTATGTCAATACAAAATCAATACATGAAGCGGTGTGAAATTGGCAGGAATAGCAAGTATATTCCCTACAGCCTGATTAACCCTATGCCAGGCATCAATTAATAGCAGATCCTGAGTCGAAGCATCTAAAACTTTTTTATCTTGGGCTTCAACTGTTTCTTATTCTTGTTTGAGGTGTCTGTTCTCAAATCTTGTATAAAATTAAAATCTCCACCTAGAATAAATTGACCAGAAACCCCAATCAGAAGCCTATGTATTGTAAATAATGTGGCTGGATCATCTGTTATAGGCCCATAATAATTAATAACATTTAAAATATTCCCATTAATTTTAACCATAACCCAGATCCACCTACCCTGGGGTTCTCATTTTTTTTAACAAATTCCCAATTCATTTCTCTAGAAAAATAAATAGCGAAACCTCTCATCGCAACTCCTGCCGAAGCAAAAAAGGATCTGGAAAACATTCCAGGGAGAAAGAGTTTTGGTAAGTTGGTTTTGAGATGAGTTTTTTGAATAAAGAGAATTTGGGGGTTTAATGTAGCTAGCCATCTTATTAACCCCCCATATTTTTGTCTATTCAGTATGCCATTAACGTTTACCAATATAATACGGCACCTAATAGTTGTATTCATACTTCCAAAATTGAAAATAATTCATATCATTCCTTTTTTTATTCTGTACTTTTTTTCCAGTTTGCTACTGCTCGTTTTTTTGATTTTTTTTGACTTTTTCACCCATCCCCCTTCCCCAAACCCTGTGACCTCCCACGAGTCCCACCCTCCCTAGAAATGTGGTCTTCCCCGCTATCCGCATTTCACCCCCCCTACTTACTCACTGTGTGGTGCCTTGGTACTGCACCAAGGATGACCTGATGGCCTATCCCCCCTCAGACAAAACTAGACCCCAAGCATAAACATCAACATAAACAACAAGAGCAATAAGGGAGAAAAGGAAAGCAATGGCTGTTTCACTTCATAATAGAGATCACTTTCAATAGTTCCAGAGCCTCCTCACTTCATATAAACATATGAAACCTCCCCTGCACTAGAACTTTAAGTTTGGATTGTTCTGCGATGGAGGCTTGCGCTCCTTGAGCTTTGAAAAGATATAAAAAATTCACGAACTCCTTGCGTCTTCGTGCAGCTGCTACAGACATATTTGCAAAGATTCTACATTTTGTACCCTCATTGATATCGAATTGTCTCAGTTGAATTTCCTTGGAAAATATTTTCTCCTTCACACAAAAGTCTGCGAAGTTAATTAAAATTGTGCGGGGGAACTTCAAATGTGGTGAAAGATTGGCTGGAACCCGATGTGCCCTGGTCAATGTTAAATTAACAGAGAATTCTGGGAGCACCTTTTGCTTGATTTTTATTTATTTATTTATTTATTTATCGCAATTTTTAGAGCGCATCAATTACCCATACGGGTGTCTCGGCGCTAATGTTACAGAACTTCACTTCAGTTGGGGTAGAATTTATGAGGTAAACAGCCAGGTTTTGAGGCTTTTTCTAAATTTTAGTAGCGTAGGGGCAGTTTTAATGTGGAGTGGCAGAGTGTTCCATAGTTTGGCAGTTGCGATGGTGAAGCATCTGTCTCCCCAGTTGGTTTTTTTTGTCCGAGGGACTTTTAACAGATGGGCTGATGCTGACCGTAATGTTCTCTGATGTTCCACTGGGCAGAGAGCTTTTTTTAGGAACAATGGTCCGGGACTGTTCAAAGTTTTGTAGGCTATGCAGAGTGCCTTAAACTTTATTCGGCTCCTGATGGGGAGCCAGTGTAATTTTTTGATGTAAGGGGAGGTAGGGGTGAATTTGGGGATGGATAGGAGAATTCTGGCTGCAGCATTTTGTACCGTCTGGAGCTTATTAAGTACCTTTTCCTGAGCATTCAGAAATAAGGAGTTGCAATAATCTGTTCTGGAGAACACTAGGGTACTGATCAATGTTTTACCGGCGGATTGTGGCAGATAGGGGAGGAGTTTCTTTATTCTTTTTAGGATGAAGAAAGCAGAGGATACCACAGAATTGGCGTGGTGGAGGAACGTCAATTTGTTATCAAAAGTGACTCCCAAATTTCGTACCTTGACTACTGGCTGGGGGGGCGAGCCCATCTGTGATGGCCACCACTGTGGGGACCAGGCCGGCTGCAAGCTCCCGAATGTCATCACCTCTGTTTTGTTGGAATTCAGCTTGAGGCAGTTTGATGACATCCAGGAGCTTAGCGCTTTCATCCCTTCTTGAAAATTTGCTGCGACCAAAGTTCCGTCATTGTGCACTGATAGCACTAATTGGGTGTCGTCAGCATACGTTGTGAGGGCTATGCCATGGGATTTTATTACTCTCGCCAAGTCCGACACGTAGATATTAAAAAGTGTCGGACTTAGCGAGGAACCCTGTGGAACTCCGCAGGGGAGGGAGAAGGTCTGGGAGGTGAAGTTGCCCATCTTGACTGTTTGTGGGCGGTTAGCTAAAAATGAGGCGATAAGGTCTTTGGCCTTGTCTCTTATGCCTAAAGCTGAGACACGGTCGATCAGAGTGACATGATCGACCGTGTCAAATGCAGCGGAAAGGTCCAGTAGTATTAGGACCGCCGCGCCTCCTTTGTCCATAGCTGTTCTGATCTCATCTGCTGCCTTGAGCAGTGCAGTTTCCGTTCCATGGCCCTGCCTGAAACCGAACTGAGTGTCGTCTAAAAGATCGTTGTCGTTGATATATTTGGAGAGTTGGGTATTCATTACCTTCTCGAAGATCTTAGCTGGGAAGGGAAGGCAGGCGATGGGTCTATAACTAGCAGGGAGAGAGGGTCCAATGTTGGTTTCTTGAGGAGAGGTTTAATGATTGCCTCTTTCCAGACCGATGGATAGATGCCTGTAGAAAACATGGCGTTACAGATAGTGGATAACGCGGGGGAGATGGATTCTGGGATAAGATTCAGAATAGCTGGAGGGCATGGGTCTAGGGGAGATCCCGATTTAGTGCTAGTTACCAGATGTCGGATTTGTTCTTGATTAGTCGGATGAAGAGATATGAAGCTGACATTATTGGTTATAGGAGGTGATGTCACGGGGGGGAGAGAGGATGAATGGGAGAAAGTTGAAAAAATGGAGCTAACCTTATCCTCAAAGAAGCTAGCCAATCGTCTGCTAGGGATTGTGAGCCTTCTAGTCGTGGGGCAGGTTGATGAATAACTCGACCCATTGCAGCGTGTTGGTCCCCTCACTCCCTTCCGGGACCCCACAATCCGCAAATTAGAGCGACGTGAATGATTTTCGAGTTCCTCAATTTTGTTCTCCAGAGTTATTATATCTTGTGCTGCCGAATGGACTTGCTGGAGCATGGCATTCATTTGGTCCTCTAGCTGGGATATCCTCATTTCAGCTTCCTAGATTCTGATGGGAAAGCTAGCGACTGCCTCTTCAATTTTCCCCAATCGGAAGTGTAGTGCTACTATCTCAATTTCTTGATATTTCTTCACATCACGAATCTCTTCCAGTTTTAAATTTAATATGGTCTTGATGTCTATCTGGTGAGTATTAGCCCCACCAGTTTGAGTTTCAGACTCTGATTCTTCAAGCCTTGACTGGGTCACAAATTTATCTTTTTGTGCAGGTGGCTCTGCACTACTCTTATCTTTGATCGTAGCTAATGGAGTTTTCAGTGGCTGGGAGAAGCCCTCAAACTGTTGTTGTAAGAGATTTTCACTGGTAGGCGAGAGCGGGAGCCGGGCTGCTGAAATCGCTGGCTTTATTTGAACATAAACCGGACTGACTTCTTCTGTCAATATCTCTCCTGCTCCTGGAGCCTGAGCTAAAACACCTGGAGGAGACAGCGAAGGTGGTGATAGAGACCCTAATAGTGAGGATAACATGATGGGGAACAACATTGAGTTTACTGATGGCTCATGTATTGCTCCCCTGATGAACCTTGAATTGACTTTGCCAGGACTTGGGTGGTGATAGGTAGGAGATTATTTTTTACAAAAATAGGAAAGTCTCTGTGTTTTTTTAACTCATGTTGTTTCAACCCTGAGAGAACCCCTAGCGTTGTTGCCTGCTCCATTGTTGCCTGCTTCTTATCCTTTTCCTCCATTTCTGAGCCCTCAATTGCAATTGAATCATTGGGGTGTTCCACCCCTTGCTGTGCTTCAGCTAGATCTATCTCAGAGCTTTCAGGACTAGAGCTTATCTCAGCAAGAAGCATTCTGCTCCCAGCTTTGGTCGATGTGGCTGATTGAGTTTTGCTTGAGGTAAGCGTTTCTTAGCCTTCGCCATAATAGCGGCATCCATTTTAGCAGATGATGTGATTTTTAAATGTTTCCCCATCTCCGTTCTGCTCTCAGTTTTTAAAGAATTTAAGAGATGCTTTTCAGTTTTTCGGCAGTCAATAAGCAGACCAACAGTCCCTTTGCCTCTTTTCACACAATTTTTTTCAAAAGTACAATGTTGCATCGCAGCCACCACCTCCACTGCTTTCACTGTTCCCACTTTAGACCACAAGTGAGAGTTCAACGCTCACCTGCACCTCTTAGTCCGCTTCTGCCATGCCGCCACCTCTCCAACACACCTCCTCTCCTTGAGCAATAACTGCAGCTTCTTTGAATTGCTTAAAATAGCTCTAAGCGTCCAGGAATCGGCGTCCAGACTCCTGCATTCGCCTTCGCCTTACGCTATTGCAATTGTCCGGTCGTCTGCTTCCCAAAAATGTGAAAAATTCAAAAATCTTCTTGTGACCAGGCTCACCGAGTGCGAAGCGCCACACGTAATGCCACACTCCACCGGACTGTCTCCTTCGTTTTTACACCTGTTCACTTGGGGAAACTGCTCAACTTCCAGAATGCTAAGCGTTAGTGTTTGCCATGCTTGACTGCTGAGGGGAGGATCATCGGTCACCTGAGGTTAGGTGGAGGTGGGGTTCTCCACACCCATCCGAGTTGTCAAACCAGTGACTGAGAACCATTGGAACTCACTGCATGTGTGTGTGTGTACATCCCTGAGAAAATTGCTCTCAACTCAGTTGTGTCCAGTACTCCCCAGAGGAGGACCCACTTGACTGGACAGCTGGACCAGACAAGAGGTAGAACCCACCAACCACCCAGTGAGAGCACAACAACCGGTATTGCTGAGCAGAGATAGGGACCAGGAACACAGAATCCACCCACTCCTCACCATAAACAATGAGAGGTAAAGAGTATCTATTAACAGAGAGAAAGTGAGCTACGGGTGGCAGGCACCACATTAGTGCCATCTGTAAAGGAGAAAGGGTCAGAAATGGGTAGAGAGACACAGTAACTACATTTTCAAGAAGCACTGCTGCAGGCCAGGTATGAACCAATGATCTTTCAATACCACAACACCAGCATTCACGAAGTGTACAGCAATGAAGTGAAAGGTGATCGGTGATAAGGATTCTCATGAGAACAGGCACAGTATGGAGAAATATGCAGAATCCCAAGGATTGTTCCGGTATTACCTAACCACCATCTTGGAATATAACATCCACATAGCTGACAGCAGTGTGTGGGCGTGAGTGTGTGTGTGTGTGTTTGTGTGTGCGTGCACACGTAGCACTCACCCTCGAACTCCAGGTAGGTGGCTCCCCCTCCACACAGCACTGTCTGTGTGTCCCTGCCCCAGCTAACGCTGCTGAGGAAGTTTGAGGCCCTCCTCCACCCGCAGGCTACCACCTGCGCCTCATCCCTGGTGGCCAGTGGTAGGACGTAGGTTTGCTCATCCTCCATTGTATAACCTGTATTTTCTTTCATTGCTCCCGTTGTAGTGACTGCATTTTCATTGTTGTGTCTGTGACTGCTGTTGTCTGTCTCCCCCGCTGCCTGTACGTGGTCTTTGCCTATTCTCTCTCTGTTCCCCTCGCTGCCCCTGTGTCTCTCTGCCCAGTTTCCCTTCTGCTCCCCTCGCTGCCCCGTGTTTCTCTGCCCGGTTTTTCCTTCTGCTCCCCTCGCGGCCCCCGTGTCTCTCTGCCCGTTTTTGCCTTCTGTTGCTTAGCTGCCCCTGCATTTCTGTGACCTTTCTGCCCTTTCTTGTGACCTTTCTTCCCTCTGTGCCACTCGTTTCCCCCTGTTTTTGTGTGACTTTTCTGCCCTTTCCTGGGACCGTTCTGCCTCTGTGCCACTCGTTTCCCCACTGTTTTTTGTGACCTTTCTGCCCTTTCTTGGGACCTTTCTGCCTTCTGTGCCACTCATTTCCCCCCATTTTTTTGTGACCTTTCTGCCCTTTCCTGGGACCTTTCTCCCTCTGTGCCACTCGTTTCCCCCCATTTTTTGTGACCTTTCTGCCCTTTCTTGTGACCTCTCTGCCTCTGGGCCACTCATTTCCCCCCGTTTTTTGAGACCTTTCTGCCCTTTCTTATGACCTCTCTGCCTCTGTGCCACTCATTTCCCCCCATTTTTTGTGACCTTTTCTACCCTTTCTTGGAACCTTTCAGCCTCTGCGCCACTCGTTTCCCCACGTGTTTTGTGACCTTTTCTGCCCTTTCCTGGGACATTTGTGAGTCTGTGCCACTCGTTTCCCCGCATTTTTTGTGACCTTTCTGCCTTTTCTTGTGACCTTTGTGCCTCTGTGCCACTCGTTTCCCCCTGTTTTTTTGTGACCTTTTCTGCCCTTTCTTGGGACCTTACAGCCTCTGTGCCACTCGTTTTCCCCCATTTTTTGTGACCTTTCTGCCCTTTCTTTGGACCTTTCAGCCTCTGTGCCACTCGTTTCCCCACGTGTTTTGTGACCTTTTCTGCCCTTTCCTGGGACATTTGTGAGTCTGTGCCACTCGTTTCCCCGCATTTTTTGTGACCTTTCTGCCTTTTCTTGTGACCTTTGTGCCTCTGTGCCACTCGTTTCCCCCTGTTTTTTTGTGACCTTTTCTGCCCTTTCTTGGGACCTTACAGCCTCTGTGCCACTCGTTTTCCCCCATTTTTTGTGACCTTTCTGCCCTTTCTTTGGACCTTTCAGCCTCTGTGCCACTCGTTTCACTCCGTTTTTTGTGACCTTTCTGCCCTTTCTTGGGACGTTTTTGCCTTCTGTGCTACTCGTTTCCCCCCGTTTTTTGCGACCTTTCTGCCCTTTCTTGGGACCTTTTTGCCTTCTGTGCCACTCGTTTCCCCCTGTATATTTGTGACCTTTTGCCCTATTTGTGACCTTTCTGCCTTCTGTGCCACTCGTTTCCCCCTTGTTAGAACCGGCTGTCTCTAGTTGGCAGAGGTATACACTTCTGACAAATAGGGACACTCCTTTTCCAGTCAGGGCAAGGGGATCACACCCTTCGATAACCCCTGCTCACCCCCTTGGTAGCTTGGCAGAGCAGAACAGGCTTATCTCAGAGGCTGTGTGTTAAGCAATTATGACCACATACAGTAATAAAGTGAATACACTACAAATGGACACGACACAGTAGTATTATAAAAATAAGTATTTTTATATAAGGCTTAGCACAAGACCAAAATAACGGCAAACTGTACACAATCGGAATAAATACGTTCGGGAAGGAAAAAGGATAGTTCAAAGGTAGTTTTTTCTTTAGCACAAAGAGTCTTTTAGTATCAAGCAAATCTTCTTCTTGGAAACACAGTTCTTAGCAACAGGGTAACTCACACGGGAGCTACACAACGCCGGGGCAAAGATAATCCACAGGTTCGGCGTCGACCGCGAAGAGCGCTACGTCGGGCCTGGAGTCACACGGACCCCCAACAACACAGTACCTTAGGAAAATTAAGCACACGATGATCAGCGGCGTCGAGCAATCCGGCGTCGCGTCTTCGGTGTCGATCAGGCCTCAGCAGGCGTTGTCGATGATGCAGTTGCACAGAGTGAGCAGCGCTCACGGCGTCGAAGGGCACACGGTTGATACGATCAGCAGCGGGGCAGACACGAGGTCCTCTGGAGTTAGAGCCGTACTCCCACTCACTGGCGTTGCTGCTGGCGTCGGTCGGGCCTAGCGTCCGATCGTCGTGATTGCTGGTTCTTTCCGAGGTGCTGGATTCACACTTCCAGCAAATAGCACTTTTAGCAGATGAAGTCCTTTAGCCCTGTGACTTCAGCAGGAGACTGGCACTCTTCCAGTCCTTGGAGATTTTCTTAGCAAGCGTGAGAGTACACACAAAGTTCCTCTCTTCTGGTTCCTTGGCAAAAATAAAGAAGCACTGCAGGATTCCCCCAACAACAGCACACTGGCAGAAGGGGTAGGCAGTCCTTTAGATCAGCAGGCCTCTTGTCCTTGGTTACAGGGTTCCTTGTCAGAAGTGATCTGATTTCCTAGTTCAGGGGTCCTTCTCTTATACCCCTTTTCGTCTTTGATCCCTTTGTCTATGCCGGGGGTTTCCCAACATCCTGGGTCTGTGGTGGGTGGAGCTAGGCAGTAGCACCTGGCCTATTCATTGAGCCGGGCTGAGTCCTCAGACGCCCCGCAGGAGGTGGAGCCAGCATTGATACTGGCAGGAGCAGAGCTATCGCCCTCCTGGCAGGAGGTGGGGCTAGGATCGTCCATGGCAGGCACAGAGCCATCAGTCGCTTAGCAGGAGGTGGAGCCAGCATTGTATCAGGCAAGGCAGGCTATCAACAACTACTCTCCCCCTACTCTCAACGTAAATGTCCCACTCATCCCACACTGACTCATCCAGACCTGTGGAGCCACCCAGCTCCTGTCACACACACGCAAGACCAGCAGAAACCAGATATGGTTAGGCAAGAAAATAGACACTTTCTAAAAGTGCTATTTTCGAACCCAGAGTCCAAAAACCATCCACACCAACGGATGCGTAATTAAACCCTGAGTTCAGGGATACCAAACTCGACATTGCACCATGCTCCCCGAGCCAGCTAGGATTATAGCGTTAATAATCCCGGCGGCCCATTCTATCCAACGGAGAGCAGGCTACCTCGCAATAGTGAAGCACGAAGATGGCGGCACTTCACTATCAGGACATGCCAACTTGGTCAGGCGGGTCCTACCTTACACTTACAATGCACCCTGCCCATGGGCCTACCATAGGGGTGACTAACATGAAGTTAAGGGAAGGTTGGAGGGGCTGGCAAGTAGGGATACCTGCGCAACCGGCGTGACAGTACAGGACTGCACGTGGGTCTCGCAATGACCGACCCGTAGACATTCTTTTCTAAGGCCGCTCCTGTGGGTGGCACAACGCGTGCTGCAAGCCCACGAGCAGCATTTGTATTTACAAGCCCCAGCACTCCTGGTGCACTAGACTGGGGACTGACAGTAAACCAAATAAGCCAAACATGGATACAGTAGATACATCATTTTAACATAGGGAGCACTTGCGCTATGGCACTGATCAGCAGTGACACGGCGCCCAAAGCATATACCAGCAAAACATCGTAAAACAGTAGAGGCAAACAGAGAAAATGGAGGAGAGACTCAAGCCAATGATGTCAGGTCTAACACGTGTCCCCTCCAGCTGAAATGTGGGGAGAACTACCCTCAACCTAGGGAGTCCTCATCACTAAGGCGGAAAAATCTGGACAGACCATCAGCATTGGCGTGATCTGTACCAGGGCAGTGTTCCACCGTAAAGTCCATCCCCTGTAGAGCAATGGACCACCTCAACAGTTTTGGATTCTCACCCCTCATTTGCATCAACTATCTGAGGGGCCTGTGGTCTGTCTGAACCCGGAAGTGAGTCCCAAACAGGTAGGGTCTTAGCTTCTTCAGCGCCCAGACCACAGCAAATGCTTCTCTCTCTATCGCACTCCACCTCGTTTCCCTGGGAAGTAACCTCCTACTGATGAAGGCTACAGGCAAGTCTCGGCCCTCTTCATTCACCTGAGCTAGAACAGCCCCCACGCCATGCTCTGAAGCGTCCGTCTGAACAATGAATTCTTTCAAAAAATCGGGTGCTTGGAGTATAGGTGCTGTGCACATTGCAGTTTTCAGGGTGTCAAAGGCCGTTTGACAGGCATCAGTCCAGATCACGTTTCGTGGCTGCTTCCCGGAAGTCAGCGAAGTCAAGGGGTGCACAATGTTGCCGTAATCCTTGACAAACCTCCTGTAATAACCCGTGAGTCCTAAGAAGGCTCTCACCTGCGTTTGGGTCTTGGGCGGTGCCCAAGCCAGGATGGTATCAATCTTGGGTTGCAGGGGGGCCACCTTACCGCTCCCTACTTGGTGCCCCAAGTACACCACAGAACCCTGCCCAATCTGGCACTTACTGGCTTTGATTGTGAGGCCTGCTCCGCGCAGGGCCAACAACACTTCCTGGAGGTGGCGCAAGTGTTCCTCCCAGCTGGCGCTGAACACTGCGATGTCGTCCAGGTAGGCGGCACTGAATTCCTCCAGTCCAGCCAAGACCTGGTTGACCAACCTCTGGAAGGTGGCAGGGGCATTCTTCATCCCAAAGGGCATCACCCGGAACTGGTATAGCCCATCTGGTGTGGAGAATGCTGACCTCTCTTTTGCCCCATCAGTCAAGGCGATCTGCCAGTACCCAGACATTAAATCGAACGTACTAAGGTACCGGGCAGCCCCCAACCGATCGATGAGCTCATCAGCTCTGGGGATGGGGTGTGCGTCAGTCTTCGTGACTGAATTGAGCCCTCGGTAGTCCACGCAGAACCGGAGTTCCGGTGAAGCACCAGGCGCTGCAGCCTTCGGGACCAAGACCACTGGGCTGGCCCAAGGACTGCTAGAGGACTCAATCACCCCTAACGCGAACATTTTGGAGACCTCCTCCTTAATGTACGCTCGGACCTTGTCAGTCACCCTGTAAGCCTTGTGCTTCACAGGAGGGCTGTCTCCGGTGTCAACGTCATGGACACACCAATGCGTGACACCCGGAACCAAGGAAAACAGATCCGGGAATTGTCCCAACAGGTGGCGACAATCCTGTTTCTGCTCAAGGGTCAGTGTGTCAGAGAGGACCACACCATCCACTGACCCGTCTTGCTCTTTAGCATACAGGAGGTCAGGAAGAGGCTCACTCTCCTCCTCCATTCCATCATCTGTAGCTAGGAGCATGCCCACTTCGGACCTTTCTAAGTGGGGCTTCAAACGGTTGACATGCAGGACCCGCAAGGGGTTCCTGGGAGATTTCAAGTCCACCAAGTAGGTGACATCGCTCTTCTTCTCCACAACCTTAAACGGTCCAGTCCACCTGTCCTTGAGCGCACATGGTTCCACAGGGGACATGACCCACACTTCCTGACCAGGCTGAAGCTCTACCAGAGTGGCATTCCGGTCGTACCATCGCTTCATCTCCTCCTGGCTGGCCTCCAGATTTGCCTGAGCAAGTTCTCTGAAGCGCCGAGTCTGGTTCCGAAAGGCCAGCATGTAGCTGTATACATCCTGGCGAGGTTTCCTGGGAGATTGCTCCCAGCCTTCCTTGACCAGACTCAAAGGTCCTCTTACCGGGTGACCGTATAAGAGCTCAAAGGGGCTGAACCCTAGAGCCTTCTGCGGCACCTCACGGTAAGCAAACAACAGGCATGGCAAGAGGACGTCCCATTTCCGCCTCATTGGTTCTTCAAGACCCATAATCATGCCTTTCAGGGTCCGGTTGAATCTCTCAACCAGCCCATTTCCTTGAGGGAGGTAAGGAGTGGTGAACTTGTAGGTTACCCCACACTCCTTCCACAGAGACTTCATATAGTTCGAAATGAAGTTGGCGTCTCGGTCGGACACCACCTCTCTGGGGAACCCCATCCGGGAGAAAACACCCATCAGTGCTCGTCCCACCACGGGGGCCGTCACTGTTCGGAGAGGGATGGCCTCCGGGTACCTCGTGGCATGGTCCACCAAGACCAGGATGAACCTGTTGCCCAGGGCTGTCTTGGGGTCCAGGGGCCCAACAATGTCAATACCCACCCGGTCAAAGGGGGTGCTGACCACCGGAAAAGGTTGGAGGGGAGCCTTCTGCTTCCTTCCGCTTTTCCCACTTGCCTGGCAAGTGCGACAAGTCTTGCAATGGATGTCTACATCCCTACGCATCTGAGGCCAATAAAAATGGGTGACAAGCCTGTCATAGGTCTTGTCCTGCCCCAGATGTCCAGCTAACGGTACGTCATGAGCCAAACCCAGTAGGAAGGCTCTGAAGCGCTGGGGTACCACCAGCACACGGGCTGACCCAGGCTCAGCAGCCTTAGGCTCGCTATACAGGAGGTCGTTCTCCCAGTACACAAAATGTGACCCTGACTGATCACCTGAGGATTGGGCTGAGGCCTGCTGCCTCATGCCCACAAGAGAAGGGCACACCTTCTGTTCCGCACAGAATTCCTCCCTGGAGGGACCACCATCCTGCTGCCAGTGGGTCAGCTCGGGCAGATCTCCCAGTTCGGCAATTTGTTCCCCTGTGGGCTCCAGGGCATCCCCCTCAGGGTCTACCTCCTCCTGGACCACGGGAACAACGGGGGCCGGTTTCCCGCACCTCCTGCCTCTTCTCTTCACAGCTGGGTCCTGGGCCTTACTTTCAGGCTCCGGGACCCCATCAACACCCTTACTCGCTGTCATGGATCGAGTGGTTGCACACACCCACTCTGGCACACCCAACATTTTCAAGTGCGCCGCTCGCTCCACCTTAGCCCAAGGGGAGTCTTCCAAATCATTGCCCAGGAGACAGTCGACAGGCATGGCGGGCCTCACAGCAACCTGAAGAGTACCTGAAACTCCCCCCCCATTCAAAGGAAACCTGAGCCACCTCACACTCTTTCTGGGAGTTATCGGCAGCTATCACGGGGTAGAATGCGTGGGGAACCACCTGCTCTCTGGACACCAAGTGACACTTGACAGCTGTCACACTCGCTCCGGTGTCTCTGAGAGCTTCCACTCTATGGCCATTAATGGTCACCCACTGCCTATATTTACTAGTGTTACTAGGCAGAGGGGGTGGAGGGACCATTTGCATGTCTCCTAGCGAGACCAGGGACATTTCTGCGGGACCCCTCCCACCATGGACAACCATCTCCTCCCCTCCCAAGGCTACACTTGCCAACTGACGAGGGGGTGCACGCGGCGGTGCATTTGAATCCTTTTTGGGACACTGGGGGTCATAAAACCTGTGTCCCACCTGCCCACAACCGTAGCAGGTTAGGGGGCCCCTATGAACAGGTCTACCCGTCGGGGCCCCTGGCTTCTTCTCAGGGGGAGGCTGGGAACCTTTCCCTTGGTTCCCTTGGGGATTACTTTGGGGCCCTTTCTGAGACTCCTTCCGTTTACCCTTGTCCCCCCCACTCTTCTGCTGGGGACCCTGCCCACCTTTGGCTGAGTCTCCCACTGGACCCTTGTGGACCCTGGTACTGACCCAGCGGTCCGCCTCCTCAGCAAGTTTTCTAGGGTTAGATATCTTGCTATCAATCAGGTGCTGGCGCAGCTCTGGAAAACAGTTATTAGACAAGTGCTCCCACGCAAACAAATCATAAAGAGCTTCATAACTTTCCACTTGGCTGCCCTTTACCCAACCATCCATGGCTCTGCAAAAATAAGACACATATTCAACCCACGTCGTACCAGGCAACTTCTTACATTCTCTAAACGCTTGTCTGTACTGCTCGGGGGTTAAACCATATCGCAACATTAAAGCATCTTTCATATGAGCATACGACATCCTATCCGCAACAGGCATGTCTAACAGGGTATCTCTTCCCTCATTCACAAAGCGACCCCACAACCCCGCTCCCCAATTCTTCTCAGGGACCTGGTGGGCCAACAATGCTAACTCATATGCTTTAAACCATTGACCAATATCTTCATTCTTATTGTAATCTTTAATCACATCTTTCGGGAAGTAAAACTTACTTTCTGCAGGCTCGGATGGAGTGCTGCCACCAGAGGGATTCAACTCTAACTTCTTAGCTTGGATATCCAGTTCCCTCAACCTGGCTTCACGCTCCAAAGCTAACTTCTCTCGTTCAAACTCCAACTTTTTGATCTCTAAATCAGCTTCCCTTCTACCTCTTGCATTTTCTAACTCCAACTGCCCATTTATTTTTAGCCTTGCCATCTCCATGTTGTAAGCTCGCTCTTTCGCCCTTTCTTCTCTTTCTTCAGGGGAAAGACCTTTGGAGGAAACACTGCTTCCGGGAGAGGGCACAGGTCCATTCACTGACACCTCCTCATCCCCTTCCTCTGTGGGTACCACCACCACATCAGAGGGATTTCTGGACTCCCACCAGGCCTGCAATGCTTTATAAAAATCATCTTTTCTCGAGAGGCCGGTGGTAGGAACTTCAAACTGGTTGCAAAAGTGTTTCAGCTCATCTTTCTTGTATCTCTTTAGCTTACTCCTCTCGAACTCTTCCACAACAACGATAGCAGGGGCAGTGACTCTGTTGTCACTCATGGTTAAAACTGGCAGTGTTCAGAAAATCAAGTTTCAGAAAAGCGGAGAACAAAAATAGGATCCTTCCGAATTAGATTGTGACTGCGTTATGGTCTGCTTTCACTACGTAGCGCACACTAATCACTGTACATGGGTCATAAATGCAAGGTCCAAATCCCACCGCTGCCACCAATGTTAGAACCGGCTGTCTCTAGTTGGCAGAGGTATACACTTCTGACAAATAGGGACACTCCTTTTCCAGTCAGGGCAAGGGGATCACACCCTTCGATAACCCCTGCTCACCCCCTTGGTAGCTTGGCAGAGCAGAACAGGCTTATCTCAGAGGCTGTGTGTTAAGCAATTATGACCACATACAGTAATAAAGTGAATACACTACAAATGGACACGACACAGTAGTATTATAAAAATAAGTATTTTTATATAAGGCTTAGCAAAAGACCAAAATAACGGCAAACTGTACACAATCGGAATAAATACGTTCGGGAAGGAAAAAGGATAGTTCAAAGGTAGTTTTTTCTTTAGCACAAAGAGTCTTTTAGTATCAGGCAAATCTTCTTCTTGGAAACACAGTTCTTAGCAACAGGGTAACTCACACGGGAGCTACACAACGCCGGGGCAAAGATAATCCACAGGTTCGGCGTCGACCGCGAAGAGCGCTACGTCGGGCCTGGAGTCACACGGACCCCCAACAACACAGTACCTTAGGAAAATTAAGCACACGATGATCAGCGGCGTCGAGCAATCCGGCGTCGCGTCTTCGGTGTCGATCAGGCCTCAGCAGGCGTTGTCGATGATGCAGTTGCACAGAGTGAGCAGCGCTCACGGCGTCGAAGGGCACACGGTTGATGCGATCAGCAGCGGGGCAGACACGAGGTCCTCTGGAGTTAGAGCCGTACTCCCACTCACTGGCGTTGCTGCTGGCGTCGGTCGGGCCCAGCGTCCGATCGTCGTGATTGCTGGTTCTTTCCGAGGTGCTGGATTCACACTTCCAGCAAATAGCACTTTTAGCAGATGAAGTCCTTTAGCCCTGTGACTTCAGCAGGAGACTGGCACTCTTCCAGTCCTTGGAGATTTTCTGAGCAAGCGTGAGAGTACACACAAAGTTCCTCTCTCCTGGTTCCTTGGCAAAAATAAAGAAGCACTGCAGGATTCCCCCAACAACAGCACACTGGCAGAAGGGGTAGGCAGTCCTTTAGATCAGCAGGCCTCTTGTCCTTGGTTACAGGGTTCCTTGTCAGAAGTGATCTGATTTCCTAGTTCAGGGGTCCTTCTCTTATACCCCTTTTCGTCTTTGATCCCTTTGTCTATGCCGGGGGTTTCCCAACATCCTGGGTCTGTGGTGGGTGGAGCTAGGCAGTAGCACCTGGCCTATTCATTGAGCCGGGCTGAGTCCTCAGACGCCCCGCAGGAGGTGGAGCCAGAATTGATACTGGCAGGAGCAGAGCTATCGCCCTCCTGGCAGGAGGTGGGGCTAGGATCGTCCATGGCAGGCACAGAGCCATCAGTCGCTTAGCAGGAGGTGGAGCCAGCATTGTATCAGGCAAGGCAGGCTATCAACAACTACTCTCCCCCTACTCTCAACGTAAATGTCCCACTCATCCCACACTGACTCATCCAGACCTGTGGAGCCACCCAGCTCCTGTCACACACACGCAAGACCAGCAGAAACCAGATATGGTTAGGCAAGAAAATAGACACTTTCTAAAAGTGCTATTTTCGAACCCAGAGTCCAAAAACCATCCACACCAACGGATGCGTAATTAAACCCTGAGTTCAGGGATACCAAACTCGACATTGCACCATGCTCCCCGAGCCAGCTAGGATTATAGCGTTAATAATCCCGGCGGCCCATTCTATCCAACGGAGAGCAGGCTACCTCGCAATAGTGAAGCACGAAGATGGCGGCACTTCACTATCAGGACATGCCAACTTGGTCAGGCGGGTCCTACCTTACACTTACAATGCACCCTGCCCATGGGCCTACCATAGGGGTGACTAACATGAAGTTAAGGGAAGGTTGGAGGGGCTGGCAAGTAGGGATACCTGCGCAACCGGCGTGACAGTACAGGACTGCACGTGGGTCTCGCAATGACCGACCCGTAGACATTCTTTTCCAAGGCCGCTCCTGTGGGTGGCACAACGCGTGCTGCAAGCCCACGAGCAGCATTTGTATTTACAAGCCCCGGCACTCCTTGTGCACTAGACTGGGGACTGACAGTAAACCAAATAAGCCAAACATGGATACAGTAGATACATCATTTTAACATAGGGAGCACTTGCGCTATGGCACTGATCAGCAGTGACACGGCGCCCAAAGCATATACCAGCAAAACATCGTAAAACAGTAGAGGCAAACAGAGAAAATGGAGGAGAGACTCAAGCCAATGATGTCAGGTCTAACACCCCTCAATTGTTGTGCCCTTGGCCATCTGCTTCCTTTGTCGCCCCTCGCCACTGTGTCCCCTGCTGCCCCGCCCCCCTGACTGCCCATACGCTGCCCCCACCTCCTGCCTCCCAGCTGCTCCTCCCTCCCACCTTCCCATATAGGCCGCCGCTGCGCGGTGAGGAGAGTGACCCATGCCCCTTCCATGTAGGTCGCTCCCCCTCCGCACAGCGCTGCCTGTGTGTCCCTGCCCCCGCTGCCCCCGCTGAGGAAGTTCAAGGCCATCCTCCACCCGCAGGCTACCACCTGCGCCTCATCCCTGGGGGCCAGTGGTAGGCAGTAGGTTTGCTCATCCTCCATTGTATTGCCTGTATTTTATTTCATTGCTCCCGTTGTAGTGACTGCATTTTCATTGCTGTGTCTGTGACTGTTGTTGTTTGACTCCCCCGCTGCCTGTACGTGGTCTGTGCCCGTTCTCTCCCTCTGTTCCCCTCGCTGCCCGTGCCTCTCTGCCTGGTTTCCCGTCTGTTGCTTAGCTGCCCCTGCATTTCTGTGACCTTTCTGCCCTTTCTTGTGACCTTTGTGCCCTCTGTGCCACTCGTTTCCCCCTGATTTTTTGTGACATTTCTGCACTTCCCTGGGACCTTTCTGCCTCTGTGCCACTCGTTTCCCATGTTTTTTGTGACCTTTCTGCCCTTTCTTGGGACCTTTCTGCCTTCTGTGCCTCTCGTTTCCCCCCGTTTTTTGTGACCTTTTTGCCCTTATTGTGACCTTTTTGCCTTCTGTGCCACTCGTTTCCCCCTTGTAATCTTGTGACCTTTATGCCCTTTTATGACCTTTCTGCCCTCTGTGCCACTCGTTTCCCCCTCAATTGTTGTGCCCTTTTGCCTTCTGTTTCCTTCGTCGCCCCTCACCGTCCCCGCCGCTGCGTCCCCTGCAGCTCCGCCCCCCCTGACTGCCCATTCGCTGTCCCTGCCTCCCGCCTGCTCCTCACACTCACCTCCCCATACATGCCGGTCACTGCGCAGTCACATAGCAAGCCCGTCTGGGACCGTCCGCGCATGGACGGCACCCAGCGCCAGAATCCCTGGCCGCGCACCCGCCACGACGACCGCCGCCACTACGACGCTAGCACTCTGCACTCTCTCAACCCCAGACGGACCCACAACTGCTTCAAAGCCGCCCTGAAATGCACACATGGTCCTTTCACCTGCCGGAACTGCAGCTACACCAGCCACAGTGCCGATGAACCACCCGCCAAGAAAGACATGCATACTACTGAACACCCACTCCGCACGCAAACACGCCGTCGAGCTCTGGGACCAGCTCAACACAACCTCCCCGGACGTCGCCTTCCTGACAGAGACCTGGTTGAACAACTCTTCTGCACCCGACATCGCCATAGCCATCCCAGGCGGCTACAAGATCACCCGCAGAGACCGCACCAACGGAGTCGGAGAAGGAATCGCCATCGTCCACAAGAACAGCATCAGGGTCTCGACTAGCACCGACGACGCGCTCAGCACCGCCGAACACATGCATTTTCAGATCCACACTGACCCCAACTCCATCTTCAGAGGCACACTTATCTACCAACCCCCGTGCCCCGCCCCCATTTCAGCGACTCCTTCTCTGACTTCATCAGCACGCACGCCCTGACCTCCACCGACTATATCCTCCTCGGAGACCTGAACTTTCACCTTGAGAACAACAACGACAGCAACTCCACCAACCTGATCAACAACCTCGCCAACCTCGTACTGAGGTAACTCGTCACAACGCCCACCCACTCCGCCGGCCACACGCTCGACCCTGTCTTCTCCTCAAGCCCGCACATCTCCGTCAGCCACACCACCGAACTCCTCTGGACTGACCACCGCTGCATCCACTTCATCTTCCAGAAACCCACCACCGCACCCAACGGATCCCCCGCCACCGCTGGAGAAAATTCACCGAAGACCAACTACATGCAAACCTCGCTCTAAGCCCACCCACCGAACTGTCCAACACCGACTTCGCTGCCCACAACCTCAGACGTTGGATCAAGGACTGCGCCAACACCCTCACCCCGTTGAAGAACCCCCCCCCCCCCACAGAGACACCAGCAAGAGGGCCAGCTGGTTCACGCCAGAACTCCTAGTTTCCAAGCAAGCCTGCCGGAAACTAAAGAAGAAATGGCACAGTGTGCAAACTCCGGACAGCCACGCAGCACACAAGGACGCCGTCCGCAACCACCACCACTTCACCAGGGCTGCTAAGAAGACTTCCTTCAAAAACCGCCTCGACAACAATGCACACGACAGCAAGGAGCTCTTCAACATCATGAAGGAACTCTCCAACTCCAGCTCCAGCACCAACGACACCCCGCCATCGCAAGCCCTGTGCGACTCCCTCGCCCCCTTCTTCCACCACAAGATAGCAGACATCCACAACAGCTTTAACACCCAGACAGCCCCAACAGACAGCAACACAACAGACCCTCCGCACACCATCGTCCACTTGCTAGCCTGGACCAGCGTGAGCGTCGATGACACCATCAAGACCATGAGCACAATACACTCCGGCTCTCCGTCAGACCCATTCCCGCACCACGTCTTCAACAAAGCAAGCAGCTCCATCGCACCCCACCTACGCAACGTCATAAATCTCTCCCTTGAGACCACGACCTTCCCAGAGAGCTGGAAACACGCCGAGATCAACGCCCTGCCCAAAAAACCCAAGGCAGACCCAAGAGACCTCAAGAACTTCTGACCCTTCTCTCTGCTCCCCTTCCCGGCCAAGGTCACAGAGAAAATTGTTAACAGACAGCTAACCCGATAGCTCGAAGAGAACAGAATCCTAGACCCTTCCCACTCAGGGTTCCGCAGCAACCACAGCACCGAGACTGCCCTCATCGCCGCCACCGACAACATCAGGACCCTGCTAGACAACAGGGAGACTGCAGCACTCATCCTCCTAGACCTCTCCGCTACCTTCGACACTGTCTGCCACCGCACACTAAGCACGCCTTCACGCTGCAGGGATCCCAGACAAGGCTCTGGGATGGACCACCTCCTTCCTCTCCGGCAGAACCCAGAGCGTCCGCCTCCCCCCGTTCCGAAGTCTCCGAGATCATCTGTGGCGTACCCCAAGGATTCTCCGTCTGCCTGACACTGTTCAACATTTACATGGCCCCGCTCGCACACGTCGCCCGACAGCACAACCTTAACATAATCTCCTTCGCCGATGACACTCCACTGATCCTCTCCCTCACCAAGGACCCCATCACCGCCAAAGCGAACCTCCATGAAGGAATGAAGGCCGTCGCCGACTTGATGAAGATCAGCCATCTGAAGCTGAACTCGGACAAGACGGAGGCGCACATCCTCCGCTCCAACCCGTCAGCCAGGGACGACTCCTGGTGGCCAACGGCACTGGGGGCAGCCCTGACCCCCACCGACCACGCACACAACCTGGGAATCATCCTCGACTCAACACTCTCAATGACCAAGCAAGTCAACGCCGTCTCCTCCTCCTGCTTCAACACCCTCCGCATGCTCCCCAAGATCTACAGATGGATCCCAACAGATATAAGAAAGACAGTCACCCAGGCCCCCATCAGCAACAGACTCGACTAAGGAAACGCCCTCTACGCGGGAGCCCCGACCAAGCTCATCAATCGACTACAACTCATCCAAAACGCTTGGGCCGACTAAGCCTCGATGTACCCCGACACTACCACATCACCCCCACCTGAGAAACCTGCACTGGCTCCCCGTCAACAAGAGGATATCCTTCAAGCTCCTCATCCACACACACAAGGCACTCCACAAGACCGGCCCGGCCTACCTCAACAGACGGCTCTCCTTTTACACCCCCAACCGCCAGCTACGATCCGCCGACCTCTCACTCGCCACCGTCCCGCGCATCCGAAGAACAACCACCAGCGGGAGATCCTTCTCCCACCTCGCCGCCAAGACATGGAACACCCTCCCACTGAGCCTACGACAGACCCAAGACCTGCTGACCTTCAGGAGGATACTAAAGACCTGGCTGTTCGATCAGCAGCGGCCCCCACCTCCCCCCAGCCCCTTGAGACCCTTGTGGGTAAGTAGTGCGCTTAACAAATGACTGATTGATTGATTGATTGATTGTTTTGAGGCCTATTCATATCATCAATACGTTTAGAAACATTATGAGTACCTAATGGATGCCGTGAGTATATGATGTGTGCTGAGGAGTTTTGGGTGCCAACATTAGAAACGGGGAGGCACTTTGTTCCGGAAGTTTTTTCAGAAATCAGAGTGGTGTGCATGATGGATACACTGTACGAACCTCAGAAGTGTGTGGAGATGATTCAGTAGCTACTCTGTATTGAAATGATACCTGGGAGTATTTATTTGATGGCGGCAAGTATGACTCCATTGACATTGTTGAATTTCATATTTGATGTGGTAAGTAACTATCAGAAGTATTTTGTTACATTCATTGTGATGCCATTGGTGATATATTGTTGTTGTGTAATTTATTTATTTGCATAAGATATATTGTTGTCATCAGTGAGGTAATAAATGCAATCAAAAGCAGAAAAGTGGAAGGAGAGTTACAGATGCTTGACCACAATGGCTGAGGCATTTTTTAGGTTTTGCAGGGCTCGTAACAAAACTTTGATTTTGATTCAAATAACGTTTTCTTACCGAAAGTCACAGAATTTCTACGTTTTTGTACGAACTGTCCCTATGTAGAAGGAATCTTTTGGTGAGTGATGTTCCCTCCTGTCCCTTTTAACTAAGAGCTATAGCGGCTTCCGTAGTTAATGCAAGAGAATGTATGGTGGCAGTAGATTCTGTGCATTCATAAACAAGGTCTACGGTATATGGAGATGTCATGCAAACATCGACTGCAATAATTAGCAACAGAAATTGTTGTTTTGTAACAGTCTTAATTAATAGTACTGTGTCCTCGAGGAGCAGTCAGCCGTTGATGCATGAACGTGGTGGGCGAAACACATGGCTGTAATTACGAGGCGAGTGAGTAGGCATGGTGGTCTACAGGGAGCTTCGTGGGTTCGCGGGGGCGTACCCTTCTGAGAAACGTTTACAAATACGGTCATTAGCACGTTTGATAGAACATTTTTACTTATATGTACTAAAAAGCTATAGGCTCTGAATCGGTGCTTTTGCAACACTGCTGTGCTCTCTAAACATACAATTCTGACTGTTGAGGGTTCACCTGCCTCAAGATAAGTAATTTTAATTATGAGAAATATGTGATAGAGGCATTCAAAAAATGCAAATGTGTAAGGGATATAGCACAAATCTACGTTTCCCTTCAACAGTAAGAGTCATGTAGTGATGGCCAGGAAGAATTCCAGTCAGTTCAATGAAATGAACAAAATATCCAAAGCAGAGAAATGTTCTATTTCTTTATTCTTTCCTCTTTCCTCTTTTTCGTCCGTGAGACTTCAAAAGGGCAATTATTAATGCTGAAATTTTAGCTATGAAATGATTTCCCAAATATTCATGTGTTGTTCATTCATTAAGTACCATATTTGGTGCTTCGGCATACTCTCTCACTAAACCGGCAGGAAACGTTTTTTGGAAGTCGTTTTCCTTCACACTAGACAAATTTTATTGGAGCTGCCTTCCCTTAATTTTTTTACTGTACCATCTTCCAAAGTCCACATTCTAACCATATTTGGTATAGCGCCCAATGTGACGAAGGAGAATTAATTTCCTGTAAACATTTGCTATCAATGTATTTACGGTACAAAATTTACTGATTTGCATATAGCCATGTCTGAACTGGGGTGGCAGAGTGGGCTAAAGAACGGTGATGGATTAAACCCAGATCTTTTGACTGGGTGTGAGTGTTTGATTGATTCAGATGCTCCGTCCATCACCACCTTCTTTTGTACCGCTTTTGGCCGCCATAAGTGTGGCAGGGTATGCTCAGACGTGAGTTCCTTGCTCACTTTGCCACTGGATTCAAGCAAGCCGGGCTGAAGACGGCTGGAATGCCAGAAACCGGTCCTCGGAAGCTTGTTTCCAGTCCAGGGAAGACATGGCTTGGCAGTTCGGGCTGGACTGTTCCCATGAGGCACAGGGTCAGACTGATTTGCATATAGCCATGTCTGAACTGGGGTGGCAGAGTGGGCTACAGAACGGTGATGGATTAAACCCAGATCTTTTGACTGGGTGTGAGTGTTTGATTGATTCAGATGCTCCGTACCATCAATGTATTTAAACAAATTGCTAGAACATTTGGAAGTGAAGCACACCCATACGTTAGGACAGGCTCCAACTTACCTTGGATAACTTTCCACAAAGGCTTTAACGACAGGCTTTGCAGATTGGTGTACAATTGTTTAATGGCAAAGGCTTAAGTCAGTCGCTTTTGATTCTAAGGTGGATTTATGATCATTGAATGAACCCCGACTATCAAAAAGGATTCCATATATTTATACACCAATGCATTTTGCTTTGTCACTTCCACCCTCTGCTCTGTCTCTTCACTGACGTTTCTCTTTTGTCATCCTCAGCTCTCTGTTTCACCTTCACAATCTGTGAGTCTCTTTTATTATTGTTTCTGACTCTTTCATCCTGTTTTCCGACTCTTTCACCAACTTACCTGTCCCTCTCATTCTTTGCCCTTCATTTTTACTTTCTATCTTTTCTCTTTCATATTCTGCCTTGTCTCTCATGCATTCTCTGCCCTACTTACCATCATCCTCTGCATGCATTCTTCATGCTTATTTCAATTTGTGCTTTCTAACCTCTTCACACTGACTATCATGCAATACCGCACATCTTCACAATAAGACTGTTTAGGAAACTATCCCTCTCTCTCATGTCTCACAAACTTTGTACCACTTGGGAGACATCCATGGTAGACTTCCACCAAAACAAACACCTTTCTTCAGCTCTGTTACAGGCATAATATAAACATACATTCTTGCCCACCATATTCCAAGGACACAACAGGAATCCAAATTTGTCTTAAACACAGCCGATGCCCTTGTGGTCCAAGCACCTGTTTGTTCCACTCACAGAATATTATGCATAACTTTGACCTTCTCACCCATAGATTGTACTCCTAGGCATTATCCTCCTCTGATGTGGCACAGAGTATAAGAATTATGATATCAGTGAGCATCTCAGCACTGTGTCACAAATACCTTGGATTCTTTGTTTGAGAAGTTGGCCTGGTATATGGTGTTCACTATTCTGCACCAGTCCAAACGACCCTTATGGTGATTGGTTGTAAGTCAACCGTATAGACCAGCTATCCTAATGGTAGCGTGGACAAAGCAGTCTTAGGCTAAACTCAAGAGGGCATGTGAAGCCAGCTGTTTTACCATATGCAATCCCTTTTAATACCAAATGAAAGGACACCACACAAGTTATATATTATAAAATATATGTATTTATTTCTAGAATAATCCCCTTAACTCTTTATGAGCACAGGAGCACAAGCGTTAAACAAAGAACATCGTATAACATACAATAAGCTGCACAATTTTGGATAGGCCGGGTGGCCACTCAAACCATATATTTAGAAAATGGTATAAGTACCACATCACAAACAATGAATAGGCCTAGGGCCTTGGGAATCGCTGGGCCTACACTGGACTAATGAAAGTTAGGTCGGAAGAGGCCCACAGGATTCGGGTGCAGTGTCTATAGGCAACCGCGTTTACCATACAAGTCAATGGTGCGTAAAAATCAGAAAGTTATAGGTTTCGGAGACTTCCGACTGGACTAGAACTTAGCCACTTAAAACTAGGACACTAGAGGTGTAATCCCCTATGGGAGCACCGGAGGTAGCTCGTTACCTCACCCACAGGAAGCGGGTGCATAGGTGCCAAAGTGTGTCGGGTTTCGTCGTGAAGTTCTATGGAGCCTGGAGATTAAGATGCTGCAGGCGGCCAGGAGAGAAGAGTTCGGTTGGATCCAAGGGTGGATCGAAGATGTAGAATACCTGAAAGCAGAGGGGACAGAGTTCAGGTCACTAGCCAGTGACCAGCGAGGAACCAGGAAGGAACCAGGCGATGTCGGGTTGTGATCAGGTGATGTCGAGGTGTTTGTCTCCGCTGCCACGTGGACCAGGAAAGATCAAGGATGACCAGCTGGTGAACACGAGCTGACCCACAAAGGCTCTTGCTGTCGGCGGTGTGGGTACTCGATTCGGAGTTACCAAGTCTTAGCAAAGGCAACCCACGCAGGATACAAAGATGTCTTCTTGATCGGACCGGGAGGGTTAGATCAATGGCTCCTTTTCAGGGGAGCTGGGGCCAGTCTGGAGCAACCAGACCAGCAGTGTAGTTTTGAGGTTTCGTCGTCACAGAGGCCACAAGCCAACGGGCAAGCGACCGGACAACGCGTCAAGCAGGAAAAGCGCAAAAGGGCCCCACGCAGCACTCGGAGAGTGTGGAGGGGTGATCTTTGAAACACAGGCTTCTCGGCGCTGGGGCTTATCAAACTCCAAAGCACAGCATCAAAGGTGCCTCGGGAGCTGCGCTGGAAGCACTTTGTTGACTTTTCAAGATGGCCGGTCCCACATCTCTTGTCGCCTCCGCGGGTCTAAGCTTTGCTAGGACTGTGGATCGGCCTGTTGGAAGTCTGGGAGTCCAGGTCCTGTTAGTCTCTGTTATTCGAGCTCCGGCGGGAGCAACAGCAAAGAAAGTCTCGTCGCGCTGATGGTGCCTGCTTCCACAGGGTGGCCACTCCTTGACCACAAGGGAGATTCTTCAGTCTTCTACGTTGAGTAGGATGTCGAAGGGTCCAGAGTTTCATTTCAAAGTTTCAGTCAGGATGATCTAAATTGCATTGGCACAGCTCCTACCTTTATTCCAAATCAAGGGACTGGATCACCTGCTAGGTCCCTCCTATGGGTGGGACACAGGAAGGGGGGGGGGGGGTTACACCCCTTTCCCTTTGTCAAGTTTTGTGCCAGAGCTGGGGCTGGAGTGCCCCAGCACCGGTTTGAACTGGCTTGCATGGGACGCCTTGTGTGCCCCAGGCAGTGTCTAGTTTCATTCAACCCTCCCTGCTACAATCCACTATCTCCTGTCTGGGGTGGTGTAACACCTCCCTGTGACAGGATACCATTTGTCCAGGCCTCCCCTGCCGGAGTTTCGGTCAGCAGCAGGAGGCCAGACTTGTCTCAGTGGCAGCAGCATCCATTTTGTGATGCTGGGGCTCTGGTTAGATTTAATCGCGTTTAAGCAAAGTAACATGTCTTCTCCCTCTAGAAGGGTGGAATGCTACCCCCGTCGCCAGAAATGGCAAGGGGGTAGTATTCCAAAGCGTATGACACCTTACACGACATGTTTTGATAAAGCCAAACCAAAGTTAGCAAATAACTGCGAGGATTATAATGCACTTAAGAGTATATGGTATGGCAATATCCCGGAACAGCTAAGGGAGTTGGTCCCGAAAGCTGCAGACAGGCTCAGCTCATGCTAGAGCACCATCTCACATAAAACCAAGCACTCTGCCTCCAGGGTTGATAAGGCCTGCCTTAGGAGTGACTTATAGGTGCATATGTGTCCAGATATAGGTTTAGATATAGGTATATTATATCTAAGCAAGGGGTGATTACACGACCTTGCCCCAACTGAGTGATCAGCCAGTTGTGTCAGTTTGGATAGCCAGCCAGGGGTGGCAAAAGATATGCTGCAGCCCCTGGTAGGCCTTGGATGCACCTATGCCCTGGGTACCTATAGTACACTGTACAGGGGCTGATAAGGTGACCCAATGTCCAATTGGTTATGTACCTAGAGTACATGGATTCCATTTTACAGAGAGAGCAGATAGCCTGGGACCCTGATTAGCAGGATCCCAGGCCAACTAAGTCGAAAAGCAGCTAAACACTAGGCAAAAAATTCTGGGGTAACCATAGTCATGTATCCACCTTCCTACACGTTGGCACAATTATATGCGATGGAGCTTACAGTTTAAGCAGTGGTAGTCGTGATTCCAGGATTGTCTAGTTTGTTGTACTCTTGGGTAACCTTGCCGATGGGGATGACTGTGTGAGAAGGGTAGTCCCTACAACTGACTGTCAAAAACCACAAAGATGGGTCTTTTCATAGAAGAGCTCTCACATCTGATGTTTCAAATTCTAATACATGTTATTGTGTGGTTTCAAGCACATGTGGGGCACAGTTGGACATGAGAGGTCACCTGGACTGGAAGCTACCCCACAGGGTTAACCAGGCATGTGCAAAAAGTACATTGTGGGGGGGGAGTAGCAAGCACAGTACATTAGACAAAGATGCATGTGTCAAATTTGGGGTCTTGAACATGAATACACAGGTGCATAGATAAGGCATCATGGTTTGTCAAACAAACAAAACTTTGTAAGCCTTCTATTGGAATGGAAATGTCGCCTGCATGGCTCTGAGGAGTGTGTGCCTCTGCTCTGCATTGAACTGCTATAAAAGTCACAGTTTGTCTCTGCAGGATTTAAATTTTTGCGTCATTGTAAAGGGCAATCATGCACGCTTATAGAGTGCCTCCCAAGTAGTGGTTTGAGAACCCAGAGTGCGGCTCAGTGATCAGTAGTGACCCACAATTTGCATCCCATTTTGAGAGTTATTATTGACCATTTGCAGACAGAAAGTCAATGTTAAAGGCACTCTGCATTGTCCGCAGAGCCTCCGAAGGCTCCAGGTTTGCACCCTACCATCATCACACCATTGTTCCATAAGATATCTGTGGGAGGCACTGCTTTCTCAGTACAAGCTGTTAAACTCCGATCTCTCTGCCAGACAACATTAGAAGCAAATACAAGTAAATACACTTCTGAAGGCAGTTGAAAGCATGTCTATTTCCTAGATCACTGTACCACCACCATCATAGTCACAGGGCCGGAAAACAGTTGCACCCTCAATCACAGTCCTCAGCCTATTACCCACAAATTGGAAACAACTCAACCAGCAAACTGCTTTTATAGGAAATGGGATAACTGGTTGAGGGGAGTAGAACCATAATCAATCAGAAACCCCAATTCCTGTCAGGATGAGGTCACAAGCAAATATCAAATTATCCTGTTCTCAACCCTCTGGTAGCCTGGCACAAAAGTAGTCAAGCTTAACTTAGAGGCAATGCATAAAATATTTATGCAGGACTTCAATCAGTAATAAAGTGCAAACACAACACAAAAAAACTCACATCACTTTAGAACATTAAAGTAAAATGTAATACATTATTTGAGACCAAAATGACACAATTCTAATCAGCAGAACAGGAGATATCAATTTAAAAGATTTAGTGAAAATAGCACCTAATGTACAAAGTGACAACTGTAGATATCTTGTTGCACAAGACCAGGACAAAGTCACAAGTTCAGGCCAACCGCGGTTGAGTGTGCTATATACAGGGACCCAGTTAGGTCCACTGAAAAAGTACCTTAAATTCTGGTTGCAGAGCACTGTGAGATCCTGCGTTGAGAATGATTGGTGCAACAGTGGTTCCGATAAGCTGCAGGTGACTATTCAAAGCCCTATGTTGGAGATGAATTGCACAGCAGTGGTTCTGATGGAGCCATCAGCAATGCTTGTGTCATTGAGGATGCAGTTAAAGGTAGATTATTTTTTTTAAACATATATATATATTATATATATATATATATATATATATATATATATATATATATATATATATATATATATATATATTATGATGCACAGTCCTGCATCGGGTATCTGTCACGCAGGGGCGGTTCCCATGATGATCAGCCTGATGTGCGAGGTCCTGCATAAGGGGTGCGTCATTGAGCGACGGTTCTGATTCAAGGCTGTGAGGAGATGTTTTGCACTTCATTGGTATGCCCAAGAGACCACAACTATGCTGGCAGAGCACTTCAGGCCCTCTTCCAAGGGCCAGGACTAGGGTGACATTACCTGGGGGGCAAGACACACAGCAAGCAGAGTCCAGGTGCTGGGTTCAAGGTGGTTGGAGTATTTTCTGTCCCTGAGGTTCTGATCAGGAGACACTCCCCCTTAGAGTCATTCTGGTGCTCCTGG
Source organism: Lissotriton vulgaris (assembly GCF_964263255.1). NCBI lineage: Eukaryota > Metazoa > Chordata > Amphibia > Caudata > Salamandridae > Lissotriton > Lissotriton vulgaris. The sequence goes on from NC_141699.1 coordinate 690,086,549, forward strand.
GTTCAAGATGCATGTCCAGTCCTTTTTACTCAGACAGCAGGGCAGCAGAGTAGCAGGGCAGCAGAATGGCAGACCTTCTTGCAGAAGAGCAGCACAGAAGTCTTTCTGAGTCTTCCACAGGTCCAGAGGCGTACTGAAGAGTTGAGTCTGTGGGTCCAATATTTATATTTGGTGCATGCTTTGAAGTATTTGAAGATCTGCAGGTTTCCAACCCAGAGGTGTTTGGAATTTCCTGCCTCCCCGTCCTAGCCCCAACATGTCTGGGGGCACAATAGACTGGTGTGAAACCCTTTGTGAGTGTGCTACAGAAGAGCCTTTGTGATGTGCAAATGTTGTATTTGACATCTCTTCCCCCTTCATCAACTCAGAGATGGCCAATCCTGCCAACACCTATGCCCTCTTTGTCTCACTGTCTGGGAGCAATGCACAAAGACCAACTGTCAGTTACACCAAGTCATGTGAGCCAGAATACAGTCTGCAGGCACCAGAAGGTTTGGACAGGAAAATGGCAATTTTCTAAAAGTGGAATTTTTACAATTGTGACTTAAAATCCGACTTTACCATAAAAGAAGGTTTAAAATTATAATTCTTTAGACACCAAACTTGATATGCCAACGTATTCCTAATTGAAAGTTATCACTTATAAAATGTAATAAGGTACCTAACTCAATCATAACCTATGGGAGAGGTACACCTTGCAGTAGTGAAAAACGAATGTAAGAGTTTTTCAATACAAGGACATGTCAAATGTAACAGTACATGTTCAACTTTTTAAATGTACTGCAGTTCCCTTTGGGCTGTCTAGGACCTACCCTTGGTGTTACTTACAATTAATAAAAGGGAAGGGTTAGGCCTGGCAAGATGTTTACCTTGCTAGGTCAAAATAGCAGTTTGAAACTGCACTCACAGACTGCAATGGCAAACCTGAGACATGATTGACAGGCTACTTGAATGGGTGGCACTATTAGTGCTGGAGGCCCACTAGTAGGATTCAGTTTAAAGGCCTTGGGTACATGGAGTAACACTTTACTAGGGACCTGAAACTAAATTAAATGTGCTAATTGGGTGCAAGCCAGTGGTAAAGTGTCCACAGTCCTGTGTCCAACAAAAATCAGTTCAGAAAATAGGAGGGTGAAGGCAAAATGTTTGGGGATGACCCTGCATAGAGGGCTAAGTCTTACAGCTTTCAATATTCAGGAAAGCTCAGAAGGGAAGGCCTATGGTTTGCTGTGGCATTATATAGCTATGAACTTACAAAGTTAACAGTTATAGCCCACAACAATATTAAGTCCATAATTCACAGCATTCAGCAACAAATTGTAACTCCTACCTCCTAAATTCACAAAAGACATATCTGCTATGAGGATTGTCCATCACCAGCACTGTACAGCCAATATCAACAAATGGAAGAGATCCGTCACACATATCAGGACAATTGGACATACTTTAATACAGTAAACCACTGCAGGTCCTAAATATCTTTACTATCTGACCGCTTATCTACATCTTATAAAGACACTTGGAGATATGTGAACATTAGAATAAAATGCCCATCGCAAAAAGGTTGCTGCACTTCTCTGTCCCTCCAACCTTGCCAGCTCAGGACCACAACTATACATAAAATTTCTGATTGGGTAATCAATGAAGCAGACTATATCATAAGAAATACCATAAAGGAACTTGCACAGCTGTTCAAGGCTACCAGCATACTGAAACCCATAAATCTGTGTATCTGTCTCTCACACTTCATCACCCAACACAGTGCTATGTGCTGTTTCCTACAACACGCTAACCACACCTTAGTGGTTTTCAAGCATAACATGGGAATACTTCTAAATATACAGTCAAAACAAAGACAACATTCTTCCATCCACACACCTTACATGGTTTAGCATGCTAGCCATGTATGCAAGTGCTTCCACACTCCACGTTGGGTTAATAAGCGCTATATAGATGCTGCACTGCAATGCAATATAAAAAAAATGCCTCACTTGCCTGTCCCCTTCACAGTAAATATGTTTGAGGGTCTTCCCTAGTAAAATGTCTGCCCTGTCTCCTTCAACCAGCTCCTTTTTTCCAACGGTATATGGATGCCCTACATTCATGAATTAAACTTAATTGATTGAAGCGCCAGAACTGATGAAAGGACAAGCACTGCACTCTTTGTAAAATTGTTGTTCAAAGATGTTTGAATGGGTAAGACCGTTAGCTGAGTAAATCCATACAGTGAGACTTAAGAAGTATCATGGCACTGTCTCCTTTGATGTAGTCAAAAAGGAGAATATAAAAGAGTTTGGTTGGATTGCAAATTTCTTTTATATATTGAGTCCCACAAAAATAGTGACAACCAATGCATGTTTCACTCCAGTAAGTATACATAGCATTCTCAAGGCAAACCTTCTGTATCACAGTTGTATAACAGAGTATTGCTTGATTGATGGTACTTAGGAACCAAACATTACATGTACTCTTCCGGTCACGTTGGAAAAAACGGCTCATTAAATGTGGGAAGGGGACTGGAACACCCCTAAATTTAGTGGGGATGTAGGGGAGGGTGTTTCTAACATACAATGTGTTATTAGCCTCATGTTGCCTTTCATTGATGTGTTGAACACTTTATACAAAAATGCATTAAGGAAACAGCAAACTTTAAACATATCACAACTCATTCAGAAGAGCTCAATAGAATGTCTGGAAAGCAAAGACTAGCCTAGCTTGTATAGCCTACTATATTGGACAATTGTATGTCTCTCGTGCTTTGCTATATTTTTTCTTCCCTCAATTTGGTCTTGCTTCTTGCAGGTTGTTCGCAGCTTTGATCAACTGCCTCCATCCTATGACTGATTTTCTTCTTCCCCTTTATTTTCTTCCTGACTCTTCAGGCTGGACGTTTCCCCCCCAATTCTATAACTTCTCCATAGTTTGATTCCTGCTAGTGACTCTCTCCCAATCAGAGTGGATCTTTCAATCGTTCTGCAATTTGAAGCAGTTCGTTTTTTGACTATTTTCTGTGGGGTTTCAAATGCACTATGAGAGGAGGCTGCAGGGTCTGATATCTTCTCATATTCACAGCTAGTGGCATTATAATTCTTGTCATTTCGTCTATATGATATGCATATTATACCTACCTTGCTCTCTTTAATAAAATATTAGTTTACCCCTTCACTGAAGCTAGAAAAATCACAATTTAATATTGTCAGCCCATTATAGACCCATAACAAAAATAATGAGAGGAATATTATACTCGTCTAATTGTCAAAATGTTGTTTTTATCTTAACTAAAGCTAGGAAAATCTCAATTTTATGACAAGAAAATTAGGTGCTAAAATATGAAAGTTTAACACACAGCAAGTACTCGATCACCATTGATGCAATGAGTCATAGGGATAAGGGTTTGTAAAGGGGATAAGGAGTTCGTCGGAGGATGGTTGCCTGAGACAAGAGGTCCTGGGCATATCCCCCTGCAGACAGGAAACTACAGAATGGGATGGAGGGGGCGGGTAAGGACAGTGGAGAGAGCATGAAGCTGCCTGATTTTTACAGGAGTGTAAACATGACCACTGCTGGGACAGAGTGCAGTACGGAGAGAGGTAGGTCTCTCATGTCTGTGACCTGTCAACAAAATAGATGCACGAATACTAGAGAGGTTCTTAGGTCAGAGGGAGAGGGAAGAGGAGGCAAGAGGGACTAAACCAAGTGCCATTCAATGTTGGAAAATAGTGAGGGAGACGGGGGCCGCTAAGGAAATGCCTTTATAAGGGCAAGAGACAAGGGTATCTTTCCTCAATTAAAAGGATTAATCGGGGCAAGATATGCAGCAGTCGCAAAGTGACGGCCCTGTAAGTGAGTGCTTTAGTGAGGATATCTGACAGGAAGTTGACTATTGAGGTGTGACAGGAAGTGAGGGGATGCAGTCCCTGCCCCAATTACCAGCAAAGCCAATCTGACCATGAAGACCTAAAAGTGATATGGTTCCAAGAGCGCCTTGAGACCCTCACGGGTATGTAGTGCGCTTTACAAATACTATGATTGATTGATTGATTGATAGAACAAACCTGCAGTGATTCCCGAAAGACCTTGCCATTGCAATGATCACCAGAGATTAGCCATGCAAGGAGGTGCAGGTGGCCTGAAGTATAATCTCATGAGGAGTATCCTCAGGATTCAGGAGGAGAGTGCCAAAGTCTAACTCTGTTGAGTTTTGTGAATAGGGTAAAAATGGTAAATCTGTCATCATAAGGAAAAGCATGTCGATAAGTGCAGATGCAATATTCCCTTTATGTATCAGACCATTTTTAAACTGCAGATACTTCAGGGAAAACATCGTAAACATACATTTTTTTATATGTGTTTAGTTGTATGCTTTTTTTTATTGTCCTCATTAGCCAAGGTCCGTGAAAAGGCATAGATAATAGTTTTTCGCTTGTTTGACCTAAATTGGTTCACTCTATGCGTTGCTTCTTCTGTTTAGTTGTATGCATGCACATAAGCAATTTTCCATTACTAATGTCTATTCCAATTTCTTTTAATTTGAAGAAGCCACTCAAAGTTTATGCAATATTTAATAATGTACAGTTTACTGGCAGACCTTTTAATAAATGAACAAAGCTATGTGTAATACATATAGGATGTAAGGTGTACAGCTGGCATTTATGTGTTTGGGAAGTTCTTGGCTGCAATGAATTAGGACCGCAACTGGTTCATGCCTTAATGTTGCTTTAAACTGGGCGCATTTTAAATCAGATTACTTAGATCTGTGAAAACAGTCAAGTCCCACCCAATTAATCCCTCCATCAAAATGTATAGGGCACATGTTCTAACTGCGGTGTTGTATGGACGCGAATTATGGACCCAATTGAGACTTTACCAATCCGGGTTGTGAGAAAAAAAATATGTGATCACTATTAACACCACCCTAGAGTTGCCCTTTGCTACCTGTACAATTCGGTCTTGGAGTAAGACCTTTGGGCCTGGTGGCCAAAATGTACCCATCAGTTTACTGGGTGTGCTGAAGCCATATAGGGAGGGACTTGTTGACATTCTCAGGAAGGTCAATAGCTTTGAGGAAGATTTCTTAGCTAAGATCAGTCAAGCCAAAGTTGATGGAGCTCGACCTGGAAATTTTTTGAAATTCTCCTGAATGTATTGGCCAGAGCTCCTTGGAATTGCTAAAACTGAGGTTTTGGGAAAGCACTATGCTAAATGTGCAGCCCCTGGAGCTATAGGTGTGTTAACTCAATATTTTTTAATTCTGAAAGTGCTCCCATTTACGAAAATCTTTTAGATTTCATTTCCTCTGCGAGATTTTATATTTTAAATTTTCCTACAGCATTCTTCCCCTCGCAGTATTCTCAAACACATGACTAGCGACTGCTGGGAGTTCCATGGCATGCCGTTTCTATTCCTACGGTAACAAGAGCGAGGAACATATCCTTTTCTTTTGCCCAGCATATTCAGCAAGCCACTCTAAATAGATAATCGCAGCATGTTACACGTTGTGTCTACTTGGTCGGACATCTGTCTTGTTGGCTTTTAAGGAAGGACAAGCACCACTTGCTCTTTGTGCTGTGGTGAAGTACTTGAAGGGTGCATGGTACAAGCTGACAAGTATCTTAGTGTAACTTTTTCATTAGGGTTGCATGTTCTTGCTCATTTGCACTTGTATTTGTATTTTAACTCTTATGTATTGTTGCACAGCTCTCAGTCTTATGTGGTACCTGAAAATCACGTGGTTTCCTTATTGCTGATTTTATAAACTTTTAGCTTTGTACTGTATTTTGAACATGTTTTAAAACTAGATCTTCAAGTTGAGAAGGATTTCTACACGTTGGAAGCTATCCTTACGGACCGCAAGAGGTTTTGGGAGGACCTCTGTGCGTGATTGGACCATAGTTTGCCCTACTCCAATTTGATGAGTGGTCCATTTAAGACTTGTTTTGTTTTTAAATCTGTTTATGTGAATTGTACTTGTTATAGTATGCTGTTTTATCATGTGTTATGCACTTTAATGGTTCTCAATAACTGAATAAAGTTATTATGATGATGATGACAAATCAGAGTACGAATATGCTTTAGTATTTTCTTTTGAACGGTGGGTTCTCAGTGTAAAGAATATGTACGGTTTAACTAATGTAGCATTCTAGTGCCAGCAAGAGCTGCCCTAGTGTTCTGTACTGTGGGACCATTGAAGCTAGTACTTACAGATAACTTAATCAGTGATTTATGACTTTTGGTGCTAAATTCTTTAATGATCAATCAATCAATCAGTGTTGGTGAGGCGCAACTACTCACCCGCAAGGGTCTCCAGGCGCTTGGGGAGGCGGGGCGACTTCATAGAGTGCTGGGGTCATCTGAAGAGCCAGGTCTTGAGGTCATTCCTGAACAGGCCAATGTGGGAGATTGCCGGAGGTAGATGGGTAGGGTGTTGCAGGCTTTGGCTACGAGGTAGGAGAAGGACTCTCCTCCGGTTCTATTATTGTTGACACGAGGACAATGGCCAGAGAGAGCTGGACTGATTGGTGGTGTCTTTTGGGTGTGTGGAAGGAGAGACGACTGTTCAGGTATGCGGGTCCAGTCAGTGCGGTGAAGGGCCTTGTATATGTGGGTGAGGAGTTTGAAGGTTATTCTTCTTTTGACTAGAAGCCAGTGGAGAATGCACAGGTGTTGGGTGATGTGAATGTGATGGGGAATGTCGAGGATCAGTCTGATCCTCGCAGTTCTGGACAGTCTGGAGTTTACAAAGGAGTTGCTTGTTGGTTCCATTGTAGAGAGCATAGCCAAAGTCCAGTCTGCTGCTGATGAGTGCGTGTGTGATGTTTTTTTTGGATTTGGTTGGGATCCATCTGAAAGTCTTTTGGAACATGCGGAGGGTGTGGAAGCAGGTCGAGGAACGGCTTTGATCTGGCAGTTCATTGTGACCGATAAGTCTAGTATGATGAGATTTCATGCGTGGTCAGTTGGATGGGGGATTTCCGAGGGCGGACGGCCACCAGGAGTCATTCCATGAGGAGGGGGTGTAGACAAGAATGAGGACTTCTGTCGTTTCTGAGTTGAGTTTCAGGCAGCTATTTTTCATCCATGTGATGACAGCATTCATCCCTTCTTGAAAGTTGTGTTTGGTGAAATTGGATTCGTTGGTGAGGGAGAGGATCAGCTGAATGTCATCAGTGTTAGAGACAATGGTAAGCCTGTGGTTCCTGATGATGGTTGCAAGGGATGCCATGTAGACGTTGAAGAGGGTGGGGCTGAGGGAGAAACCTGGAGTACTCCACAGTTGGTCTCTGTCATTTCCGAAAGGTAGAGGGGTAGTCTGACCTGCTGAGTTCTGCCGGTGAGGAAGGAACATATCCAGTCGAGAGCCCTGCCGTGGATGCCAGCGGCATGGTGTCTGGTGGCTAGGGTGCAGTGGGAGACTGTGTCGAAGGCAGGCGAGAGGTCTAGGAGGATGAGGGCTACTGTTTCACCCTGGGCGAGGAGGGAGCAGATATCATCGGTGGCGATGAGTAGGGTGGTCTTGGTACTGTGGTTGCTTTGGAGTCTGGATTGGGAGATGTCCAGGACATTGTTAGATTCAATTAAGTTTGCTAGCTGGGTGTTGAAGGTCTTTTTGATGACCTTCTCTGCGAAGGAAAGCAGGGAGATGGACCTGAATTTCCTGAGGTCCTTCGGGTCCATGGTGGGTTTCTTCAGGAGTGGGTTGGCTTCGGCGTGTTTCCAGTCAGCGGGGAAGGTGGTGGTCTCGAGGGAGCAGTTGATCGTCCGATGTAGTTCGGGTGCGATGGCAGAGGTGGCTCTGTGGAAGATGTGTGGGCAGGGGTCTTATGGTGCTCCGGAGTGGATGCTTCTCATGGTCTTCGAGGTGGCTTCTGTCGTGAGCGGGATCCAATTGAGCAGGGTCTGTTGGGTGACATTGCATGAGAGGGGAGCTGGTGTGGTTCGGTGGTCTTGGTTGTGAAATTTGTCATAAATCATCTTAATCTTGTGGTGGCAGAAGGTGCTGAATCTGTTGCAGAGGTCTTGGAAAGGTAGAACATCTGTTGATTCGCTGCAAATTCCTTGATGATGAAAAAAAACCTTTGGTGTTGTGTGCGTCAGTGAGGATTCTGTATTGGAAGGATTTCTTCCTTGTAGATTTGATGAGTTGGTGGTGTGCAGTTGTGGCTAATTTGTAGGCAGCGCAGGTTTCGTTGTTCCGTCCATGTCTTTTCGAGTTGTCTGCAGGAGTATCTAGATCCTTGGAGTGCAAGGGTGAACCAGCTTGCTTTCTTTGATTTGTCTTCCGCTTGTTTTCTTGAGGGGTGCAAGTGTGTTGGTACAGTTTCTGATTCTTATGTAGAGGTTCCGTGCTGCTGTGTTTGCATCTGATGTGGTTTATGGTAGAGTGCTGACGAGGGCGTAGGTGAGCTGGTCTTCAGTAACTTTGTTCCAGCTTCTGTGAGGGAGGCAGTGGGCGTGATTGTGTACAGTGTTTTTTTTAAGGAGAAGTGGATGCAGTGATGATCTGTCCAGAGGAGTTCATGATGTGGCTGTTGGAGATGCCATTTCCTCCGATGAATACAAGGTCAAATGTGTGCCCCTCTGTGTGCATGAGGGCAGTGACTAGTTGGTTCAGTCCTAAGTGGCAAGGTTTGTAGGAGGGGGTGGTGTTTGAGTCGAAGTAGTTTATCCAGGTGGAAGTTTTGGTCTCAGAGTCTAATCTCCAATATATCTCTGATATAAGTTCAAGGATTACACCACAGCCCTGAGGACATGCTGGGGACATTAATTAGGCTTGGAATACATTCAATATTGCAGTGGTTCCCAAACTGTGTACCGCAGTTCCCCGGTGCACCATTAGAACTTGCCCGGGGTACCACTCACGACTTGGGAACCGGGAAAAGGTTATATGTTCTGAATAAGATTTAATGTGCAAAGTTTGTAAGTTAACTATTTGCAGGTCCAAGTAACCCATTTGACAGTGTCATGTGTGGGAGTTACTGAAACCCAACCTGTCGGCATTTGGATCTTGGTTTGGCCCAGGGAGTAACATGCTTCAATGCAATAAAGAGCCTTTGCTTTTCCTGGGCTGCTTCTCCTTTCCCTTGCTGATAAAGTTCCTCATTGATTGGTGTCAGGGTACATCCACCCAAAACGGATTGCTAAAGAGCCACATGATGAATTGAAATAGACTAGAGTGCATGACGTATTGCTTAACAGAGTCCAAATTACATTTATTACGGACAGCTCACTGCACATACAGTGACTAAAACCTCACCAACCCCATGGTACTTTAAGGTGTAATGTAACGAAATACCTTCACCTACCTCCAGACAGGCCTGCTCTGTCAAAGCAGCCCTGTCAGAAGGTTGGTGAAGGACTTTCATTTCATTACACCTTTTCCAGATTCCCAAGACATGCATGCGTGCACCCCCGAAGTGTGAACCCCCTGGAGCCAGAGAGCCACTGACTAGATGAAAGTACCCGCGAGCCACCTTAGACTTGTGAGGAGCACCCAAGAGACACCCCTAGAAGTGTGAGAGCTCCAGAACCAGCCACTTGTCAGCTTGCAAGGACAGGAGATTAAGACACCCCTACACGTGTGAAAATCTGATGAGCGCCCAGACATTTTTATCTGTGCCGGGGATTGGGTAGTCTACCCACACCCCTCACCTCATATGCAAATTTATGCTTTTATGTGAACCCTAGATTCTTGTTCCGATATCAAATGCATGAATACAGTGTGTGTGTTATGCAACACTTGCTTGGCTCATGTATGTTAGTGGGAATGCGTGTGTGGTGAGAATTGTATACTGGAACTCGTGAGATCTATGTTGGTTGGCCTCTTGTTCAACACAGAACGAGATGGAGGGTTGATACTGCTTTACCGGACAGTGGGTTGTATTGACTGCCTTCCTGTGGCTGGAATGCAGAGACAAAGACGCTGACTTGAAGGAGAATGGAGAAATGACATCTTTTTAGAAATTGAATGCAAGCCCTGTTAGTAAAGTAATTAGGTAATATACATTCTTCTGGAACATTGCTGTTCAGTGAATGGTAGGGGAGAAGGAGGGACTGCTGTTTAAGTTGCTCAAAGTGAAGAAGTTTCTAGACGGGGCTTGTCCTTTTGTCTGTCTCTAATCATTGCTACATGAAGGTTAAAAACAGCCAGGTACACATAACTCACTTCCTTGTGCCCATGTTTTATACTCCTGCTTGAAGCCAGAATTGCTGCTAATTGTTTCTAGAGCCATCACCTCCTCTTTGCTAGTCTTCCTGCATTATGAGTCCCTAATATCCAATCACCTCAAAATGCTGTTGTCCATTTGCTCTCAGAAGGAAGAGACCATGCTATGGAGGGCCAGAATTGTTTGCCATGCCTTCAAATGTAATCACGAGCTTTCCTCCTTCCTTCTTACTTTGCTTCATATTGAAAAAAGAGGTTTGCATAGGAAATGAAGGAGATGACAGTACATTTGTGCAACTTAACAAACAATAACACAATCAATTAAAGGCTCTTTTGTTAAAGCTTAAAAAGCACTGTGATAATAATAAATAAAGGAACATCTTGAACATGGCTTCAATCAGAGGAACACAAATTAGTACAATTATATGTTTCACAGTAAATATCACTAAAACAAGTATTCTATTTTGCTGATTTTCCGAAATGTAAAAGCAAACAGCGAAATACATGGGTGTAGAGAATGCTTGTTCACATAAAATAAAAGTGCATTTTCTTTTTGCAAATGTGAATTAATGTCATTGTAATCTGTTTGAGGCCTAGTCAGGTTAACTTAACCCTATCAAATCATCAAATTTAAGCATCATTTCCCACATATTTAAAGTACATGTATGATGGAACAGCGACTGCCGTAAGAGCAACAGTCTTTGAAACAACACCTTAACATCAGATTAGTCTTAACAACAAAAATTATTCCAACAACAATTTTTACAATTAATAGGCCTTTACCATGAATGCTTTTACAACAAAAATGTATGGGCCCGATTCACAGAACTAACTTAAGACAAAACTCTAAACGTACTACCATTTTGGTATTCACAGAAGGCACTTACTCATTTTGGTATTCTGTGAATACTGAAAGTCTTACAGTTAGGACTTTTCTCAGTTTAGGTGTCCTAAAGTTAGCACTCCTAACTTTACTACTCCTAAACTGAGAAAAACCCTAAACGCCTTCTGTGAATACCGAAAGTCTTACAGTTAGGATTTTTCTCAGTTTAGGAGTCCTAAAGTTAGAAGTCCTAACTTTAGGATTCCTAAATGCCTTCTGTGAATACCGAAAGTTTTAAAGTTAGGATTTTTTTCATTTTAGGAGTAGCAAAGTTAGGACTCCTAATTTAGGACTCCTAAATGCATTCTGTGAATACCAAAATGAGTAAGTGCCTTCTGCAAATACCAAAATGGTAGTAAGTTTAGGATTTTGTCTTAAGTTAGTTCTGTGAATCGGGCCCTGTGTATTTTACAGGCACGTGGTAAGTACAAACCTTTATATATATATATATATATATATATATATATATATATATATATATATATATATATATATATATATATATATATATATATATATATATATATTCCAAAGCACACTGGGTTCTGCTGGGAACTCCTCCCGTAGTCAAGTGGCGCGAAAGTTCGGCAAACCCTCAGCCGAAAATTTCAATGAGAATTCCAAAGTTCTGCCCATAAGCAAATGATTATTTTCTCATGTTGTTTATTTTTATGAAGCTCGGGCACTGCTCGGGGATCGGGTAGTTTTTTCAATCGCTACTTGAATCAGTATCAAGTGGGCACTAGACCGCCAGCATATGTTTTCCAATCAATGAAGCTTATAATACGGCCAGGACACTCCTGACATTGCAACAATTTTTGTCATTTTGGTTGCAATATATACGGTTGAAAATTTAATTTAGTATATTTACCCAATCATTATACTTTAACCCGTTTAGCAATTTGTATTTCTGTTAAGTCACTAGAATCTTGGTTGATTTACAGAATGCTTGATCCTTCACAACTGTTTTTAGATACCTATTCTTGTGAGTGACTCCACTCCAATATGGCCGACAATGTATTGACCTAATGTATGGAGGGTTGATGAAATCTTCTATGTTCATGAATTGTTTTCACAGTCTGTATTTAACATGTCGAATATGGGGAAATGGTTATCGTGTGATCAAGACACCTTGGTGTGTCGAAACGCGTAGCGATATCCGGTGATTAAAAACTTCACAACTGAAATCCTTGAGTGCGCGACTTTTTGCTTATGGGCAGAACTTTGGAATTCTCATTGAAATTTTCGGCTGAGGGTTTGCCGAACTTTCGCGCCACTTGACTACGGGAGGAGGTCCCAGCAGAACCCAGTGTGCTTTGGAATACGTTATGGAGGGACCCAGTGCCGGCCGCTGAGAACACCATTGACTACAACTTGGAATTAATCCCGGAATAGCACCGCCTTCATATCCCGGACGGGTAAGCCTTTCTTTGTTTCCCGCCGTGTCAAGGGGAGAGCCGTCATCTCTGTGCTGGTTCCCTTCCGAGACCGGCGGTGTGCGGAGAGAGTGTGCTGCCCCGGTTGAGTGAGGGTTTTAAAGACGGAGCAGATACTTTCGATCTTACGATTTGTAGTCCCAATTCGGACTCAGTTCTCCGTAACTCTTTTGGTGTGCTTTCAGACGGGACATAGCGGCATCCGGAACTGCTTATTTAAGCGGGAGGATTTTCAGTTCAAAAACTTTTTTCGAACACTGTCTAGTAGAAACGGCAAGCTTTTCCGTTTCTAGCACCGGATATATACCATCAGTGCCAAGCGTTGTTTACTGTGCAAAACCAGTATATTCAACTCACAGGAGGCAAACGACTACAGAATGGAGGAAGAGGGAGAAAGACGCAAAGAGGCAGTAGCCCTTTTTGCCAGAGCACCAGGCAAAGGGGGAGCAGGGGCTGCAGTAATGGAAAGACCCACAAGCAATCCCCTCAACATGCAATTAAGAAAATACGAAAAACTTAAAAAACAAGAAAGCGCCAGGTGGTGGGAAGCCACTTCCCTACAGGACTACGTGGAAAAAGAAATGGTACCCCGTGGTCTAAGGATATATATAACACCATCCCATGAGTCACCCAATACCAAGATGCTTGAGGAATGGGCACAGAATTCAGCGGCCAGCAGCAAGAACATGCTTTGCATATTGATCAAATATGCATGGGAAGATCGAGAAGATATCTTGAAACAAATCAAAGAGCTAGAGGAAGAGTTCAAAAATAGTAGGGATCAAGATATAATTAACAAATTTATGGATGAACTAAAAGGCCGACTAAAAAACCATGAGGATGACATCAAATATCGCAAGCAGCGCAAATTGCATAGGGACTGTGGGGATTATGATAGTGGCAGGATCCTTACTTACAGCCCGAAATATGATTACCTATACAAGCAAACTACTCCACAAACGCAAACACCAGACAATGCAGAAGCCAGAGCTGACAGCGTGACAGTGAGCAGCGCTAGAGGATCAGAATCTGATGCTTCCAAGAAAACCACAAGTACATTGTCAGAAACAGAAGTAACCAAAAAACCGGCAAGTTTTTTAGACGAGTTCAGAGTGCTCAGGACCCGGCGCAAGAAGGAAACAGAAACAACCCAACAACAAACCTTCCAGAAAAGAACGACGCGAGGGAGACCAAGGGGACAAGCAAGAGGACGGGGAGATCACGCCAGAGACGCATCAAGCTCCAGCAGAGACGAAGAAAACAACAAAAAGCCAGTGGGAAACAAAAGAGGTGGCTACAGAAGAAGGAGATAATTATGGATGACGCTATGGTAAATAAAACTATAATCAATCTATCATCTAGAACACTAACTCTTAAAGAAAAACGAACCCTGTGTTTGGGATTAACTTTTTGCCCAACTGAACTATTTGACTATGCCGGGACTAGAGTGGACATGTTTAAATTTGTCCGCAAAATGAAATTAAAAAAATGGCACTCCCTGAGACCAGATAGAATAGCACCAGAAATTGTGTTGGAAGAAGGTCTACCTGAGGTAACGGTAGGTGACACGGACACCCTCCAAGATATATATTCCTTGGCGGATCTGTCCAGTGATAGTCAACCGAATAGCTCTATAATAGGAGTGAGGGAGACAAGAACTGACAGGGCTGCTTGTACTTCTTTTAAACCCAAGTCTATATTTTGTCCTATACTACCGCATGATGCAATCGATACTTTTCATGAAGTAGTAACCAGGGAACTTATCAAATTGAAACATAAACAAACCAAAGTAGGAGTGAAAAATTTTAATCTATCTAAAGAACAGATGGATTTCATTTTTTCACTAGCTGATGACAAAGATATCATTCTGAGGCCTTCAGACAAAGGAGGCAATATTGTCTTGTGGGGTAGGGACCTGTACATTACTGAAGCTCTTAAACAACTAGAAAGGAGCGTATTCTACTGCAAGTCTAACTCTGATGAATATAACTCCAGCATCACTGAAACATGGGAAAGTTTACTGGAGTGGAGAAATGAGGGACTCCTTTCTTGGCAGGAATTTTGTTTTCTGAAAAAGGATTACCCAAAGATGCCTATATTTTACCTTCTCCCGAAGGTTCACAAAGATGTTAGTCAACCTCCGGGCAGGCCCATCATTTCTTCAATAGGGAGTGTCAATGAAAACTTATCTGTTTACATTGATCACTTCCTACGTGAATATGTTTGTCTTCTCCCTTCCTATACTAGGGACACCACCGATTTCCTTAACAAAATCGAAAACATTGATTGGGTGGAGGGGGCATTCCTCATCACGATGGATGTAAATGCCCTTTACACCATAATTGACCATGTTCAGGGTATGGAGGCTTGTTACCATTTCCTTAAACAAAGAGAAATGGGCTACAAAGATCATACATGCATGCTTGTTAACATGATGAAATTGTGTTTGAAAAATAATATTTTTTTGTTTGATGGGTTCATCTATAAACAAACTAGAGGTGCGGCCATGGGATCAGCATTTCCCCCCAATTTTGCCAATCTGTTTCTAGGTAAATGGGAGGAGGAGATAAGAGAAGAAAAAGATCTCGAGGCATACTTTACCAAAGTTCAAACCTGGATAAGGTACATTGATGACTTGTTCATCATCTGGCAGGGCACTGAGGAGGAAGCTGTAGAATTCATTGACAAATTGAATTCAAACAGCTACAACATATCTCTCACTTTTAATATTAGCAGCAAAAGTGTCGAATTCCTTGATACCACCATAGAAGTCACAGATGGTCACCTTACTTCTAAACTCCATAGGAAAGACACATCAGGGAACAGCTTACTTCACGCCCTGAGCGCCCATCCTGACCCATTGAAATGGAGCATACCCTATGGTGAGCTCTTAAGAGCAAGGAGAAATTGTAGTAGCCTAGAAGGTTTCATTGAAGAACAAGAAACCATGCTGATTAGATTCAGAGAACGGGGTTATCCTGAATGGGTACTAAACAAAGCTGTTAAAAAAGTGAATGAAATTGAGAGATCCAGTACCTTGATACCTAAAGCCAAAAATGAGACAGTCACCTCTGACACTAGAATCATCACCACTTTTCATGAACAGTCCAGCAAAGTTAAAAAAATCATTAACGAGAACTGGAAAATATTACAAGCAGACAACATCATAGGCCCACAAATTACTGAGAGACCCCAAATCACATATACAAGAGGCAGGAATCTCAGGGATATTCTGGTCAAGGGAGACATCACTGAGACTAAGAAACAACATATCCAAGGGCTTAAAGGTTTCTATCCCTGTGGACATTGTCGGGCATGCACGGCCAGTGTCATGGTCAAGGAAATAGAAGTCCCAGGTACCCATGTACGTATAAAGATTAAGCAGTTTCTCACATGCAACACTAACTTTGTCATTTATATCCTGGAATGCCCCTGTAACATCAAATATGTGGGTAGCACCACTTGTATGGCCAAAAAACGTGTCCAAGAACATCTCAGAGCCATTACTAATAAGGATGCCAAATACCCCATAGCTAGACACTTCCAAGACGTTCACAAATCCAACAATTCCTTGTTAAGATACTATGCTGTAGAACAAGTGAATATAGGTAGAAGGGGTGGCAACAGGGAACTGGCTCTTAGAAAGAGAGAGTCACGTTGGATCATGGAGCTCGAGACCAGGTCCCCAGGAGGACACAACTTGGATGAGGAATTAGCAACTCATCTTCATAATGAATAAGGTGTTTGCTGTGTTCAACTGCTTATTCTGGAGAATTTCTGTAGTCAGTTTGCTCCTCCATTATGTAGAGTTGTTTTCTGTGAATCTTGCATGGTTATCACATTTTTTGTAACAAGTATACCTCGTATACGTTTTAAATCATTTTAATCTTGTAACTGTTATGTTTCTTTCAGGAGATTAGGATGGGGAACTGCACTCTCTCTGACCACCTCACCATGGCCCCACTCATCTCCAGCTTGAATGGAAGAAATCACTTCACCCTGTTAAAGATAAGACTTTCACTATGGGCACTTTTTTCCTCCTTTTTGTGAAACATATTTATTACTTGTCCCTTTTCCTACATGAATGGTCATGCATCAGTCTTATGCATCCCTCCCTATTTTTGACCTTTAGGCACTAGACCTCAGACACTGTTCAGGGTTCATGTAGTTCAATCAATTGCTACATGAATCAGTATCAGGGGGGCACTAGACCGCCAGCATATGATTATTTTCTCATGTTGTTTATTTTTATGAAGCTCAGGCACTGCTCGGGGATCGGGTAGTTTTTTCAAACGCTATTTGAATCAGTATCAAGTGGGCACTAGACCGCCAGCATATGTTTTCCAATCAATGAAGCTTATAATACGGCCAGGACACTCCTGACATTACAACAATTTTTGTCATTTTGGTTGCAATATATACGGTTGAAAATTTAATTTAGTATATTTACCCAATCATTATACTTTAACCCGTTTAGCAATTTGTATTTCTGTTAAGTCACTAGAATCTTGGTTGATTTACAGAATGCTTGATCCTTCACAACTGTTTTTAGATACCTATTCTTGCGAGTGACTCCACTCCAATATGGCCGACAATGTATTGACCAATGTATGGAGGGTTGATGAAATCTTCTATGTTCATGAATTGTTTTCACAGTCTGTATTTAACATGTCGAATATGGGGAAATGGTTATCGTGTGATCAAGACACCTTGGTGTGTCGAAACGCGTAGCGATATCCGGTGATTAAAAACTTCACAACTGAAATCCTTGAGTGCGCGACTTTTTGCTTATGGGCAGAACTTTGGAATTCTCATATATATATATATATATATATATATATATATATATATATATATATATATATATATGTCCACGTATCAAAGAACGACGTCCAAGCCTCAGTTGTATATCAAACTGGATTTATTTCACATCCCACTCGACGCGTTTCGGGAATAGCCTTCCCTTTGTCACGAGTACATTGGTCTGTTACATCCATTCATTTTAAAGAAAATCACATGACTTAATTGCATGATAAACATAGCCAACAGACTACCAACACATCATATGTCTGGAGCTATGCACTGCGCCTTATTTTAGAATATTGTGCTCTAGTATGCATAAATCATAATACAACTCTTAAATGCTTTTGTCGATCATTGTTATTCATAATATGAGCTGGACGAACGTTTGTCACGGAGCATTTTAAAACATTACATCTGATGCCTGTTTGTCCCAAAATACGCTCCTGCCTTGCGATTCTCGGTTTCAATACAGCATGAAATGCAAAACAATCAGAACGTTTTAGTTCTCTGTTTAAATACTCTTGTTATATTTAAACATCCGTTATTAAAAAATAAATCTCTGTTTGCCCGCGGCAACATAGCAGCTGCGAACCCACGGTCAGGCATACACTGTCAATTGCTGTGTGCTCGCGCTATCACTTGAGCTAGCGTTCCAATTCATTCACAGTATCGCTGTTATCTCATTGTATATTTGCTTGACAGTGGCCTTAGGGGTTTAAAGCTCAAAATAAAACGGGTTGTGCTTCACATTAAGCATACGTGAATATGGGATTTAGCCCTAGTGGGCATAAGCGCTCCTTAACAGTCCATTAAATCATACTTGAATCTTGACTCTTGCGTGAGATTAATCAATCACAGTGATTTGCCAGCTTTCTTTTCGCATCATGAAACATACTGTCACACATAATCTGGACTGGCGCCTTTCCAAACTCTCCCACATTGTTTGGTACCTGTGGCAAAATAACAAAACAGTGTTAAAGTAAATTCAAACATGTCACATCTTTCATACCTTCATATTAAAATTCCAAAAGAATTGAAAGCAGTTTTAACAGAACTTTGCACATACATATTCAGCCCAGATGCACACCTAGACCCTCATCGCAGTTATGTCCCTGGGGTTGCAGCAGTTGGTATTTGATTATAAACCTTGACTCAAGACGTCTGAGATTTTGGGACTGGCGATCCCGTCCAAAGCCCGCCGCTGTAAGGGGCCAACACAGCTTAACGCCAAAAACTCGGCTGGAATATATATATATGTATGTATGTATATATATATTCACCTTTAAAGAACTACAGTAACCAGCCTGCCTGGGGACCTGATCTTCAGAAACCACACCCACTTAGGGTGTAACCGGTTCAAATAAAACGAATTTGAAGAAGGTGTGTGCTGGTGCTCTGTCCATGAGGAGGGGGCGTTTCCAGCCCCGAAACGCGTCAGACTTTTTAAACTGTTTGGAGGGAGGAGATGAAGCTGCTGAGTGCTAACTTTCAAGCCGGATGGCTGAATGCCGTGGTGAAGCTCTCCTACAAGCGCTGGGGCGCTTTGCTATTCCATATATATATATATATATATATATATATATATATATATATATATATATATATATGAATTACCTACTGGCGGTCACCTGTAGGTATATATAGTTAGGGCCTAGTTACCATAGGAAATTCCGAACATTCTATTGGGAATAACTTTGGCGCCAATTGAGGGATCTGCCTGTAATTTTCCTTAAATTTGCCTCGCTGCGCTCCGCTGCTTCCCTGAAACCTTCCGGGGGATTCATCAAGCGGGGGCTGAGAAAAAAGGGGGGTCCCAAACGTGTTTTCCCCATGTTAATTTCATTAGGGACATTCTGACAAGGCTACAGCTCAAACGGCTGAACGGAATTATACCAGATTTGGCAAAATAGTAGGGACTGTTATGCAGCAGTGCCTTTTGTATGTATGGTCTAAATCCCTCCAGTAGTTCTTGAGAAAATTGAATTTGACATTTTTCAAATGGCATTTTCCATGGGACCTTTAGACACGGCTACAGCCCGAACGGCTGAACGGATTTACACCAAACTTGACAAAATGGTAGGGACAGGTATGCAGTAATGCCTTTTCTATATTTGGTGAAAATCCCTCCAGTAGTTGTTGAGAAAATAAATTTGAGCAAATTATATATCTATATGTGCTCAACATTCTATTGGAGATAAGTTTGGCGCCGATTGAGGAATCTGTGTGTAATTTTCGAGAAATTTGGCCAGCTCCGCTCCACTCCGTCCCTGAAAGTTTCGGGGGGATTCGTCAAGCGGGGGCCGAAAAGGGGGTCCCAAAAGTGTTTTCCCCATGTTAATTTCCATAGGGACCTTTAGACACGGCTACAGCCCGAACGGCTGAACGGAATTACACCAAACTTGGCAAAATGGTAGGGACAGGTATGCAGTAGTGCCTTTTCTATATTTGGTGAAAATCCATCCAGTAGTTGTTGAGAAAATTGAATCTGATCAAATTATATATCTATATGCGCTCACCGTACGCGCACCGCACGCGCACGGTACGCGTACGGTACGCGTACGTGCACGTACCCTTACGTGCGCGAGCGAGTTTCTGATTGGCTGGCTGAAGGATTTAGTAGGTGCGTGACTGACTGTATGAGTGAGTGATTAAATGTGTCTTACTAAATGCATGGGTTAGTGACTAAACTGTCTGAATGTGTGCATCAGTATGTTCGTTGTTGTGTAAGCTGCTGCATGTGTTGATCAGTAGCTATATGAGTGGCTATATGGGTTATTGATTGGTTGCCCAAGTATTTGAATGGGAGACTGAGTGTGTGTGTGGGTGGCTGGGAGGTGTGTGACTCTGTGCATAGATGTGTGAGCAGTTGATTCACTAGGTGTATGAGTTCGAGAGTGCATGTGGAAACAGCTATATGGGCGGTTGACTGTGTGCATGGGTGTGTTGGTGAGTGAATGGATATCTCAGTGCTACATGTGCAAGTAAGTGCATATGTAAAACACAGTGCATGTGAGAGTTGGCATATATAAATGACTATACACGAGAGCCAGTGAATGTGCGGGAGGCTATATGGATCATTGTGTACTTGTATCAGTGAATGTATAAGAGAGTAAGTATGTGTTAGTATATGTTTGAATAAGTAAGGTGTTGTCTGTATAACTGTATAGTTGAGGAAATGAGAGTGTTATTGATTCTTTGCATGACTGACTAGGTGTGTGAGTAACTCCATGGATGAGTGGCAGTGTGTGAGTGTCTGTATAGGTGTATGAGTGCATATGATAGTGTTGTATTGATGAGTGACTGTATGTATGAGTGATTCTATGGGTGAATGAGTGAATGTGTGTGTAGACATAGGAATCAGTGAGTGCGTATGTAGTAACTGGTATTGGCGTGTCAATGGTTTCAAGAATGGTAGTCTGTATTTATCACTTGGTGTATCAAAGGTTATATTAGAGTGTGAGGAGGTGCATCATATTATCACATGAATGATATCATCAGTGATGTGATCAGTGGTGTCAAATGAGATGTCATCAGTGATGTCATCAGTGATGTCTTTTGAGATGTCATCAGTGATGTCATCAGTGATGTCACTGACCATGTCATGAATGATGTAATATGTGACATCATCAGCAGTGGATTGCGGGTGCGCAAAATATAGTTAGTACAACTAACTATATAGGAGCAATTTCAATGGTTTTTTAAATGCTAATTTCTAACTATATAAGGCCAGAAACCTATGGTTTGTAAGTGTATATGTATATATATATATATATATATATATATATATATATATATATATATATATTTAAAAAAACAGGTTTCAGGGACGTTATAGTTAGTTACACATTTGACTCATATAAAACTAGAAAAATTCACCTGTTATAGTTGGTTGAGCTAACTATAACTCTCGCATCCGCAATGGACTGCTGATGATGTCACAAATTACATCACTCATGACATAGTCAGTGACATCACTGATGACATCTCAAATGACGTCACTCATGACATCATCCAGTGAATGTGTGTTTCTGTAAAGTTTAAATATGTTTTATATATATATATATAATTATTTCATAGGTGCATGACTGACTGTATAAGTGAGTAATTGAACATGTCTTACTGAATGCATGGGTTAGTGACTAAACTGTGTGTAAGTCTGTATTAGTCTCTCCATTGGTGTGTAAAGAACTGCATGGGTTGCTGAATAGCTACATAAGTGTCTATTTAGGTGATGGATTTCTTTTCTGAGTATCTGTATCGGTCCCTGAGTGTCTATGTGGGTGGGTGGGTGTATGACTCTGTGCATAGATGTCTGACTGGGTGATTCAGTGGTTGTATGGATTAAAAAGTCAATCTGGGAACGGCTGTATGGGTGAGTTAGTGTGTCTATGGGTATGTTGGTGAGTGAATAAATGTCTCAGTGGTATATCTCTGACTAACTACATATGTTTTAAGCCACTATATGTGAGTGTTGGAGTATATAAATGAGTATACATGAGACTAAGTTATTTGAAGAGTGGCTTTATAAATTAGTGTCTGCTTCTATCAGTGATTGTATAAGACAGTACATTTGTGTTAGTATCTGTATAAATATGTCTATAAATAACGGAGTTGGTGTGTATAACTGTATACATGATTAAATGGGTATATGATTGATTGTTTGCAACGTCTGGTCTGGTATTTCCCTATTAAGGAGATGGTATGACGATTGCTCATGGGGGCTAGTGGGTTGGAGAGAGGCCGCCAGGTTATACTGGCAGTACCCGCCAGTAATTTCCATTTGTACTATAGAACCGGTTATTTGTTGGGATCTGGGGATGGGCAAATAAAGAAAAGCAGATACTAGATCATTATGCCGAGCAGGTGTCGTTGCTTCTCTGGTGCTTTTCCATGTGCCGCACTTTCTAGCTATCGCCGCCCGGCCTCCGGGATGTGGGCTAAATGGCTGTGTGCTGCTTACATCACGATATCTGCAGGTAATTTATTGATGGCGGGACGGTTGAAACAAATGGCTGTATGTTTTCTAACTCTGCAATAAAAATACAGTTAAAAAAAATGATTGATTCTTTGCATTACTGGCTAGGTGTGTGAGTAATTCTATGGATGACTGGCAGAGTCTGACTGCATGTATAGATGTATGAGTGCATAATATAGTCCTGTATTGATGAGTAACTATATATAAGTGACTGGATGTGTGTCTAGACCTAGGAAATAGTGAGTGCAATGTAGTATATGGCATTCTTATGTGTATGGTTTCAAAAATAGTAGTCAGCATTTTAGAATGGGTGTATCAAAGTTTATATTAGAGCATCAGTATGTGCATCAGATTGTCACGTGGATGATGTCATGAGTGATTTCATCAGTGATGTCATCAGTGATATCACTGACCATGTCATAAGTGATGTAATATGTTACATCATCAGCAGTCCATTGCGGGCACGCGAGATAAAGTTAGCTCAACTACCTATAGCAGGCAAATTTCTCTGGTTTTATATGAGTCAAATGTCCAACTAACTATAACGTCCCTGAAACCTATGTTTTTTTTAGTGAATTTCTAAGGTTGTTTAAATGCTAATTCCTAACTATAACATGCCTGAAACCTATGGATTTTTCAGTGAATTTCTAAGGTTTTTTAAATGTTAATTTCATATTTTAATGTTTCTAAAACCTATATTTTTTTAAATATTTTGGAACTCTATCATACTTCTTTTTTTAACTTTAAAAATTATGTAATGTTTTATATCTTCCCCAAAAATATGTATATATTTCTTTTGTTGGGAGAAAACTGCACTCCCATACCGATAGCCTACCAAGCTCCATCACCACATGAATCCTATCCGCCATATTGCTAAACTCGTAAATTATGCGCATTTCGTATCCGATGACTTTGCGTCACTGCGTCCCGCGTAACATCATATATGCATGAAGTCACCCCAGGTGCTACTCTGGTATCCAACGGGTACGCAGTACCAAGCCACGCGTTACGTCATGTACGTATGGGGTTGCGCCCGCTGCGCTCTGCGTATGTGAAGTACATGCTGCCAGGCCATCTGTTACGTCACAGACGTATAGTATTGCGCCTGGTACACCATTCCCTTTTTTTTTTTGTTTCAAAAGTATATCTAAATAACTTTAAACAGTATATGAGAGCAAGTGATAATATATATTATTTTAAACATTTATATATTTCTAACTCTAATAAACTTACATCATGATAAATATATTTTGTCAAAATCGCGTGGGTGCGGTCTACTTGCGCGCTTGGTGCACGATTGCCATGTGACCTTAAAAAAAGCTCTTGATTGGTTCATAACAATTCCCATTGTACCAGTTTGACGACCCCACCCAGTTTACTCCTTAGCTCTACAGCGTTTGATGAGAGACACCTCTTCTACTTAGAAAGCTTTTTAGAAAAGAGTTTTCCTGAATACACATATCTTATACTACACACAACATTCAACAATCATCTAGATCAATATTCATGTTCTGTACATTAGCCTTCCACGTGTGATTGCCATGCATCCCAAACGTTCCATCAAAAAACAAATATGTGTTACACGATGCCCCTGGTGTGTGTGTGTGTGCACATTATTGTGCTCCGTTTCGGCCTGGGCATTCGTGGCTCTAAGAAGTATCAGGAGCTATGGGCAGAGTGCACATCCTAGATCACTTGTGACAAACAGTAAACAACAATGTGTAGATTTCTTTTGCTGTATGCTCAGTTGTCAGGCTTTAACAATATGTGTGTTATATGTGAGACTTTCAGATTCACATTTGACATGCATTGCTTGACTTTAATGAGTGTTATCACTGTGTATGACGTAGCCTTACTGCTGATCCTCCCTCCATCCGAGCACATTCACATGTGTACGCTTCGCAATAGCAACACTTTCAATAATACCGCACACCATTGACATGCGCGTCTGCACATATCCACAACCTTGACAATGACATGTAATGTTCACCATTCAATCTTTTCATACACTACACTATTCTAAATCTAAATTGCACACTCTGCAAGGTCAGAACTACAAAAGAAACACACATAAGTACACTTCCTGGCCAGACAGGAACTGAACAACGCCAAGGTCCCTGGAATAATTTTTCACACCCCTATGCTGGCCTGGCATACACAAGCCCAGCTCACTTTGTGTAAGTATAAACACGATAACGTCGACGCCACATGTCCCAATTCTTCCACACTGCCTCAGGTGATATGGCCACATCCACCTCACATATCACAATGTGCAATAGAAAAAATGGATCCATAAGGTGTACACCATCCTGACAATCAACACGGGCTCTAAATTGTGAGCCCTACTGCCTGTCGTTTACGAAAGGGATCCACGAGGTCTACACTATCCTGCAATCAACACTCCATCTGAATTGTGAGCACTGCTGCCCGTAGTGTTTGCTCACACAACAATGACAGAAGGTAAGCAGAGTGGCTTGGGTGCACAGGGCCTCTAATTGAGCATGGTGCGGTGGGATGGGTGGGGTGCATAACCCTGGCTGCGCAGGTGCGATCAAACGATATTGCCGTGCGTAATGATGTGATCTCTGACCTCATTCCGTCTCATCTCTGTCTCATTTTTAATACCTACTGGACCGTACTGTAGGCCCGAGCCAGCGGGCAGTGCTGCCCTACAGACACCTCTTGAGCACGGTGCTGCTGGAGGGGTGGGATGCATCAGCCAGAGTGTGCTTGTGTGAATAAGCAATATTGCCGTGTGTAAGGATGTGATCTCTGACCTCATTCAGTCACATCTCTGTCTCATTTTAAAGTCCTGCTGTACCATATTGTAGGCCTGAGCCTACGGGCAGCGCTTCCCTACAGACACCTGTTGAGCGCGATGCTGCGGGAGGGGTGGGATGCATCACCCTGAGTGCGCACGTGCGAAAAAGCTATGTTGCTGTGCGTAATGATGTGATTTCTGAACTCATTCAGTCTCATCTGTCTCATTTTAACGTCCTACTGGACCGTACTGTAGGCCTGAGCCAGCAGGCAGCGCTGCCCTACAGACACGTGGCACTGGGTTTTAGGACACTGTAGTGAGCTTCTTACTAAGTGTACATGCACACAGGCTTCCGCCACTGCATTACACACCACATTATGCTTCTAGCATGCGGTCTGTTCCTTTTTATATAAACCTTCGTATAATGTATGATTATTTAACCTTGTGAATTCTCAAGCACTCCATCTCCTCTTTGAACCACGATTACCACTAACAGTTGGTAGATAGTACTTCAAAAACGAAGGATGCACTCAACTCCTATTTTCTATCAAGCTTGAAATAGACCTTCAATTACCTCCAGATGTTTCCACAATTAAATTATTTCTCCCTTTTCAGACATTCCATTGATTGCCTCAAGAAGAGCGGAGCGGGAGCTGACCCCGCAATGATGCCCTGGGCATTCTGACACCTTCCATTGTGGTATCAAGACACCGTCCCCGACGGGTGACCTGTTCTACCCTACAAATGTACCCCGGACTCGGAGCTTGCTCCAACACGTCGTGGGACACACTGGTAACTTCTGGAGGCGCTGTTGAGCCTGTCGAGCCGGACCGAGCTAGCGAGCCTGCTGTGAGCCGTGAAGCCAGGCGCCGCGAACCGGGCGCTTTGTGCCAAAATCTGCGCCAAATCTGCGGAGCCTGCCGAACCGCCGAACCGCACCTCCCGAGTTGACAACGGGAGCCGCAGGGAGCAGGGAGCAGGGAGCCAGGACGCAGATAGCTGGGAGAGATAGGAAACGGCAGGGCGCCGAACTTCGGCTTCTCTACCCCTCCTTCCCACGCCACCAGCACCGAAGCAGAGCTGGAGCCGAGCAGCCGAGCAGCCGGGTGAGTCTGAGCGGAGGGGGGCAAAGCTTTATTTTCACCGAGCCGCCCGGCAGAGATCATCGCTCAGCTGAACCCCGGATCCGTGTGGCCCCGCGGGAGCAAGGCTCCTCTGCTCCCCAGCTTCCAGCCTGCACGCTGCGGAGACGTTTTACAGCCCCCAGAGGGGTCGCTCCTTGCACCTCTGAGGGGCTGTTGGCACACCAGTAAACGAAGCGCCCACAGCATTAAGAAGCAGCCCAAGCCAGAACAGCAAAGGCCAGGAGCCAACAGCGCATTGTACTGCGAACCCGCTGTGCCTGTATTGTGAGCACCGTTTGCCCCCACCATCACCACCACTAGGCAGATTCGCCTTCTCACCGACCCAGGTGAGGGCGAGGGAAGGGGAGCACCCGCCCATCTCTGCTATCCTCACCAAGCACCTCCCCAAAAGGAGAACAGATAGACCCCTCTTCCCCCACAAAACAAGAGGGGAGGGAACGGCCAGGATAGAGTGGAGAGCCTGATAAGAAACTAACAGACTACGGAGGACATCAGTGTGGCTGTCAGTCAGAGGGAAGCGAGACCCCAGAAGGACCCCGGCTACATGGGCCTCAAAAAGAAGGGGCGATCGCTTATGACCCCAGAAAAGAGCCCTAAGATGCTTCCACCGACCAACCCGCCATCAACCAGAGTCACGAGGAGCAAATCACTCACAGATAGCTTAAATGAAAAACCGCAAGAGGTCGATCAAAGGGGTTCAATCAGAAAATTTCTTAAGAAAATAGACCCCCCAAGCAGTAACCAAGATACTAATCAGAGTGTTTCCCCTGATGTTCTACGCCCAGCCCGAGAAAACAGCACTAACCAGCACAGTAGACTCTTGTCTCCCTGTACCAGTAAATCTAAGGAAGAGACCGCCACACATGAAACACATAGGACCAACCAGGAAACGTTCAGTCAAGCCCAAGAGCAACTCCACCTAACGCAATCCGTAGGTCAACCCATGGGTGAATCTCCATCTTCGCCCACAGACAACGGGCCGGCCATTACAACCAGCAAAACATTCGAAACAGCAACATCCACAGGAGGCCTTCCAGGAAGGATAACAGCTCAAATTCATCAGACCAATGACTTCGGCCCACATCTCCAGACCACGGGGAAAACCAACCCCCAAGATAAACCTATGCATTCCAAATCAACGGCCCCCCAGCCTCTCGGCCCGGCGCTAGCAGCAGGGGATTCATCAATTTCACTTCTCCATAGTTTGGAACAAAAGATCGAACAAACCTTCGACCTAACTCCAAACCTGTCATGGCCCTTGACGTCCCCATGGGCCCCTAACACAAAATCGGCCTATCTCGCTTGTAATAGCAGCGCGGACATGACTCCAGAGAAATCATTCTTGACGGAGACTAATAGCGCCACCAACAAGGCCCTTCTATGGCAATCAACGAAGATGGAAGTGCAAATAGATCTCCTACAAGCAATTGCAGCCCGCCTAGCAGATATAAGCTCCAAGGTGGAGGCCCTTGACGATAGGATCTCTGAACTTGCTGCCTTCCATCGGGGCGATTGTTCCTGTCGCTGCTCTACTCTCATCGAGAAATGGGCCTGCCTTCCCGAGGTCCTAGCAGACATAGTGGAACTAGCGAAAGGGAGCATGGTGGTTCAGACTCCAACCAACCAAGAAGAACGGGAGAAGCACAATAGCCTCATCTACAGGGAGACACAGCACCCTGCGGTTCCACTTGGACAGCAGAACTCAGCCGAAAACGGTAAAAGCGAAGAGCTTATGAACCACACACTAGACATCATCCCTAAAGCATCTAAAAACCTACAAAGCCCAAATCCCGTGGACGGCGACGTTTCCGGAACAACCCTGCAGGAGTACAGCTCACGCGCAACAGACATGCAAGAACTGTCATTATCAAGGAGAGCAAAAAAGAAGTTAAAGAAACAACAGAAAAAAACAAAGCTAAAAGTGAGACAATCCCAGCTATTGAAAATCAACCAACCGCCCCTAAAACGGGGCACAAAAGCAACCCAGCTGTATCCAATATTTACAGACAAAAACTGGGGCAACAGGGCCTCCCCGGTCTCTTTGACAACGGAAGCCCAATTCAAACACATAACATCACCAAGGAGCTCCAAGGCAAAGGGCCGACAGTCATCAGAGAGGCAAAATCATCTAACTGATATCCATCCGATGGTTGGAATCCGCTCACCTCCTATAGAGACGCCATCTCTGACAACTTCAGCAACAAAGAAGCTGCAAGGGATCACCACAAACCAATCAAATCCAAGCACGCAGATCCAGCCAGCTACATGGATGAACAACTGCCAAATGTAAGGCCTCAAGGAAGCTCTCCTTCAAGCCATCAAGGAAGCCCAAACAAAGAGCCAACTTCAGCAGTGCTTGCTATAGAAAAGGAAGAAAGAGCACAAATGCCGGCTCCACTGGAAGTTGTCTATGAGGTGGTTTTTACACCGAGATTCTCGAGCACGGGAAACCACGATATCCTGAACCGGAGTAACATCCTACGCCTGTTTAAACACCTGGACACCCTAGACAAGACAGGCACAGGGGACATAGAATGGGTGAAATTCGAGTGCATGAAGGGGGACACTCATGGCGACTCTTCAGTGGTTGGACTGAAGAACAAAGCAATACAACAAGCTGTCGTGAACAACACCACCCGATTTGCTGAATGGGGCATTGAAGTCTGGATCTTGCCGAATCCAAAATATCCACATGTCCTGGCCCCCGAAAGAGGGAGAACGACCACTTGGTCGGTACTGCATGGGATAACCAGCCTGGGCCCCAAAGAAAGAAACCAGATGGGTAAAAGGGATCAATTGGGCATTAGAATCTCCTGTCAAAATAACCAACGGGTCATCTGTACCACATCCCCCCTCCATGACCAAAAGGGACTCACAAGAAGGAGCACACAGCATTCCTAACCAGGTTAAAAGCCACCCTGCCAGAGGAGACGCCGAGCCCGGATCAACGTCAAAGCAGCAATTAACCATAATATCATGGAACATAGCAGGGATTAGTAAAATCGGTAAAAACAAAAACCTGAAGGAGTTCCTGGAAAGCGGAGACATAATTTGTTTCCAAGAAACGTGGGCCTTGTTCACCACCCCTCTGGCAGGGTACTACGAACATCAAATACCAGCTGTAAAAAGGAATATCTTCGGTCGTCCATCTGGCGGCCTATCCGTCTTC